>NC_138026.1:54174556-54843843 GCF_964106645.2 Podarcis pityusensis
TATGATGGCCATGCTCTGCCTCCAGAATTGGAGGATACTCAATACTAGTTGCTGGAAATTAAAGGAGGGGAAAGTGCTCCTGTGCTCAATTCATGCTTATGGGCTTCCCACAGTTAACTGGTTGGCTACTGTGAGAACAGGATGCTGGACCAGATAAGCCATTGTCCAGAACCAGCAGGCTCTTCTTATGTTCTAAGAGTCAAACTACCAACATAGCCATGAATCTTTCTTTTCAAGAGAAAAAGGGAGGTGAGAGATTGAGAGCTATACTTTGAATGAACCAAGAGGCAAATTGTGGGCACCCGTCTCTTCTTTTACCACAGTCAAATTAAAACACACATTTTAAGTTTTAAAAACAACCTGTCTGTTTGTGTTAATTGGCTGATAATATAAGAACACAACTGAACCAATCCATCATTATGCATGTTGTTGTTTCTCCAGAATTATTTCCATTGGGGTCACATGGATTTATGCTCATTGGTAGTTTGGCTTATAGTACTCATATAGCTATAGTACAGTACTCATTCACCAACACTAAACAATAAATGAGAGGGAGAGCGACTCCATGAATGTACCAAGAGGTAACTTAAGTAGAGGTAGATGGGCCTGTGTCCCTGAGGTATGCTTCTTTTCACTGGTTAGCAGTACACAATATGCAGTGATGACATCATCAGCTTATGCTCATGTTGGGAGGTTCTAGCTGCTTCTTACCTCCACTCCCTCACAACATCTGTAAGGAAATGAACTCTGTTTTCTAGTTGCTCGCCCTCCCACTCAGCAGCAGCTGAGCACTACAATACCCTCACAAGCTATTTTTGTAGTCATAGGCTTTCATTAATTTCCCTCTTTCTCTGCCCCAAACCTAGGCAGACCAGTTTGAAAGAGTGAACTGTACATACTGAATAGTCTTTAATGGGGAGATCCAGACCATTGCTGTTTAAACCTTGAAAGGCACTATTCTAGATAGTTACAGTAAATTCTACTTCATTATACTTTGTACAGAGCCAGAATGCTCTTCTTGTAAAAATGTAAACCACCGCTGAAAATCCTAACAGCTTGAGTGACAAATGTAATCTTTGGCCTCTAGTCTGTAATTGCTGCTAAAGTAGAGATAATCCAGTACCAGAATTCTTGCTTACTGGAACAGTACCTCAACTGGCATTTCAGCCTTTTATCTCTCCTTCATATGCCTTTGCCTCTGCGTTCATCCAGCACTCATAACATGTCAAAGAACACAGCTAATCTTGGTGCTTCTTGGAACAGTTTATCAGAAAAACACTCAGTACAGCTCCGAAGTTACAAGACTCTTAACACAAGAGCTGCTGCTGCTGTTTATGCCAAATAAGTAATGTTTTCTAAAGTAACATGTTACATGGTGGGGAAAAGTATTATGAATTCACACTGTTTGGTCCAACCTAACAACCTAGTTTTTAGCTTTGTTTCTATAAACCTTCCAAACAGGTCAAAATGCCAAAGAAGTGGTTTCTTGCCCTTAACATGCCTGATTGACATGTTCATGACTATAGGCGTTAACAGTGCATGACCAAGGGGGGAAATATAAACGCTGACCATTAATGTTAATGACAATCCAGATATTCTCTGCTGTTGTAAAGGTTCTACTTATTCCAAGAGGAAGGCTGGGAGGAGGGATAGAGATGTTGATGGTGATTCTGAGGGCTTAAAATATTTTAGGGTTTTCTATATGATATTAAAACTAATTTTCATTCATAAGAACAATACAAATACTTGTTTTCATTTTGACTTATTAAATGCAAGTACTAGTGTTTACAAATTCTTAGGACCACTTCCAGAATACATTTCAGCTCTGAACACCCTCAAGTTCATTCATGCGGACAAAGAACAGGGTACAATCAGCAGCAACTCCCAATATCATTATGGTTGAAAAAAGTACTGCCATTGCAACCAGTCTTTAATGTGTATTCCCAACTCTGCAAATCTTTTTTTGTTTTGTGCAGAGGTAAGAAATGTGGTGTCCACTACATCATCGTTCAACTCCCTTGACACCAATCCAGGGTGCAGAAGAGAAGGAACTCTCAGAACTGAGTTAATAGCATTCTCATGCTCTATGTTAACATTCTAAATTTGGTCTTATTTGTTATTAGTTAAGCAAACTTTCTGGTTTTGTTCCCAGTGAATAGTTTCCTTTTTCTAAAGCAATAAATTGTTTTTAATAAGAAAAACAACTTCAAATAAGACATGGGTCCCAACAAGAGGGCAAGTCTAAAAAAAATGCTTCAAAATCAAACAAAATAATCAAACAAAATAAAACCATCCCTCCCAAAAAGCAAACTGGCTTTATAATTGCTTATCTCTTCTGAAGAATGGTTCTACAGAATATCACAACAATATAGAGCTTTGGGTCAGATATTTAGTTTGTGTGCAGACATGACATTAGTCGTTTCCATGGTATGACTTGAATGTTTTCTTCATTACAGGCATGTAGGCCATGTCCTCCTTACTGTGCTGTTTATGAGATGTAATCCCACAAAAAATGCATTTATGAATATATTAAACTGTCTCATGTTGGTTCAGCCCAGCCTTGTAAGTCCACAAGTTTACAGTACAACACAACATAACATAACATAACACAAGCCTGCTGGGGACTGGCAGAAGAGGAATGCTTGTCCACCCACTTCCTGTGGGGAATTCCATTGGCATGCCTGCTAGCAATCCTTTCTTGCCCAAGGCTACCAGGCTAGTGATTAAATACAAGACTGGGTTCAGTCCATTGGTCCTTGTATCTCAGCACTGTCCGCAGTCTCTCAGAAAGAAGACCTTTTCAAGACACATTACTAGAGATTCTTTAACTGGAGATGCCAGCAATTTAAACCGGGACAAATGATATATGACCCCTTCCACAAGCACATATGTTTGCAGCAGCATTATGCCTCAACCATGGCTTAAAATGTTTTTGGCAGCCTGGTTAGAAAGGCAGCTCTTAGGCATGCAGTGGCAAACCAACTCCACCATGCTAGTGCACTGTCATAGCCATGGTTGCTCATGACCTTTCAACTCATAGTCATATCTTTTTACAGTACAAATAAAGATATACTTAGAAATAAGTATATAAGATGTCAGAATTATTTCCAAGGTATACATTTTTTAAAAAGCAAATATGTTGCTACAACAAAGTATAAAATGTTTCTCTCTTTAGATGTGACCCCCAAATATATATATTTTTTACCACATCTCTATAAACAAGTAAAGAGAAACATGCTCTGGTCGTAGGTTCCTATTCCCTCTGGAGAAAACCCAGATCATTTCCATTTAAGGCCATGTAAGCAGCAGCTGCACATTTTTGTCCCCTGAAGAAAATGAAAGTCAGCCCAAAGCTTAAATACATGTTTTGCTTTTCATATGTGCCAGTATTCCAAGACATCAATTATTTTCAGGTCCCTCTCATGTAACCTAGAAATTAAATAAGGTATATTATTTTATCTGCGCATGACTGACATATGTCCAGAAGGTGCTTCAAACTGTTTCCCCTCTCTTCAGAGGACATGTGAGCATATTCACAAAGATATGTAAAACTTACAAGTATCAAATACAGGGATGGATGGATGGATCACTTTTATTTGCATGGCACTTAAGAAACTGTGTCTAGATAAATTATAAAATTAGATAAGCTGGTGACAAAGCTTCTGACAAAGATTGGATATGCAGGTGTGCTGTCAAGGAATGTTCACAAACATTGCAATTCTACAGGAAACAAAACATTTTTTTCAAGCCCAGGAGATAAGGAAGCAGAGGGCAAAGAAGCCACAGGAAACAGTAAGGAAGGAGGGCGAGTTAGCTCATAATCAAAGAAGCAGGGCAACAGTAGGTGATAAAACAAGGGTCTGAGGAAAGGGGACATTGAAGAGACAGAGAAAAGAGGAACATGAAAAGGGCTGTGAAAGGATATGAAAGCTAGGAGCTAAATGGCACATTAAACCTAGGTTATGGGTGCAACAAAGGAATGTCTAGGCACGCTTTTTAAATAACAAGAATACAAAGCTGAAAATGAATGAACTGCAGCTAAAATATTATGTTCATTTTTTACATGGTCTAGTCCTTCCTCTGCCCACCCCCCTAATATTCTTAAGGTCTCTTCTCCAGTCTTCAGAGAGTAGCTGGAAGTAGGGAGGCAGAAAAAGGGCCCTCCTTCCCTTCTACTCTGCAGTTTTAATCTGAAATCTTAGGCGCAGTACTACACCCAGAAGTCAGAAACTGATTGCACTAATGAAATTCCCTCTCGCAAAGTGCGACTAGAACAATGGGGGTTTCAAACACTGCTGATATTTGAGAAGGGATTTCCTAGGTTCACAATATTCTTTTCTGCACTGAAATGATTTTTTAAAATACAATTTCTTCGAGTAATTGTGGAAGAATGGTCCAAAAATATTAGAACCGTCATAATACAACAGTCATAAGGCATGTTTTCTAAACTCATTTCTACGCTATAAACTATGTATGTTTAATCATCAAAATTTCACATTTGACAAGTGTGTTAAATGAAACTCAAGATGCAACTTTCAATAGCCTGTATTCTATCCATATGTAAGTGATCCTGTTTGTAATTGCATGTGGTAAAAAAAGATGGTACCTTCTTTCCAACTGACAAAAGTTCTTTTTTTTAACTAAAAATGTATTTTTCCTGAAAGCCTCTGAGATCTATCACCCCAACAATAATGAAGCTCTACACTGATGATAAAAGGAGTGCTACTTGCATCACTCCTAAAATTGCTAATTTGATACAGTACAAACATCATGATATGTAAGGGGGGGAAGTCACTTGCATTAGGAAGTGATTTCATACTTTGTTATGAAAAAGATATGGAAACTATTTGCCAAGTGTGATAAATTTACCATAATATTGTGAAGTTTCTTGAGCTCTTTCAAAGTCATGTACTTAACCAATAGGCTACCATATTTACTTTCCAGCACAATCCGAAGACCTACTCCAGGAACACCACAAGAGATAATTTTGATTCCTTCCGTTCCCCGAACAGCAGATGCCACTTAATACTGCAAACTGTTTTGAAACTCATAATTTCAAAAGCAGTGTGTGGCATGAGAGAGGTATGTTTAGATCAAACCCACAGTAAGCATTATTAGAGTCCTGATCACTGGAAAAATTGGTCCTTAATATTCATTAGTAAGTGCAAAATCAAAATCATGTGTTTCAGTTTTTCATTTTTGTATACAGCTTTACAGGAAAGTTACCGAAAACAGTAAGTCCAGTTGGGAAACAGCGAGAGATTTTGTCATTGGAAAGTGATGTGTCCTCACTGTACACTTGTTATTGACTGAATTCACATCTCAATAACATTTGTAGACATATGTCTAACTCACTCCTCTTCCCTATAGCTCAAGAACGAAATATCACTGCTTTAAATGATGTAAGCTGTGCAATGTCCCTGTTCTTATAAAGCCTCTTCTATAACCAATCACTAGAGTTAAATTCCTGGATGACATCATGAGCCCTGCCTATGAAACTTTTGTTATTTTTTCCCTCCACCAACTTCAGTTGTTCCCACAAACTCGGTGACGGAGAAGCCTTGTAGTTTCCCAGAGCATACCATCACATATTTCAGAAATCACTGGCTATTGAGGTAAGGGAATATGGTTGTTGTTTTTTTTAAATGTATAAGGGATTGTGGGTTTCTAAATTAGCTATCCTACTTGAAGAGAGAGGTCTGCAGCCTTTGTTGAGAACCATTAGCTTGATGCAGAACTCCAACACTGGTTACCTTCTGCATCTTTTTAGGGTTGTTTGATAATAAATGCAGGTACAGCAAAAGCATTTGTACACAGAGGGGGCAGGGCATATGATTTGGGAAGAAACATTGTAAAAGAATTCAGACAGAATCAAGCTATATTTCAGTGCTTTGTGGACAGCAAAGGATCCTGCTGTCACAGTGTCAGAAATTTTGTTATTCCCCCCTCCCTTCTAGACTTTCAATTTTCTATTGAAAATGTTACTATATTCTTATTCTTCTTATTATTATTTTTGTAAAAGTATCTTATTTTTGTAGTGTTTACATTGCAGATTAGCAGTTAAGCAGTTTTAGTACGAACAGGTATACTTGTACATGTTGTTGTTTTTTTTACTACAGCCCAGCAAGCCACATCTAATACTAATATTCCCTGCGACCAGAGTATTTATTTAAGAAAGCCTAAGGGTTTCTGCATAGCCAGTGAGAATTACATGACACCCCATGCCATAAAAATCACAAACTGATTTTTAAAGTCCTTGGTGTTTTAAAATGGTTTGTAATGTGGCATGGAGAGGTGTTGCTATTTAAAAACCCCACCAAAAGCCCAGTGACATGTTGGGCACAGATTTAGTAGCCTTATTTCTTGGATCCTAGCCAGTGGCTACAATCCTACACAGTTAAGGTCACTTAAAAACACTGGGATTTAAGAAGCCTAATCTTGTGCATGGTTGTAGCCACTGTCATTAACTAGGTGTTTTTTTCAAGCAGCCTACCTACAGTGTTAATTTACAAGTAACATGTCATGTTTTCAACCACTGAATTTTATACACCAATAGAAACATAACTCCCATTTTCAAAGTACCTGATTTTGTAGTTTTTTTAATACTACCTAATTTCTATTATAGATATTTCTCAAAGCAATCAGCTGCATTTTTATTTTTGTCCACAAGAGGCCTTTTTTTACACACACACACACACACACACACACACACACACACAACCCAGCAACACAGAATAACAGCCAATTCTGTTACAGACACAAACACTAGCTTTCGGAAGAATCTCAGAGCAATTCTACAGCATGTTAGAATAACTTCCTTCACCGACTTAAACAGCAAAACTTGGTCCATTTCACTGTATGTTCTCAAGTGGGGAAAGGGGCATAATAAAGCTAAGAAAAGTTTTGTTTTTATTGTTATAATTTTTTTTAAAAAATGGGGGGGTATTTGCTTTGTGATTTTTCATTTATTAATTTTTTTTTTAAAAGGAACTTACACTGGAAGGAGGAAAATCTCAAAACACGCTTTAGACACCCTGAAAGTTCTTTTCTGCTTCATTTTCCTTGCAGGCTAGATAAACATTTATTTATTACTTTTAATATGTCAGGAGAGATCAGTTCACTCTTATGTTTTTCTCTTTGAAACAGCTTTTGTCATTGTTATGAAAGTGAGCCTTTTCTCTGTGACTGAAAATATGTACTTTCTCCTAACCGTTTTTCTTAACATTCTATAGTCCCGTTTCTGTTTCTCTTATTGCCTCATCTCACCTTTTCCCTAGAATCCTGAGTCAATTCTATTATTATTATTATTATTATACTTTATTACATTTCAATACCGGCCTGCTTGTTTATATTGGAAACCTGGTGGTTTACAATATAAAAACACAAAAATGCATACCATAGTAACAAACAAAAATAATAACCCCCAAACAGTTTAAAAGGCCACAGATTGCTTAATTAGCCAATATATATGTGCTCATCGCTTCTTTCACATAGCTTCTTGGGCACCACTATTCCTCCTTTTTCCATACTGTTGTTTCCTGCCCTTTCTCGCCAACCCCCAGTCTCTCTCCCCCCCCCCCAAAATACATATATACCACTTCTATTTCTCATTCTTTTCTTGTTATACCTGATGGCTGACACTGCTCATTATAAGATTATATGATGCAGATCTGTCCCCAGCCTCTTAAATGAATCCCAAGACTGATTTAAGTGGGATAAAGTAAATATCTTCACTTGCACAGAAATAACTGATTAACTGCTGCCACTAACCGTATCAAAACAATTTTGGGAGAGGGACAATAGAAACAGACTCCCAGCAGAACAGACTTATTCCTCAAAAATGTTGTGATATTAATGGTCTCCCCCTCATTTATAAGTTGTCTCTCCTGAATGAACTTTCAAGAAGGAGAAATCAGCAGTAAACTGATGACCTCTAGTGGAATAATGAAGCAGCACTCACCATTTTCTTTAAAAATATATATTTAGAAAACAATGAAAGAACAACTGCTACTGCTCCTCTTCCTCTTTTCTATCTAGTGGACGCTCATCTGTAATCAAAGAACCCATTTTTATTCTGAATCCTCCACTTTTTGTGTACTAACTACTTGATGTCTGAATTGACGTCAGCAAAACTTTAAGTTAAATGGAATTGAGGGATTCAATTTTAAGAACTCTCTGTTTTCCGAACAAGACAGGAGAAAATAGACCAGACTACCCCAATGAACAAAGTGGGATTTAAATGAACATAGGCTTGGGATGTGATTCTTGTTTCCTTCAAATGTCTTTTAAGGTCTAGTACAGAGACCTGTCTAGTTCAGAGATACAAAACAAAAACAAAAACAATAAACGGAACACTGATGTCCTTCCAATGTCTTCTCCAATTTCAGAGCAATAATAACAGGCAACAGTATTCATCTAGCTATATGTATTGCAGTGAAATGAGATCACAGCTGTTTGCTTATATGTTATGATTAATCATCAAGTCTTAACTCTTTGAAAAGCCTCATGTTGACAAATGCAAGTTCTTAACTACAGAAAAAGCCACAGCCTAGCTTGCCAAAAATACTGTTCTATCAAGAAGTATGTTGCTAACCCTCCCAGAGAGTGGAGTTTTTCCATCAAATAATTTCATCTTATAATATTACATGCAGGAAGAGGGCATCTGTGCTTTTTATTCAGTAACAAGCGAGTGATAACTATTTCCATCAGCTAGCTATGTGACATGTCTGTGAAGTGTCACGCCATATTTAACAAAGGTGTTTAATACAAATCTGTTAGCATTTAATTCACTACGGCTTGCTTAGAGTAGAATAAACACTTTAGCATAACTGAGTCCATATTTGGCTAGAAGAAGGAACACCGTTTTTACAAGGTCCCTTGAGTTGTCTTGTGCCTGCCTTTTGTGTGTGTGTTTGTTTTAGAGTATCTACCCTTGTCAAATGTAAACCGGAAAAAGAAAAAGAAAAGAAAAAAAGAACTGAACATGGTGTCAGCCAAATATTTTAATGGCTAATGGTCTATTGCCCTTCATTTATACAGAATCAAAGAGAGCTAAAAAGTAATGGAAAGTCAAGCCGAGTTGTAGAGTGTATTTATATAAAACATTCCTTTGCAAATGTGATCTAAGCTGAACAGAGCCCACCAACTATGCATTTTGGACTGCCAAGAGCTTGACAGCTTCACTGTTTTTGCAGTCTTGGGCAGGCATTAAAAACAGAACACTTAGCAAGCCCTTTGTGAACCACCATACATGGCTGGTGGGCTACATTCAGCTTAATGGGTCACAAGTCACACCTGGTACGGCAAATGAACCACATCTCTCAGGATTGCTTTACAAGACATGGACGTGTTTGCAGCATGTCCACTGTTACTCTCTATGATGAATTGCAAACATGTGTACCCAGGAGGTGTATTCCAGCCACATATTAAACACATGACTGTCTCCTTCAAATTTGTTATGGTTTTAACATACAAGTATATGGTAAACCTGCTGCAAACAGCTCTTTTTCATATCATACACAGTGGTCTTGAGAACAAGTTTGGTGTGTGTGGTATTATTGAAAGGCAGGTCTGGTCTTATTGTTAAGATTTGTTTTCTATGTATAAATGTCTCACACAGTAAAGCAATCTCACATGCTTGTTTCAAACATTTTGTTTACTTGGAAATAATCTGCACTTGCCCTGGTCAATGCACTGTTTGTTGTATTTCTAACAATTCACTTTCCTGCTTTCCCCAGCTCCACAAAGATTCTTAAGAAGATATTAAGCACTTTGCACTGCCTTTGAAAACCACTGCTTCTTAAAAATCTGCACCCACTTCCTTAAAATTTGCGCTTTCCTGTTGCCATGGAGAAGGTCCAGTACATAACCCGGTCTGCTATGAGGAGAGCCTCAACTATTGAGGTGAACCCACAAACACGCCAAAGGCTTCAAGAGCTCTTTGTGAATTTTTGTCTTATCTTAATATGCCTCTTGCTTATCTGCATCATTGTGATGCTTCTTTGAAGTCTGGCTTCTTTGATTGATCTTCACTGCGCTGTGCAAATGGGGAAAGCAGCCAGAGAGAGAAAAGAACCAAAGAGGAAATTTCCAGCACAAGGAAATCCTTGCAAGAAAGTCCAGCATTCGGACTAAGCAATTTCTAACCGGCTGCACTATTCACTTATTAGCCACTGCAACCATGTTAAAAGCTCCTGTACTGAACAGTGATTTGAAACATATTGTTAAGTGTATGTTGCAGACTTGTTTTACTGAATCAATGTGTTAGTAAAAAAAACCTATAAAATGTCCAATAGCAAGTTTTACATATGACCATCAATAAGTTTTAATTTGGCTCTGAAATGGGTTCACATTTGAATGGGTAGGTAGAGATCGAGGCTAAATGAACTGTTAACAAATACACTTAGATCATTATATAGTTTAGAAAATATTCTGCATATCCTACTTTCAAATCTTGAGTACTTGGATTGTTTACTCAAACTATTATTAAGCTTGCTTTAGCATGTTTATGACTGAAACCTTGAAATTAATGTTAAACCATTATATGGTCACAGACTTTCCGGTCTGAAAAATAAACGTATTCAATCAACCCATAGTTAAATGAAGTTAATTTTCTACCTGACATGCATATTGAACATTTCAGCAATGGCATTTGTCTAGAACAGCCTGAAAGAAGCACTGAGACCCAAACTGTGGCCAAATGTAAATAAACCTTCAGGCATTAGATATATTTGCAAATACTGCATATCCTCGCTTGTGTGTTCAAGTAAGGTAATCTGAAAGTGGTGGAAGACACTGGATGTAGATAGAGTATGACAAGTAAGAGTTTGGTGCACAAAAACCCAAGTAATGAAGTAAAACTGATATCAATGCTTTTCTCAAACGTAAAAGTTGGGATTCAGTGCAGCGCTAAGGAGATTGTTCTATCAGTGCAAGCATTTCCTCTTGCCTGACAGAATGATCTCCCCTCCCCTTCTCTGCACACTGTTCTGAGGGTTCTTCAGAGTGGATTATGGGGAGGCACAGGGGGTGTAGTGGGGATGGGGGTGGGGAGCCCTGTTGTGCTAGCACTGGTTTCCTCTAGCGTGCCAGATCAGTTGAATCTAGCACTAAGTATGGGGAAAGTGCGAGGTGAATGCTTTGTATTTTGGCAGTGCTCAGTAATATTTAAAACAGAATAAATGCTTCCAATAATGTAAAAAAGAAAAAGAAAAGAAAAAAGTATTGATTTAAGCAGTTTGTCCTTTGGTTGTTGTTTTTTTTAAAATTTCACTCCTTAAAATGGCATTCAGAGATCTGAATATTTGCTTCAATGTACAAAAAAGCCAAAACATCATACTATGGCTGTCTATATATTATATATGGGGGGGGGAGACGTATAGAATCGAGTTTACTCATGGACTGGGCATATATGCTTTCAATTTCTTACCTTGGTTAATAATTGTGAACGGAAGGAACTACAGGATTTAATACTCCCCAGGAACCTTAACCATGGTCAAAGCTTTTCTAGGCACTGACCCCACCAATGGTTAAAAATAAGTTCATAATGTTTTGAAACCAAACTTATCATTTCTATGAAGTGTACATGTGATCATTTTAGCTGAACTGGTAAGAAGCAACCATGTCTAATGACTCATTAAATTATTATAATTGTTTCATACATTGAGAATGTACTCTTCTAATTATGTTACACATGAACTGATCTTCCCGTGTTGAGAAAAACACACACATTAGGTTTGGTTCCTTCTTAAGATAAAAAATAAAGGTTAATGGATTGGCAAGACATTTTTGGCTTATTTCTGTTTATTTCAATTTAAAACTGGTAAATAAATTTGATCAACTTGAATAAATTTAACGAAGTGAGGCCTACCTGCACTATACATTTAAAACAGTATCACACCACTTTAAACAATCTTAGCTTTCCCCCAAAGGGGACTATAATTGCTGAGAAATCCATATAACCAGAAATTTTGGCTGGCTTTGGCAGCTGTCAAAATGTATGCCTGGGCCCTTGCCCCTCCAATTCAGACCAATTCTATGAATGCTTACTAAGAAAAAATGGCCCAACGTGTTCAGGTGAAGCCACGTGAGATTATAGCATTAATTCCTGATCTACCACTGAGCCTCTGCAGGAAGTTGGGAACAATCCTATTGCTGTGTTCTCCTATTCCAAACTTTTGTCGCTGTGGAAAGTAGCAAAAGTCTAGCCCCAATTTCCCCCCCTTGCAGCCAGGGAGAAAGGTTGGGATCATTTTGACAGAGAGCAGGAAAGGTGTTCCTTGAACTACAGCTACAGTGGTGCCCCGCAAGACGAATGCCTCGCAAGACGGAAAACCCGCTAGACGAAAGGGTTTTCCGTTTTTGAGTTGCTTCGCAGGACGAATTTCCCTATGGGCTTGCTTCGCAAGACGAAAATGTCTTGCGAGTCTTGAGATTTTTTCCCGCTTCCCCCCCCCCTTTTCTAAGCCGCTAATAGCCTTTTAGCAGCTAAGCCGCTAAGCCTTTAATAGCCGCTAAACCGCTAATAGCGCTAATCCGCTAATAGGGTTGCTTCGCAAGACGAAAAAACTGCTAGACGAAGAGACTCGCGGAACGGATTAATTTCGTCTTGCGAGGCACCACTGTATCTGCTGCAAAAATAGCTCTCTCAATCCTTTCCAGAGCTAGAGCCTTGTATGGACACCACCACCAAGACTGTCTCCAGTCTTTCCTACTGGAGCCAGGAGAGGCTATGACTCTAATCACTATGCATTCACATGACCCACCTCAACTTCTCTATCTTGGAGTAGGCGATGGAGACAGTCAGATCAGTGCAGATGTGAAGATGACCCAAGCCTCCTCAAAGCTCCAATTTAAGAGATGGTGGCAGAGTATCCAGTCATCCTTTCCCAAGTTTAATTACCCACTTGCCAATGACCCACTCATCAAGGTGGAAAGCTGCATATAACATACCATATTTTTCCATGTATGAGATGCCCCCTATTTTTTTGACCCCAAAATTATGAAAATGAAACCATAAAATAGAAGTGAAAATCTGGATGATTGGTGGTGGCAAGTTGTTGATCTTTTTTGAGGCGATCGGCCTCAAAGTTTCCAGCATGCAGTGCGCTGTGGTGCAGAAGCAAAGGCTGCGACTGGGGCACCACACGCTCCCCCACCCCCATGGTAGCTGCTGCTGCGGGGAAGCAGGCTCCCAAGCAGGATGCCAAGGAAGACCCGGGGAAGGCAGCGGCCACTCTGCAACGGGCCATGCCGTCAAGCAAACTGAGCTGAGGAAGGTGGTGAGTGGGCTGGGGGCAGAGAGGAAGAGGGAAAAAAGGAAAGAAGGGCAAGGAGAGGTAGCTGAGGCAGCTGCTCTTGATCTGGTGGTTGAGCCAGCAGGGGCCTCAGGAGGCAGTGCCAGTCACTAGCATGCAGCCTGGAGGGGGAGAAGGGGGGGTGGCAGCAGGAGGGACCCCCTCAGCCCACCCAAGCCAAAATCCTGGACATATGCTTAAATATTTTTTAAATTCCCCCAGATGCCCATGTTCCGTGTACAAGACGACCCCCAATTTTTTACTATTTTTTTTAGCAAAATACCTTGTGTTATACACGGGAAAATATGGTAACTAAGATGTATTGCAAACAATAGACGCACCCACAGTGCATGGTATAAGGACTTTCTGCAGATAAGGATTCATTGATTTATTAATATTAAATTCTAAATGTGCTTTGTGAACAGATGATTTAAGAATGAGTACAGAGCCAGATGATTACCAACTTGGAGGGCAGGGTTGTGCTATGTGACTAGTTATAAAGGTAAACGTGCATTTTATTGTACAACTTCATCTGCTGTTTGAAAAAAATACTTTTTCTACTTGGCATGATAAGACAGACAACTCCCTTAGTCAAGTCATTTTGTGCAAACCATGCCACTTATTAAAAAGTTCTCCTTTCAAGGGTGTTTTGGAGGGCGGGCGGTATGTATGTGGGACTGGTTTCTATAGTTGTTGCTCATCAGCCATTTTCTCTTAGGTGCTGGACAAAAAAAGCTCAGAAAAAGCCAAGAACTGAAGATGTGATATACATCTGCCAACCTTCATTCACTGGCACTGAAACTGAACAAACTCAAAACTGTGATCACAAATTCTGTTGCACACATAAAAAGTGCAAGGGATGCCTACAATGGATCTTGCAGCAAACAGAGGCCTCAACCTCCTACTCAATTTTCTACTTATTTTCCTGGTTCTTGTTCTCATGTACATCCTTGTAAAGCTCATGTGAATTTTTCATTTTGTTTGAACGTTTACTATTAATCCACTATGGTTACTTGAAGCTTCAAACTTTGTGAACAGAAACACTGAAACAAACAAAACCCAGAAAAATCCACAACCTAAAAAACTGAAGAGCAAGACTGTACTTCACAAAAACTACCTGCTTACAGTATAGAATAACTGCAACATGGTCACCAGCAGAAATCATCAATATAATATATTTACGTATCTACCAAAGAATGGTTAGACTGTGGACTTCTGAGATTACAGACTCTACAAGTAGGGCCCAAAAGGTGCATCGCAACAACCTGAAATACTGAAAAGAAAAAATAATAATGACATGCAGCTAATTGTTTAAAGGAAGAAAATAATGAAAGCACATTTATTTGAAGCAAACATGGAAGTTCCTATGACTTTTATTTGGGGATGAGGGCAAACAATAATTAGAGGAGGTAAGGTGGCAGGGGTAGAAATACAGCCGAATTGTTTGCATGCTTATTCAGAAGTGAGTATTTCAGTGTTTGATGGGCCTTACTCTACCCAAACTTACTAAGGAATAAGACCCATGAAATGCAGTGGCACTTACTTACTAGTGAACATGCATAGATGTACACTGTTAATTATTCTGAACACTGAAAATGGGCCAATGTATTATTCCATTATAATGTGTTAGTCACAACATTTTTAGCAGACCAATACGCTCCCATTTAGTCTCTAGCTAGCTCCACTGGTCTTTCAAGCCACAGAATTTCTAAAGGACACACTATAGCAGTGGATCAATATGGCTAGAGTTCCAGAGGGATAGCCATGTCAATCTGTAGCAAGAAAAAACAAAGAGTCTTTAAGATGACACATGACTTTTAGATGCGTCTATGATTCTTTTACTTGTGATGCTCATTGTTGTGAATATACAGTAATGTGGAATCAAATTTTCAAAGAGACCTTTATGAAATTCAGAATGCATACATTTCTTCTACACTAGCTTTGCCTACAGATTTGTTTCACAGAATGAACAGCTCAGTGAATTTACTATAGGAACTTTAGATGTCTTTGGGCACCTTTTTGAGATATGTCTGTCTGTCTGCATGCCCATCAAAGGGAAACAGTCACCTTCAGAAGCAGAATGGCTGGCAAGAACTTCTACATTAAATGGAATAGCCAATGGAAGCTCAGCAATTGCAGAGATTACAGTATTCAAATGTCTGTGATACCACATATATATTGGAAAACAACTATAGACTTCTGTATAAATTTCAGAAATCAGACATTGGCAATCACAACAAAAGAGATTGAACAGTCTGATGCAATACCATTTTATTTAGATTCTCATAAGTTTTCAAACATGGGAATATTTCCAACAGAAAGACCATTCAATCCTGTAACAGTAGAATAGAACTTCTGCATATATACACTGAAAGCCCGAATGTTCTCCTGCCCTTAATCTTGAAAGCATTTTATTTATGTGTTTAATTCTTTTTTTAAAAAACACACACTGAACTTCTATTGTCACCTTCCTGAGAATTCAATTTACCCTCAGCATTCTTAGAATTCTACCACTTTGGTTCCCAAGATCTGGCTTGCAATATAACTCTTACCTACAAAGGCACAAGCCAAAATATTTAACTGCTCAATTTTATGTCTCTCTTTTGCTTTATCAGTCAGTTATTAAAGTTTATATGCAGTCTGGACAGGTCTTTCCAACTTTCTGCATACTGTTGAGGTCCTCTGAGATTGATAAAAAGTTCATATTTAGTGGGAAAGCTACACTCACATATGTAGTATATACAACAGATATCAGAATGTACTGACAGTATTGTATCTTACCAGTGTTAAGAATTTCACTAATTTAAATATACAGATATATGTATCAAAAGTTTAATTTTGCTAAAGAATGAAAAAAGATTGTACTTTGTTGTTTTTGTTTCCTTTGTACCTAATTGAGACATACCCAATAAATCTCCAAGTGTAGCCTTGGGGCTAAGAGTTTAAGTCAAAAAGTCTGTGGTTCAAATGCCACATCAATCATAAATGCAGTAGGTAGCCTTAGCAAGTTATCGTTCTCTCATCCTCAACCGTCCATTTACAATTATATGAAGAAGTAGTATGGACTATTTTACAGTCATTCTAAGAATTGGGAATATAACGTTAAGTGAAGTGCTCTGAACTGCTACATAAATGCGTATCTGAACTGCTACATAAACCATTCCCAACTCTGTTCTATGGTGAACAGAACCACTTCCACAGCCCTTTATTTACCACATTACAGGGTTGAAATGATGCCAATGTTTTCTTTTCCCATTATGCTACTCTCATACAGAGTATGAAGACCAGTTCCCAGTTTTTCTCTGCATCAGCACTCAGTGAATAATGAATGCTCTACTATTACTGTGTCATAGAAGTGCTCTATTTTGCATTGACCTTGAGGTTGGTATTTGCTATCACAGCAAACCATAGAACTGGTTTATGATTATTTTGGATAACAGCAGTTAAGAAAACCAGGAAACTAAAACAGAGCAACTCAATATACAAATACCTGAAAAAATAGTTTTAAGTTGCAAAAACAAAACAAAAAAAACCCCACCACCTTTTTCTTTTGGAGGGCAATTCAGAACTCCCACCAAAACACATGGTTCTCACTTTTGAAGTTGCAGGCACTGTGAAGTAGTTGGCATCAGTGTACCATCTTCCATGTGCTGTGGTCAGGGCTCAGCTGTAATAATGAATGAGTTGGTTACACAAGTGACACCTGGCTACAGAGCTGGGAAGGACATACAACTTCCAGACTGAGCTGCATACATGGATGAGGACATGGAACGGTCTGGGCAAGTGTCTCGGTCACCTAAAAAAATGTGTAGGGCTTAATTCTGCAACAACGGAAAATCTATAACTAATTCAGAGCAAAATTTGACTCTAATGAATTGCTACCATCTAGGCAAAAAGAAAAGGGAAAGAAGCCTTGGATCCGCAGCATCAACAAAAACTTACATTATATAAATCACTGACTCAGGTATTCCAGACATTCAATATTCTATGAGATGCAGCATCGATCAAAAGAGAAAATATTTTTATACGAAACTTTACCATTTTTAAGTGCAAACTACTCTGTCACTCAAAATGTATTCATAACATACTCGAACAGGTGAAACAGAAAAAAAACCCTAATTGTATTCTCTCCAAGTTTATTTTAGCAAAATATGTTTTTGAAGATAGCAAGTTGTGGTAACTCAGGGATAATACACATCACCCCAAGAAACTGAGTTATTTACCTTAAATATGCTAATGACATAAAAAGCCTGAAGTCAATGGTCCCTAATTCAACACAGAGTTAGGGATGGATCAATTTCTTTAACTTTAATGAGCTAAGTAAGCATAAATGTAAAGGTGATTGTGGTCGATGTACAGAGCTAGATAGAGTGATATTAATACTTAATTGACTTGCCCTCCCATAAATTCCCAGTTCATTTCAATTAAAATCTTTACTATCAAAGACATCAGACGCATGCTACACTATATGACTGTAGAGGACCACTGCATTTAATATGTTATTTGATGTCATTTCTCTTTCAATCCACTTGGTGGCAGCAAAAACTGAATTTCTGCTCTTACCTGCACAGGATGTTCACTTCCTGTTCTAAGTTCTTCAAGCTGCTGTAACTGCCAAGGAGATAAACTGTATGGTTCTTCAGAAGGCCTGGACTCTGGAGGGTTTGTATGAAATTGTTCTGTAAGCCATCTTTGAGTCCTCTCTGAGGGTTGAATGGGAACCCCGCTCACAGCCTGCGGTCCCAAAGTTATATATCCTTGATGAAACACTTCGCAATTGGATGTGACAGGCTTGCTTTCAGGTAAGGCACTATAGGTCATATCTAAGGCATGTCTCCTGTTTGAGGGATCAAGAACACCCAAGTCTTCCTTGCTGCAACTTTCAAATTTGTATTTGCAGTCCAAGGTAGAATTTCTTTTTTTCCCAGTTTCTCTGTCCTCCATCTTGAGTAATTCCATGCTGTTGTGCAAACAGCTCGTCCCATTTATTCTTAATTGTGGTGACACAGTGCTGTCTCTTCCCAATTTATCCATGCTTGTCCTGCACTCTGCTGAATAAACACTCCCATCCTGGCTACAGGTAATGGGTGCGCTGAGTTTAGACAAAGATGACCATTTCCTTACAGGCCTCAAGTCCTTCATGTCGAGAGAACTGTCCAGGATGCCCTGATGCCTGCTTGCGGCGGACCTCAAAAAGCTTGTACTCCATTTTGAACAGTCAGGCTTCAGAGGTTCCCTATGCTGGGATAGTGAAGAGCTGGTATTAGACGGCATCACATGGGCAGTGGGAATCGAGACCAGTGAACGGCTGGGCTTAAATGACGAAGTACCGCTTGAGGTGGAATGATCTGGAGGAAAAGATTTTCATCATGTGAGTGAACACAGCGCAAATAAGAACAGGTCAAGATTAAGCACCACAAAGAAATTAAACATAATGTGTTGACACAGATGACATTATTTGAAACATACTTGGTTTTTAATTCGTGAGAGGCCTGTCTATATTGCAGTACACCAGGCACAAGGCAATCTGTGGCCCTTCAGATTTGATAGACAGCAGCTCTCCTCAATCCCCTACCATTTGCTGGCTAGAGCTGATGGGAATCAGTCCAGCAACATCTGCAGGGTCACAGGTTTTCTCATCCGTGTAGTATACTAACAGAATTTGTGGAAGATGGAAAAACTATAGTTCACTATATACACTAAAACTACACAGGACTGAACTGATCTCTGAAATTTTCAGGAAGAGGCTGGAAAGCTGCATCAAATGTTTTGTTTGTTTCTTCCGCTCCTCATGCTTAAAGCATTCTAACGTAGAGGACTTGTAGGGGAAAAAAACCTCACACGCATGACCAACACAGACCCCCAACAAACACCTGCCTGGCAGCACCCTATATGTATGTTTTAATGACCTTAATATGTAGCCATTTTCCCAAAACAATTCTGGGATAATAAGGAAGTTACACTAAACACAAATGAAGAAATAAAGGCTTATTAGTTTCCTATTTAGAATATCCACTAGTAAATCACATGGTTTTGCTAATAAAATCACTGTACACCTTCAAACATATAGGTAGATAATATACTAGAACCAAATGTGCAATTGCACAAAAGAATGGCACCTTTATTAATGCAAGGAGGTGGGATCCCCAATTTCGGACAGTTTTCCTTTGGTGTTGTGGCCCCCTGCAACATATGCCATGCTGCTCAAAAGAACCCCATAACTCCCAGAATAGGCTTTGGGGGGGGGGGGTGTCCGTGCAGAGAGATGTGGGAGGTAGAAAATCTGGCTGATGGAACAAGAAGTTAAGATTCAAGCCTTTGCATACTGAAAAACAACGCAGTATATAGCAATGGTATATAGCTAGTGCCTCGCCTCTTCCATTCTGGCTCCCTTCACCATCTGAAATATCAGTAGGCGTATAGAAAATGCCAATGTGCCAATGTTTCTAGACAGACAAGCAAGTTAAAATTAACAAAGGTGAGGCAGAGGTTACTGGAATCTGAGTAGCAGCTCTCCTATGCCTAGCAACTGCTGCTTTGCATCAAAGCCTGCAGACTACCAAAAATAAGCAGCTAATCCTGGCGTTAGAATCTTAGCCTTTACAACGTCACGTGGCTCAACCTTCCCCCAAGCTGTTCACGTTGCTGTTACACGGGAGGCTTTTTAAAAAGTCTTTCTATTTGTTCTTAATCATCGTGATCTGCTACAGTTACAATGTATGGCTTTGGGGGAAAGAACAAAACAATTCCAAGACTTCTGAGTGCTCCGTGCCATTATGGTTTTCAAGGAGAGTAATGCTTAGCAGAATTCAGGTAAATCATGTTAAAGGCAATTTAATCCTGTTCAGCAGCTCTCTGCTAATGGTGGCACAGAGGATCAGACACACAGATCTCAGGAAGGAGCGGGGAAGGTGTCATTAAAGATGTCATTAAAAAGCCACATTGTACACAATTGTGTTATGGAAGGTACAGTGTTCCAGAGAACAGACCGTACTTGACTTGCAAAAGTATGTTACTTCTCACATGACATTTCATTGCCATCTCTCTTAACTACGATGGCCATAGTCCAAAGATGTCATTAAAAAGTTAAAATTGTTGAAGTATCTAGCGTACTGAATCATATACAAATAAATGTACATACTCCAAAATGTTGACAGATCCTTTTGGAGGACTTTGAAACAAGTGGGCAATTCCTTTTATATTTATAACAACTTGCAAATTAATAAATAAAGCTACATATCACAGTGAAGGAAAGAATGACAATATTTAAAACAGTGGTACCTTGGTTTTCGAATGCCGAAAACCCGGAAGTAACTGCTTCAGTTTCTGAATGCACCTTGGAAGTCGAACAGGAAACGCGGCTTCCGCTGAGTGCAAGACCCTGAAGCCTAGCTGTCGGCTATTGAGTTTCGGTTTTCCAATGTTTCGGAAGTCAAACTGTCTTCCAGAATGGATTACGTTCGAAAACCGAGGTAAAACTGTATATTCTTTTTCACTGGATCTGAGCCTATAGAACATTCTAAATTGGAGTAAATTCTGAAGCCATACTGTACACAATTGTGTTATGGAAGGTAAATGTTTAACTGTGCAATGCTATATTAATCTACACAAAAGGCTGTAATTCTATGCCAGCATCTGTAATGCTGCGCACACGTACTTGGGAGTAAACCCCACTGAATTCAATAGGACTTACATCTGAGTAAAATGCACACAGGATTGCACGGCAGAAAATGTACTGACACTGACTTCAGCTTAACACTGACACCTTCAGCTTCCTGTGGCTATTCCTGTAAGAGGAGTAACCATAGCAGTTTCACTCTGAATGCCAAACTATTCTGGTAGCTTTGCATGCAAACTGAAAGAAAAGGTCATCTTTCAAGTTTCTTCTTAAATCAAGACTCTGGGAAAGGAAGGGTTGTGCTTCTGTGTCTCCTACATGGTACTGGGCTCTTTCAGAGTCCAAGGTCCTGAAATCTTTACTGATGATCATCATTTCCACCAATTAAGCAGGGTGAAACATGGAATGTTAATATTTAATTAAAGTTTTAGTTGATTAACCACAGTGATTAGTCAATTAAAGCTAGTATCTTGTGCTCCTAGTTTATAGCATAGGGACACCAGCAGTCAAATCTTGTCTGTTCAAACAAATAATAAAAGGCGGTTTGCCACGTGCATTGTTCAGAAGTTCTGTTACCGGGTTATTGCCATCTATTCAGCCATAATTACACGAATGCCCCTGGGAAAAGAATGAGTACATAAATGCACACTTGGCTGGTTTCATTCTAACTGAACTGTACACACAGCAAGACAGTGAAACCATTTTTACTCAAGGAGTTGTCTGCCAACTTATAACTGTCTACAAGTTATTTTTTTCTATTTGAAATAAATATTTGCTTGCAGATTTTATTTTTCTTCCGTTGCAAAACAGTCTTGTCACAAACCCTGAGATTGGGTGTGGGTTTCTTTTTAACTTGTGCCATTGCTTTTCAGTGGGTGACATTCGACCAAGTTTTACTTGGAGAAGATGCACTAAAATTAAGCAGCATAACCAAGGGCTCATCCACACAGCCACTAGAAAGAATGGATGTGAGCAGCTTTCCACTTGGCCCACGCTTTCTGCTCCTTTCCTGGGAAAATCCACTCTTTTGCTCTAAATTGGAACAAACGACAATCCACAGAAAACCTAAAATGCCGTTTGCAGTGACTGAGTGCTAGAGAGTGGTTTTTCCCAGGGGAAAGCAGCAGGACAAGAGAAAGTGTGGATAAGCCCTAAGTTGGGTCCATTTTAAACAGTACAAGCTGTCTTGTGTTTCCACATGGCAACTTTTAAAGACAGACGCCAAAGCAGCTGCCATGGTACTGCGCTGCACTGCTTCAGCCTAGGAAACAACACAGCACCATGGTAGGACCTGTAGACAACCGATTTGTTGAGCACTCATCTTGATCTGCTTGCACAAAGCTTATGCGGAGGCTAGATTATATCCAGCCTTTACTGAGCATATGTTCCAATTTGGTTATATGACAATGAACATTGACCCTGCATTCATCCTGATTTGCTTGTGGGGAGTTTATACCCTTTCCCATAATTCATTTGTTCATCCCACACTTTTCAACACATTTTTCTATCACTTTCCAAACTGCAAAAACTCTGGGTGTTGTTGTTGTTGTTGCTTAAAGTGGATATGTTGCATCAGGATGCAAGTCTCGTTTTCCAATGTGCCTGAATCCCTCCCGTGAAACACGGACAGTCTGAATGAACCCTAACCTACTTGCTTGGCTAAAATGACAACTTGCATAGCATAAGCACTGCTCTGCTGGATCAGATGAATGCCTGCAGGGAGTTCACAATCAGCCCTCCTCTGTTGTCTGTCCCCCAGCAATTAGGATTTCAGAGACATATTGCCTCTGAACATGTAAGTCCAATTATCTTCTATTTTTGACTCCTTTTAACTTCTGCGTGAACCTTGCAACAAAAGCAGCGGTGAACTGACTCTTTCAAAACATGGGAGAAATTTACAAGAGCAAGAAATATAATATTGCAATTATCCTAGCTGTACGCTTTCTACAAACCCTTGTGGCTGTGGTCCTGAAATTCCCCAATTTTACGATTTGCATTGTTTGTCTACAATGTGATTTACAATTCTGTGTCTCAGCCAGGATTTAATGCCAGTTCTTCTGGCCCCTTTTCATCTTCTCCTCTAAGGAGATATCTTTGCACATCACTACCACACACATGGTCACAGTTTTGGTAGTGATCACATGTGGGGTACCTAGAATCAAAAGGAGGTGCTCAGAACCCCATTCTACAGCACTGTGACAAATGCCACACAGAACCATAGTTGGGAATGCGAGCTACTTCATCCTGTGCAATGTATACTTCTGCACATGTAGAACCTGATATATAAAAGATGTAAAAGAATGATTCAGAACTAGAAACCAGCTTCCATATACAGTGCTTTCTTGCTAGATCAAGACAACTATATTCTCTGAAACAGCTGATAACTCTTGCAAAGGTTGAGGGAATTTGTCTGGGGTTATAGTTCATTGCAGTTCTAATTTTGCATTATCAAGAAACAGTTAAGACTTCAAGAGCAGAATGAAGACAAGCTTAATAAATTACTAGAAAAAATGCAACCCATTGTTTTGCTGGTATGATGCAACTGAAAGTACCATATTTTTCCGTGCATAAGACTAGGTTTTTCCCTTAAAAATAATGTCAAAAATTAGGGGGAGGGGTCTTATACATGGATAGTGCCGAGAGTGGACTGGCAACAATCTGAGTCCCCCAAAATAGGGGGCGTCTTATACATGGGGGACAGACGTGGGTGGCGCTGTGGTCTAAACCACAGAGCCTAGGGCTTGCCAATCAGAAGGTCGGCGGTTTGAATCCCCGCGACGGGGTGAGCTTCCGTTGCTCGGTCCTAGCTCCTGCCAACCTAGCAATTCGAAAGCATGTCAAGCGCAAATAGATAAATAGGTACTGCTCCGGCGGGAAGGTTAACGGCATTTCCGTGCGCTGCTCTGGTTCACCAGAAGCGGCTTAGTCATGCTGGCCACATGACCCAGAAGCTGTACGCGAGCTCCCTAGGCCAGTAAAGTGAGATGAGCGCCACAACCCCAGAGTCGTTCATGACTGGACCTAATGGTCAGGGGTCCCTTTACCTTTTATACATGGGGGCGTCTTATAGATGGAAAAATATGGTATTTTACTATATCCGCTTTTATTTTCACTGAAATTCCTACTGCCTATGGATACAGTCAGGTCACACAGCAAGACTGATCAGAAAATACTGGGGCCAAAATCAGCAGAACAGAGCTTTATTGGGTATGAAGTCCACAACAGTCCAGTTGCAAATTCCCCAACAATCCATTCCATATGCTTATGGGGTTTTTTAAGGTGCCTATTGCCTTTTTTTCTTTTTGAAAATTAGAATACACTGGAATAATCTCCCCACACCCCTAGAGCCACATGGGCTGTCAATCTTATTTAGAAATGTGAATTCAAAATTTTCACCATTGCTTTGGTAGCAATTCCATTAAATTCCAAGATGCAATGACATAATAATGTTGTGTTGACAACTTCAAGAGCTGGAGTAACAACGCAAAAGGAACATCCAGAAGTAGCATGAGAACAACTGACAATACACTCATGAAGCCAAAGAAGCAGTTTTTATTCTGAATTTATAAAGCTTTTGTGTTCTAGGAATATGAGAATAACAAAGCTCTTCATGTGAAATTAGCTTCAACTTTCAGCTCAGGTTGTTCAAACCCCTTCAGTATGTTTAATTTTTTTAAGAGTTACTTAAATTAAGTGAGGGGAGAATGAAGGGTAAAACAATGTATTTGGGCAGTTTGCCAGTAAGCGCACCACATAGCTGATGAGCCAGCAAAAGGATCCACAGCCATGGATGAATTGTGCTCTGCAGCAAGACAGAATGTCATTTGAGAGCAATATAAGGAGGTGTCAGGAAACTAGTAAGCGAGGTGACTGTGTGGGTGACATGTTTATTCAGATTTATACTGAGAGCATCACCTCTAACATTGGTGGGAAAAGGCCACATTAAATCAGTTTTTAACTACTTTTAACCTTGCCTACTTTCCCCCACATCCGCCATCCAACTCCCGTACTATGTGGGACCATTATTTAACTTTGGGATTATTCTCACACTACATTTCATTTGTGATGCTGTTACTCTACTGCACCCCCAATCTATCATTGGGGGACAGTTCAAACCACAAACTATTCACCATGTGAATTACTGCAGGATATGTGTTGTATTTTTCTCTCTCCAACTCATTTGGAGGAAAAATGCAGCTACCTAGTCCAGATGAATTGCATTTAGGACAACTTCTGAAGTATAATGCTGATTATTCTAGAACTTTCCATTTACCTCACATACCCATACAAAATGACCTGGGCTTGGAGATCAAGGAGGGGAAACAAGATCCTAGTATTCTAAATAAAGCATCTCGTGCACGTCCATGCAGAGCAGAGGGCCCTCAGAGGGTTAAGATGTTCAGGGGGGCCTGCCAGGGACCGGCTGTTTTTTTGTTTGAGCTTATAATTTTATTCTAACAAGACTCCTGCCCTGGGGCTCAGACAAACTCTGCACAAGTCTGATCTCATGACTGTTACAATGAATTTTTGAAAACAAAGATTCAAGGCAGACTGGATGCTTCCAGAAATGAGTTTATTGTGGCATCAGTGTTGCTAATGCACAAGTTTTTTGCCATGTTGACAAAGTGTTGTCATTATCCAAATGCCTAACCGTACTTATTTTACATTTAATCCATATTTCTATTTACGACAGAATACCCAGTAAGTAAAATGCCCCGTTATTTATTCAGTCAAAACTGGTGTAGAAGCTTGTTGAAACATTTATTTGGTTTGTGGGTGGTTTGCCACGTGTCACTTTGGTGGGTGGTCTCTCACACCCCTTCTATTTTCTCTTCACCTCAGCACAACCTAGTCATTTTGTTTCTGGCAACCTAAACATTACAAGCAAGCCCATTTCCACCGGTTGCCACATGCAATATTATTAATGACCCAGTTAGGAGTTGTTGTTCTCTGAAGATGTCCACAAAATACACGAGGATAATTATCACACAGATTGTAATAACAATACATACAGCAGGGTTTGGATAACAACAGCAACAGCAAAAGGCTTGTTGTGGCTTTGGGGGGGGGGGATGCATGGCTGATATTGATCTATTCAACCAAGCTCCGCCCACTGGTGTGAATGGCAAAAGGATGAATAATAATGAATATGCACAAATGAAGAAATTGAATGTGTAGAAGCATATTTGTGCACACATCCAAACCAGATATGAATAATCCATATGCAGTATCAAGTCCCCATGTGGAAGCACCCCTAGTACCAAAAAAAGTGTAGGATTATTTGAACTAAGGCAGACACATTATACTTGAATTTAACACGATGCCTAGATAAACCACAAGTTCTTGCACCCCCCTCTTCTTCTGACATAGCTGAAAACTTTCACTTGTTTTTGTTTAACTACAGTTTATTGTGTCATCCAAATCAACCGTTAACACCTAGGTATCATTGCGACTGATGTCAACTATGGCTTGTTTGAAACAAGCCAACTCAAAGCCAAGATGGAAATCCCAAAATTCTTAGGCAATGTGCTTACTGTTGTATGTTTCCTGATGTGAAACCATACATTTTAGGGCACGGGATAAAAAGTAATTGCCTACAAAGCTAGGTGGTAAACTGAAATCCCAATATTATTTATACACCTTTATTATGGGCGGCAGTATAACCTGACATTTTCATTTGATTAAAATACTGGCAATAAAACCTAAATTCAAGGCTGAAAGCTCCATAGGCTACACAAGAGTCTAATCTTCTATAAGTTTCTACAACACATTGCCTGTCTATTTTCCCCTAGATAATGAAATTTAATGGGACTGTTTTATCCATCATATACCCATACATTTTCAAACTGCTGATGATATAACTTCTCAGGGGTTCTTTTTATTTTTCCTCTCCAGCGATGTAGAGACTTACATTCTTATTAAAAGTTGTTATGAAACAGCAATATTGTTCTTCACCACCCAAGCATTGCTTAACACTATACAAGATACAATGAAGGCCAGGAACAATCATCTCTGCCAAATAAACCCTTACAGAATGCCCAATGTTTCGCTAAAACATCAGTTCCTAAGAAAGGCTAGGAACAGAGGCAGCAGCCTGGACAAAGTTAAGCATCAGATTTTACTAAAAGCAATGTATAAAATATAACTGTACATATACACAGCACTTTAAACGGAAACTGTTGCCTTTTTTTGGTAATTCTACAGTTCACAAATTTAATGGAAAGTGTACTATTTGTTAGCAATTCCAGAAAAAAACCTGTCTAAGACAAAAGGAGGTTACTAATGAAAGCTTTCTTGACTTTCATTAGTGCTTGACCTAATACTCCTCTGTTTTAGGGGGGAAACATATATATTAGCCATAGGCGCTGGCTCCAGGGGGCAGAGGCCTAGCGCGGAAAAATATAGGGACATTGTGCGCCATCACACAGGACATCGCGTTGGGCCCCCTCAATGTTCTTTGTAGGATGGCGCCTGCAATAGCACTCTTAATCTTCGTCACATTCAGCAGAAGTGAATTATATGTGTTCACCTACCCTCCTGATGTTTTTCTCTGAGTCAGGAATGAGACAGATATAAGCCAGCACAATTTTCAATATGGCTGCATCAGAGGAAAAGGACACAGTAAATCACACTCCATCAGATCAGCTGACTAACTGCCATTTTGCCTCCTCCTGTCTCATAACTGTATCTGCTATGGCCATTCCAGCTAGATAAGATCTAGTATGTAACTTTAAGAATTGGTTTGGTTTTCTCTTCCTTCACCATTCTTTTTCTCCTTTGTATTGTGTCTATTTGACTGCAAGTCTGGACTTGCTTGTTTTTAAATCCATTTACAGCAATCAGATTTTTTAAAAGCTTGTTACAAATTATTATTATTATTATTATTATTATTATTATCCTGTGTTTTTCCTACCCTCTACTGTTAAGTTCACCAATAGCCTCAAACATCACGTATCCTACATCTCAGATACACACGGAACACAATTCGCCAGGCTCACGTGATAGCTCTGTTGCTGGATGACCACTTTATGGGTTTAAATCAGGTATCTCCAAACTCGGCCTTCCAGATGTTTTGGGACTACAACTCCCATCATCCCTAGCTAACAGGACCAGTGGTCAGAGATGTTGGGAATTGTAGTCACAAACATCTGGAGGGCCGAATTTGGGGATGCCTGGTTTAAATGTTTGAATACTCCCCACATCTTAAAAAAAACTCTATTGCATATTCAAACTAGCCTATGCTAGCCTTTCCTTGACATGCTGGTTCTGAATGCTCAGAATGTGAGATAATTCAAACCTTTTATCCCATTTGGTCTGACCATGTTTAAAGTGCCTCTATTGAAAGAAGTGAGGCAGGTAACAAACCAGGCAGAAAGCCTTTTCAGTAGTAGTACACAACTAGTAATGCAACATTATTCCCAAAAAGGTATGTCTAATGCCATCCTTGGGGTCTTATCAGCTCCAAGTGAAGATTTTTCTGTTCACTCAGGTTGCTATTTTTAGATAACTCATGAAGTCTGGTCTCGGTTTTTATATCTTTATTTAACTTTGGAGCTGTGGAAAGTTTTTATTATTGTTTACTTTGTATCTATATTAGCTTTATTTATATTGCTTATGCTTTATTTTTATTCTTTTATTCTTCTATACTATAAGCTAACAAGAGAATACAGTGGTACCTCTGGTTAAGAACTTAATTCGTTCTGGAGGTCCGTTCTTAACCTGAAACTGTTCTTAACCTGAAGCACCACTTTAGCTAATGGGGCTTCCTTCTGCTGCTGCGCCGCCGCTGCACTATTTCTGTTCTCATCCTGAAGCAAAGTTCTTAACCCGAGGTACTATTTCTGGGTTAGCGGAATCTGTAACCAGAAGCACTTGTAACCTGAAGCGTGTGTAACCCGAGGTACGACTGTACTAAGTTCAAATGTTATAACTAATAATAAAATTAAATTTCAAGCCATTATTTTTTAAGGAAAGTGAGAGTGGTGAAGTTCTCATGCAGTGCAACACTAAACATATTTACTCAGAGGTAAGTCTCACAGAGCTCAATGGGGCTTGCTTCCTAGTAATTACGTATTTCCTTAGCACAGCCATCCCCAAAACTAAAAATGAGTTCGGCGCGTCTTAACAGAAATCAACTAGGTAAGCTATAAATACATAAGCAGCTACAGAACAAAGGAGAGAAAATATCAAATACAAATACAGAACCACCTACTCAGATAACCTATCCAGAGGTACTTAAATGTATTCAGCCTCCTGCACCAAGTTCACTAAAATAAGCTATTTCAGGCTGGTTTACTGACATTAATGATTTAAAGTGTTCTGGAGCCCTAGGGGAAGGGGAAGGACAAGATAGAAAACATACAGGGAGCTATTTTGCACACTGCAGCTTCTTATGTGTTTTTATGTGTCACCTAATAGTAACAGCAAATCCCATTTGCAATGGTATCTGACCAGAGCAATGCTACTGGGATGAAATGTGAAACCTAGCACGTGCACACCAATACACATCAACACACACAGATACACAAACACGCCCACACCCTAGTGATTTTTAGAAGCCTCATAGACAGTATTTTATATCATCAATCAGGAAGAGAGGTATGTGGGTACTGAGTCTCAAAGTTTTGTTATGGCAACAAAAGAGTATGAAAGTGGGTTGATAAACCAAACTAAGAAGCTTACAGAAAGAAGGACTGAGATTTTAAAGTACCAAATTGTTGGTAGAAATGTAAATATATTTATGTTATATATTTAAGAGAATTAACTATTCTATAGGTAAATATGTAAAGTTTTTTTTAAAAACTATTCTGGTGTTTATGCTGTTAGCAATACACGTGTGCACATACACACATTGTTCTTCAGTTTGAGCGCACACTTCCATTAAAAATAAAATAAACTGGTATAAGACTGTTATGGTCATAAACAGAGAGAGCCTTTAACACTTCCGATGCCAGTGTGTTTCAGGTGAAATACATTAATTATTGTCTCCATGAAGTACCACAAAGCATGCTTATATATATTGCATGAGAGAGAGAGTGCACACATTACATTTTTCTTCCTTGGTGGATTCAAGGCAGCATATCTAAGTTCTCAGCCTTCCATCCAGACACTGATTAGACCAAGACCTGCTTAGTTTCAGAGCAGCTGACTGCAGCTCTATATACAGGGGCAGGCAGAAAGCAGATTGCCATCCACGCGTCGAATAGCAAGTGTGTATTACTCCCAATAATTTAAGAATGGCAATAGCAAAAAGGCTCCTTCCTCCCTCAAACTCAATTTCTGACACGGGGAAGGCTGTCAAGAAACTAGGGTCAGATGTCTGTATGACTGGAATGTGAGTCCAGTTCCAGTACTGAAAACTAATTCCTCAGCTGAGCATAGAATTAATTTCCTGCTCAGAGACAAACTGTTTCTTAATTCTGAGGACATATCTGTCTCCCTGACCCACTACTGTGCAGCTGATTCTGAGTCGTAGACCTCAGGATTCTACTAAAAAACATAGCAGACTCGACAAGCCTGAAATTTGCAAGCCTTTCACCTAAATGTAGCGTGACTGTACCATCTGTACTGCACTGACACTGGGCTAGTACTGAGGTAGAATTCCTCAAAATAAGGGAACAATTTTCATTTGATATTTGAAAACAGTAAATAAAGTAATCCAGATCAAGAATATTCAGCTCTAATCTGGGACTTGTTTCTGTCCCCACTTACACTAATGAATTGCTGGAACTAGTAATAATTTGCCTCCACACACTGATGAAACATTCACAGAGCATCAAGCATCTCCTTAAAATGCTGAAACCTTAATTTATTTATTTTTAAGCTATTAACATAATAAAACATACAAAGTGCATAAGCACTGAAAGTGCTGACCACTTATAAGCTTTGCTGCAGAGGACAAGAAAACAAGTCATAGCTGGTTTTGCCAATCTTGTTATAAAACTATGTAAATCCAATTTCAACTCAAATTTTATTAGGAGAACATTAGCTGGCATCAAGAATTCCACTGCTTTATATAGCCTAGTGTCTGGACTTGGACAGTGTAAGAATTTTAACCCAGTGATGACTAGTGGATAATGACCCTCTGCAGTTGTAAGGGTGACGACTATAAAGTGCTCCACACATCAAGTACTGTACTATGAACATGTCAAAACCGACACCTTATCTTATTGAAATGCCTTCAAATGAAATATCCAGCTGTCATGAGTCTCGCAGTGTCATAGGGATCAGGTTTGAATGGGTAAACTCTGACACAGGAGGGAGAGAGAGGCAGGAGGAAAGGTTAAATAGTTAAAAATTGGGCTGGAGGAGTGGGGAGACCTCCCCTTTCTGCACCAACTTCAGCTACTTCAGAAGGAGGAGCAGGGATGCCACTTCCCCTTCCTGCAGAATGTAGGACTGGGGGCGGGGGATAGGGAGGCTTTGAGCAGCCAAGGCGAGAGATGAAACACAAGGCAACAGCAACTGAACAGGAGGGTGCAGTCTTGTTGCCTAGAACCAGGTGCCACCTTCACAGACGGGCGCAGAACCACCAACCCTGAAGGAGCACGTGTTTGCAATGCCAACATTCCTGCAGAGTGAATGCTGTGGGTGAGTATGCCATGCAGGGTTAGAAACTCAGATATATAAGTTAATCACCAAATGCCACCTTAAACCTAGGTTACGGTCATAGAATCACAGAACTGTAGAGCTGACAGGTACCCCTAAGGGTCATCTAGTCCTACCCCCTGCAATGCTGGAATCAACGGAACGTCTAGGAACCTTATTGCGGGAGTATATCATCATCTTCTCTATACCACTTCATAAGTAAAAAATCTCAAAGCGGTTTACAACACATTAAAAAAATCAAATAAAAAAAAAATCCAGACTAAAACAAATTCAAGCTGCTAAGAAAGTATTTCAGATCCTTCTCTGACATCTTGCTTTCCCCATATTTATTTACCTACTTAATTTATATAGCTGCTCCATAGCAGAAGTACTCTAGGAAGCCAGTGTGGTAGTGTGGTTGGACTAGGACCTGGGAGAACAGGGCTCAAATCCCCAGTCATGAAGCTCACTGGGATGGGAGCCTGGACACTAGCTCTGCATTTAGTTATGCTCATTTCCCCTCCTTCTATTGAGTTGAATGGCTTCCAACAAGGTAACATCATTAGCATTCATCCTTCCAATGGAAGCTTAATTAATTATATACCGTATTTTTTGCACCATAACACTCACTTTTTTCCTCCTAGAAAGTAAGGGGAAATGTCTGTGCATGTTATGGAGTGAATGCCTCCGGGTGGCGGGGGGGGGGGGGGGATCTGCTGCAGTCGTGAGCAGAGGATCCATGGTTCCCCTTCCTTCCCTCCTCCATGGTTACAAAGCATGGATCCACATGGATCCTCAGGATTTTTGCATTGGGCTACTCCAAACTCACTGTCAGATCACATGTGTGTGGCCAAAGCATGAACCACAAAAATCATATATCCACTATTTCGTTTAGAATATTTTTTTTCTTGTTTTCCTCCTCTAAAAACTACGTGCGTGTTATGGTCTGGTGCGTGTTATAGAGCGAAAAATACGGCACTTAATTAATGGTTCTTCCCACTGCTAAAATTCTGATATAGCACTAGAGGCACATATGCCAAACAACCCAAAGGCCTTGATATGAAACAAAAGCAGCAACATATTTCGTTACTAGATTGCAGTCACTTTTGAATTCCACAGAGTTAAAAACACAATTAAGAGGAAATGATAAAAAAGCATACAGAGCATAAAGTCAGAAGAGGCTGTTAATGAGAAGAGGTGCAGAAAGGAAAGAAGCAATGAATTTCAAGTATTATTTTTTTAAAAAATCTTTTCCTGTAGGTCTCCAATCAAAGGGAGGGTGCTAATAATCACATTTCTGTGTGGTTTTCAGTTCTCTTAATGCAGCTCCTTACATAAAGTACAGTGGTACCTTGGGTTACATACGCTTCAGGATACATACGCTTCAGGTTACAGACTCCGCTAACCCAGAAATATTACCTTGGGTTAAGAAGTTTGCTTCAGGATGAGAACAGAAATCGTGCAGCGGTGGCACGAGGCCCCATTAGCTAAAGTGGTGCTTCAGGTTAAGAACAGTTTCAGGTTAAGAACGGACCTCCGGAACGAATTAAGTTCTTAACCCGAGGTACCACTGTACAGAGAAAAGATAACATGCTATCTGCCATATACGTTAAAGTTATCAAGTATTACCCTGAACTATCCACTGGTACACACAACTGTGGATTTAATATCTAGAGGCAACAACAGAATACTGAGAGAAACAAACCTTTATACATTAAAATGGGTTTAAAATGCTGCTCTGTATTTCATTCATGAGAGCTTTCCCCCAGCCTGCAGAGTAAATACACCTGCAGACCACACAAAACAGGCAGGCAGCTACCATGCAATAGGTTATACTTTTTTTTAAATTGAGTTATTTCTGTGCTCTTGTAAAACTGTGTTTCTGCTGACCTTCTCTAATCTATGTTCCAAATTGCTTTCAGTGGGATGCTAGTCTTTATTTAATAGCCAGAGCCCAAGGAACATGGAAACCAAAGCAAAAAATTGTTAGTCTCCTGATGAAGAACTTAACCTTTGCTTAGTAAGAAGAGATCAGTTCCCCTTCCCTCATCTGACCCTTGCAATAAAGGCAGTCACTTTAACACTTTGGTTCAATGTATGAAATATTGCAGGAACCACCCTCAAGTACATTTGCTATTATTATGTATAATCAAAATTGCTCAAAATACATAATAAAATTCACATTTGCTAAACACCTGCCCTCTGTTCTGATCTGTCCACAGAAGTTTCCACTTCTTGTAGAAAAATTTAAATAATACAAATCCCTAATATGGTTCTCGTTGACAAGGTGTGATCATGTGTTAAAAGCATTCCTATTTGCTCTGACGTGTGTACTCTAAAAACTGGGCACTGGTTTTAAGACTGGAAATTCTTTTTCCCCCCTCCAACGAAACTGTAATGACCCAATATAACCCTGATCTCCTAATGAATTTACTGTCAAGTTAAGATCACAAAAACCGCAAGTTCATTAGCTGTAAGTGCAGAAAGCCAATGGATTACCCTAAGGATTAGAGGCTTTTTCACTTGAGGGGTGTTCCAACTTCAGAAAACTGTGAAATTAATCTCGCTGCATTAAGGTGCCTGGAGTTGTTGTAACCGTAAACCTTCAATTACATCAACTACTCTTCCAGTGAGACGCCACCTAACTAGTCTGTTGTAGAGACAACTGTAGTGACAAATAAATATTTAGTCAATACCAGTGACATGGCTTTGTAAACACTAAACAAAGTGTGGGCAGTCCTACATGATCTAGACTTGGGAAACAAAATTAGGACATTTAATAGGACTGCCTGCTTAATATTCTGGTACTATGTGGCAAACCTTGAGTCTAAAGTAAAGTGGAGCTTACCTTATTCTACAGCTTCACATCCAAGCTGTGAACTGGGCATGGGTATTAAATGTTCCTGCTCAACTAGGCTTGCTCAACCATAGCAACTATTTTAGTGGGCCTTCTGAATGAATATATTATCTATTATAACTCTCCCAGACATTGCTGGCTGCAAAATTTATTAATGGCAAACCAAAGGATCATTGACATCACAATTCACATGCACTGAGTATTGGGGGGTGGGCATATACTGACCGTTGAAGAGCCCTGCATGAGACATTAAGCCAAATGAGTGGCCGAGACTTTTGTGCTCACCTACTTCCACTCAAAGAGAGCATTTATCAGAAGGGCAAGTTTGACATGAGAGTTTTTTGGGATGTTTTCAATGACAAAAGCATAAACCCAATTTTCAAGGGGGCCTTAAGCACATGTTAAATATCCTTCACTGAAATTTATTGTGACATAAGGAATTTGTTAGTCTTTAAGGTGTCACAACTCTATTGTTTTTACTTAACTCAGTGGGACTTCAAAGTACTTAACTTCGGCTGAGTCATGCCCCAAATTAGAGGCCCTTTATTGTCCATGCTTCACATCAAATATATGGAGAAGAACAAATCTATGTATTTCTTTTTATTTCTATTTTACATTTAGACACAGAAAAGGAAGATTTTCCAAGAGGCACAAATGAATGCTGGATGTCCAACCCAACCTGATCAATCTCTATGTTTTCAAAATTTCCCACTAAACTATCAATATCTGATTAGGTTTATAGCAAGTCAAATTATTTTCTATTTCTCTTCTATTCCTTAAAAAAAATGCCTTGGTAGCCTTAAATATGACACACAGACATACATTTGTATAATTCTCTTTAATGCTCCGTTACTTAGCAACACTTAAAAGCAATGCAAGAAATGGGAGGCATCTATAAATTCAATCTAATCCAAAATGAGCAGGTTGGTCTACAAAGACATTTTTGATTTACAGCCAGCTCGTTTTCCAACTAATTGCAGTCTTCTGTTACAGAATCCTAGAGACTTGCGGTCTCCAACCTAAAAATCAATACAATATGCTGCCAGGAGAATCGTCTCCTGAACCAAGTGCATTAGCTGGAAGGAAGAAATCTGGCTACAAGCTTTTTGCTTTTCTCCATGGAATTCCACCCGACATCAGGATACTCTACTTTCCTGCTCTCACATCATTCATCTGCCTTCTTACCATCTTACCTTGCTACTATCATTCAAACTATACAGGCCAATTACAGTTTGAGCACTTTAATGCCACTAGATAACTAACATATTATGTAACCACTAGTAGATAATCAATATACCCTTTGAACAGATCAGAGAAACTTTTATTAGGGAAACTTCCTACCAGCTCCCTCAAATCATCCTCTGAACTCCAAAAACCAGAGCCATCTTGATCAGGGCTGCTTAATCAGCAGTTCTATAATTTTTATCTTTCACGGGGATCCACAGTAATTATCATGTTTAGTCTTGATCAAACTCTTCCAAAAGTAGTTCAATAGTTTACAATATATTTAGTTGTGAAACTGCGACTAAGGGACAGTGACTTGTCCAAAGCTTAGTTCTTGGCTAAAGCAGGCAGGATTTGAAACCAGGATTCCATTCTCCATTCACATGCTTGCTTTTTGAATTGGAGACGGGGTTGCTGGGAGTTAAGATCAGCATAAAGAAAATATTTCTGTTTTGGAGATGCATCTTAAGACATATGTTGCTTCTTTTGCAGGATTCCTCTTCGTTTAGCACCTCAGATTACCACAGGCAACACAACATCCATGCAAAATCTTTGTTGGAAAAATTCTCAACTCAGATAAATGATCTTTTATCATGCTATTTACACCTAATGGCAAAATGTGAGAACCCAATCAGCCAGCAAAGGACATTGCTTGTATTTTAAGAGTATCCGTACCATTATATAAAAATAAAGGTTTCTTGTAATTTTTAAGCACTTGAAATACTGACAAGATACTTGACAGAAACAAACTTTTTTCCATTAGCAGAGTAACTGTTGGCACGCCTCTCTGTAACTTTTGCTTTCACAAGGGAAGGGAGCGACTTAAGCTTCACTTCCTCTCCTGGCAGTTTAAACACTGCTTACATTGTTTTATGGTTTCCATGGGAAAACAGATCTCAAGCAAGACCCTATTCATGGTCTGGGAGTACTTGAGGCTGAAGTACACTGTTGAACCTAAGCAGGTGTGGATTTGATCAGAACTTTTGATGGGGGACCAGACTACTGGATGCCCCATGTAAGAGCAGGAATTAGTACATTAAAAAAAGCAAGTAAGAAAACAAATCTCAAGCAACAAATTTAAGTGAAACCTTTTCCACATCTGGCCATCAACTGCAGATCATATAGTGTACACTGGCATTTTTTTAAAAATGTAAGCAAGAACAACTGGGCAAACTGTAGTATTCACGAGAACAGAACTACTAGATCTCCAAGCCCTTGCTGTGCAAGCAGTGAGGAAACACAAAACACATCGCATAAGCATGCTTCCCATACATACTGTGCCAAGTTAGGAGCAGTAGTCTTTAAGTTGCACCCATGCACTCATCACCAAGGGCTGCCTTCTGAGCTGTGCAAACATCAAAACTGAATATCAGAGGTTGTTAGACAAGAGGTATAGGGAAGGAAGAAGGGAAAACAGCACTGCACTCTGCCCACTGTCTCCTGAAAGGCATTATTGCAATGGCACAAGGGCCGGGAGGCAACAGCAATAGCTCCCATACAATAGTGACTCATTTCTCAACTTGGGCTGCCACAGAACCTGTGAGGAGACAGAGGATTCAGCTGAAAGCTTACCGCCTTTTATTCAATGGGTTCTGTCTCCTCACAGGCTCTATGCTAGTTCAAAGAGATGTAAGCATACAAGAAATATCAAGGCTGTGAACACTGGTGTTTAATCCTTGAAACTGCAGCAGCAAATGGGCTTATCAATCATTTATAAACAGCTCTAATGCAGAACGTTTTATAGCCTTGCCTTTTCATTCATGAATATTTAATAAATCATGCCCCACAGAGAAAGGGGTCATGTTAGGTATACAGAGAGGTTTGAGGTCATTGCGTAGAAAGGGCTCATGGACTAAACTCAAGCCAACATGGCCCAGTAATCATAATGTGGTAATCTGTGAACTGCCCTGAGACCTCTGGGTATAGGGTGGTAAATAAATTCAATTAATAATAATCCTCATGATTCTCTCCATTCAATTCTTGTGAGGGTCAGGTAGATTGCACATTAAAGATACTACATACACTGTCAAGAGCAACCAAGCATTTGTGAATGAGTGTAGGTTGGACAGAGACAACTCTCCCTTGTCTCCCGCTCATGATTTCCAGATTCTCCTTCCAGATTTTGACACTGTCCTCTGTGCAAGGCCATATGGGTACATATAAACACAGGTAAAATGTTCCTTATGCCACTAAATACAGGAATGCTTACAAAGAAATTGTGGTACATTAAAAGTCCAGGGGCACCAGTATCATAATGAACTGGCAGTAACTATAATGATACAGCAAACATCATAAATAAAGACTCATAATTTATGACTGATTCCAGTTTCACTGATTTCTTCCTTTCAGAACTGTTTGCCCTATTAGAAAGTATCATTTCATAGCATTCTTCTTGCATAAATGAAAGAAAACACAATAGACACTGGAACTGGTGGCATCCTGGGACAAGTCTGCTTTTATGAAAGGAGCTACTTCATTCCTTCCTGGCATATTCTGAAACTGCCAAGCAAGAGGAAGAACAGGATGGTGCGGGGGGGGGGGGTGAGAAGGGCAGCAGTGAAGAGGAAGAATTCTCCTCTCACTTAGCTGCTCTTCACACTTGAGCCAATCTTGGTAGATGTGGCAATATACCCCCATGCTGCCTGAACTGTCCTGTGGGAGTGGAAAGGAAAGAGTCACAGGGGTGTGCGAGCAAGACAGCTCATTCCTTTTGCTCTCTTCCTCCTGAATATTGTCAATGCATTTCAGAAACACGGGGGGGGTGCTTGATTTCCTGGGTGAAGGAAACACAGAACCACACCTGACAACATATTGGTCCACCAACAACACTAACGGTATTACTAACAGGAGCCCATTTCATGACTTAAAATAAATGGCAATGTCCTTCTGCTTGTCTCTTCTTCCTAAGCTATCTCACCCAAAGATACATTTCTAGTTGCAGACAGATTTCTCTCAGGTGTTTGGAAAGAGACAAATTAGTACATGAGTTAAAAATTAATACAATTTTTTTCATTAAAAGAGAATAGTTATTTCCTCTGAAATCAGACATGGATGAAAGCAAGAGACAGCTCTTCAACATCCATTGCTTTATTGCAGTTTTCATTGGTTGTAATGACCATTCACTTATTTAAAAGCAGTTTACTGTGACAGACTATTTTATTCCTTTCATGTTGGCAAAGTAAATCTGTGTCTGTCTGGCTGACTGCAGAGCACATATTTATGCAACTGACATGCATGAAAAAAGCACAGTAGCAACATTTTCCCAGTTTGCTCTGTAAATCACAGCATTATTTTTATTCTGTTTGTTGCAAATATAGTTTATCATTTGACTCAGTAAAACACCATTCAGAAGGGGATAATACATTTCCTACCACGTACAAGTGAACTGCAGCCCTCACATTAAAATTCCTATCTTCTGTTAGGTCCCATAAAATAGTTATATTTATTGGTAGCTGTTATTTGAGAGTGATTCACATGAAGACACAATTCTGAGTGTCGCTTCCTGGCTTAATATTAACAGAGAACCTTCTAGATCACTCACAATTAGGGCTGCTTCACACATTAATTTGTACATGTAAAGCATTTTATCTGAAACTTTTTTAAAAAAACCCAACACAAACATGTTCACACAGCAGAACCCTATTTCCACAGCTTATCTGCTGCTGACCTTTAAATATGAGTTACAAGTAAGCTTTGAGATGGAAGCAGGAAGGGACGGCGACTACATGTGAACCACTTGCACAGGCAAACAACAGTTTCCTCCTTCAATGGCCATCTCTCAGTTTTGAGTGACTAGCAAGCTTCCTCATAGGTGAGTAGGACTATAATAGCATTCCCCAACCTGAGGCCAACCAGACACTTCGGACTACAACTCCCAACAGCCTGAGCCAGCATGGCCAATGATCAGGGATAATGGGAGTTGTAGTCCAAAACATCTCAAGTTAGGAAAGGCAAGTGTATTGTGCTCCTTTTACAGCAGCAGTGGGGTGTGGGATGGGGTGTAGCCACTGTCCCAAGACTGGTGTTTCTGCTGTTGAAGCAAGGCAAAGTTGGAGCTGCATGGTCACCCTGCCCCAGCCTGGGTAAGCAGCAGCAACAGGAGGGCAGTTCTGCCCCACCATATGTGCCACTATTGTTTTATTGATAACACGAAGTGCTAGAATCTCATTTAGGAAGAGCAACACTTCTGTTAAGTATCAACGGAGCAAGCTCAAGTGAAACAAACTTAGACATACCTCATCTAAACTGAACTTGGAATCAGCCCACCTGGCCAATAATTTTCCTTTTGGATATGAGGGAACAAGATACCTTTTCTATGGTTGCCTAGGGAGTATTTATTTATATTATCGATCTACTTGCATTCATTATTTACCAGAAGACATTCAAAGATGCTTGAAACAAGAACAGTTTATTTCTGCAGACTGAAAACCAAACTAAAAACAGAAAAGTCACTAAGTGCACATATGAGTCCAATTGTGGTGAAGATGCTGTAGTTCTTGTATTGGGAGACTGCCAATTGGGGGGGAGGAGAGAATTATTATTTTTTTATGACTACAATGTTGAACAATTGCAATTTTATAGTATATGCTTTCAGGCTAAACATTTAGTTGTATTCCTGGCCAGAGATATGGGGAAAGTCTCTCTCTCAGCTGTTAAAATTGTTACTTGTTTTTGTTTCATCTATCCTCTCCCACCCTAGTGAGTTGGATTTTTCAGTTGTAATAAATTATTTCGAATTGACAAGGCAGCGAACACTCCCATAAGCATTCGTTGAATTTTGAATAGGCAAAAACTTTTTGGATACTTACTAAGCAACAAGAGGCAATGCTCTTAGTTACTGCACATGTAACTTCACTTAAAGCAAAATCTGTACTTTCATCTTAATGAGAAAGGAGAGGAAATTCTCTCCAACAATGTTGGAAAATCTTAAGAAATGTAGGAAAGGCATCAAACTACAAAGAGCTTTATAGATCAAGTAAGAAGAGTATCAGAGTCAGATTGCAATCCTCTGCACACTTACATGGAAATAACTCTGAAGAAAAATAGTGGTACTTGATTTCAAATAATGATGCACTGGACTGTGGAGTCAGATAGATAAATGTGTGATTATACAATATCTCAAATTCTACAGTAATTGGCAACAGTCTTTGGACTAGTCATAAAAAGAAGACGTAAAGAAAAGCATTTTTCTGTAGCACAGACACCTTGATGGTTTAGAATAGTTCACAACCCTGATTTTGCTAGTTTCTGCCAATCTATTCAAATAATCTGGGCATGTACCCTGTATGTAAACATTTATCAAATCTACATACCCATTTGTAGAGGGAAGAACATTAAAGCAATTCTATGTGAAGATATATTACAAAGCAAAGGCTTAGTTTTAAACATTGATAATTAAGAATGGGAAAGTACAATAAAAATCAGACTAGTTCAGTAATGAAGCTGACAGGAACTTCATTATATTTATTAAGCTTGAAAAATGCAATTTCCTTTCCCTGAATCTTTGCAATGGTCAAAGTTGCCAGGTTGTTCAACAGCATTTTATACCATCAGTTATGTAAGACCTGCCTTCTCAGCATTGCAACTGAGAACAGGCTAAGGACCAGCTTGAAAATAAAGTTCTTCTTGGCAGCCTATCTAGATTTCGTCATGAATTATGCTGCATCTCAATATTTTTTTAAAAAAAGTCTTGCCTAAAGTCTAGCCAGTACTGACAAAAATGCAATCCAATGAGTTCAGAGTGAGGTTCCTGTTTTGCTTTGTAAAAATTTTCCTCTTCCCTTGAAAAACAGCCTCGTGCATGAATTTCAGACAGGAAAACAGCAAGATGATTTAGAACAGCAGTGTGAAAACAATGTAGATAAGTGACATCAGCAGATCCAATAACATGTCTTTTATTTCCAATAAACACAGGGCAAGTAAAAATAGAACAAAGGGAGTGCTAACAAATAAAAGTAGGTACAACAATGTTATCAGCTAGAGCTATGTAGCCCAGCCTTGTTTTTAGCAACCCGCCTGATGGCCAAGACAAGGGCAACCAAGAATTTGATGTAGGCACATGAGCAGGCTGGCAAAGGAGGGACTGCTCAACCACCAGTTCATGGAATAAGTAAACAAATTGCAGGCCCGATCTAGGAAGAGCCATAACTGGGGAACCAGGCAGAGCTGGACACAGGCACTACTCCCCTATGCAAATGTAAGTATTTCTGTTGCTATAAGTGTTCTTCCAAATTAAAATTTTTATTGATTTTTACTTGTTTAGGTATGGTGGAAGAGGGAAACAAAGCAACACTCTTGATCATCAGCATCTCATGAAGGGTATACTCAGGAGGTCTTACATATTTAACATAATAAAAAAATTCCTTCCAGTTGCACCTTAGAGGCCAACTAAGTTTTTTATTGGTATGAGCTTTCGTATGCATGCACACTTCTTCAGATACACACGAAAGCTCATACCAATAACAAACTTAGTTGGTCTCTAAGGTGCTACTGGAAGGAATTTTTTTATTTCGTTTCGACTACGGCAGACCAACATGGCTACCTACCTGTAACTATATTTAACATAAGTTACCTTTGACCAAATAAAAAATAAGGGTGCAATTTTATGAGCACTTATTTGTGAATAAGCCCCACTGAATATGGTGGGAATTACTTCTGAAAAAACATAAATCTCTCATGTCAACGGGGGGGTGGGGGAGTAGTTAACTTGTTCTCTGAACAAGTTACGTGCTTCTCTGTATTTTATATAAACTCCGTCTCAATGTTTCAAGACCATCTCTTGCCTCTGCATTCCATGAAAGCATCAATGCCGTATATTAAGCATCTCTACTCACCTTCCACACTATCAGAACAGGAGGTTCCGATACCAGTGTCCCCACTGTCAGAAGCTATGCTGTGTCTTCTCAGGTGGGTACTCCGACCACTTGATGAACCAGTTGTGGCTTGCCACAGTGGATCAGTACCAGGTAACCATCCCGACGAAGAATATTCTGTGCCTGCCAAGAAAAAAGTATATTTATTCAAAGTCATTACAACAGAGTTCAACAACAAACTGGATTTTAAAGATAATATCCACAGATGTAAAATTAGGAAACATCAAAACCTGTAGCAATTTGTTCTACGGTAATCTAATGATGTAGTTTATCACAGAAGTTGCACATGAATGCATTCAAACAAATGACAGTCTCTTGATAAGATCTGGTATCATTCAGTTACTACATTGTATATTTGTTGTGTTTATTCTCAACCTAGCTTTGCTCAGGGCTCAGAAGATATTGCAAAGTACAGTTTATTTTTTGCTATGCATTTCTTTGCAAGTAAGGTTTTGAGAGGCAAGCTGGAAGTCATCATACATTCTGACACACAGAAAATGTTGCTCAGGATTCTAAAAGGCTAGTTTTCTCTAGTTTTAATTTAATTAAAATGACCCTTAAGAGAAGTGTAATTAATATTATATGAGAGTTCAACACCAAACCACAATCTCCTCAAAAGGGTTTTCAACAGCTTCCTTCCAGCAGACAAAGTTTCATTTGTCTGACACAAAAGACTCTTGGCTAGAGGGCAACTTTTAGCAATCACTTCAACCGAAGACACTAAACAACTGCATGCTATCTGATATAACAGAACAGAAATACAGTAAATATAGTTCAGCTCATCATCTATGGATTTCATGACCTTACGGCATGTCACAAGCCATCTATTCAGGTCAGATCCTGAATGAAAAGCCTTAAAAGCCATGAAGAAATACAGATTCTACGAGTTGTGATACAATGTAGTAGAGGCCAACCTTCAGTAAGTGCAAGATGAATCCTATTCCAAAAAGTCAATTAATTAAATAAAACCACAATTTAACAATTAGCTAAAGGGGAACCTTGAATAATGCCAGATGCACATGTGCATGCACACTCACATCAATAGACACTACAAAACAACTAAATAGAGCAAAGCAGAAACCACACTTTAAATTCAACTAATAAGGCACTTGGACGTCGTGCCAACCACATCTATTCAGGTTCCTTGATTCCTATCCTCTATACTGCTGTCGCTACTTATTACATCTTTACACTTTCAATTCAGTTTGTGGATTCCAGTCTATGGAAGGATAGACATTTCCACTCAAGCTGCCCCCTCTTCTATGTCTGCACACAGCCAATCAGCTATGCTGGTGCTACTGGCTAACACACACTTCAGATACAGTAGTAAGCTCTTTTAGTAAATTACAAATGACATGCAGTGTGGCAGGACAAACCTGACCCACTTGCATTGCAGAGGAAGCTCATACCTTGCTCGAAGTATTCATGTGTGCATGTCTGTAGTGCTCAAATTTTAAAAAGAACTGCAGAACGTAATTTCACCAATTGGTATGCGCCAATCCTGTCCGCGCTTTGCTAATTCCCACTTCAAAGCGCTTGCCTTTACAATGCAAATATCAAATGTATGTAAAAGTCAGGGGACTGAGCCAAGTATAACATGGGCAGATGATGCACAAGCATGTCCATTATGTCCTGCCAGGTTGCCCTCGTTATCCTGCTGTTCCTTCTTCATTTTTGCCAATCAGAACAGACTGCCAGGCCTACCCAGTTTGTGAGGAGCGGGGGAATAGTAGAGCAATACATATGGATGACAGGAGACATTGGAGCAAATCATGCAACCTGTGCCAAGGCTTGAAATGGGCAGGTTCCCATTTTTCTTAAAGGATCAGGAAATTACAACTACAATTTTAGTTGCATGTAAAATGGACTCTGTGATTACCAAGGAATTGTATTATTTCCTTAAGTTTTATTAAATCAAAATATGGAAGCAATACTTTTTTACCAGCAAGTGTAGTAAAATGATGGCACGGAGACTGCTTTAAGGCAGCAGCTACACTTAATTATAGCAGAATCTATGGATTTTATGCAACTAAACATAAAGCTGGTAAATCTGGTAAAATTTTAGACACACAGCAGCAGAGAAGAGAGTCACGCAGAAGATTGCCTCTTTAAATTTTCTTGATGCCTTGAATACTGCAGACTTACAAAATGTATTATTATTAATTATTATTCATCATCATCATCAGCCCTTTGCCATGAAGTCTCAAGATGGGTAACAACAATTTAAAAATAAAATATTGAAATAATTTAAAACAAATGATAGTTAAACTAATAGGTCGGGTCTTGAAATACAGACCTCGGGTGTCAAAGACCAGGGTAATTTCAACATAGGACAAAAACTACTTATTAAAGGTAACAGACACACCTCAGTGGGAAGGAGATTCCATAGCTTAAGGGCTGACAAAGAGAATGCTCTCTCCTGGAACAGCACCACCCAGAACTTGAGGGCAGTGGAACTACCAAGAGTGCATAATGTATGTATACTCCACTGTCACAGTTCAGCAGTATAAAATCCTTCAATGTCCTGCCTGTAGAAGATTGAAATGATGTAAGGGGAGGAAATCAGAATATACAGATCGCAGACAAGATGTAAGAATATAAACCTTGGATTTCCATCTTCCAGATTTGAGGACTGGCATAACAACTCCATTAGGGTAGTATTTATAGTATGAGAACTATAAAAAAAAGGTAAAGGACCCCTGACACTTAAGTCCAGTCGCAGACAACTCTGGGGTTGTGGCACTCATTTCGCTTTACAGGCCAAGGGAGTCGGCGTTTGTCCGCAGACAGTTTTTCTGGGTCATGTGGCCAGCATGACTAAGCTGCTTCTGGCACAACCGAACGCTGAAACCAGAGCAGCGCACGGAAACGCCGTTTACCTTCCCGTCGGAGCAGTACCTATTTATCTACTTGTACCTTTTGGGGGGCATGCTTTCGAACTGCTAGGTTGGCAGGAGTATATACTATATTATATACTATATAGTATATACTATAGATAGTATTAATTTACTGTCCTACTTGTAAATAACTTCTGCACTGACTGCATCTTATACTGTAATTCTAAATTCATAGCTGTAGTTGTCTCTAACAGCTGGTGAAATAGCTGACATACTTTTTTACGAGACAATTACTTATCTTCAATGGATCAGCAGTAGGCCACAACAATTTCCAAAACATAAAAATATATAAAATGGGACTTCACTAAATTAATGATATTCAATGTAAGCGAGAGAGAGCATTGCTCAAAGAGCACAGGGGTATTCTGAGAACCAGACAGAGCTGTGTAGGTATATACACATAGACACATGCAAGAATGGAAGGAAGAGGAAGGTAAGCAAAAGTTTCTCTTTGAACTTTCTACTCAGCACTTGCAACAAGCAGTCGTCATATTTCCGTAGTGGCACATGGCTGCTGCATAGTAAGTTACAGCCCTAGAGGGCTTCAACTGTAATTAGAGTGACACAAGTGAGACAAAGACAGCCTATAAACAATCTACTTTAGCACAATGATAAGCTCTTAAAGCTCATGTTTTCATTCAAGTGCATTTGTGTAACACATAAAACCAGCATAGATATCAACTAACGAACTTTCAGGGCCTTGTAGATTTCATTTTAATCCGGGACTTTAGAAACCTGCATGACTCAAATTGCACGGAATATGGCAACTAAATTTTATTCCTTTGCACACAATCCTAAGAATCTGTTTTCATTTTCATGTTGCAAGTCTTTAGCCTACATATTACCTGAGCAGGCAGGGAATATAAAAAAGGGAATGACCATTTTTCCTTTAATAGGAATTCTAGTAATCAGAGAAAGGTCCATTTGCTAAGTGCAACCAGCGGCCATTTCTCATGGCAAAATCACATTTTCTTGGCCTTAAAATCCATGTTCTTCCTTTACACACAGACAAACTGAATGAAACATTCCAAATTCTGGAAGACAAAAATTCCTCACAGAAACCACATGTGACATTGTACAAATTGTATGAACTGTGCAAAGCTCATTTATTCTACCTATTCCACTTGCAGAACCAAATCCTAGTATTAAAAAATTGGACAAGAAGAGTTTAGAGCTGAGTTGTACAGCCCTGCCGATTAGCTATTTTGCTCCTACAAAGTCTGTTAATACACAGCAGAAACAGAAAACTGAGCTACAGATGTTTCTTATTTCTACTTTGGCACGCAAATGCAATGCATTAGCTCATGCCTTCTACTGCTGGCTCACCTCCCCATCCTCCTAACCAATGCACTCTTCACCTATAGTAACTATTCCTCTTTTACACTCTGTTCAACCAAATTATTCCATCTGGGGAGATTTCGTTTTAAAAAAAACAGCCAGAGAATAGTAGATTTACACTGCTTTATTCTAAGCTGTTTTCAGATCAGAGTTTTACATTGGTTTGCAAACAATTTTACTGCTTATAATCAAAATACAGTCCTCTTATGAGTTATGCAGCAACCACCCAAAAAAAGTTTTTTAAAAAAGAGAAGTGTAACTAACAACAGTCGAGCCTGCTCTGCATAACGAAAGGACTGCAGAACGTAAGGCAGGGCTTGGCCACACAGTAAAGCAGAGATGCAGGTCTGTAACAGCCAGGCCTTAGGGTGGAATGACAGGGATATGTGTTGACATATTCCTGCAACCACTTGGAAACTAAACGTCGTTTGTTGTACATTGTACATTGTCATTAAAAATAGCATTTCATGCTGCCAAATTTCCAATGAAATTTTTAAAAAAAAATTTGCTATACAGTCGTACCTTGGATCCCGAACACCTTGCGACTTGAACATTTTGGCTCTCGGACGCCGCAAACCTAGAAGTGAGTGTTCCAGGTTACAAACATGCTTTGGAACCCGAACATCTGACACAACTTCTGATTGAGTGCAGGAAGCTCCTGCAGCCAATCGGAAGCCACACCTTGGTTGTCAAACCTTTTCGGAAGTCGGACGGACTTCCGGAATGGATTCCGTTCAACAACCAAGGTACGACTGTACCATGAACTTGAAGTAAGAAAACTGATCTTGGAAATTTTGATAAGCAGGGGCAGGAAGATGCTTGATTTACTGAGTAATAGGAAGATGTACAGTAGCTAGCAAGGTATCCATACAATTAGAGCTGGGTAGGGTCAATACTGCTTCATTAAGTAAGGGAAGGCAGTATCACCAAAGTCACATTGTCATTTCCCTCTCCAACACTGCACCCACCCACTGCCAAAGTAATGTGACAAAAACAAGTACATGTGATCCAACCTTCTATGCATTATGAATAGTTTTTTCAGCAGCTACACTGTGCAATAATATACAAATTGGACAAGAGGGAGTTAAACCATTATCTGTGTAATACTGTGTAATATTTAAGTAGCTCTTTAAATTAACAGTTAAAGAAAACTTAAGGCAAGAGGGAGCAGATTTATGTACAAGGTAATTATGGGGAAATTCAGCAAAGGACTCTTGAGATAGCCCTTCGTGACTTCACTTGACAAGGTCCTCTAGCCAGTGACAAAAATGGGAAATGTTTGCACCTTTGTTCATGGGGATGCAGCTGAAGTTTAGACAACCAGTACATGTAAGACACATCAGTTTCCAACAGAAGCAAACACAGCAGTAGTACAATGGGTCAATCAGTGGCCAAGAGAAAGGAAGCTCCATGCTACTAACTGGTGGAGCGACTGCTCCTTCCAGTCATTGCTCAACATCAGTCTCTTCCTATACATCACACTGCCTAGCCACCGCTGTCAGTTTCCATGGCCTACAGAGGCACACAAAGCTTCCTTTTGGTAAGGAAGAAAGACATGCATAACAACCCCCGTCTTTCAGTATAACACTAAGCAACCTGCAGAAATGTGGTGTAGAAGGCAAGGTAAGATTGACAAAGACGCACTCCTGATTCCTGCCAGACAAACCCAAAGCTTGAGCACCATGGCCTACTGTGGAGCAGGCGGTAATAAATAAAAATACTGTATGATGTGTACAACTCCAGTTTCATTTTTATTTCAAACCCTTTATTATAGAGCCACATCCCTGCTATTCCAGGCCATATTTCTGATACGATGAAATTGTTTTTATAAAACTATTTTATTGAATCTTCATGTGTTAAGGACAAGTCCCAAAGTACCAACATTAGTACTGCAGCCTTCTTTAATTTTATTTTTACTGTCAATTTCAAACATAGGTTTTCCACAGGTAATATATGAGAACAAGAAGGGTTTTTTCTGCAGGCTGCAATGCTATTTCTGAAACTACATTAATTTCTCTAGAGACTGGTCTCCCTAGTCCACTCATGCTCCCCTATGGGAGAAGCAAAGAAGTTTGATCCCCCCCCCTTTATATGTTTATAGGTATTTTATTTATTAAATCTCTTTTCCACACTTCCTCCCAAAGGATCCCAGCTTATATATATAAGCTTAGAAGAGGAAACAAATTGAACTACCTTCATCACTATATTCTTCTGACATCTTTTGCAGAATGGTCACTATTACTCCCATTTTACAAGTAGGAACCTGAAGCTGCAAGACAGTGATTCTCTCAGGGCCACCCTGCTCAGCCATGTACTTAACAGGGAGCTGAACCCTGAAACAAAAATAAAATTTAAAATGTAGTAATCTTGCATGTTCAACAAATGTAAGTATCATTCTCTATTTAGCCCAAGCTTACTTTAAAAAAAACAAAACCCAAGTGTTTGCAACTTCTAGCTACAGTAAAAACTACAAGTGTCAGAAAATTCTGTTTAAAATGCCTTCTGTTGTCATTCTCAGCTCATGTAACAGAAATTTCCGAGTGCATATGTCACTACATAGCAGCCATTCATTTCTCCTCAAACAAATAGATCGAAGCAGAAGAGCTGACCCAGTGCAGCACCACAAATTAAAAAGCACAGCCTTCCACATCATGCAGGAGAATCATAGTGTGAAGTTAGGTATACAATACTGTAAACAAAATGATTCCCCCGCCCCCAACTCTGTAACAATGTTCTTCTGAAGCCTAAGAATGCTTGCTGCTTGGCAACTGGAAGCTTGGAAATAATCAAAGAGCAAATTTCTGTTAAATGTTTCTCACATTCATGGAACAATCCTTTCACCTAAATCCCAACAAAGAAACTATATGCAAGCAGTCCTTGGCCTATTCACATTCATACAAAGATTGCCCAAAGAGAGATAAAGACACGTTGCATGAACAGACACAACACTACCTGTAGGCAATTAAAAGTTTCAGAAAACTCAACTTATGAAAATCCTAGTCATAAATTACCAATCCCTTTGACTCACTGAAATTCTCATACTTGGACTGCAACCAAGAGATCAGAAACATTTACAGTGACCTAGACACTGTTCAACATCTACTTCTGCATTTCTTCTAGTCCTAATTACAAATATAAGCAGATGCTTATGTGGCCATAATGAATCCAATGTGACTATCCTGTGGCTAGCCAGAAGTTCCTAATCATGGATGCATGAGGACTATTCCTGCAATTGTGCACTAGTTAAGATAAAGGAAAACATACTGAATTGGGCTTAAGTACAATTTAAAGTTTGTTCTTCAATAGTACCGTATTTTTTGCCCTAAAGGATGCACTTTTCCCCCTCCAAAACTGAAGGGGAAATCTGTGTGCGTCCTATGGGGTGAATGCAGGCTTTCGCTGCAGCTTGGAGAGCGAGAGGGGTCGGTGCGCACCGACCCCTCTCGGCTCTCCAGGCTTCAGGAAGCTATCAGCAAATCTGGGGAGCCCACTGCGTATAGCAGCCTGCTGCCCGGGGCGTGCTGAAGCCGCGGCTGGGGTGGGAATAAATTTTTTTTTCTTTATTCCCCCCCAAAAAATTAGGTGCGTCCTATGGGCCGGTGCGTCCTATAGGGTGAAAAATACGGTATGTTTTTATTTTTGTTTCTGAGCAATGAAGCTTCACTTGTTCAAAAACTAAGCAACAAGAAGACAGTACACATTTTGCAAAGTACACACAGCAGCACCCCAATCCTAGTCACAATTATATGGGAAAAGTTCACATTGCCTACAACTGAGCTTAAACAAAATGTGCAAAAGAGGAGCAGAAGCTTTCAGAGGGGGACTTAGTTGCTCACATAAGTTTTCAGAACACGGAATATAGACCTTTTATAAGAATGAAAATGTTTTCATTTGTAAAGTTGTACAGTAAAGGATACCACTGGAATTAACAAATAGCTTGTAAGCTCCTGAAACTCAGGTTACAAACCAAAGATAGGATTCTAAAGTTATGTGGAAGAGGCAGAACAGTTGATACTGGAGACAAGTGTAGAAGCAGCCTTCCTCCTATTATAGCTTATCAGCAACAAATGGATTTTTCTTCAACAATAGCTGTTAAGACATCTGCCACACGCATTAAACCATTTCAGGATCTTCAGGACTCCCAAGCAATTGAGGATTTCTCATCTGCTCAATTGGTTTGCTACTGTGCACAGAATATGAAAAATGTGTATATTAAACTTAATATTATCAATGTAAAGGTAAAGGTAAAGGTACCCCTGCCCGTACGGGCCAGTCTTGCCAGACTCTAGGGTTGTGCGCTCATCTCACTCTATAGGCTGGGAGCCAGCGCTGTCCGCAGACACTTCCGGGTCACGTGGCCAGCATGACAAGCTGCATCTGGCGAGCCAGCGCAGCACATGGAACGCCGTTTACCTTCCCGCTGGTAAGCGTTCCCTATTTATCTACTTGCACCCGGAGGTGCTTTCGAACTGCTAGGTTGGCAGGCGCTGGGACCGAACGACAGGAGCGCACCCCGCCGCGGGGATTCGAACAGCCGACCATGCGATCGGCAAGTCCTAGGCGCTGAGGTTTTACCCACAGCGCCACCCGCGTCCCAATATTATCAATGAGTATGCATAAATAAAGGCAGAGGTGCTATATAAGCCTTGAAAATCAAGGTCACACAAACCAAAAAGAGAGAAAAGGCAGTACAGCCTACTGAGTTCATCCCTGAAGGCTCTAGGCATGCCAGTGACACTACATGGTACTCTTAAGAGTCTATCAGAGTAAGCATTTATTTATGCATAATATTATCAATGAGTATGCATAAATAAATGCTTACTCTGATAGACTCTTAAGAGTAACTTCCATTGCCAAATAAGTGGCATGCAAACGGGAAGAGCATAGTCTTTGTTGGTTCAGATTGCATAATGAATGTACTCTTCATTCATTACTATTCCATAACAATCCTGATTTTAATTTGCAATAAACATTTTGAGAATGCTTGTTCACCTTTTTAATAGTTTTATGGATTATGAAATCTCTTCATCCCCTCCTTACTGTAACATAACCAACTGAGTGAAGATTGCAATTTCACATAAACTTCAGAAACCACCCATTAATTATAACAGTTAGGTGAGAATAGAGCCAGCTGTATTCTTGTTCCCTCCCTTTATGCTATTCCTTGGTACAAAAGGTGGTGCTTCACGTGAGCCTCCATCTGTTGTGAGATTTATTTTCTCCCTTGCTTGTTCATTATCCAATTGCGCACCCATGCATATTTGTTACAGCATGCCCGAGAGCACAATCCCCAAAAGAAATTAAAAAGGTCAAATGTAAAGGCAGAAAAGCCATCTCACAAAGGGACATTACAGTAACCCCATATTACAATGGAAGTGAAACAAATAGGAAGGTAAGATATAGGAAGAACAAGAAGGGAGCTGCTAACAAAAGGCAGAGGTGCTATATAAGCCTTGAAAATCAAGGTCACACAAACCAAAAAGAGAGAAAAGGCAGTACAGCCTACTGAGTTCATCCCTGAAGGCTCTAGGCATGCCAGTGACACTACACAGACAATTCAGAAACTCACCATTACTTCCCCTTTCAAGGACACACTCGCATTCGTGGAGGCAAGTACCACCATTGCGTTCTCATCTTCAGGGCTCCAATTACTGTTTATATCCAAACAGATATAAAACTACTTGATCTTTCTCCCCTCCCCACCCCAACCCATCCCACACCTAAAAGGCAAAGAGAGCTTAGGTTATCCTAGCCGGTTCTTCACCTATAGTATGAATTCAGCATTTGTTTCATGTTTTAACATAACCAACCAATTCAGGAGACCCCCCTCAAAGCTCATAGTAAGATTGTGATCTCACACTGGTTTAAAATTCAATTGTGACATTGCCTATGAGGCTGATCACTCTCATATCACCTGAGGCTAACATTTAGCAAGAAAACCTACCTTGCTCAGGGAAAGACAGATACTGTCAACAGATCAGATTTGTCCTATATTAACAAGACCATGTCTCAGGAAATTATTATTAGACAAGAAATAACTACAACAGCCTAAAGCTTGCCTTCAAGTAAGTTAGTGGATCAAGGAACAAAATATCACTCTACTATTAATTATCCAGCTTGGAATCATAGTAAGATGCCTTATACTGAGTCTGATGAATTGTCAATATAGCTCAATGTGGTCTATATTAACTAATAGCAGCTCTCTGTAGTTTCAGACTGGGGACATTCACAGGAATACCTGAAGAGGCCAGGGACTGAATATGTGCAAAACAAATGCTCCACTACTAAAGTATGGTCCTTCTTCAAGATTCCCCGCTAAAGTTTTGAAAGCCAATAAGCACAAAAAATGTTTAGTACTTGACTGCATTTTCTAAATTATCGAACATGCTACAATTGTTGCACTGTGCATATTCAGGTATTAATGGCTTTGCAGTAGCTTTCCCTGACGTTGCCCTCCCAATATTTTGGAATAAAAATCCCAATAACTGCACCAGCATGGCCAATGGTCAGGGATGATGAGAGTTGCAGCCCAGCAATATCTAGGGCAGGCATAGGCAAACTCCGGCCTTCCGGACTACAATGGGACTATAATTCCCATCATCCCTAGCTAACAGGACCAGTGGTCAGGGATGATGGGAATTATAGTCCCATTGTAGTCCGGAGGGCCGGAGTTTGGCTATGCCTGAAGGGGGGGTGCCATTCTGGGGAATGCTACTTTGTGGGGTATTTTTATTCGAGGCCTCCTTGCTATGCACATCAAAGCTTTACTTTATGGTCTCCTGACACTCAGACATTCATACACCCATGGGGCTGCACACCAATTTACATGCCACAGATATGTGGCACTTTCTCTAATGCCATTGTGAAGAACAGCTCTTATTTCACACATCACATGACCTGCATGGTAGAGGGGAACTCACTGAGCGCCTGGAGAAAATGTAGGATATAAATGTAAAAGTAAAAACAAAACACTAATCAGCAGTCCAGCCTTGTTGTGAGGAGACTGCCTGGACATCAGGATTTTTGGTTTGTCTTCACAAAACCAAATGCCGTTGGGAATTTGTGTTGGAGTGAGAAAGAGACCATGGAGTATTCTATTATTATTATTATTATTAATAATAATAATAATAATAATAATAATAATAATAATACATCCATTACAAGGATCACAAAAAGAAAAAGAAGAGTTTGGATTTGATATCCTGCCTTTCACTTTTAAGGAGTCTCAAAGTGGCTAACAATCTCCTTTCCCTTCCTCCCCCACAACAAACACTCTGTGAGGTGAGTGAGGCTGAAAGACTTCAGAGAAGTGTGACTAACCCAAGGTCACCCAGCAGCTGCATGTGGAGGAGCGGGGAAGTGGACCCGGTTCACCAGATTACGAGTCTACCATTCGTAACCACTACTATACCATGCGGGACATTACTGTGGGGCAAGAGGGCTGCTCATGTTTACCACTTTTTTATTTTTTAAAAGAACTGCATATTGCTCTAGAGAAGACAGATTTAATGAAGTTTGTTTTGAAATATCACAAAATAGCACAAGCAGGAAGGGGTTGTGTCATTCATTATTATTTAGTAACATCCAGTGGGACTAGTGAGTGCTATGCAACCACATGCCATGCACAAATTGTATGAACAATGCATGTTCTGGAACTGCATTTTCTAAGTAACCAAACACGAAGGTTTCAGATGCTAGGAAAAAGAGAAGTCTCAGCAAAAGAAGCCATTCAGCCTCAAAAACAGACATCTGAATCTCCTTCGGAATTTGGTTAACAACTAGCTATCCTACAAACAAAAAATAAAAACACCACCTGGGTCTGAAATTACCCATGAATGCTCTTTGCCTCAATTAATTATATAATGCTTCACAGAGCTCAGTCATTTTGTTTTATTGAGGATAGTCCCATAATAGATAGACAGATAGATATAAAATGAAGCAATATGAATGTTTGGGTCCATAAATAGCTTATTATTATTATCAATCTTATCTTCACAAGTGCCACACCTGAAACAGGTGTTTAAAATATTTATTCTTGATCACCTACACATTCAGATAAACAAGTGCAATACTCTGTGGTCTTCTTATAAAGTTTCTGTACAAAGTCATTATGAGTGAGGGGGATTCTGCATCCCAAAACAGCCTCTTATTCATGCAAAGAGTAACCTGCACAATGAAACCTCTTGCTGGATTAGAGCTATCACTTAATCCATGTTCTCTACGGAACTTTGCACATGATTTATTTAAATAATTAGAATTCACATTTATGTTTGCAACCCAACTGTCCTGATAAAAATACTGAATAATGAATAATTATAGTGTTCTTGCGAGGAATTATTAACCACAAGAACAATCAAAAATATTCACTATGGATATGACTTATTACCAAGCTATTGTGCAATCAGAACTAATCTCATGTTGGGTCAGATAATGGTTCCATTCAGAGGCTTCAACCAATCAAACTACAGTATCAAAGTCAATAATGGTACACTCAAAAGCAGCCCTAATATTCTAGCACTTGGCAGGCATAATCACTGCTTCAAGTGGATGGTATAGATTTTAGTAAACATACTAAACTGAAATGAAAAAACGTAATGGTACAAAGATTTCCAGGTTTGACAATAAGGGTGTCACATTTTGTCCAGCAGCAGGATACTATTATAACCAGCAACATTCTTTTAAATCAATCTATTTTATTATTCACTTCTGTATTAGCCTAGCAAACTAAGTATACAAACATATTGATGTAACAGTAGAACATGCTGGGAAGCACCTGTCAATTCTTAATCACATGTGTGCATTTCTCACAAGCTTCTATCCTTTTACTTTCAGGAAGATCTGCTGGTTGTTCTGAAAGACTTGGAAGTTGTTTATTTTCCCCACTTGTTTTTCTATGTATTTTCTTATAGAAATGGGTAACTCTTGTTGTTTTTGGACAGTGGGTTCACCTCTCACCCACTCTCCTCAGTAATACTGTATAACACGTGAAAAGCCATAAAAAATACTTACAGTATGGCAGGTGTGTTCTTTTTAGATATTACAACCCTATTCTTTAAAGCACATACTATTGCTTCATTTTATTATGGGTACAGTGCAAGCAAACAATATTTAAAAAGCTAAGCATACTTTGCAAATGTGTGTGTGATGCAAATAAACTAATAGCTTATTGTAAAAATTAAAAAAAATGCCCTCAAGCTCAGTAGTAAAGCACATTCATTACAGGCGAAAGGTATCAGGTTCAGTCACTGGCATCTCCAAACATGATTGGCAAAGACCCCTGTCTAAAACCCTGGAGAGCCCAGCCTTGCCAGTTAGTGTCAACAATAATGAGCAAGATGGACTAAAGCACTGACGTGCTAGAAGGTATATTCCTATTTTCCTTTCACTTTACAGCAAATGGAATACATACAGAACTGAATAGGCAGCTATAAGTCTTGTACCAACAGTGCCGGGGGGCGGGGGGGGATCAGTGCTGTGTTTATCCTAGACTAGGAGAATAAAGTAGAGATATCTTCTAGCAAACCAACAGGGTTGGTTCATACTTGAGTCATATACAATTATTTTAGTAAACCAGTCACAAATTCTGGATTTTGTTTCTGGAACTGCCAAATTTAATCTATTGCTTCAATTTCTGGTTGGATTAAGGAATAGGAAATTATTTATGTACAGCAAGCCCTGATCATTAATTTAAAAATTAACAAATGAATGGTATGCACAATAAACAACAGAATCTGCAGAGTCTATTTAATAGTTCACCCCGAGAACAGCTGACAACTTAAAGCTATAAGCCACTCCTCACATGTAACAAACAGTTCAGTAATTCATAGTGTTACCAAAGAATGGTAATTTATTCTAAAGTGCTGTGCAGACAAGTACAGTTTGTTCTCAGGCACTGCAAGAGAACTATTCAGTATCAGTAACAGGAGCTGATGACTAAAACACTACCTAGTTTGGGGCCATCCGTGCAAGAATATTCAACCTAATCCTATCTTGCATGGTTTAATTATAGAGATAACTGTATGGCTTAATTAATTTATCAAGGACATGCTAGCTACACAGGCCCAACCGAATTCCACCAGTTTTAACCTACCCATTTCAACAGCAGCATCACACTAGAAGCATCGACAGAGATGTATCCGGTTTTAACAGCACTACTGAGCTTTAAAGCTTTCCTTCCAAAATAAAGCTCTAACCCTGAGTTATCACTACTTCCCGGAAGCAGAGCATACAGTGTCTCTCTGAGGAAACTGGGCTCCATGACTGGGAGACGAGACAAGCACACACTTATTTATTCCAGGGCCATGTGCAAAACCGGGCAGCGCTAGGGTCTTCTCCCCAACCCCCCACCCGTATCTGGGAACTTCCAAAGAGAAAAGCAAGTGTGGTGATTTTGTTTAGTTTGTTTCCCGCAGGGGGTTGCTTTTCTTTTCCTCTTTGGATTAAGCCGCGTTCACCAATCCTGCCAGGTTTAAGAGTGATTAGCGGAGAAAGCGCTAAATATAGCCGCGTAGTAACTAATTGCATTGCTTTCCCCGGCTTTAATGGCTCCCTGAAGCGGCGGCGCCCCGCTTCCTTTCCCACCCAGGCTGGGCTGCAATCTGCATCGCCGGGCGGGCGGATTTGTTGCAGTGACCTTCTTCTTCTTCCTCCGCTCCTCTCCCCGCAACACTGCCCGACACCCGCCCCTTCTCCTCCTCCCAAATCACGAAACCAGATGGCGACGCGCGTTAACGAACATCTGAAGCAACTGTAGGGAAAGGGGAAGAAGCCAGGCACAAACTGAGGAGAGAAGAGACCTTCACCCAGAGCGCCAAAACCGAGGGGAGAAATCTGGCCTGGAAACTGAAACAAGCGAGTGGGGCGGGGAGAGAGAGAGGGACACGCATTGGGGAGGCTGGGCAATACACAACCCAAACCCGCTTCGCGTTCACACGTTTGCTGCCCGAAGAGATGGGGCCGGCCTTCCCCCCCGCCGCCGCTACCTGCTCTGTAGTCGCCGTTTTGGCCGAACTCGGAGAGGAGCCTCCCCCACATGGCGGGGCCTCCGCGGGCGGAGAGGGGGCCGTCGAGGAGGAGAAGCTCCGGGGGTCCGCACGGAGACCCGCGCCCGCGCGCGGCCTGGACGGCAGAGGCTGGAAGGGGCAGCTGCTGCTGGTCGCTCATTGCTGGCCCGCCGCGGCTGCTGCTCCTGCCCTTCGCGCTTGGCAGCCCGACTCTGGCCTGCGAGGAGCCGAGGCCATGGTTGCTGCCGGCCAGTTCCTTCGCAGGACTAGCAGCGGAAAGGACAAATCTCGCCTCCTTCCTTCGCTGCTGCTTGCTGCTTGCTGCCCACACACTGCAGCTTCCCGACTCTTTTCTTCCTCCGCCTCCTCCTCCTCCTCCTCCTGCTGCTGCTGCTCGGTGCCGGGCGGGGACAGAGGCGGGAACTCAGCAGATGCTGCCGCTACTCTCTGAAGAGAGGGGAGTTGGCAGTAGAAGCGGGAGGGGGCGGCAGGCAGCACGGAGCTCGCCAGGGGTAACTGGAGAAGCGGGAGAGGAGGAAAAGGAGAGGGAGGGGAGAGGGCTGTTTCTTGGAAAGTAGCAGGAGGCAGCCCGGGAACGTGGATCCGGGAGCACATGCGAAAGGGCCTCTGAGCACGTGCAGAGGGCCGGACCCCGTGCGTCTGACACCATTAGGAGCAGAGAAAGAAAACAAGTTCCAGGTCAACGCTTTTGCAACTTCTCTACACACACACACACACACACACCACCCCCCCTACCTATGTATATGTGTATATATGTGTGTGTGTGTGTGTGTACACTGTGAGGCTTGATAGTGTGGTCACCAACGGGTGAACTTTATAACAATAGCGTGGTCCTACTCAGAAGGCAGTTTTGAGTACAATAACACACTGGTTGTTGAGTTGAGCTAGTTCATCCACAATGGGTAAAAGGGAAGAAGTAATCTTTCTGGTTTGGTTAACACTGGACTAAACCCTATTGGAGATACTTTACACAGGGCATGATAAGGCATGGAGGCTGCCAAGAAATGAAAAGAACCTAAGCGCTTAAACACTTAACCTGCATAGCTCAGTTGGTTAGAACGTGGTGCTGATAATGCCAAGGTTGCAGGTTTGATTCCCGCATGGGGCAGCTGCATATTCCTGCATTGCGGGGGAATGGACCAGATGATCCTCAGTGTCCTTTCCAACAATTCTATGATATGGTGGTAATGTCTGTATCTGAAGGCCTTTTGTTCAGAAAGATCACATGGCACTTCCTTGTGCAAATGCAGTATCTAGCTGTAGCTCTGTAGCTGTAGCAAGGTGGTGCTCTTCGATGTGATGTTGTGGATTGCAGCACCCATCAATCCCCACTAGCATGGCCAACAAGAGAGTTGGGCATCGCAGTACACACTAAATGGAGGGTGCCATGAAGGCTATCCCTGCCCAATGTGATTAAATAATTGGGGGGGGGGGTGTCAGGGGGCTGGAATTGAGCCAAAAATCCACCTATATCTGTAATCAATAAAGTTGTGGTCATTACTAATCAAGTCATGGTCTGCTTGAATTGATTAATTACATCTTACATTTAGCAACTGCCTGGAGTGTGTGTGTGGCAGTGCGACTGGGCCTGCAATAAACTAACTTTGTGTTGCGTTCCCCCACCTTTATTCCAGAAAGAAAGCACTAGTCACAAGGATAATATGAGAATCAGGCCACAAATGGCTTCCCACAGAGGTGGATTTAGGGCAACACAACTGGTTTCCTCACACTGGGCACCAAGCTGACCACACAGCATCACATCTATGACATACTGCACATGCAGAATGGAAGGCAAGAGGCAGGGGGGCACCAAATTTTGGCCTCTCACAGGGCACCACTAAAATTCGAAAGACCAAAATCCACCCCTGCTTCCCTGAAAGATAGGCTCCCTCACCACACAGTTTGTCTTTTTTGCAAATTACAAGTAAAGCTGTCCTTATACAACTAGTTTCTACTTGTTTTACATCTTTGTCTCAGGACTTTAACTCAATTTTAACCTCTTTTGGATTCGTAAACATATTAATAGAGATCAGTGCACCAAATATAAGGCAATATATATGGTTTCTATATATGGTTTCTAGATTATGCTAGGACCTGTCTAGATACATACAAAGTTTGGTATTTGCCCAAAGCAGGAACATTGATATATACCAGATATACACCTCTCTCAAAAAAAGTTAGTCAACCTATTAATCACCAGCACACCTGCAGACATATATAATTTGTAAAGTACAAGCTACATTTACTACTGTGAATTTCTGTGTTCTGAATACACACCACATAGAAGCATGACTATGTTGAACCTGAGAGACCAACTGCTGAAATCGTGTGGTATAATATGATATGATGCAATGACAATTAATCACTCTCATATTGTCAGCTTATGGTGCTTTTTTTCCTTAACCATGTTAAGTCTGAGAGATATTTTGATTAACAAGCTATCATTCAAGACAGAAAAGGAGTATTCTTACAAAATCTATAAGAAACAAAAAACATCAATTGTGTAAGACTCAGTTTCCCCCCACTTGGTGTAAGCGTAAAAATACCATTTTCAGACATAACATTGCAGGTCATTTGCATTTTGTGTATCTTGAGTACAAGAGTATATGCCTTGATACATTTTGTGCATCTTCAGGTGTTCTAGAAAAGTGTGCACTAGTGGAAAATCTAGCATCACTGTAGCTGCTATGTGCATAAGCAGCAATAAGCTTCAGAGTTGCACAATCCCCCCTCACCTTTCATTCTCTAGCTTGACTATAATAAACAGATTGAAAGCTTTCATATTTCAACTATACAGAGTTCTTCACTATGTCTAAACTCAGTAAATATTTTCAGCTAATTTAAACTATGATTTGTTCAAACAACTCAGAATCAAACTGGTTTATGAGCTACCTTATTAACAAAACAGACTAACCAGAGTTCACCCTAGTTTGTATATAACAATTTAGAAGCAAATGCTTCCAGTTGCTGCTTGTGCATTTAATGCTGAACCATAGTTTACTGTTATGTCCAAAAAGGATCCATAACTTACTGAAAGGTGGCATTTGAGTCTGTAGCAGTGAAAACAACATAATGTATTACTTTTTTAAAGTTGCAGATTTATTCTGATACGATGAATTTTCATCAGTTGACTGGCGTGTGTGTGTGTGTGTGTGTGTGTGTGTGTAAAGGAAGAAGTCGTAAACTTCAGTAAAATGGTAGTTAAATGGAAAAAGCAAGTCTGTGAGAGGCTTAAAAAGTGACCATTACCTACAATAGTAACTGATGATAATATAATCATATGATATCTGTAATGGGACAGGAAATCATTCTCTTGATTCAAGACTAAACATAAACATCTTGATAAGTTCTAATTCAATAATTTCACAATGGAGTTTCCCTTTGAAATTCCATTGTTGGCAAAAGGCATTATAGAAATTGGCCCTTATCTTGATTTGTCATTCTCTTCTGTTTCACAAGTGTCTGATAAACACTGCATTGAGTTACAGCCTCTGCAAGTCTGATGCACACTCTTGGTAAACAGTGTGCAACATTTATAGTTTGAAATTCCATTTATAAATCCTGCAGTCTTCTTAAAGCAACTGCAGAATAAACAAACTGAATAGCAGCAAGCATATCAGTCCCTAGACAAGTTTAATTGGGATAGAACCAATGGAAGGCAACTGACCCAGAAAAGCAAAATTATAGAATTCTGTATGCTTTGCTGCACTCTGGATTTGACTGAGCAGAGGGAACAGTTCACGCCATTGACACAAACACAAAATTCTTAATTATGTATTGTCCTTGTTTGTGAGCAGAAATTAAATTTACCCCATGGTATGTTAATTTAAAATACAGTCATGCCATGGTTATAGAACCGAGGCTTCATTATCTCCTGTTTCTTAAGCCACACACAATAAATCTAACTGGAAAAAAACAACACAAAATTATTAGAAATATGCTTTACAGTTCTTCACAAGATCAAAATATTGAAAAGTAATGGAAGTGAATAGAGAATAGATATGTTCAAGGACATAACATAATCCCCCCCCCCCAAAAGTCTGCTGCACTTACTCTTGATCTGCTTCAGGATGCAAAACTTTTTGTTTAAGCAAACTGTTTGGGGTGAGCAGGGGATTTAATAGCTGTCTTTTAAATGGCTGTGTGACGCTGTATTTCTACATTGCTTTCATATGTTTATATCTTTCTTGAATTATTGGATAAGCAGTGGGTTAAAAACTTAAACAAAATGTAATAAATAAGTCAATTCCAGCCAGTAGACATAAAGCCAAGGAAGTGGGCAGCTCTTGTATCAGGAGGTAAGGATGGGTAAGAACGGCAGAAATAACAGGGTCAGGTAGGCCTAAGCAAGTGAAGCAGAGTCAGATATTGCATTTGCAGTATTTTGAATATAATACATAAATAAAATCTGGTGATATCTAACCATGAAATTAAAAAAATTAAAATGGTAACTGGATGTTGTCATTCATGAAAAAGTCTCGTTTAGCCAAAAGTTCCATAATCTCCTTGATCTTCTGAAATGATTGTGAACTAAAGGATCCCAAGTTTGGATCTGCACTGCAGGTGTTTCTTGGTTAACATACATTTTTGTCTTGCTCTGTACTATCTTGGAGAGAACGATCATGTCAATTATAGTGTATAGTTATCTCAGGAACGCAGAGGTGGATGGAATTCAAAATTCACTGCATTGTTCGTGAGAGGCTTGAAACCGTCTTTTAATATCACATTTGTTGCAAAGTTAAGCAAAAAATGTGTGAAGTGTCTATAGCTCAGATACTAAGCTAATCGATCCCAAGAAATTGCACAACAAAGCTTCCTATTGCAAAATCATTGTAGGAGAAATAAGGTGTGCCTCTCCCCTTTCAAGCTTTAGGAGTTCATGTATTTTGCACAGCTTGCAAAGGGCCAGATTCGAAGCCAGCACATGGCTCCTGCCAGCACATTAGGTCCCCCACCTTTCCTCCCCCCATGTGCCACTGCAACTCCCCCAAATCTATTCTGGAGGCTCAGGAGATCCCATGCTCTCCCTGAACAGGCCTGGAGGCAGGGCTGGAATATAATTCTGCCAGGCAATCAGAAATACCTGCATTGAAGTAGTGGTCTCCTTAGCACTACAGTGAATATAACCCTAAATTACCCTTCAAACCCAGCTTAATATATTGCACCATTATTGAAGCAAATCGACTAAAATGGGGTGTTATTCCTAGAAAAAAATATTTACAGTTGCTGCTAATTTGCATATGTTAAGACACATATATTATGCCAGGTCAGACTATTTCTTCATCTAACCAAGTATGATCTAATAATAAGCCTTCTGATATGAAATTTACTGAAGTTAAGAATTGGCTCCAAGGATACTGCTGGACCAGGCAGCTGCAAGAGAGACATTAAAGGCAGGAGAAACAGGATCAAGCATATTGGACTGTAGGAAACAAAACTCCACTGATTTTCTTGCAGGTCACCAAGAAAATGTACAGGACCAGCATTGACCTGAACAGGAAGCAGTAGATAAGAGTGGCAAATCATGACTTAAATGGGTTTTTGAATATTCATGACTGCTTTTAGTGAGGTTGTGTCAAAGGTAGGGGCCTCTATTTTTATTGGGATGGCCAGTTGAACAAATTGCGTTAGAAGTGAAATTGTTTCACTGTTGCGTATAAAACACACTTGTTTGAAAGCAGTTCCATTTACAAAGCCATTTGTGTGCATGTAGCTCTGGGGACATCAGTTAAAACATCACAAACCCCTCTTTTTGCTCTTTGCATTGCTGCTGAAATATACTCAGAGTCGCAAAGTGATTTCATGCTCTTTATTCAGCTCATAGTGGTGAGGAGGAATGAATAAAAGTCCCCTCACAGTATCTGCTTTATATACATTATTTACACAATGGGCTGCACATGATTGGCTAATTCTGGAATTCTACTGTAAGCCAATCAGGTTGTGGATTCACTTCTATCTGGAGCAGGATTGGGTGGTTCCTGCCAACCAATCATACTGCTGCATTGTTCTAGGACCAATCAGACTGCTGCATTCTGAATCCTATTGTTCTAGGACCAATCAGACTGCTGCCTTTTGGATCCTATTGTTCTAGGACCAATCAGACTGCTACAGTTTGGATCCTATTCAACTCAGTACATAACACCCCTCCCCTCTAAGTTCCAGTCCTGCCCGGGAGGTCGCATTCATAGTCCTCAAGGTATGCCGGCGGCCTACGTGTGCGTTGTGGCCTGGGGTGTTCCCTGGTCCGGGCTCCGGGTTCTGGCTCGTGTTCCAAGGATGCTGGCTGTGATGCGGCTGTTTGGTCTGGTGCAACCGGCTCGCTCAGTCGTGGTTCTGGTTCCGGTGTCCTTTCGGCCTCACGGGTCCTCTCTGTATTTACTGATTCTGCCTCTCCTGCTGGCCCCTCCTGCTCTATGGGCCTCACTGCCCCGCTGTTCCCTTGGGACTCCTCTGACCTGTCCTCCTCCTGGTTTTCTCCCAGGAATCGTCGCCGTATCTGGTCGCAGTGGCGGCGCCAGCATTGCCCCCCATCCGTTAGCACCTCGTACGACACGGGGCCAGTGACCCTGGTGATTGTGGCGGGTACCCATGCTGGGCCTGCCCCAAAATTCTTTGCGTACACTGGGTCCTGGGCCTCGAAGGTCCGGGGGTTCCTGCCTTCCCCCACCACTACCTCATCCTGAGCTCTATCGGGGTGAAGGCGGTCCAATCTGATTGCAAGGCGCCGACCCATTAGTAGTTCAGCGGGGCTCCGGCCAGTCGTTGAGCTGGGGGTGCTGTGCTGTGCTAGAAGGAATGTGGCAAGGCGGTACTCCCAGTCCCCTTGCGTCATGCGGCGAAGGGTGTCCTTGGTGGTCCGCACCATGCGTTCTGCTTGGCCATTGGTGGCAGGGTGGAACGGCGCCGAACGGATGTGGCGGATGGCGTTCTGCGCTGTGAAGGTTTGGAATTCTCCTGACGTAAATGCAGTCCCGTTGTCTGAGACGAGAGTGTCAGGGAGCCCGTGGGTTGCAAACAGCCTGCGTAGTACCCGGATGGCTGCGGACGTGGAAGTGGACGGTACCAGTGCGACTTCCAGCCATTTGGTGTAGGAGTCCACCACTATGAAGAATGTTTTCCCCTGAAAGGGGCCAGCGAAATCCACATGCAGGCGTGACCATGGTGCTCGGGCGGACTCCCAGGACTGGACTGGGGCCCTTGGGGGATCTGGGCGGGATTCTTGGCAGGCCTGGCAGTGTTTGACCCAGGCCTCTATCTCTCCATCGATCCCCGGCCACCACACATAACTCCTGGCAAGGGCCTTCATTCTTACTACCCCTGGATGTGTCTCGTGTAGGGCTGTGAGGACCCTTTTGCAGAGGGGCTGGGGAACAACGACTCTGCTTCCCCATAACAGGCACCCCTTGTGGGCCGACAGTTCATGTTTGCGGGTTGTGTAGCCGGCGAATTCTGGCCCGGGGCTGCTGCTGGGCCATCCCCTCCACACCCAGTCCAGGACCCGGGAGATGACCCTATCTTTCTTGGAATGGTGTGCAACTTCTTGTGCCTGAATGGGGCGGTCGGGAAGCAGCTCCAGGCTCATAACCTCTTGTGCAGGTGCTGGGTCAGGGCCTGTTTCCGGTAGTGGTAGCCTGCTGAGGGCGTCCGCATGGCCCATCGCCTTCCCAGGTCGGTGAATCAGTGCATACTGGTAGCTGGCAAGGAAAATTGACCACCTGAGGACGCGAGGAGACAGCACTTGGGGGGTCTGCTTTTCGGGGGCAAACAAGCCAAGCAACGGCTTGTGGTCAGTCACCACGGTGAAGGGCCGCCCGTACAAGAAATCATGGAATTTTTTTACTCCCTTTACGATTGCCAGACCCTCCTTGTCGATTTGCGAGTAGTTCCGCTCGGTTGTGTTGAGTGTCTGGGAAAAGTACGCCACCGGTACCTCTCTTCCATCCGGGAGTTGGTGCCCCAGGACAGCTCCAATGCCATAGGGTGAGGCGTCGCATGCTAGCACCACCGGCAGCCTCTCGTCGAAGTGTGCCAAGACCGAGTTTGAGACAAGCAAGTCCTTGACTGCCTGGAATGCGGCCTCCTGGCGCTGGCCCCACACCCAAGGGGCCCGCTTGTCCAGGAGTCTGTGTAGGGGCTCCGCTACCGCCGCCTTGTGGGGAAGGAAGGAATGGTAAAAGTTCAATAGTCCCAAGAAGGCCTGAAGTTCAGTCTTGCTCTTGGGCGCTGGGGCATCACAAATGGCCCGTACCTTGTCCCCAGTCGGGTGGACCCCTTCTGCGTCCACCATAAATCCCAGAAAGTCCACCTGAGGCACTCCTAGTAGACATTTTTCCCGCTTCACCTTGAGACCCGCCGTCTGGAAACGGTGCAGAACGGTGCGGAGGCGGTCCTCAAACTCCTCTGGTGTGGGGCCGGCAGTCAACACATCATCGAAGAAGGGGGTGACGCCAGGAATCCCTTTAAGGAGAGAGTCCATTATATTCTGGAATATGCCTGGTGCCACGCTGACACCGAATTGCAGCCGCTTTACCCTGAACGCTCCTCTGTGCGTCACAATCGTCTGTGCCTCTGCTGTGGCCTCATCTACTGGCAGCTGTTGATATGCTTGGGCCAAGTCCAGCTTGCCAAAAATTTTCGACCCAGCCAGGGTGGCAAGGACATGGCTGACCACTGGCACTGGGTATGCGTGGGCCGTGAGGGCCTTGTTTATGGTACATTTGTAGTCTGCGCAGATGCGGACCGAACCATTAGGCTTGACGGGTGTGACGATTGGGGTTTCCCAGGGAGCATTAGGCACCGGCTCCAGCACTCCTTGCTCTACGAGTCGGTCCAATTCCTCGTCTATACGGGGTTTCAAGGCGAACGGGACCCGGCGGGCCTTGAGCCTGACCGGTCGTACTGCGGGGTCAAGCTGTAGCGCAATGGGGGGGCCCGTATACTGTCCCAATTTCCCATCGAAAACCCCTGGAAATTCCTTGCATATGGCGTCCACGTCCACTTGTAAGCTAGTGTGGTTCACCCCGGTGACAGCTAGCCCCAGTGGTCCAAACCATGCCAATCCCAGTAAGCTAATGTAGGGGCCCTTGACCACAAGCAAGTCCAGTTGCCGCGTCCGCCCTCGGTATTGCACCCTGAAGGTCCCCACCCCCATTGTGGGGACCTTACGTTTCTGGAAGTCCCGGAGGGTGAATGGGGCCGGCCTGAGTTTGGGACCCCCAGTGGGACACAGTTTCCTTAAGGTCCTTGCCGAGATTATGGATAGAGTTGAACCCGTGTCAAGCTCCATGCGGCATGGGGCCCCCTCTATCTGTACCTCTACATAAATTTTCTCTACGTTGGGGTGGGGCAACTGGTATACCTGGAAGTCCGTGAGCTCCGTCGAGTTGCCTTGGTGCGTTGGGCCCCGGGACCTGGGGCTCTTGGATTGGTCATCTGATGCCTGGTGTCGGGTGGGCCGAGCCCGACACACCCGGGCGATGTGTCCCGATTTTCTGCACTGCCTGCACTCTGCGTTGCGGAAACGGCAGGTCCTCCTCTCGTGACTCTCCCCGCAGCTTGCGCAGTTCCCTCCTTCTCGTCGAGGCAGCTGTGGTCTGTGCGCTGCTTGAGTGCGCTGCTGTACTCGGTGCACCTCCTCCCTGTCGGATCCTGAGTCGTCGGTGAGGTCTTCATGGTGGACCCTCGGTTGGGATGGCAGGCTCGGCCGTGCCTCTTGGGTCGACCTCTCGGCAGCTTCTGTTGCCAGGGCCTCCTCCAGAGCGACCTGGAACGTTAGGTCCTTCTTAGCGTAGAGGCGTCGTTGCAGCTTCTTATCCTTCAGGCCACCGACGAGGCGGTCACGAAGCATGTTCTCCAGCTCTGAGAAGTTGCAGAACCGGGCGGCTTGGCGGAGAGAGGTCACAAACCCAGTTATGGTTTCCCCAGGGGCTTGCCGCTTTGCGTAGAAGGCATTTCGACGAGCCACCACTGAGGGCTGCGGCGAAAAGTGCCCCTTCAGCTGTTCCATTATTGTTTTGTATGGAACAGTAGCGACGTCTTCAGGCGCAAGGAGAGCCCGGGCGATTTCAAACGTCTCCTCTCCGCAGACGCTGAAGAATATCGCCCTCTTCTTGGCGTCTTCTTCGTCGGTGACCCCTTTGGCTTCTAGGAGGAAGGTGAAACGGGAGGCGTACGCTTCCCAGTCTCCAGATGCTGGGTTGAATGGCGAGAAGCTGCTGTTGGCTGCCATTCTGAGTTCCTCGTGCCCCGGAGCTGAAGCCTGGATACACGGTGCGAGGCAGCGGTGCGGCAGTTGGCGGTGCTGCGGTGCTGTGTGTGGCAGTCAGCTCAGCGGGATCCCATCTTCGTCGCCAGTGAAATATACTCAGAGTCGCAAAGTGATTTCATGCTCTTTATTCAGCTCATAGTGGTGAGGAGGAATGAATAAAAGTCCCCTCACAGTATCTGCTTTATATACATTATTTACACAATGGGCTGCACATGATTGGCTAATTCTGGAATTCTACTGTAAGCCAATCAGGTTGTGGATTCACTTCTATCTGGAGCAGGATTGGGTGGTTCCTGCCAACCAATCATACTGCTACATTGTTCTAGGACCAATCAGACTGCTGCATTCTGAATCCTATTGTTCTAAGACCAATCAGACTGCTGCCTTTTGGATCCTATTGTTCTAGGACCAATCAGACTGCTACAGTTTGGATCCTATTCAACTCAGTACATAACAGCTGCGATTTAAGGAGAACCATATGGGGAACTAGCTTATACACACATTTTGCCACATGGAGTTGTTTTCAAGCAGCTGCCACACTTGAGAGAGCTTGCAAGTATCAAATAGATCAGTGACTACCCCAACCCCCAACCCCCCACCCCGAGGAAGCAGAGATGCATGGTTTTACTGCTTCTTAATCCTTCCATTCTAATGGAAACACTTCTTCCTCTAGACTTGGGTTCCTCTCATGCTTGGCTTCTCAGTCCTTGGTTGTGCTGAGCTAGTAGCTGCCCCTGGTTGGGTCAATGCAATGGTAGTGCTAGCTTGATAGATAAATATGTGCGCTTACTTCATATTACATATTACCAGTGCTTTTTTTTCTGGGGGGACGCAGGGGTACACATACCCCTAAACATTTTGTGAGGGGCATGCCACGTGTGTTCATTAGCATAGCAGGACAGTATCCTAGTTATCAGACAGTTTGTCCTATGTTTTATTGCAGGTACATCAAGTGGTCTTCAGTTATCTAGACTTTAATATGTTTTGATAAGTTTGTTACGTGGTATATTGTGTTATTTTTCTTACATCTTTATTGACATGCTGCTGTCGCCTGTTCCATTTGCTATGGCTGCTATATTTATTCTTATGAGGTCTAAAAGTAGCTGAGAGGAACTTTTTTGGGGCACTCAGTCATGCAGATTTTGGAATAGCACAGAAGGGGTGGCTATATATGTTTTGGGAGTGCTAAAAGGGATCCATCTTCTCTTTCTCACACTACTCCTAAGCATATTACATGAAAGTGAATCACGACTGTTTCAGTCAGCCTTATTGCCAAATAAACAGTGTGTGTGTGTGTGTGTGTGTGTGTGTGTGTGTGTGTGTCATAGTATATATAGAGAGAGAAGGGGAGAGAGTTTAAACCAAGTTTTCAATAATCTTTGGCTATGGATTTCATATACAGTGGTACCTCGGTTTAAGAATAGCCCTGTTTATGAACTATTCAGTTTATGAACTCCGCAAAAACAGAAATAGTGTCCCGATTTGCGAACTTTACCTCGGTCTAAGAAGAGAAGCCAAACGGTGGAAGGGCACCGGCAGCAGGAGGCCCCATTAGGGAAAGCACGCCTCAGTTTAAGAACGGTTTTGGTTTAAGAACGGATTTCCGGAACGGATTAAGTTCGTAAACTGAGGTACCACTGTATTGTGACAAGCTGCTAGCTGAATGAACAAAAAAAGGGGGGGAGGAGTTTTTGATCAGGCAGGAACTGCTCCTTCTTTTTCCCTTCCTTCACTTGGTAATCTGCTCAGCAGGTAAGATAAGGACAGGCCTCTATGCAAGCTGATAACCACCACCAAGAGATAAGCTGCAGAAATTCTCTCCTCCCACTCTCTCAATTATAATATCGGCAAGGCTAATATAAATTGAGCTCCCTTGGTTTCCACCTCTAGAAAGTCTATGTATTGCTTATTCAACCACCTTCAGATGAAAACAGGTTGTTACTTGTTAAAGCTGATTCGACAGTAGAGAGCAGTCAAAGTGCACTTAAGCAGTACAGAGTGTAAGCCAATGCACATCTACTCGGGACTAAGTCCCACTGAGCTCAACTAAGTGTGTGTAGGGTTGCATATGGCTGACAGATTATGAAGCCAAAATAAATCTGCAGGTTCTATGATTATTAGCAAAAGTTCCTTTCAGATGTTTCAATGTTTTTGCTGGCATATATGGCAGATGTATAGAAGTATGTTTATGTCCTGTGTATGTTTATTCAGAAGTAAGCTCACCTGAGTAACTGAGTAGCTTACTTCTGAGTTGACACGTAAAGGATTGTGTTATTAGAAACCGTAACGGTATTGTTCATAATCCAGCAAAACTCAGTTGTGATGTACTATTGAAATCATTAAGGCAGGTTAGTCACAGCTAAAACTTACTCCACTACTGTTACTTATTCTTCGTTGTAATAGTGGTTGAATTCTGCCAATTCACCTATTCCAACTGCGGTCTAATTTTATGCATACCTATATGGTATGCATAAAATCCCACTGAGTTCAATGTGCTCTGCGCCCAAGTAAATGTGCCTAGAATTGCAGCAGTTTCTGCTTGCTAGAAAATAATACCCTGCTCCCCTGGGAAGAGGAGAAGGGTACGTGATGTACCACCATAGGAATGACAACTCCCACTAGTCAGCTCATAATGCAATGTTGACATATAACCTGAGGAGATTGCTTATTATAACAGAGTAAGTGCTTCTAAAGCTGTTCAAATGGCCTTATATTTCAAAAAAGTTGAAGGAGGAAACAAGAATGACATGACAAGGATTGCATCATAATAGAGCCTAGCTCTAGAATATTTCCAGCTAGCTAGCTAAGTAATAAAGAGGGTAAATGGAGGTTTAACATAACAGATGGCTGTGATGTTTTTGCTTAAGAACACTTTCAGATACCTACATACACAAACACAAACAAACCCAGGATAATCAAAAGATTTAAAAAACATAACACAAATACATTGGTTTTGGTATTTATGTCTTTTGCAATTCCAGTGGAATTGCTGTTGGTTCTGTCTATGTGATGAGAGACTAGGAAACACTTATGACAGGGAGTCAATTGTATCTGAGTTCTAGTTACTGCTTGGAGTCAGACCTGGGAACTGGAACCAAATCCTTGGTATCACATGGTACATGTTGACATCACAGCAGTCATACTTAAGGTGGAACCAGCCACATCACTGTTAAAGCAGAGAAACAAGAGGCACATGAAGCGTTGCTTTCATGTTTCTCTGGCTAACCGCAGGGATTTTAAAAAGATCCAAAAATAGTGCTCATATCCTTCTAATCTCAAAGGAGGCTGGGCACAGTGCCACTGTAGTTTATTATGATCCGCTCCCAAACCAACCAAGAGTTGTTCTTAAAAATTAAGCTATTACGGCATAAGCTTTCATGGACAAGTCCACTTCATCAGATGCATGAAGTATAATCCTCAATTGCAGCTATACAGTATATTCACAATGGGGATGGGTGGGTGGAGGAATTGTAAGCAGATCAGAGAGAAATTAAATCCCAAAAATTACAGAGACTATTCTATAAGAGCTAAAATGTATGCAAAACAAGCACAGTGAAGCTTTACAACAACAGTAACAGGTGATAGGAAACAGCTTGGTAATGTTGCATTAATTAACCCAGTGTAATGGGATGGGAAACCATAGACCCAAATGAATAGAATCAAACCTCTTAGAAAATTGCAATTCAGCAGTTTCACATTGGAGTCTCTCTTTGTAATTCTGAGTGCTTATCAGATTTTGACAAACCATACACTATTAACTTCCTGAGTCTTCTGAGTGTCCATCTCCCCCAAACACTGCTGTAATAAGAGCAACCCAGAAATGAAAGAAACATTCCTTGCACGAGCATACAGGAGGAAAACAGGGAGCATATTAGTCTGCAGCAGGGCTCCCATTTTCATAACCATGGCTTGGAAGATTATTTGAGCGGAGCTCATATAGTCTATTATCTAAGAGAACTGTTGTCAGTGAAACTTCTTATCACTTGTTGAAATGTGAGTTTTGAAATAAATTATTTAACTGTAGCTCTGGTATATTTTTAACAGATCTGAGGCAGGTCTGGGAAGTCGCTAAGTGTTTTATTTCAGCCAGCTCCACAAACTGGCTATCCCTTCCTGATAACATCATTTGTCTCTATTCCTGGACAGAAGGTTAGCCCTTTCTACTATGAAGGTACAGTGGTACCTTGGTTCTCAAATGCCTTGGTTCTCAAATGCCAAAAACCCAGAAGTAAGTGTTCTGGTTTTCAAATGTTTTTCAGAAGCCAAACATCTGATGCGGCTGTTGGCTATTGTTTCCGGGCGCCTGCACCAATCAGAAGCTGTGCCTTGGTTTTTGAACATTTCAGAAGTCAAACGGACTTCCGGAACGGATTAAGTTTGGCGCTTTTGTTTTTGCTATTTATTTTGCGTTTTTGTTTTTGAGGCTTTTTCGGTTAATTTGTTTTTGTGATTGTGTGGAACCAAGTTCAGCTACCGATTGATTGATTGTGTGACTGCGGAAATGGATAAAAGCCCCCCATCCAAACAGTGACTATCATCAGTGCAGGTAAGAAAACAATTTAATTTTAATTTTTATCATCTACAATACTGTCTTATTTATTTTATAGTACAGTACATTGTTGCTTTCATTTTATGGATCAATGGTCTCGTTAGATAGTAGAATTCATGTTACATTGCTGTTTTAGGGGTTGTTTTTAAAAGTCTGGAATGGATTAATCCGTTTTGCATTACTTTCTATGGGAAAGCGTGCCTTGGTTTTGGAACGCTTTGGTTTTGGAACGGACTTCCAGAACGGATTAAGTTTGGGAACCAAGGTACCACTGTATTTCAAACAACAACAAAAACCTCTCGCTGCAGTTTTTGCAGATTGAAATCACAAATCAAGAGCAACATAAGCCGAACTGTAGCAAACAGTGGTAGGTTTAAGTCAAATTCATGCAATGGGAATCAGAAAGATAACAACTGGCTTGTTTGAAAACTCAGCTGTCCCTTTCTTTCAAAAATGCTTCTTGATTTCTCCATGCTTTGCAGTTTTCCTACCAGCTTTCACCCTTTAAAACACGAATTATTTTGGTCACAATAAACAGAGACGCAGATCTAATGAAAGCACAACAGCTGACTCTCATCATCACTGGCAACAGCATGTATTTCTCAGAAAGAGGAGAAACAATGATTAAAGCAAAAGGGCTCTGATTCAACAGTCCAATTTCCCTCTTCGGCCCCTGCTCTTTCCCCCTTCTATACGTATTGTATGTTTGATCCCCTTCCTTCCATGCAATTAATTGCAGGTTTTGAAATAAGGAACAATAGAAAACAGCTGTGAAATACACTGGAGGTTTCTTTTTGGGTATTATTACTATAATGGCACCTACTTTCATTACTGCACTCCAGGATCTAATCGGCACTGAGTGCACTATAAACCCATTTCCAGACATTTACAACTCCAGCTGCGCAAAGCCTCCCTGGACCAAAACTTCCAACACAGCAAATCTCGGCCTGGAAATATATTATTTATTTATCGCTCAGAAAGGACCCATGGGCCACCATCGATTAGGCCTTGGAGGCTTATGACGGGAGGCCCATATGGAAAGAAGCCATTTTTTTCCTTCTCACCTTTGAACACAGGACTACTCAGTGTTTGTGTGACTTATCGATCCCCCAGAAGTCTCTACTGAAATGGTTGGGTTGCAGGGATAGAGGGAATTGAGCAAGGCATCCTTGTTATAGAACAACTGCGTGGGGCTGTTTTCAATCAACTGCTGATCCCCATCGCTTATCTAATGGTCCTAAATCTACTTGTGCTTCATTTCTAGGGGCTCAATAGAAAAGCATTATTTAGATTGGAAACATTGTGTGATGAGGAAGAGAACCTCTGTCCCAGTGGTATACAGGAAATGGAAGGTGCTCAGATATGAACACAGGATGGGCTGGAGCATTTCAACTAGAGATATGCTAAGAAGACAGGATTGTCCATGAACTTTGGGGGGGGGGGTTGGTCTTTTAGGCAGAAAACAGCCTTCTGGCTGTTTGACTAAATGGTTCTTTCCAATGCCACAATAACATTGTGTCTGTTTTTGCCTGTTTGTTGGTGTCCAGGATCACAGAGAAAGGTCTTTCCCTATACCTGCTACAAGATGCCAGGGATTGAATCGAGGAACTTGCGCATGTGTGGGCGCACACACAGGTTATACATCTTCTGCATTATCTATTCATAATGCTTAATCATTTCTCTCTTCTGGTTATTTTGAATCCTCTTGCCCCAAATTAGTGTGAAGCTCTTTAAAACACTAAGGTGCAAACATTTGTTTAAAATGCAAGCTGACCAAAACCTGAAGAAAATGTGGGGGAAGATGAACCCAAGGTTAGTTGGCTACCTAAATCCACAGAGGGGGGAGAAATTGTTTCTTAATGACTGAGCATCACTTTTTGAGCAAATTCTCCCAGTCTTCCCGTGGCTTATACAATGCAAGTGTTGAGCCGAACTGTTACATTTGGCATATAATCTGTTGTGGTGGCACATGAGCCTTGGTGCTCACAGCCCAGCTATTGTCTGTGTGACATTTAACCATCAAAAACAAAAGCTGTGTTTAGCATTTGGCAGCCAATGGGAGTTACAAGAGAGCTTTGCAGATTTCCTAAGACTCTCATTCAAAAAGCCGCTTGTAGAAATACAGTGTGGTGGAATCATGCCTTGTGAATTTAAATTACCCAAACTCTAGAACTGACATATACACACACATATACCGGTAATCTCCCAGATACATTCATGCACAAGCCTTTAGGCAAAACCAGCAGCCCCTACCCAAGTTAAGCCTAACTGAAACCTTCTGCAAATTGAGTGAAGCCACATTCAGCTATTGTTCAGCTATTGTTTTCATTGTTTGGAAGGAAGTGAGGGGAGGTCTGGGAAGGAAGAGCAGAGGCCCATTCAGTTTATCAGACAAGACAGTTCAGTTCGGAATTCTTGTTCTTTTTTTGCACCCTTGGCATTGCAGGATGTTCGTAATGATAATAATGCGCCATTCAATCCCGCCCATGTTCATTTGGAAGTATCCCTTACTGCAGCCTTTGCCAACTTGGTGTCCAGCAACTTTTACTTGGTTTCGCTTCTTCAGAAATTGCCTCCTGACAGATTCCCCTTCTGCCGTCGCTTCCTAATTTTAAGAGGATTTTCATCCAGGTTTTTTTTTTTACATTATCTGCATTAGGTCTCACAGGGTTTCAAACCAGCATAAGACGCACATGCAAGACCAGGCTAAAGCTCCCTTCCGCAGCCTGTGCAGAAACTGAGGGCGGAGAAGACTAATTTTACTAGCATCCCAAGATGGATTGGCTGCAGATACGAAAGGAAGGCATGAGAAAGGGGAAACCCTGTCCTCTTCCCCCCTCCCCCCCTCTCTCTTTCATGAAGAGGAGCTTGTGTTGCACCATGTTAATGGTGGTTGTCACATACAGCACGTTCCACAACATGTGCTCTGCATGGAGCAGTGTTGCTCCCCCCAGCTTCCTGCGAAAAGCAACCCCCAAGAAACATAAGCAGTGCCAGGAGGGAGTAAACAGCTTTCTAATTATAGTGTATCTTTCCTGGGAGGAAGAGGTAGCAAAGATTTCAAGAGGTATGACATGTCCATTGGATAAACTGTGTTTTGTCTCCTGTCATGTCTAAGAATTGTGCACAAAAGCAATTAATGGAAAGCTGTAGTGCATCTGAAGAGGATCATTCAGCTCTGTAATGTGTGTGTATGGCTATCCCAGAAGAGAACAGAGAGGAGCCCCCGCTAGTCTTTCAGTAAAATAGCAGGGTGTTAGAATGACCCCAAGCTTCCCACCCTTCTACCCATCCTCATAAAACTGCCCTCCCTCATTCAGCTGGGTAATATGTCATTAATGTATTCAAACATTTATATACCAGCTTTTATCAATTATTTCAAGGGGCTTACAAGATATCTGCAGCAGCAGACACTGCCTTGGGTCCTAGAGCGGGGAAAGGTAGATAAATTGGGGGGGGAGGGGTGTCTACACATGAGTCTCTCACCAAGACAACACTGTCCTGTTGTTTCTCAAAAGAGAGACTACCTCCTCCTCTCTCCATATTCCCAATTCCAGAAAGTGGGAAGTTGGCCTGTCCTAAAGAGGGTTGCATATCCCAGAAGGAGCAGGACCACAGCTTGGAGGTGCTCCTGGATTCAATCTTGTCATTGGAGGCTTGTGGCCTCACTGGCTAGGATTGCTCCAGCTGATTTGCCGGATACTACCCTTTTTTTGGACAAAGACAGCTTGTCCACAATACTCCACCCTAGGTCTTTCTGTTGAGGGGCGAATAACAACTCTAACAACAATTACAGTAACAATAGCAATCCTCCTGCTCACTCCGCTTGCAAACTCCCACCAGCTCCATTTGGATTCACTCTGCTTTGGCCTCTCTCCTCTTTTGCAACAGCCCAATCCACCTATCTCAATCGGAGCATCTCAAATGGAGGCCCAAAGAAGAACAGCTCCACCCTCCACTCCCTCTCCACTTGATCAGCTATGAGACATGAGATCAAGGGCCCTTGTGCCCACTGGGTTTCTACCTTGCCACCTTGCCCATCCACTGCCCATCCATTTCCTATCTCCCATCAACTCCCTCAACTCTTACAGTCCAGACACAAATCCAGCCATTCCACTGCTACCACATCACCCCTCCCGCTCTGAAATACACAGGACGCAGAAGCCCCCCTGATGCCCCTCTTAGCTCCAACACTGGTATCATTCCAAGCTAAGGCCCAAGCCCAGGCCATTCTTCTTCCACCAGCTCCAACCGGCATGTAAAGTCTGCTGCCTGACGCAGACTTGTCCTCACTGTCAAAAGTCCCTTATGCCCCACCCCAATCCCACTTTCCCTCGGACAGATCCAACCTGGCATGTATTTGGCACTGCAGCCGCCTCTGCTCAGTTAGAAGCCTCTGCCCACCTGTGAGGGAAGCCTGTCTTTCCCAACTAAGGTGGAGGTTAGGCTAAAATTTAAAATGTGCTCTCTCTCTCTCCCTCCATTTCCTCGCACCGTGGCATTTCATGCAGCAGCAAGGCTTGTTTGATTCAAACCTCTAGCTCAGCTTTGTACCTATTGGCACAGCTGTTGTTAAACAAGCCTACCCAGGGCACTGCATGATGACAAACTAGGGCAAATATAGTATAGCAAGAAACACCCGCAATTAATACAAAGCTCACTTAGATAAGGGAAATCACACATGCTTCAAAGACCTTACTGAACAATTTGAACAAAATCACTTTAAATGGAAAATCTAAAACTGCTGGATGGGTCAGAATTGTTCGTCTGGATCAGGGCCATGCTGAATGCACTAGATTTCTGCCTAAAGAAGGTCCGCAGTTGGCAGGTACCCATTATTATCTCTACCTTTACAATTTTGGCTGGGGTGGGGATCAGATTCTTTAAACAGCTAATTGGAGAGAGGATAACAACCAGAGTAGCATCATCAGTTAACCAAATAGTTTAAATAAGAGTATTGAAAAGTATTGGGGAAATTTACAAATCTGATTCTACCTTACCTGCAGTTAATACAGTAAATTTCAAAAAAGCTAGAATATTCCAAGTTTTTATCAACCAACTTTTAACATGCAGATTGACAGTCTAAAAAGAAACCCCATCCCACACACATATAAACAACACACACATGTCTAGTTGGATATAGCATTTCTGAATGACCACACAGCACTTTTCAAGAGTCACAAAGCACTTTTTGAGAGTTACAAACAGCGTCGGATATGTAGATCACACGTTTGTCTATCAGTGAAGAAGGAGCATTTTTTAAAGAGACAAAATAGAAATCCATGTCATATAGTGATATCTGGCAAGAAGTGATTATAAGAGTCTTCATGCCATTGAGTACACTTGAGCTTCGAAGCCCTGCATCATTTTGATAGCATTAATGGCTAAATTAAGTATGATTGGTCAATACTGTGCTTCTACACATGTGCAGTTTCTGCAAAATAGTGCCCTCTGCAGGTAAACCTACAGATCCCATGGACAATATGCTTCCTACTTGATTTTTTTTTTTTAAAAAAAATAGGAAATTAGAGAAGGGCATCCTTGCTTGGTCCAGTCCTACAATGCCTTCAAAATTATGGAATGCATTCACTTTCCCGTATTCCTTTTGCCACTGACTTTTTTATTTTTCCTTTAAGTAAGCATGCCTAGTTAGTTACTACCCTACTGCAGGTATGGGGAACCTTTGGCCCTCCAGACATTGCTGCAGAGGCAGATTTAGGGCAGTGGAGCCAATTCCACCACACTGGCCGCCGAGGCACTGTAGGGTGTTTCAACAATGACGTAATGAATTTAGCAGAAAGGAAGAGCAGAGGCAGGGAGCTCCAAATTTTGGGCTCGCACAGGGCACTGCTGAAATATGAAAGACCAAAGTCTGCCCCTGGTTGCTGAAATAGTACCATCATCCATGGCCATTGGCCATGTTTGCTGGAGCTGATGGGAGTTGTAGTTCAACAACATCTGGGGAGCCAAAGGTCCGCCCCTACTCTTCTTTTTGTCATTAATTTTTTATTGCTATTCAATTTCATATAGAAGAGGACTTAAAAATGAAGACTGCCTATTCTGTCCAGAGTTTACATGAAGGGAAATGTATATAGCCTTCTCAATTAGCATATATAGAGCTAATGTAGAGAGCAAATGCCATGTGTTTTGCCAAATATGTTTTCTTGACGTGTGTGTATTGAAAACAATAGTCCTTTTTAAAATTGCTACTGCAATGGGTACAGTACTCTGAAAATTATTTCTGAAACAGCAGTAGTGACGTTTTTGGAAAATAGGACTTCTCCATCAGTTCAAAAAATATTACTCCTGGGCCATTCAGATTCTATTGTCAGATACTGATGTTTTGTTTTGTATAGAGTATCTCTTTTTCACCAGCTTTTGCAAGGATCCATGCAAATATAGTTTCACAGACAGCTATAAATAGTTATGGTGATGCCTGATTTGATGATAATTTGTTTATTCATTTTATTACTTTTTTAGCCCTTGTTTTGTTGTTTGCAGTTGTTTGTCCTTGATCCTGACTGCGTTTTTTGTACACAGTATTTTCAGTATTTATATTTTCAAATGTGGTTTTTTTGGTCCCTTTGAGCCTGTTTGAATTTCTGCAGAGGTTTTTGGTATAAGCAATAAAAGTCTGACCTGACCTGACCTGGAACTGTTATTTCCGCTGCTGCTAAAAGAACTAAAGGCAGCAGAGCTAGAAGCTTTAGGGCCTTTTACATTGGATGACTGACAGAGCTTCACCTTGTGATCAGGAGCTTTGCACAAAAAGGTATGTGGTGGGGAGCATGTAGGGAGCATGCAAAAGATGACAAAAAGTTTCAAATTCTGTAAACTAAAGGCAATGAAACCATTTTTACATTTGTGCAATTATTATTCCATGAAATGACTGACTCGCATTTCAGGGAAAGGTTTCGTAAACAAAAATGTATCCGATAGACATTTATCACAGACCATGCCAATGGTCATTTACTAAATATTAAAATGCTAGGCACTTCTCTAATTTCAGTTAGTATCTACTTCCAGAGGGCTGGAACTGCAACATTAAAAGCCCAGTTTCTAGTACATACTAAGTGCCCCTGTGCAGCATGTCCCATCTGAGGCGCGCAGTTGCTAGGCACAAGGCAGCCCTTAGGTAACTTTCTCCCAACTTATTTAGGGTTTCAAATGATGAAAGCAAAACCCTGAACCGTGCCTATTGTTAGCCATTGCAGCTCCCTCAGCATCTCTGGAGATGGAAGTGGCGTCACACTTAAATGGGAAGAGGTGCTGGAAGCAGCTCCATAGCAGGAGGTGTTGAGGGAGGGGTGTTTGATATCATGGAATGGGATGCTCCTGCTCAGTCCGTCCCCCCGGATCCATATCTCTATGCCCCAAACTGCTGGACCCCTGCACTTATTATGGCCCTGATTGCACCTCCCCCATCCCATCAGAGCTCTCCAAGCTCCTCTGAATCCTCAGGATCCATCCATCTCCTCCATGACCTCTCTTTGGGGCTCATGACAGCTTTCATCTTGCCTGGATTTACACTCATCTTACTGGCCCTAATCCAGCCCACTATTGTGTTCAGACACTGGTCAGGAACCTGCATTGTCACACCTGATTCAGATGTTAAAATAGAGCTGTGAGTCATCAACCCATGTCATGTATGAAGCTAAACTTTCACTATATTCTGCTGTATTTCTAGAAGTGGCTCTGAAGTTGTGCAAAAGCTCAAATATAATGTGAAAATTAATAATTAGGGAAACTCCAGGAAATGGAATAAACTGATGTGTGAATGCAACTAAAGTAACATCCAGCTGCCAGCTGGCTTCTGTGTGTGGAATGGGAACCCACGTGTTGGGTTGGCCCTTGGAATTCTGAACCCTGTTCTTCAGAGCAAAATATGGGTGAGTTGGCCTCGGAAGCAAGCAGCATGAAGAGGAAGAAGAGGAGCAGGTCAGTCCATAGAAAGGTAGCAGCTAGAGCACCTTGTCTCAGGCAGTGAAATATCTTGCACTGGTTCTGAGAGAAGAGGTGGAAAAGCACCGTTATGCATTTGGACTTCTCTGGATTCAACAGTGTGTCTCCAAAAGCCAAGTGTGATGATTGAAAATGCTCTTTCTGGACCTATCAAAGCTACTTCTTGAAGCGCGGTTCATTTTCTTGGTCTTTTGATCAAGCTTGCATTTCCAGTTCAGTGACTGAAGAGCTTACAATTTTCTGAACTGCATCAGCGTATTACCCAGGGGCTGTATTTTCCCCTCTCAGTGTTATCTCAGAAATGGAAATTAGTTCCAATTAGGGAGGCATCTGCCACAAGATTATTATAGGGTGTTTCTGAGTCCTCTCACAAACTATTAGGGATCTCTTTGGATCCCTGCATTGCACCAGATCCAGAACTATGGATGATTTAAACTATTGTTTTGTATTTAGGAATAAAATTCATTGCAGGACCAGTCTGCATGAATTCCATGGCAGTTTTCAATGTGGACTCATTGCTTTTTGTGAGGATTAGTGCTGTCATATGATATTCTCAAAATCAAACTAACTGTGGCATCTGTACCTCTATCATTCTATTATTTATGGAGCACATTTATAGCCTGCCCTTCATCATACTAGATGCCAGAGTACAGTACAGTACACAAGTTAGAACAGACAAATTACATAAAATTAACTATCAGTACATATCTCTAGACACCAGACAACAACATTCCTCTTCTCCCAGACCTTTGACTAATTAAACAATCAATGGTCTTTTAAACTGTGGGGGTGGTATTATTTAGATTGTTACTATGTTATGCATTTGGGGGTTTTAATGTAAACCATCCTGTGATCCAGGGATGAAGGGGAGTACAGAAATTTAATAAATAATAACAATAACTAAAAGTGATCAAAACTATACATCAACAAATTAGAATACACAAATGACATAACATTAGCTAAGGTAAAGCATCAAAATATATTGGGTGAGACTGAAGTCTGCAATCACATTACTTCTTGACTGACATTTACTTCATTGCACATCAGGAAGGCAATGGTTTACAGACCATAAAATATGTATTGGGAGCAGAAAATTCAGATTCTAATGTCTCCCTTACAACCGATGTTAGAGGTTTCAGACTCAGATCTTAACTTTTCGCAGAGCCGTTGCAAAAAGAGCCACCCTGATGTCACAAAAATTTGGGACCAGATTTGCTTCACTGATGCATTACAACGCACCAATGCCACTCCAAGCACTTCTTCTTATGCACATAAAGGCAGTCTTGCAACATGAAACAGAAAACCGAGAAGCTGATCAAGATGAGGCTCGAAATGGGTATTGCTGGGACACGTGGAGGTTCCTAGTAGTAAATTACAAACCTTGGCTTCTTCACCTGGATTTATGATACCTAGATAGCATCAAATCCAGCACTTGCTTATGAAGGAAGGAGCAGCAATGTACAAAGACATGCAGGCATTCAAAGTTTCAGAGTGGAGCTGAGTAAAACCTTCAGGGCCTTGTGTTTTTTCAAAAGCCAATGAAAACAGACTTCACTCCTCACTCTTGCCTGCCCCTCCCCCCCTTTCCACGTTGCCAGTGAAACAGCAGCCCAGTAACTCAACTTTTCTCATAGCATTTCCTCTTCCTTCAGGAAAACAACAACAACAGCATTCTTTTATTGTTGCTCAGCCTTTTGGGGCTTTTTTGAAATATGGTCACAACCTAAGTGCGTTTATGAAATCGAATTGCAACGGTTGAGAAACCTGCCTCTAAATGGGTTTCTATTGAGAGAGTCTCCCTGCAGAGCACCATAATTCAATGTGTGGGGAACAGGTTATCTGAACTGGTCAGGCGGTGGATCTGCTTTGCTTTCGCCCTCCACCCTATTTCCTGTTACAAAGTCAGGAAACCATTACCATTAAGCAAAAGCTACAAATATAATTTCCTTCATACTAAATGAGCTGTTTTATGACTAAGGTTAGGAGAAGGTTGTACTCCAGTAGTGCATAAAGGCCTCATTAGGAGACATAAATAATTATCGCCACCACTTTGAGGGGGGAAATGCCTGGTTAATGTGTGTGCAGCAGCATGAGGTAGTCGAATCCTGAGGTGGTGGAATGAACTCCCTTAAGGCACCACAAAGGCTTTTAATGTCCCCAAATGTAAAGTGGCCCCTGCAAGAATAAAACTAGAGGCAGGTTACTAGCCCTCGCTGTTGTTCCAGTGGAAGGTAATTTTTTTAATATATCATTCTAGTTTTCAGGGAGTTTTTATAGTAAGGGGGCATTGAAAATGTAATGCCCACCTGAAGACTGAAGTAACAAAGTTCAGTTTACTACCTCAGGACTGCATCGCTTCACTCAGATACATATGCAGACCACCAGGCCTTAGCATTGGGGGACAAAAGGCTCGGTTTGCTTATCCAATGTTTTAAAATGTACAAACCGAATGCAAGCAGGGTGGCCCCAAAAAATAAAATGAAAGGGGATGAAAGAGGATACTGGTTTGCAGAAAACTGGCATGTGGTGATTTGTGGGTACAGATGCCAATTTAGGAATGATTATTATAATTAAAATAGAAATGCAATCCGTCTCACTTTAATGGGAAAGGCTGTGACCAGTGTGTCTGCTGCAACGCCAAAGCCCAACCTTTATCTTCTGGTATTTTATCATTAAACCGGACTTGGACCAGACAGCCCTTTGAGCAGAGGACCCCTTGAAACAGAGGACTGTCCTCTGATAGCCCTCCAGAACAGAGGAGTGCCTTCTGTAAAATATGATAGCTGGCCACCTAAAAATACAACTGTACATTCTGAACCCTGTGCAGGGCAGGAGGGGGCTGCTTTGCACTTTGTCACCAATATAACTTTTGATCCATAGCCTTTGTAACTCTGTAGTCAAGGTGCTCGTCAACGTTCATGAGAGCTAGAGTTGTAACAAGCAGAGAAAAGAGAGAAGAAAAATCTGAATCAAATACCTTGAAATTAAAGCTGCACCTTACTTGCCTTACTAACTTCCTCTGAAGCATGTTCTGTTGTGATGCTGTTGGCAGGAAACTGTGGCGTTTTTCTGGTACAAATTGTGAGAACACATATCAAAAGAGCAAAACCACATGCTGCAGTTTGCAGGAGCAAGTCAGCACTGAGCCGTGAAAATCATCTGTGTCTCCACTTTGCTTGCACTTCACAAAACCTAAGAAGGCACACACAAAAAGAGACCACCGATATCACAACCTGCTGTCAGGTGGGCGAAAATTTGCCCTGTTAATGGGCATCTTCTCAGGAGGATTAGCACTTACACTAATCTCTAGGAGATCTACTTATGAAAGTCATCATATACTTACTGAGTGCTGTTAAGTAAAAGGTAAAGGTAAAGGTACCCCTGCCCGTACGGGCCAGTCGTGTCCGACTCTGGGGTTGCGTGCTCATCTCACTCTATAGGCCGTGAGCCGGCGCCGTCCGAAGACACTTCCGGGTCACGTGGCCAGCGTGACGAAGCTGCAGCTGGCGAGCCAGCACCAGCGCCGCACACGGAAACGCCGTTTACCTTCCTGCTATAAAGTGGTCCCTATTTATCTACTTGCACTTAAGAGTGCTTTTGAACTGCTAGTTGGCAGGAGCAGGGACCGAACGACGGGAGCTCACCCCGCCGCAGGGATTCGAACTGCCGACCATACGATCAGCAAGTCCTAGGCACTGAGGTTTTACCCACAGCAGCACCCGCGTCCCTTTGAGTGCTGTTAAGTACTGAGTGTAAATAACCTGTCTTATCTGAGAATTTCCATGTTTGCTGGAAGAGACACTGCATTTTAAATAAAATGTTAGGATATCTATCCTACATCAGTTTTGCAGAGCCAGATAAGTCGCTGACCTTTAGAAGACTTGCTCAAGCCACAATCTTCAAACTAATGTGTGACTTCACATAGTACAGTATTTTAAAAAGTATTTGCAGTGCTTTTTTCTGGGGAAAAAAATGTTTAGGGGTACTCTCATTATCCTACTCATATTGAAATACCGCCCCGCAATGAGGCCAAACTTAGATTCACAAAATGTTTCGAGGTATGCATCCCCCTGCATCCCCCCAGAAAGGGGGAAGGCTGTGACCAGTGTGTCTGCTGGGTATTTGTACATAGTACGTCCCAGGAAGGAACACATTTAAATGGAAGAGACATGTCTGCAGTTGCCTGACCTGTGGTTGGCTGTGTGCCTCCAGACACCCGATTGGGAAAGACAGTGGTCATAACTCTATTCTGTATCCTTGGAAGTGGCCCAAGCCACATAGCTTTCTTCTGTGATTCACAACATTCTTGCAGATCTGTGCTTTCTGTTTATTTAAGCAATTTTCATAGAAACACAGGAATCTGCTAAACGAGGCTATTAATTTAGCTCTCCAGGTTTTCCTAGCCCTACTGGGAGATGGCAGGACTAAGAATATAAGAAGAGCCCTGCTGAATCTGACCAAAGGCCCACCTAGTCCAGACATCCTGTTCTCAGTGACCATCAGACACCTATGGGAAGCCCATAAGCAGGTTATGAGTGTAGCAGCAATCGCCAGCAACTGGCATTCAGAGGCATGCCACCACCAACACCAGAGGTGGTGCACAACCTCCTTGTACACTAGTAGTGTGGAAAGAGGGCGGTAAATTGCAGTTCCACTCCATGCGGAATTCCGCCCAGCTGATATGTAGAAGGTCTCATCACTTGGCCATTAAACAGGCATAACAGATGGAGTTTTCTTCTCCTAAGGCAGGCATGGGGAACATTTTCAATGAGCGCATTTGACCAAGAGCTGTGCCTTTTAACCATTGCACAGTAGGCCACATTCCAGTTATGCAACAGGCAGAGGTTTCTACACACACACCCTCTTTCCAGACAAGCAAGAGGCATCACAATTGAAAGGCACATCCCAGCCAGGTAAAAGCACTTGACCAGATTGCAGAGCAGAGCTGGGGAAGAGGAGTGATCGGGGCAGAGTACCAGATAGGACCAGGAAAGAGACCCCTGCCTAGCTGAAACCCTGGAGGGCTGTTGCCAGTCAGTGCTGAGCTAGATGGACCAACAGTCTGACTCAATATAAGGCAGATTCCTATGTAAATAATGGTAACAATAATATGCACACAGAAGTTTTGGAAGATATGTAGAAGCGTTCAAATACACCCAGAGTGGGCTTACTAAGCTAGAAAACCTAAATTCCCGTTCCAGGAAGTTAGTAAGCAATAGGCAACAGATAGACAGTATGGATTTTAGAAAAGGCGATGAGGTCACTGAAAAGTAAACACTGATTTCAATAGGATACTATACCCTGCTTGACTTCCATGAGACACATACCTTTACCCATTACAGAGTGGGGAGCCCCAATGAACTTTCCAGGTAGTGTAAAGGACTGAAGAGACACTCTTATAGCTGTGGGACACACCACATTTACACACCCTTTCCAAAGACTGTGCTGTCCATTTTGTTTCCTGCCTCCATGTGATAATTTGTACAAACAGATGCTCACCGTGGATTGATTTAATAGGTGTTAATTGTACAAATAGCACCCCAGATGCTTAGAAAGCCACCCTAGTTCCATTATGTTAATAATGGAATTGTGCAACATGACCCTTTGCATAATGGTAAACACTTGGATTCCCATTCTGTGCAGAACAAGGCACGCCTAAGCCCACTGTAACCAACAATCTAATAGTTTAGGATTGTGGCCTAGGAATCCAAAGCACTCTAGAGGTTTAAAAAAGAAATATTTAAACCCATGCAAAAAAGTGTCAACATCACACTCTGCTCACATTCACATTTTCCATAGTGAGGAAAGGAAACTAGGTAGGGCAGGGTTGGACCTGGCCCACAGCACAGATGGAACACAGAATGCAATTCTATCCAGCACATTGCTGACAATTTGTTTGCGGGATCTCAGGCCCAGCCAGCTGCACTTATGGCAATCCACTATAGCTTGTGTCTAACATCGTATAAATTATCAGAGAATAGATGGTTCCTCTGGATGATGAGTGCTAAAGTAAAATAAATATAATTTTGTCCAGGAGGTAATATTACCTCTGGGACACCTCAGGACTTCATGGCCACCATGACAACCATACAGCTGTCCTAAGATGCCATTGGCCTGATGTGGCACCCTGGTTTTCTTGACTGGGCAGGAATAAATGTGATCTGAAAGTGGAGGATATTAACATCAGTCCCTTGTCATGGTCAAATCACCTGTTGAATTTTAGGCTTTCAGCAGTTTCCCTCTGCAGAAGCAGGGGACCTATTAAGGTGGTCCACTCTCAGAGGCTGATGGATTCAACTGGTTTCCAGATGACCCTGGGGGATATTTCAGCTAATATGACTGGCACTTCCGTTGAAACTCTGGTCAATGTGTGGAATATACAATCCAGGCTCCCTTGGATGAAACCAATTTTCTAGATCCATTTCAATTGGGGTTCTGAGAATGTAGAATATATTGCTGCAAATATATATATATAAAATTCAGAAATATAGGAAAATAAATAGGAACCATCCTAGGAACCAATAACGCATCATAAGTTACAGCACAAAGGGAACTTCATAAGCAACTTAGTAGTTTCCACTATCTAGGAACATATGATGTTCAGACTATTCAACACTCATTTCATCACTCTCTGAAAAGCGCCAACATTCCTGTCATCAATGATGGGATTTTCTATTCAACCATACCTATTTATTATCTGTATAGCAACTAATGCAACTGTGGCAAGAACAGAAAGGAATTGGGCATTAACTTCTCTGCCGATTACCATATATTTTGTGCTGCTTATTTTGTTCCAGTTGCATCTTATTGAACAAAAAGGAAGGAATGCCAATACATTGTTGATAAGCAATTGTTTAAAGTGCTATGCCCAGTTTTTATGGTGAGTATTTAAGTTGCGTGTGGGAAATGAAAATCAATAGCTGAGCAATGAGGCATGCAGGTTGGAGAGACGTGAGTGGAAATGAAGTATTGGTGTTAAGCAGTACTAACAGGGCTTATAATTTACGGTTGAATTTGGTTTCTTTCTTTTGGAATCAGAAAAATAAGTTGGCACATTTTCAGCCCCTTTATTTATCATTTGGTATTTAAGACAAATATATAGGGACTGTATAAACAACCCCAGCTTTTTATTAAAAATGCCACAATTTGTTTTTCCATTCTTGAACCTGGGAACTTCTGCACATAAAGCAGGTGCTCTGCTACTGAGCTATGGCCCCAACCCCTGCGTCCAGTGGGGCTTACTCCTTGTAGGATTCAGCATTAAAGTATGCTTTAGCTCCATATCTGACAACACTTACATTGGCCAATGCATCTGACCACCTTTACAGAGCTGCTTGAGTAGAAACCATCTGGTGTGGTGATTGTGGAAACTATTCCATTTCCCCTAGAGAAACAGTTGTGGAGGCTGGGCAGTAGGATCAATGGGTTTATAGGCTAATCCAGTTTAGCAAATCCTGTGAAATGCTACATTCATGGTGTGTGTGTGTGTGTGTGTGTGTGTGTGTGTATAATAAAAGAAACCTCTTCTGAATATCACTGAGGAGACCACTAGTGATAGATCCATTGGAGAGTCAAACAATTAAAATGCAGAGGTTTCAGGATGCGTGTAACCAAATTAAGAATGAGCAGAAAAGGCAAAAGCAAACAAAATGGAATAAGTGGAGGGGTGGGGTGAAGTGGGTGCAGGAGGGAGACAATCCCTCCATAAGCCACTGCCACAACAAATAATATACATATCCCCAAAGATGCATACTAAAGAGAAAGGCACAATACTTTTCTTCCATTGCAGAGACTGTCCTTGAGCCCAGCTCCCCATGGGGTGACTTAGAAGCTTTAGAAAGGGAGTTTTAAAAAAATGAATGGGAAATAGGCTTCATTTGAATATCTATTTAAAAAACTGGATTGAAGTCAGTTTATAGACAGCCCCATAAAGCTGTCTGTCAAGCGGCGACCCAATCTGGGTGAGAAATCTGTTCAATTAAAAAGGAAAGATCACTCCAGATGGAATTGGCTGGATGAATGGCCAGCTACTCAGAGATAGGATTCTCTCTTCAAAGGGGAGATACTAGGAGCGCAACAAAAATGTATAAAAATGCAAGTGCCAACAATTTCTGGGTTATTTTGTTTGGGTTTTGTCTGAAGTCATGACAGGTTTCTCAGCCACCTGAGCCTCATTGTTCTCAGGAGAAAGAATGGCCCTCAACACACCAGCCAGTACAAAAAAGAGGCCTGACTGGCTAATTTGATATTTCTCCACCATTAATATTAATCTTTTCACTCAAGTGACACCAAATGCGACCTGTCAGATTTACCTCCCCTGCTGCTTTCTGTTTTGGTTTGAGAAAGTCAGGCTGAAATGGCAGCTTTAGCTGATGCAATTCGCAGATCATTGCCATTCAGAAGCAGCTTTTGTGTAATGAGATTGGAAAGTCAGGCCATCTAGCCTTAACCACTGCAGAGGGCTACTGATTTCCTAGAGAACCTGAGTTGGTATCAGCCTTCAGTTGGGTTTTTTTGTCAGCCAATTCTATAAGAATACAAATTTAAAAGGTAATGAAATGGGATTCAAAATTTAAAGGACAGTAAAAGGAGTGGCGGGGACGCGGGTGGCGCTGTGGGTAAAACCTCAGCGCCTAGGACTTGCCGATTGCATGGTCGACGGTTCGAATCCCTGCGGCGGGGTGAGCTCCCGTCTTTCGGTCCCAGCTCCTGCCCACCTAGCAGTTCGAAAGCATGTCAAAGTGCAAGTAGATAAATAGGTACCGCTTTATAGCGGGAAGGTAAACGGCGTTTCCGTGTGCTGCGCTGGTGCTGGCTCGCCAGAGCAGCTTCGTCATGCTGGCCACGTGACCCGGAAGTGTCTCCGGACAGCGCTGGCCCCCGGCCTCTTAAGTGAGATGGGCGCACAACCCTAGAGTCGGACACGACTGGCCCGTATGGGCAGGGGTACCTTTACCTTTACTAAAAGGAGTGGCACATTTTCATCTCCCAAGATGGAGCCAGAATGAAACCATTTCAGTATGAATTCATTATCCAAAATGAAGTTGTCACACAAATCAGTAGAGAACTGCATCTGGATTGCGAAACCAAAGACTAATATGAGGAGACATTCAGCATGTCTGGTCTTCCAGTTGCTGTTGGACATTCCCCGACCACCTACCTTGTTGTCTGAGACTGATGGGATAGTCACAAGTCCCTCATCTCAGGTTTAGGAAACACACCTGTCAGGAAGCCCAACCAGGAGGTGGTTGTCTCAGAAAAACAACAGGAACAGCTGGACAAGATACAACTAAGTCAAGTGCCACCTAGTGACTAAATTATATAATTACAGACACCCTGATTACAAATAGATTTCTGTACATATGGCTGTTCAGGATGCGTGACAGCAGAAAGTAACTTTTCAAATGGGCCTTGACAGGTTTCTACAAGAACATACAATATTTTGCAACTGATCAGGCAGGACTATTACAGGAACCCAATGCATGCTTCCTAGGAAGTAAAGCTTTGTCTAAGGCAGCTTCCTACCTAATTACAGTAATCTGATTAGGATTGCATCTCTACAGAATGACCCCATTTAGTTGAGTATGGTTGCATTACCTGGGAGTAAGCCCATGGAACTCAGTGGGGCTTCTGAGAAGACATATATAGGACTGCACTGTAAAGCAAGCCAGCACCTATTTGGATACAAAGCAGGATTTACTTTGAAGTAAACATTTATAGGAGGATTAACACGGCCACTTCCACTAGGATGCAAGATATATTTCTATATCCAACAGACGTAGCCTAAGGGGAAAGCTCTTGGCTGTTGCAGCTGGAGAAAAAAATACTGACATTGCTAGGTAACTAAAAGTGATACATCTCTTGTGCTTTCTATGAACACATGCTCACCACGCGCAGATATTTGTGTGTGTGTGTAGCATTTCAATATTTATCTAGTGTAAATCTGATACACACACACAATATTACATTCTTACTAAACATTGCTTCATATTGCTTAAAACCCCCCAATCCTGAATCAACAATTCAAGGAGGCAAATGTGTGTTTCCTGTACATATAATACATGCTAAAACCAGTGAAGGGCAAAACTAAAATGAAAGAGAATGACTGAATCGCCAAGAGTAATAGGAGCATATCAAGGCTTGGGAAGATGACATAAGGCAGGAAGGCAGGAAAAGGTTGTGCGGTTACTACCCGCATGCAAATCAATCCCTTTGTCAATGTCTGCAGCACATCTCTTTGAAGGATGAGTCACTGATTGAGTCATAGGTAAGTATACTTAATTGATTTGATAAGGGTGAGTGGGTGGGAAATGGAACTGGGGGGTTATCTTTATATTTTGTACAGTTTATGACTAGCTAGCAAAGAGTTCCAGCTCCAGGTTAGTCATTTGCTACAGAGAAGCAAACTGAATTCAACATTCAGAGTAAAAAAATATAAGAACAATAATGGGGATTAGCAAAATTAGAAAATTGCCAGTTTCGAAAAAAATGCCAAGAAAGAGAGAGATTTGGAGCTGTATAAGCTTTATCTAAAGTCCTTCTGCAATATATTGGCATGAAGAAGGCATATGCACACACGGGGGGGGGGGTAGAGAGAAGGAGAGGGAGAGAAATATTTATCAGGGGTGTGTGACTGCAAATTGATGAACTGGGGTCTTGATTCTGAATTTCAACATGTAACAGGAATGTTGAAAGCACTGCTGGAATAACCATGAAATAGGATAGCCCTTGAAGTAGTTCTGTGGCAAAATCTGAAGTTATATTACAATTGAAAGTAGTTGACTTGTATTATAGCAGGATATATGAAATATACATTTATGGAATTTAAGGCAGCAATATACTTACCTAGGAATGAGTCACACTGAATTAAGTGTGGCTTACTTCCAACTAGATATGTATAGGATCACACTATAAGTTTACATATGAAAAAGCAACATTGAATTCCAAATTATACCCTAAAGATGCAGCAACTGTGAAGTAAATTAAGCAATCTTTCATCCTTAACTATGGACTTAAGAGCTTTGATTTCAGCTAGTACTGGATACATTAATATAGTTAATCATTAGATTAATCAAAGATAGCTTTAATTGCAGATTAATACTTGCCATTAATTGCATGTTGGAACAGAAAACAAAGAAAACTCAGTTCTTCTGAGAGGCATGCCATGCATACATGTCACAGAGGCCCTGGAACCTGCATCAAATTTGACTTTTAAACAATTCCCTCTCCCAGTTTGTCTGTTTAAAAATGAGGTGTTATTCCCCACCCCCTCCCAACGGCAAAATTAGGGCTTTTCTATTAATAATTTGAAGAACGACAGGCTACTGAAGTAGACAATGCTCAGCTGAGGTATATGTACAACGTATACCCAAATATTCCACAGGGCAAAAGGGTATTGAACTTCTTGCTTCTCATTCTATTATGATATGGAATAAAGAATATTTCCTATGACATTGAAGCAATTTTGATTCCCAGTCTATTGTGATACCAAGTGAAGAATATTATTTATTTCAAAATTGAGAAAGAAAATATTAAAGAGGAGCAGTTGGATTTTGTTTCTCAGGCTGTAAATTATTGGCCAAGATTGCAGGTTCAATCCCCGTAAGGGACAGCTGAATATTCTTACACTGCAGGGGGATTGCTTCCCTTAACTTGCTGATACTTCTTCCTTGGGTGCAGATGGTGTTGTTTTAGCTACATAAGGATCAGCACCCAGAGAACTGAGTTTGTTGTTGTTTTGAGTTGCTGCCACAATGGATAGAGCAGCCTGCGAAGCCAGCATCAAAAATCAAAGACAAGCTTTCTGCACGCAAGTGATTTCTCTTGATCAGAACCTAATGGGTTAATAATTGCATGTTGAAAAACCTTGAGGTGGCTAAAATCCTGGGCAGCTGCAGACATGCTCCACCAGAGGCATTAAAGCTTAGTACTTCCTTAAGATGCACAATAGACGATGCACACTATAAATCAACCTGCACTTATTATGTCAGCTCAGGTTTGATTCTGCTTTTCAGTTTGTATTGGGGAAAACCGAGATCTATCTGGAAGAAGACTATTTACTAACCTCCTGCCAGAGGCACTAAGGAGATACTTACTTATGAAAAGAAGTGATTTTGCTTTCGCTCGGGTGAACATCAGCACAATGGTATGTTGCTTGCTAAAGGCTTTTAGTTTAAAAATACCTAAAGCAAAAATGGTAGAAAAGTGAGTGGTCTAGAAGGGGTCAATTTAACACAAAGGGCCTTTCTCCAGAAATGTAGAGATTAACATCATGCCAGAAGCAAAGTTCAAATATATTACTGTTGCTTGAATGGTGCTTTGGCTGCAGTTTCCTTCTCTGAGTCACAATTTCCAGCAACTTTATCAAACTACAGTTCCCAGGATTCTTTGGGGGAAGCCATGTGCTATAATGTGCACTGTATGTGCATTAAATATTTGTTGTTGATCTGCCCAGTATTAGTTGTGGTTCGCTTTCTGACTCTATATGACTTCCCAACTTACTTGTCTATTTTTAGTTTTTACACAAAGAGACACCTGGGTGACATTATCTCCAGCCATGCTGGGGGCAGAGTGGTGGTGAAGAAAAATATTCCCTCTTTTCAACAAGGCTTGTTCTTCTGTATGTTTGGTTACTGTATCTTTAGCAATATCTTTCACCAGTTTTTCCAGGAAACAGGTTAAGCTAGCCAGCCTGCAATTTCTAGAACTCCGCTGGATCAAGTTATGGGCAAGTTATGGACAAGTTACATATTTTTGTTAGAAGATTAACTATTTCACAATTCCCACCCACAACTCTTGGATGAATGCCATTGAGGTCTGGTGATTTGTCAGTTTTTATTTCGTCAATAAGGCCTAGAACTTTGTCACAACCATTTCCTTCAATTCCTCAGACTCTCTCCTAGAGTTAATTCAGGCTCGGGAATCGGCCCTATATCTTCTGCTGTGAAGATAAAGGGAAATAATTCATTCAGATTCTCTGCAATCTTCTTTTCCTCTGTTTGCAGATCTTTGATTCCCGTGTCATCAAGGTCCAACTGCTTCCCCAGACAGTCTCTTGCTACTAAGGCATTTAAATATGTTGCTGGAGGTGGCCGTTATGCTTTTATCAATGTGCACCTCAAATTCCTTTTTAGCATACAGTGGTACCTTGGGTTAAGAACTTAATTTGTTCTGGAGGTCTGTTCTTAACCTGAAACTGTTCTTAACCTGAAGCACCACTTTAGCTAATGGGGCCTCCTGCTGCCGCTGCGCCGCCGCTGCACAATTTCTGTTCTCATCCTGAAGCAAAGTTCTTAACCCGAGGTACTATTTCTGGGTTAGCGGAGTCTGTAACCTGAAGCGTCTGTAACCTGAAGCGTATGTAACCCAAGGTACCACTGTACTTTCTTGTCTGTGTGCATTTTCCTTTGCAAAGTTTGTGTTCCTTTTTGTTCTCATTATTTTGAAGCCTGCAGTAGCTTCTCTGACCCTCTTGTTAACCACAGTGGCATCCCCCTGGCCCCAGTGGTACATTCCCTGATCTTCCATATACACTCCAGCTGAGCTTGGAATATTGTATTTTTAAAGCATTTTGGAAAGATTAGACCCTCTCAACTTTGCCTTTTGACTTCCTTTTTACCAATCCCTTCATTCTGGGGAAGTTTCCCCTTTTGAAGTTGAATGTGATGACCATCTTGCATGTTCTTGGCAATTGACATTTTACATGTTTATTTAATTTAATAGCACTATGGTCACTGTTCCCAATTGTTCCAGTAGCACTTACATCTCACACCACATCCTGGGCACCACGTACAAGCTCAGAGATTGAATGGCCTGTGGTTTCTCTTTTGGGCTTCTACAGGTCTTTGTATCACTTGTACTGTTTGCAGCAAGATACCTCTCTGGGAAGAGCTTTTCAGTGCCCTTCCTGCATTTCAACGTTTTTTTCAACCTCCTTCTCCTCCAGTCTTGGGAAGTGGGAATTCATCAAGGTCCACAGTGACGTGAATACAAGGAGAACTGAAAGTGATCCGATGTTGGAGAAAGTGCCTCGGATTTACTTGCCTCAGCACTTTCTGCTCCTCCAGCACGAAGGATCTTCTTACATAGGCAGAAGCAAAATAAATGTCATTCAATGACACTTTCTCCTTGAACAAAGCAGACAAAGGGAGACAGGGCGAGGGAATCCTTTTTTTCTTTTCTTTCCTAAGCGGCTTTACTTGAAGAAATCCAAGTTCACCTAATTAGTATGCTTGATTAGAAGGCAAGGACCAGGACCCTTTCCAGAACTTACACAAGGAGTCGTCGTATACTTGCCCATAGGAAGCTACCACATGCATTGTTCCATGTAACTCAGTACTGCCTACAATGAATGGCAGCATCGGTCCAAGTTTTTAGATGGGGGACATTTTCATCCAATCCCAATGCCGGGGATTATACCTGGGACCTTTTGCACATGCTCTACCTCTGAGCCACTTCCCTTCTATCTAGTCCAGTATTGTCTACAGATGGCTGGCAGCTGCTTTCAAGGTGAGGGTCTTACCCAGAAGCCTGTGTGAGGTGAGTGGTGGTGGGGACAGCAGGGTTGGGGAAGAAAATGACAGGAGAAATGGTGGCTGCCTTCTTTTCTGCTGCAATGGCAGAATTGAAAGCATATGAATGTTCTTTGGCTTGCAACCTTGTCTCTAGAGGAGACGAAATAAAATATGCAGGCAGCTATGCATGCATTACCTGCATTATTAACACAGTTGCCTGCCTCTATTAAGCTATAGAGACAAGAATAACTATCCAGATGATGACTGAAGACATCCTTTGCCAACCTGGTGCCATTGAGATGTTTTGGAGTCAACATGCCAGCTGGGACAGATGGAAGTTGCAGTGTAAAAATCAGGGAGGTTGGCAAAGGCTGATCTGTGAATTCTTGGTGAAGGGTACTGGAAGTCAATTCCCCCTCAAAGCCAAGTGGGATGCTGCATGAGCGCCCTGCGGTTGCCAACTTTTCAACTAGCTCCATTTGGTGTGCCTTTCACTACTGATTTGCAGACCTTAGCAGGTGGAGCAATGCTCCATGCTGTGAAAAGGCTTCAACTACTGGCTCCTGCTTATCAAATGACTCTTAAGAAGTCATCCCTGCTGGGCAGGGCCCCAGCTCAGTGGTGAAGCACCTGCTTTGCATGCTGAATGTCCCAGGTTCAATTCCCCAGGCTGAGAATGCTGCCTGTGTGAAACCCCGAAGAACCACAGAATTGGAAGGGACTCCAAGGGTCAGGCCAGTCAGTGTAGACAACACTGAGCTAGACAGACTAGTGTACTGACTTGTTATAATGACTACATCCTAAAGGCTCCCTCCCCCGCCCCCTGCAGCTGCCCAATCAAGTGGCAACCCAGGAAACACATGATCCTTTTTACAACACAGTGGCAGCAAAACAAAGGCAACAGCGCCTTCTTCCTTCCAAGGGTGGTGAACCTCAGGCCCGGTAGTGGTCCGTTGCTGGGTTGCAATGCATCCTTGAACTGTGACAGTGCCTCTTGCCTTTCCTGGATGGGAATGGAGAGGATCTCTGTGTTCAGAAGCCTCAGGCTTGAATGCGGCTGGAATGTGGCCTATTTGTACAAAAGTAAGAATCACACCCAGTTGTATCACCCACTTTTTGCCTCTCGCCCTGCCCACCGCTGCCACGCAACCCCTGCTAAAAACACTTTTGTTTGGATAAACCTAACCAGATATGTAGAATGTTGGCATGTGCTTTTATCTTATCAATGACTTTGATTATTTTTGAATGTTTTAAAATAGCTGTTTTTAACTCTCTCTTTTTACTGATAACTTTATCGTTCTATTCTTTTTGTATACCGCTTTGAGGTTTGTAAAAACAAAAACAAAAAACAAAAAAAAACCCCAAGCGGTATATAAATTTTATGATATAATAAAAAAAACAAAATGATTTTTTATTTCTTTCCTGCCTTTCACCCAAAGGTCCCAGGGTGAGTTACGGCATTAAAACCCAATATTAAAAGCAAACTTTTAAAACAACTTTCTTTAAAAATATGCAAATTATTTTCTTTCTTTTTTGCACAGCAAAATGTTCCAGCTAGAAAATGTTCAAGTGATACTTGTGAGCATCCTCAAAATGATATCCAGGTTGGACCAACAGCAGAAAACAGTGGGGGGGGGCGGGGTCTGCCTCACCTGTCTGGCTTGTGGACTACCTGATGAGCCACTGTAGGGAGCAGGATGCTGCACTAGGAAGCCTGTTGGGATGGTCCATCAGGGCTCCTCTTATGCCGTTAGGTATACAGGTTGAGCATATGTCATAACAAAAACAGCAGTACCCCGATCACAAAGCAGATAAGCAAAAGTAAATCAGCAGTTGTTTTTAAAATTCCGCCTAGCAATTATTCCGAGCAAGCGAACAGATCCGCGAGAGAAAAAGAAATAAAAGAGGTTTTTGTTGTTGTTTTTAAATTACAGCTTGAATACTAACAGAGAAACAACCTTTCCATGAGATACTCTCAAAGGCTGCAGAAACCAGCTGAAAAAATGCAGAGGAAAACTTTAAACGTTGGAGAGTGCCCTCTGGTGGCCGGCACACGCAACTTCTTAAAACAATATTGTTTCCAAACCCCAACCACACCCCAAATAAGCAACTGTAAACGCGGGGGAAGGCGAGTGAGAGCAAAGCCCTTGCCCAAGGAAGTATTATGCTCACCAGGTGCTCTGAAAGGCCTCTCTGCAGTGTTTGAGCTCTGACTCTAGTTTCATACATTAAAGTCATCCTTTTGATGTCGCAGTTCTCAAGGGATGAAAAAGCATGGGTAATGCAAAGGTATGCCATTTCCATCATCGCCGCCACCACGGCCCCAAATTGAGAGAATATTTGCATCTAGCAACATCTGACCAGGTATACTTTCCACACATACTAAATCACTTTCAAGTACTGTTATTTCAGTGAACAAATAAATGAGGTTATATAGAAACATTTTTTCTTGGCCGGGGCAGGGGGGACTTTGTAAGATCAAAAGATGTCCTTACCAACAGAGCCTGAAAGCAGGATAACTACCCTTGTAAACTCTGGCCTAGTTCACTGCATCCGATTCATTTGTTTTAAAATTATTCATTCACTGAAGTGATAAGCACTCACAGGTGCAAATGCAAAACCAGTTTACGGCGGGGGGGGGGGTGCACAGGAAAGGTCAGTGGGAAAACTGCTGGAGGGCGAGGCTTTCGTTGATAAAATAAATGCAGATATGTTCCTGCACAAGGTTCTGTCAAGGAAGAATAATTATGATTCCAATGAGATCTCTCCCCCCTCCCCCATTCTCAAGTATAACAGAAAGCAATCTGTTCTCAGAATGGATAAAACAGGAAATATCAGTATCTAGCAGATAAAGAGCATATCATTTATTATTAATGAAATTTGTGGTTCAATTGCAACAAATACTGAGCATTTAATACCAAGTTTTCCGTCAATAAATGCATCCCCTATGATATGCAATACTACTTGCCATCACTTGGGAGACCCAACTGATGCTTTATTTATTCAGTAAGAATTCCAGCTTTGCCTTTCAATGTGACCTACTGCGTTCTCTACTCACAGACAACCCATGCACATTAATGGATCTTCTGCTGACGCAGTGCTGCAAGGATCAGACCAGTGTAATACGTGAATTTATTTCTCAATCAAGAAGAGAACAGTCTTTGATAAGTGCAGTGCAGTCCTACGTCTCTCTGTTCAGAAGCATCCCCTTCCCGCTTAATTCAATGAGACTTACTCATAGGTAAGCGTGTATAGGATTTCAGCCAGAATGGTACAAAACTACAAGGAAAAAAAGACCAAAGCCTAGGGGATAAAAAGAAAGCACAGGCAAATGCTGTCATTCATTAAGTCTCTTGACTAAAGCCTTGACTGTGACTTCACTCTTGAGCTGTTCCACACACACATCCAAGCAACTGGACTAAAGGATACACATGATGCTTAAGAAAACTGTGAAATCTCTTCCTTTGTTTGAAACAGCATAGCAAAATCACAGCTGTATTTCTAACAACAAAAGCCCTCTGATATGAGGAAAGCTGTTAAGAGCGTGGCTTTCAGTTCCATTCTGGAGTCGTGATTTTGTCTTTTATGGCAAGTACAACTAAGAGAAATAATCTGAAATGATCTAGAACGAGATTGTCTATTACTAAAGGTCACACCAGTCTTGTCCATCAATGCACTTCTGTTACAAGCACATTGTCCCTGGTTCTCAGCATGAACTCTACATAGCTTTGGATACAGGAGGAATACAGAGACCCTCTTGTGTGGAATGTGCTCTAGTGCATTCATTGTGCGGAGAAGGGAAAAATGTTCTGCTTATGTCAGTGCCCTGCAGAGACTGGAGAACTGCTGGTGCTGCCGTCACTGGGCACCAAAACCAGGGCACAGATTGTGCACCAAAGCCAGAGTCAGCCGCTAAGGAGCCAGCTATTTGTTTCACAACAAAGCACTGCAAGTTAGTAGTAGTTGAGGGTTGGGTAGAGATTAGGTCAGGAGATTTCTAGCGGATCAGAAATCAACACCAACACATACAGTAACTTGAAGACACGCTGCGAAGTTCAGTAACCCCCAAATTCAGGACATCAACCAAGTGTGGGCTGTGAACCTCATTACACTTGGTTTCTGCTATCCTAAAGGTGGTAAAGTACCAAATTATCTCCTAGGCTAGATCCACATTGCAGCCCCTGCATTTGCAAGGCAGGATTGCCTTGGGGATTTTTGCAAATGCAATTGCTGCTCACCAAAGAGCACATTCATAACTCAAGTCCATACTACCTGCCACTGGGAAGCACAATAAAAAGTGGGAGGATCTATGTGGCATTTGAGATGTCTTTTTAAATATTATGTACTCAGGGTTTATAGACTGCTTGATTGTAAAAGCAACAGCAACTTCTAAGTAGGTTACCAAAATATATCCTCTGCCATCACTGATTCTCCACCTCCCACTGTGTGTTACATAGCCTGTTTCTTTCCTTATGCCTAATTCTCTTTCCCATGCCATACCCTGGCAGGGCGAACCATTCACTGTGTATCCATCCATTCAAGGCAGCAGCAAGCACAGAGTGAATCAAAAGGAGGCAAGGAGCAATACCAGTCTTAAAAAACACCAGCCCTGAACGTGGATCAGCCCCTAAAGTTCTAAAAATAATCTATCCCAATCTTATAAACTGGAACAGAGAAGAAGCTGGATTTTCAACCAACCAGCCAATCAATATCCAATGCATAGGGTATCTTAGGAAACAAATTCAGCACCTTAAAGCAGCCTTCCCAACCTGGTGCTCTGTAGATGCTTTGAACTACAACTTCCATCTAGCTGATGGAAGCAGTACAACACAGCTATGCCAGTCACATTAAATCACCACCGTATTTTAAAGACAGGGAGAAACTCCACTGGTAGAATTCCCAGCCTAAATAAGGACACACTTTCTCTGCACCTTGTGCTCTTGGTTACTTACTAGTTTTCCACACTAATAGTGGAAGCACATGCACGATAAATGAGAAGCAAATCACGTCTGACAGGTAACAGGATTTATGCAATTGGCATTTAGCTATAGATCCATGGTACTGCTAAGCAATACTTTAATTCCTTCAAATATGGACCAGTTGGCTAGCAGTACATAAGCCACCAATTATGGCTGCGAAAGAACAATTTCAATGGGACATGGATGGGATCCTAACAGAAGCATCACAGGAAGGAAGGATTTTCTTGAAGTGGATTGTGCCCAAGTAAGCCATTAAGGAGGGACGCGGGTGGCGCTGTGGGTAAAACCTCAGTGCCTAGGACTTGCCGATCGTATGGTCGGCGGTTCGAATCCCCGCGGCAGGGTGAGCTCCCGTCGTTTGGTCCCTGCTCCTGCCCACCTAGCAGTTCGAAAGCACTCTTAAGTGCAAGTAGATAAATAGGGACCACTTTATAGCGGGAAGGTAAACGGTGTTTCCGTGTGCTGCGCTGGTGCTGGCTCGCCAGCTGCAGCTTCGTCACGCTGGCCACGTGACCCGGAAGTGTCTTCGGACGGCGCCGGCCCACGGCCTCTAGAGCGAGATGAGCACGCAACCCTAGAGTCGGACACGACTGGCCCGTACGGGCAGGGGTACCTTTACCTTTACCTAAGCCATAAGGAAAGTGTTGTGTATCCATATATAGGCATCTTTGGAATAAATGCCATATTAAATCTGCTTCTCGTTAGACATCTGTATGAAATACATCATAACATATTACACAGATTGAAATATGTGCGCATGGGCTTAGCACACAACTTTTCTCTTTAAAATCCACAGAATGGGAGACTTGCAAAGGATCAGCCCCTTTGCCCATGTGCTTCGAGTAAATACAGTGCAGTGCACATTTTGTTCTCGCTACACTACTGATACTTACAGCAAGATTAATTTAGATTAGATATACAGCCTTGTTTGCCACTGGATACGGGGGGGGGGGGGGGGCTTTTTAGCAATTCAAATACATGTACAAACCTGTAACTTTAATGGAATTATGTGCTTTATATAATTGTTTCAACAATGCATTCCTTAATGCAAAGAAGAACTCTTTCTTTTAAGGGCATCTGTCCAATACTTACTCGGTTTTTCACACACCCATGTGAAACTACTTGCATTTACTAAATAATTAGATCAAGGCAAAGTAGGAACCTGCTAACTGATACTTTATTGAAGGACAGCAATGAAGATCACAGATTTTAAATAGCGTATGTATGGTGCCAAAGCCCATCTCCTCCATCAATCATTTTAAGCTGTGCAGTTTCTTTGGACTGGGCAAAGAAATAAAACCCCTTATTGAACAAATACGTATGTACTCCCCCAATTACTGTGATATAATACAACAATGAAAAAACTAATTTATGTTGAGGGACCTATAGCAGATAATTAAATGAAATTCTCCAGTAAAATACCATGAACCAAGCAGCTTTGGGTAATTCTGTATTACTAGATGAACACAGCTCATTCATAGTCCTTGCACAAAAAGCTGCGGTGTGTTACCTACACCACAAAATGTTATGTAAATGTCGCAGCTGGAAGACACTGAAAGGTGTAGCCCAAAAGCCACATTCTGAAATGGAACCAGTCTGGGATAACTGATTTGAGGTACTTTATGGCCTAAGCATTGCAATGCAGCAAGCATTAAAAGGAAGATGGAGAAGAGAAAACTATGCAATTGCTGTTTTTAAAGGCATGATATTTTTTGGGTGGGAGGTATTAATAGGAAGATGACTATAATTACACCTGGTGGAATCAAGAATTTGTGCAGTAAACTGACTGAAAGAGAAATCTAAATTAAAAAACCTATGCTTCATTGTCAGGGGTTATTCCTCCCTCGGTTTAACCAAGTCATATCCAAAATATGCCAACAAAACAGTCAGTGGAATCAGACATCTTGGAGGAAAAGAGGAATTAGTTGCAATGGCACCTGATGCTTGCCTCTAGGCAATCCTCCATAGTAGTCTACTACCTTCAACACAGTAGTCTGCTAGCTCCATAGCAGTCTACTAACTTCTCTTTGAGGACAGCAGTCTGGGTGTCCTAAAAGTACCACAATTTAAGGGCGCCAAGATTTAGAAAACCTGTATGTTCTTTGTAATTACCTTGAATCCTAACTAGGTTTCTGTGAATGGAGAGGATCCTTCCATTCACTGATGGGACTCTGATCTAGTGCATGATTCTGCTGGCAGAAAGGGGCAAGGCATTTTCTCCAGTTCTTCACTCCCATGTCTCATGCTGCTTTGGAGAACCATCCAAACAAGGTTTTTGGGATGGGGGGGGGGGACAGGACTACAAGAGGAAGGAGAAAATTACTGAAGGTCACTTCCCCTGTTCTGCTGACAGAAGTATCACATGAGTGGAACTTTGCTCAGAGGATGCTTCCACCAGCAGGAGTAAGCTCAGGATCCCAGCCTTTGTAAAGAGGCCATTTTGTAGGTTCATTTAGGCAAGATTAAAACAGATTTCATTTTCAGCATTTTGCAGTGCCATTTTGAGGAGGAAGCAGAAGTTCTTTTTAAGATTTGAGTTTCCTCTTACTCTCTTCATCCCAGTCAAAGTCTAGGGTGGAATCATCAAAATCAGCTATTGAGAACAAAGATTTTCCTGTGCCAGTGCTGGTTCTTTCCAGTTCAAAGCACTTCCTTGAGTGCCCCACGCTATTGGAGGTTTGGGTCTCCAATGGCTCCCTCTGTCTGTCCCTGTCATTACTGGTGACATGCAACAAACCTGGAGACCTTGGCTTTGATTCAGCTGATGGCTTGAAGGCAAAGCTGGCTAATTTTGCCAGTATGCTAGAGCACACTTTTTTCGTGTCCGCACCATCTGATATTTCCTCTCTCATTCTTGCCTTTTTTGTGGAGGAAGGGAGTGAATTATCGTTTTGCTCCTCCTCCTCTCTTTGGTTATCACAAGGGCGTTTCTCCATTCTATTATTTCCCACCTTAATATTGTGTTCCTTGTGGTGTTTCTCAGGACAGTCTTCTCCCCTTGGCTTCCCCACTTTTGACACGGTTTTGGTAGAAGTGTGAGGGCTGCAGACAGTATCAGGCAATTGGGCATGATTTTCATTTTCAGAAGGCCAAGCAAGCTTTGGCTTCTGCTTACGCTGAAACTTAGCTAGTTTAGCAGCCGCAGGTCCCAAATCTTCCAGGATTTCAGGTTTAGTAGAACTTCCTGCTGCACCTTTATTTGTTTGGCCTCTGTTTCGCTTTCTGGTTGAAGTAGCAGACTTCTGTTGCCTTAAAAATGCGCTGTGAGGTGGGGAAGCACCCAAGTCTGTTCTGGGGTGTTGTGGAACAACGGCTGGACCAGGAGAAAATAAAGTTGGAGAACACTCAACCTTAGGATCTGGGGTACTTGCACAAAACCCATTAACTCCTTCAATGTTTTCCCTGTGCCATTTCTTAGAGGCCCTGTGAGTAATCACTAAATCAGGTGAGGTACAATCCGCTGCATTTGGGCCTTTGTCACTTGCTCCTGAAGGTAAACTTGTGGGCTTGGTTGCCTTCCCCCCATCAAGACTAGAGGCAGCCTGTCTGCAGGCATTTCCCAGGGCTATTGTTGTTGGTGTGGTTTGCTTGGCTTCACTTAAGTCATTTCTTTCTTTAGAGCAGGGTTTGTTGTGTGGGGCTTTCAAAGACGTTCTTGCAGTTGGAGACATTCTTGCAACTGGAGACTCATAAATGCTCTTCTCAGCTTCAGTGCTGCTGTCCGTCATACTGTCAAACCAGCTCAAGCTACTGTCCTTGCTGCATTCACTGGGTTTGCCCCATTCCTTTGTTACTCTGTTATCATCAGATGTCTGGCTGCTTGAGAATGTTGGATACTTATCAGGTTGCAATTGTATATTATTGCCCTCTTGGTCTGAATGTTGTGGACGAGACATCTGCTCCGGTTTCTCAAGTGTGCGATTGTTTGAGGATGCCTCTTTGGACTGCAGAAACTGAGACGAATTTTCATTCTGCAATCTGCAAAACAAAAACAAAATATATTTTACAAAAATTAACTATATTTTCCCCTTCCCTGATCCTATGAAATGCAGGATCTGCTCCATCTATGTTTGGGTTCACAGCCCTAATTATTTATTTTGATTTTGGTAAGCATATAAGTAAATGTAAGCAACTGTCTAATTACAGAGTTATTATTCGGCACCATGCGTCTTCACTTTGATACCCTGGACAGTAAGTTTATTAGTGGCCATCCTATGCTACTGCCTATTGCAATAGCACATGTGTTGCCTGAATCCACTGTGAATTACAAAGGCTTTTTTTGCCTCCCGTATAAATGTTTATCACCTGTCAAGTCTTTGGAATTCTTCACGCAGAATGTCCTGGAGTTCCAGCTTCTCGAGGATCAGTTTACACTGCATTCGATACTGCTCCAGTGGATTTTCAGGAAATGATGTGTGCAGTGCATTGACACCTCCAAGGAGTGCACCTCCCTACAGGAAAGAAGAAGAGAGAAATACAATGCAAATGAACTTTAATTAGATATGTCTGTGTGTAAACCTATATGCCGTTAAAAGGGTTATATGACACAGCACACAGATAGGCAGGTTTTTTAGCACTGAATAAAACTGCTATCAAACTAACCCTGTATCTTTAGCTTATAAAAACAGGCATTTGCACCCTTCTTCAGTGCAGCGTGTGTGGGCACAATGACACGCACAGGGACCTTCCATTCTGCCTGCACAAGGCTCTCCTTCTTCCCTGATGCCTTGCTCACCATCATGGTTTCAGTAGTGGTGGTGGTAGGACAGTAGAAGCAGAAGACATTTTATTTACAGGCCCAAATGTACAAAACTGAGGGCTAATGTTAGGAATTGTTGAAGATTAGTTCTGAGGTGTGGAAACGTGGTCTCCTTGTTGCGTTGTGAACCTTGCTTCCGATCACATGTACCACAAAGAACTGTTTCAGCTGCCAGTCTCTACAAGGAAACTCACCTGCATTGAAGACTCCATCACTGAAACCACGGTTACTGCATCTTCCACAGTCACAGTATCTCTAAACATCAACCGAGCATGTGCTAAAAACAAACAACAACAACAAATGTTGCTGAAACTGATGAGCAGATGGTTAGGTTAAATTTATTAAATGCATATGCCACCTATTTAGAAAGCTCTATCGGTGGAAGAAGATTGGAAGAAATTCCAATACAGAAATATTGTAAAATTAATGAATGTTAGAATGATGTTGGATAGTAATTAAGTGGTTTCCAGCTGTAATGCTTTAAGGGAATATGAAAAAAGGGTTATAAATAGGTAAAAATTTAATATTATTACTTTTAAAGGATTTGCTGAACCAACAGATTGAAGTGGAATACAAAAAAGGGAGGTATGAGGAGGTCCGGGAAATAAGTCAAAGGAAAATAAGTAATGGAAAATCTGTGTGTTTTTAACTATTTTTATTTTGTATTTTTGTCATTTTTTTTCCTTTCTCATTTTTATTGTAATATTTTAAAAAAATCTTAATAAATATATTATAAAAATAAAAATAGAAAGCGATAATGGAATTACACTAGCAAAGTTTTTGATTTAAATCTTTAAAAAGTACTGTTGCACACCACCCCAACCTCTGAGTGGTGCAAGATTCCAGGGGTTCCAGGCGCTTACTTACACCCACCAACTGAAGCACTACTTACCCATATTAGGGCTCCTGGTGGTGGGTGTAGTATTTAAAAGCCTCTCAATCCATGTTACAACATTTGCAAGCCAGAGTGGCCATAGCCTAGCTACAGCGTACAATGCTGGGGCATGGAAACCCTATATATGCAGGTGCTGCTGCACTGGATAAAACCCTCTTAGAGGTTCACCATACTGAGTGCCAACAGAAACAAGCATTTGTTGTAGCCCCTGGAGCATTCAAACACGCACCTAGGAGTTTAGTCCAATCAGCTGCATGACCTGGTTCCAGCACTGCCATGAAACGTTTCCCAATTTATTTTGTGTGATGTAAGCGCTAGAAAAGGAAGAGGAAACCCAAGCTCTCACCTTCAGCTAATCGTATCAAACTCTCTAATAAGCGGATGGTGGTTCGCGCAGCGTTCCTGCAGTCGCTCTGCCTCTGCATCTGATAATAGCGGACAAGAATCAAGTTGCTTTCATCAGTCAATACCGGCTGCAGGTTCTTTATAAGGCAGAAATATGTTTTCATTTTTTCCATAGTCCACAGCTTTTCAGACACACTTGGGCAAGCTGCATGAGAAGAGTTTGCAGAAAGAACTGCATTAACAAAATAAGACACAGAGTAGAAATCAATAGACTTCATAATAACTACGCTGTCGTTGGCTCCAACCCTCTGGTGCACTTATTCTGCATGAGCACAAATGGATATGTAGGCTAGGTAGTGTAGAGATTCAGATATATTCTCTATAACTGATTGCAAAAGCCACTGCTACCTTTGTTTTCCAGTATGAATGAGGAAATTATGCGATCCCATTCTTCATTTCTTGTATCCAGCAATACCAGGACAAGGTCGAACCTGCTAAGGAGAGGGCTGCCAAGGGCGATGTTCACAGAGACAGATTCATTAGGGTCATACTGCCCCTTTGGATTGGTTGCTGCCAAGATAGTGGTCCTTGTGTTCAGCTTGCACACTAAACTGAAGAGAAACATGATCAATATTGACACAGAACTATGTTATGCCACCACCCCACTGCCCAAAGGAACACTTTCAGGTACTTTCCATTTTGAACCTTCCCTTCAGAAATTTCACATAGGCTGAACGGATGAGAGAAAAAATGAGGTGACAAACTAGCTAGAAAGGTTTGCGGAACCTAATGCAAATAAAGTGTGGTTTTGGATGAATGTGATGAACTGCAAATATAGATAACAGATAAGATCAAGGGCCAGCAAGGAGCCCTGTCTGGACTGGAGGCCACATCTATAATTTTAATTGGCAGTAAACTAGAGTTCCTAATCAGCCAGCATTAGATCAGTAAGCTTGCTTTGCCAAGTAGCTAAAACTAAAGTCTGAAAAGCCAATTTTAAAAACCTGAATACTCCAGATTCTGCTCATAACCTACCCAGCTCCATCCTCCCTCTTCTACAATCTACCAGAAGGTCTCACTATGTAGCATCACCGGGGTGGGGAGGGGAAGGATTTTTTAGATCAAAAGTTGACAATCTTAACACTGGGGGAAAAAATGCATGCTCTCTCCTACGCAGGCAAATGCAAACTCTCTTACACTGTTGTCTCTGCCACTTGCACACATACACCTGTTTGATGCACAGACATGTCGGTGTTCTTCCACTTGCAGGCACACTCATAAATACACAGATGTTTGCAAATGTACACAATCTCACTATACAAACTACCACGATCATAAGAACAGTATCTATAACAACATTTAGTATGGTGCAATTTCTCCCCCCCCCATCCCTTAATTCATTTGACCTTGACCCGAGGTTTGTTTTCAGAGCTACAGAAGGGTGTTTTGTCCAAGTAAGCATAACTCTCTCAGTGCAGACATTTAGACAGCTGTTCTAAATCTGACTTCGAAGTGATCTATTTCCAGTTGGTGCCATCTTCGCTCTTACCTCATTGTACTGAGAGGGAGCAAGTACAGCACCAAGAATCTTAGCTTTCATATTTGTAGTACATAACATGGGAAAAGTATTTTGACTCTTAGCCAGTAACAACAGAGATTCAAAAAAGAAATCAAGAGTTGACCCCCACTCTGTAATGCCTTAAGGATGTCTAAATATGGAAGTGAAAGGTTGCAGCCCCAGAACACATACTTGGAATGGAGGAAAGGTCTAAAATTCCATCTGCAGCACAAAACAACTGTTTCATTGCTCTCCTGACTAAAAATGGTTTTCCTTTTTTAAAAAACAACAACACTGAAAATAGTTCCCAATGGTGGTCATTTTAAAGTTGTGTATATGTCTGGTCTAGTACTGGTACAATAAGATGCAAACATAGGGTCAAAGAACATAATTCCCTCCCATTTTTGTGGCTTGTAAAAGCTGAACAAGTACACTTAGCTCTTGCACCTTATGAATGTTTACTCAGAAGCCAAGCCCCACTATGTTCAGTGGGGCATGCTCCCTAGTAAGGTAAAAGGTAAAGGATCCTTGGATGAATTAAGTCCAGTCAAAGGCGACTATGGGGCTGCGGCGCTCATCAATTGTAGGGATAAGTTTCACCTCTTCACTGCGGGAAGTTGGGAAGGTGGTGAGACAAAAAGGGAATGAACAGCCAGTCAACAGAAGCTGTGTTTTTCCCTACCTGGTAGAGGTCTGAAAAGTGATGGAAGTACTTAGCACTGACTGCAATGGCTAATACCTTGTCATATAGTGAGAACAGCTAAAATTTTGAGATTTGCTGGGATGGAATTTTATACTTCTTAGCTTTCTGGTTTCATGTATATTCCTGGGCATACGCCAGTTAGGCTGGAAGCAGATTAATAAATAAATAAATTCCCTAGAGAGTTTAAAAGAAGGTCCATTGCTCATTCTGCTTTCCCTCCTGGAAAATGGACTGCAGGTTTCTGGCTTCTTTGAAAACCTACAAAGTTTGTTTGAGCAGACCCTCATGCAACAACAATACAAGAGTGGTGAAATAAATTAGCATCCATGGCCCTTTTTTAAAAAAAAAATTACTTACCCAGCCTTGGCCACGCTGATGGTCTGTTGTTCCATTGCCTCGTGAATGCTGGTTCTGTCGTGTTCCTTGATGCTGTTAAACTCATCAATACAGCAAAGTCCTCCATCAGCCAGCACGAGGGCTCCAGCCTCCAAGTTCCACTCTCCAGAGTCTTTCACAGCAGTCACTGTTAAACCTTTGGAACAGAAAAGTGTTGTTTGAGCAACCCTGGCTCAATCTCATTTGAACAAGGCTTAACAAGGGTCAGCCTAAAAAAAGTAAAGGTGACAGTAGTACAATTTCCAGTGAAGACAGACCTGGTGCAGCTAGTGCCTTTTGTTACCATGAAAGTAAAGGTAAAGGTACCCCTGCCCATCAGGGCCAGTCGTGACCGACTCTAGGGTTGCACGCTCATCTCGCTCAAGAGGCCGGGAGCCGGCGCTGTCCGAAGACACTTCCGGGTAACGTGGCCAGCGTGACTAAACTGCATCTGGCGAGCCAGCACCAGCGCCGCACACGGAAACGCCGTTTACCTTCCCGCTAGAAAGCGGTCCCTATTTATCTACTTGCACTTAGGGGTGCTTTTGAACTGCTAGGTGGGCAGGAGCTGGGACCAAACGACGGGAGCTCACCCCACCGCGGGGATTCGAACCGCCGACCTTTCGATCAGCAGGTCCTAGGCTCTGTGGTTTAACCCACAGCGCCACCCGCGTCCCCTGTTACCATGAAACTTCCTCAGAATTCCCTATGGAAGTTTAGTGTTTGTTTCTTTGTTTGTTTAAAAAAATCATTTTCTTAATTAACAAGGCAAAACAACAACTTACTTACCCGAGTACATGCAGATTTAAAAATAAAATAAAATTAAAAGGTGGGCAGCCTGCTTGGAGCATGTGTGAGGGGGGAAACTGGAGAAACTAGTGTTATGAGGTTTTTTTGGGGGGGGGGTATGTATTAGTATGTGTAGGCTGTATGCCTGAGCCTCCTTCTAATTTCTGGATCCAGCACAGACTCAATTCCTGGAGGAACCAGGCTAGCTTCCTGATGAGGTAAGTATGGGTCATTAAGGTAACAAAGGAAGTGGCTCTGTACCAGATGAATAAGGGGTGACCCCCCCCTTCAACTCACTGGTAGTTAGAAAGACAAAGGGCAGAGTTGAGAGTTATGTGAACTAGCAAGTAGAAGCAAGGCTGCAAGCTGGGCAGCTGGGAGACAGAACCATGCCTGATTTCTGTTGGAATACAAGGCTGTGGCTATGAGAGGAGCAAGACCATTGGGGGGGTGTTAATGCTGTGAACCTCTACATGTAGGCTCAGGTTGAATATATGTGTAAGTAAACCATATAACATAGAGACACCACATTCTCCGCTGTCTCTCATTCCAAAAGAAACACAAGCCCTGAATAAGTGTGTGGAACCCCCGTAATCTCGCATTGCTCAGAGACTGGGGTGGTGTGCAATACCTGTCATTCAAAATGCAAACCAAGGATGGAAGCCAGACTTAGTCCCTTGGCTAAGGGACCTCCTGCAAGTTGTCTCTTTACATTACACCTGCCTGCACCCTAAATCTGATATGTTATCATTCATGATACTATATAGTATAAATAGACTAATGGAAAATCAATTCACATTCATTTGTCAAAGGAAACTTGAAATTCAGTTGCATTTACGAAAGATAGCACAGCAGCAGTGCATCCTTATCTCTGCTGCTCTGGTGGTTTCTTTTTTGAGTATGTTGCTGTCTGCTGAGCTACGCAAAGGGTGGGTAAGTTCTGGAGCAATGACTGTTGTACTTATCAACAGCTGTGGAGTGCACTTGTGCAAGTAAACACCTGGGACGCTGAACCAGGGTAGTAAGTTAAAGAGGTGCAATTGCACCATTAAAGCTTTTTATGACTCACATGTGTGCAGCAAAAAATCAAACCTGGGACTTCCTCCTCACACTGCAGTTTAAAAAAGAGCTGGCCTGTGAGTGACAATGCTTTATAAGTCACATGTCCATAAGCCACACAATGGCATGATTTAAATGTTGTAGTGCAAGAGAACAACCACTAGGTGGTTCCTGTAATTGTCATCCCTAGTTTGTCCCTCTGGGGGTTCCATAGAGGCTTCCTGTGCGAGCCAACAAGCAACCACAAGAAAACGCCACCTATCACTAGAAAATAAAGACTGCTGCTCTTACCAACTGCCTGAATCCTATCTTTCCACAACGCTACAAAAACATAGCATATGTTTAAAACACCCACTGAAAAGGTAATTAGCAGTAACAATAACCTGAGCAGCAGAAAAAAGACAAAGGGATAATCAAGGCAATCTGAAAGACCTCCAGAAGAGAGCTACCATGGTCTGGCATCTGAAAGTTAGCAAGAAAACAAAGGCAAACTAGGAAGTCCCAGAGTTTTGATGCCCTTGCAGAAAAGGCCCTGGCTCATGTTGCAACCTACTGTGTTTCGGAAGGGGAGAACACACAAAAGCAGGGGCTCTGGAGGTGTCCACAATACGGCATTAATGGATATGTGGACTGCTGTTTCCATGTGCATGTTTGTGTGTGTACAGAAGTACAATTTTATGCCTCTATCCTGATGTTTCCCATCCAAAATCCAAATTCAGTCTGTGTGTTTTGGACGGGGGGGGGGGGGGGCGGATTGCTGCCACTTGGATGAAGACATCATATAGACACCAGGGGGGGAAAACAGACACAAGCAGCTCCAAGTGCACTTTAAAATTCAGTGTGGACAAGCCCTCTGAGGAGGAGCCTGCACTTTGGTAGGTTTATGTGGGACCAGTCAATCCTTAAACTAACATGGGCCCAGACTATTTGTCTAGGGTTTTAAAAGTCAAAAACAAAGACTTTAAATTGAATCCAGAAACCAAGTGGGAGCTATTTTGGAGAGCAACCTAAACCCTGGCCAGGCAGTGATGGACCGATGGAGTGGCGTAGTCCCTACATTAACGGTCTTGTTCCACACGTTAGCTGGGGTAGTAGTCCAGCAGATCTTGAGCTGGCTCAGCCCCTCCATGGGGGGGGGGGCTTGTGGTGTGTTTATGCACTTTGCAGATCACCACTCTTTTATTCCACACTTTTCAATGCACTCCTCACTTTCTAATTCGCAAAAAAAAAAAAAAAAATCTGTTTCTTTTTAAAAGAGGATTTGTTTCACTAGGCCGAGTGTGTGCTTTAATCCACTTTAACTGCACAAATCCATCCCACAGAATACTGAGAGGTATGGAGGCATCCTAAAAGCACATACATGCAATCATTAGTTTAAAATAAAGCCCACCATTTATTCTTTTTTTGGGGGGGGAGCAATCAACATGGGCAGTGTTTCTTTTCCCCTTTTCTTTTCACTTCGCTTCAATTACGCCAAGGCCCCTCTTCTTGCTAGTTCACTTCTCTCAAGAGCCTCGCTCGCTTCGCTCTCCAGCCCTTTCACCCTCCTCTGGTCCAGCAGGTGGAGCGCCAGCTAAAGCTTCCCACTCCACTCGGGCTACGGGAGCCCATCTTGCTCTTTCGGGGAAGCCTCGGCTGCAGGAGGAGGGCCATAGCTCAGCGTGCAGCCAATCCGCGCCAGCCCTGCCAGTTAACAGAGCAGAATGGGCTGTAGTTTAGTGTAACAGGAAAGCTGCAAAACAGTGTGGAGTGCTCTCGGTGCAACGTTAAAAAAGAGAGAGAGGAAAACAAGAAAGGGGAAGACGGAGAAGGGCGAGTTTTTGGGTGGTGCTTTTTTTTTTTTTTTTTTTAAAGCAACCCAAACCTCAAAGTTTCCTAACTCTCAACGTGCTCGCTTGCCGGCGCTGGGGTTCGCGCCCTGCAAAAGGGGAGCCCCCTGGACTTTTCTCGGGCTGCGGTAACGCACTATTGTTTGCGGGTCTCCCCTCCCCCCCTCCCCGAAATATGGCAAAGGTTCAGGTGAACAACGTCGTGGTGCTGGACAACCCTTCTCCTTTCTACAACCCTTTCCAGTTCGAGATCACGTTCGAGTGCATCGAGGACTTATCCGAAGGTGAGTTTGCCCGGGGTGGATTTTTCGCCCCCTCGGCGCTGACCAAGCCCTTTCGGGCTATTTCCCTTCCCAGGCTTAAAGTTTGCAAAGGCCTCGCTGCTGCTGCTCCCTCGCCTCCTCCACCTCCTCTGCATCTGGCATGACGGAAGGACGGTGGGCTTTGCAGCCGCCGCCTCCTTCTCTCCCACCCAACCCGGCAGCGCCCGCACGGTGCGCCCAGCTTCTCCGGTCTTCCGCTCGCGAGGAAGGGAAGCCTTTAAGTTGCAAGGAACTTGTTTGAGCGCTGGGAGCAGCCATGTTGCCAGCATTGTGCTGCTGCTGGTGTGCGTTGGAGGGGGCGGCGGGGCGCGTACGCGAGAGAAGGAGGGCTCAACGGAAACACCTCGCACGCTTCGGGTTTTGGTGGCGGGAGGCGAGCCGGGAGAGGCTCAACTACCCAGTGCAAAGGAACCAAAGGGGTGCTACAGATGGGCGGGGGGGGGGCCGCTGAGAACACCTGCAAGTTAAGTGGTTTCCACTCATCCGCTTTTAGTGCTCGCACGAAGGGGTGTGTGTGACATGTTTAAAACGCTTTAGGGAAAAAACAACAACAGAATTTTAACGATGCCTTTTTTTAAAAAGTGTTAAATGGCCTTAAAAGCACTTCTGGTACTACTTTACGTTTGCATAACTTTTTAATTGTGACACCCCTTTCAGACGGAAGTTCGCTTTGGGGAACGCCCTGGAGGTTTGTAGTGGGTGTTTTGTTTTTCGTCTGGATAGCCTAATAAGCCTCTCTTCGGACCTCCACCCTTGCCCCCTCCCGGGGTAGTGAGGTCAGCAACACTTTCCCTACTAGAGGTAGCTAGCAACTTTTGCCGCCACCCTTCAAAAACGTCTTTGCCCTAGGAGGGCAGGAAGAATTCTTAAAGACTCCTCCAGAACTTGCTATCCTAACCTACTGTCTAGTGAAGTCCTGTTGAATTCAGCAGGGTTTACTCCCAAGTAACAGGTTAGGGTCTACAGCCTCAACTACTAAATATTACGAAGTCATGCAGAAATTGAGCAGAATGCTACAGTTGTCTAGAACAACACTTAAAAGTGCTAGTATCAACAAACCTCTTCAAAACAATTTTTCAGTATTGTAAAACATTTCCTTGGATGTAAATACTAATTATTTTCAGCCAGCCCTGCTGGTTTTCAATATTTGCTTTCAAATAAATATAAACATCATCGAGTTAATGTCAACTGGCTTTACTAATGTTAAGAGGCTACAATTTTTATGTGTTTTATTTTAGGTAAAGCAAAAGTACTAAAAGGTTTTTCTTCTTATAATGTAGATTTGGAATGGAAAATTATCTACGTGGGCTCCGCAGAAAGCGAGGAGTACGATCAAGTTCTAGATTCAGTTTTGGTGGGCCCTGTTCCTGCAGGAAGACACATGTTTGTATTTCAGGCAAGTCTGCTTTTAAACATTAAGGAAATTCTAAAACATTGTGTGTATGTTCAGATGGCTACTTTTGCGACAAGCAGTCACAAATTACATGTGACTTAAGTTCAGCACTGCCCTTTGCTTTAAAAGGGTAGCAAATCTAATGTTTAACCCAAGGCTGGACAGCTCTTCCTCTGGGTGCTGATTTTTAACCAAAAACATAGGGACACACATACCCAAGCGTGTGAGCAAGCATCATAAACAGTAAGTTGGCTCTGCTCTAGAAGAGAGAGAGAGTTGCTACAGAAAAATCTGTTCTGGGAATAGAAGGGAGGGAGGGAAATACTGTATATGGGGTAAAAATTTTAATTTCAGTAGGATTTTTTTTTTTAGTGTTTTAGAGGAACGATTTTTCGTGCATTTTTCATGAATACAGTAACATACCCTATTTTTCGCCCCATAGGACGCACCTAGTTTTTTTTGGGGGGGGGGAATAAAGAAAAAAAATTATTTCCCCCCCAGGCACGGGGCTGGCACGGGGGAAGCCCGAGCTCCCCCTGACCCCAGAAGAGCCTGCTATCCGCAAGCCTAGGGAGCCGCGCCGGTCTCCCCAGGCTTGCGGACAGCTGTGCGAAGCCCGGGTGCACTGAGGCTTCCTAATGCAGGCAGCTCTGCGCAACCCTCCGGAGCCCGGCGCAGCTGCGCAATCCTCCGGACCCCGGGAGGGCAGGCAGCTCTGCGCGATCCTCCGGAGGCCAGAGCGGCTTCGCGCCGGGCTCCGGAGGGTTGCGCAGAGCTTCCTGAAGCCTGGAGAGCGAGAGCCTCTCGCTCTCCAGGCTTCAGCGAAAGCCTGTATTCGCCCCATAGGACGCACCCACATTTCCCCTTCATTTTTGGAGGGGAAAAAGTGCGTTCTATAGGGCGAAAAATACGGTAAGCTATGTACGTGCAATCGTAGGTAATATTTTGGCCATCAGACTTGCAACTGCTCACACTGAGTATGAGTTAGATACTTTTCAGGGGAGGCTGTGTGTCTTCCTGCTTTCTGACATGCAAGTGGTGGGTGTGCAGGATACTGACTTCTTTGTAAAAGTGCCTGGGCTCTGGAATTTACAACCCTAGGGGGCCCATCTAGCCCAGTCTCCAAATCATCAAGAGGGCTGTAAAGGAATGTCATTTTTGTAGACGGCTTTTAACATTATCTGAACCCATGAGTTAATGGTTATATGTTGCTTCTGGTCACCTCCTTAACTGGCGGCAATATAGATGCATACATAAAATTTGTCAGCCTCATTGGGACCTCTGTGGGGCCAAAAATCTGCACAGAAATATTAAGAGCACACAATGCTTTTTGGGCGGAGTGTTCTTCAGGAAAGGGGGAAACAAGTGCGTTTAGAGGCCACTGAACACTGTGTGACTTGCAATTGTGGCACAGATTGCACTTGCTAAGCTAATACACTCTAGTTCTGTGCATCTCTCTACAAGGGGATTATTACACAGTCACGTAGTTGCATTTGTATGTAGCTGGTTTTAACCATGATGTGTTCAAGAAGCCAATGTTTTGTTTCTCCAAAGTTTGGTTTGTTACCCAGTGGCTCTTGCCTTGTGCCTCTGTAGCTTGGTGTGTGCCTAGTCTGGAGCTACTAAGCAGAGCATGGTTAGGTAAGGCTGCTATGTTCAGACATGACAAACCATAGTTAAAACAAGCTGTGGTTTGTACGCCAACAACAAACTGGCTTCACATAATGATTTGTTGCCAGGAAAAAAATGATTAGTCCGCTGGGCAGGGTTCAGATATTCAAATGAACCATGGTTTAACATTATGTGCAGACGAGGTATGCGTGTGTTTATGTAAATAGCTGGGTGAATCCACACAGCTAAAAGCTGTGATGTTTGCTCTTTTGGGTAAAAAATTAAGGCAGATTGGGTACAACCTGGTTTGTTTTACTAAAGGAAGTCCACCAACAAAAAAATCTAGTAACAAGTTAAAAGACCTCACAAAAAATAAAATGAGCTTGGAATCCATATCAAGGAGCTGAAACAATTACAGGATGGTCCTTGACTGAAAACCTGAAGTATATGTCTTTGAAGATTAGAACTTTTGTGCTTCTTAGTTCAGTCGGCATCAATAAGTACTGTGCCAAATCTCTTTATATTGTGAGCATAGTGGTTTCCTTAACAAACAAAAAAAGTGGGGGAGCATTGGTCAGTCTTGTGTTTTGTTTTTTGCTGCAGGCAGATGCTCCTAATCCAGGACTAATTCCTGATGCAGATGCTGTAGGAGTCACAGTTGTGTTAATCACCTGCACCTACAGAGGTCAAGAATTTATTAGAGTTGGCTATTATGTGAACAATGAATATACTGAAACAGAATTGAGAGAAAATCCTCCGGTAAAGCCAGATTTTTCTAAGGTAGGAGTTATTATGCTTTGCTTATCTATTAAAATACTCTTGTTACATAGAATTAAAATGCTAAGAAATAAATCAGCAAGTCAAATTTTAAAAAGAGCTTTGTCCTGAATTTGTTCTAAGACTGCTTCAGAAGTCAAGAGTGTCTGATGCAACTCCAAAATGTTGATGTGAATGTCCTTGTTTTGCAGCTCCAGAGGAATATTTTGGCATCTAACCCCAGGGTCACAAGATTCCACATTAATTGGGAGGACAACACTGAAAAACTGACAGATGCAGAGAGCAGCAACCCAAACCTTCAGTCACTCCTTTCTACAGATGCACTGCCTTCTGCTTCAAAAGGATGGTCAACATCAGAAAATTCACTAAATGTTATGTTAGAATCTCATATGGACTGCATGTGACCCGACTTACCTTTCAGCGCTATGTATGTGTTAGGATGTAGACAGACAGCACAGAGACACACATACACACACACACACACACACACACCATCACCAGAAACGATTTCCCGGGAATTGCATATTCAACATGTGAAGAATTTGTTTTAAAATCCCCACATTCTGTAGAAAGTTTATAAGGAAAAAGTATTTGAGTGGATGTATAAATAAAAATTATTTTTAAGTAATTCTGAGGGTTTGCTTAGGCCACACTAAGTATGTTATTAAAACATTTATTTATTTTTCCTCCCCTGCAGGCTGGGTGGGGGTTGAGGGAAATACAGGAAGTTAGATATCTCATAGAATAGTTGGAAAGTACCCTGAGGATCATCTAGTCCTGAAATGCAGGAATATGCAACTGTCCCTTACGGAGATCGAACCTGCAACCTTGGCGTTGTCAGCACCACGCTCTAACCAACTGAACTGAAGAAGTTAAATATACTACTTGTTCAGTACATATGCAAGACTATTCTAAACAGCTTTTGTTTGGAAAGCAGGAAGCATAGCATAAACCGCAGCTGCCTTTTCAAGGCACATATGACTTTTAACAATACAATTTAGTCCAGCATCAAAACGTTTGTGTGGAATACTATTGTGCGTGTACTGTGGGGGTCCCCCCCTTCTCACATACGCTGTTCGTGGCATGCCATGCAGTGTTACCACAGAAAGAAATACAGGACTAAAATGTTTGTGCTGGCCTAGATGCATGGACACTAAACTCAAATCCTCCACCGCACCAAAATAATAGTATGTGCATTACAGTAGTCCTTATCAAGCAGTCAGGCTTATGTATAAGTTGTGGCTTAAAAGATTTATCAGCCTGCAGCCACATACTTGGTCTGAGACAGGGTCTTACGCTTTGTAGACCTCCCACACACTGACCCATTGCATGAAACATGATAAATAGAATTTAAAGCAACAGAAACTGAAGGTGCCTGGCACAGCATCAGGAAGCCTCTATATGCACACAGTATGATTATTTTATCTTTGATGCTATATAGTGTGGGAAGGAAGGGGAACTGAGTTCCTAGGCCAAACAAGATCTTAAATGTCTCATTGGGAGATAAAAGTGTATTCTTTTTAAAAAGGTAAAGGGACCCCTAACTGTTAGGTCTAGTCATGGATGACTATGGGGTTGCGGCGCTCATCTCGCTTTACCGGCCGAGGGAGCCGGCGTACAGCCGGTCATGTGGCCAGCATGACTAAGCTGCTTCTGGCGAACCAGAGCAGCGCATGGAAATGCTGTTTACCTTCCTGCCGGAGCGGTACCTGTTTATCTACTTGCACTTCATGCTTTCGAACTGCTAGGTTGGCAGGAGCAGAGACTGAGCAATGGGAGCTCACCCTGTCTGCCAACCTTCTGATTGGCAAGCCCTAGGCTCTGTGGTTTAACCCACAGTGCCACCCGTGTCCCATATTCTTCTTAGGTCCTCCCAAAGAGAAAACACAACTGGGCCGAAATATTAGAAAAGTTTCACTGTGACAGATGACATTTATTCCAGTTCTGCCCAACTGGCAATGGCCTCCTAGGTTCCTTACACAGCCCTGCTCCATGACATAATACTAGATACACACCCCGGGTTCATCCAGTGCAGTTGAACTTCAGGAGGTACGGGACAGACAAAAGGAAGTATTGTAAAATATAAACTCTGGGGTTTGCTACAACAGGGTGTGAAAATATGGTCCCCAAGCTTGATGGCTTAAAAGGGACTGGATTAAAAATTGAGGATAAAGGCTATGTGGCAATAAGGTTGAGTACCAGCAGATGGGAAACTGGAAGAAACCTACTGACTTCATGTCCTGCTTGTGAGCTTAACCATAGCTATTTGCCCACTGTGGGAACAGAATGCTGGACTAAATGGACCCTCAGTCTGATCTAGCAGAACTACTCTTACGTTCTGAAGAGTCCTTTGAAATTAAGAGCTTGCAGATTAAAGTTAGGGCATTCTGTGTGCAAAGCACATGTTCTATCGAGCCTTCTGGGAATAAAAAGATTATGTTTTGTCATGTATAGATATATCAACATCTTGAGGTAGGACTCAAAACACAAGTCCTGTTTCCTACAGAGTGCTTTTTCCTCAGTGCACTATTACCAAGAGTTATATTGCATTTGAATAAAAAAAAAATCCACTCCTTCATTACAACCTAAAGATGTAGATACTTTCAGAAGGTAATTGTCAACTGCCTCCTCCCCCAATATAAACAAAAATTCCAACCGCATTTGATTGTGCATTTGGATGTCTCATTTTACCTGCGCTTGTGGATCCAATTCCTGCTGTAAGTACAGAACGCGGAGTAATCTTTACTGCGTATTTCAGAAACTGAGACTTCCCTGTTCCAGGGTCTCCAACCAATAAAAGATGTGATTCACCTTGCAGGGAAACAAACGCACAAGTGTTTGCTAAAGCAGCATTTTAGATTAAAGTAATTATTTGGTGCAAGGCCAGAGAAATAATGAAACAGCAGAAATATAATGCCATCATGTCAGCCAATTTCCAATCTTTAAAATAAAAAGCCTTACATTTATCCTGCTTTCCATGAAAAGATAGCCACAAAGTGGCAGTTTTATCATATGTACTTGAATGTATGTACACTCAAAAAACAGAAGAATCTCACCCACCTGCCCTGTGTGCTCCACCTGCTCTGATCCCTGAACCAGACATGCCCACATGTATTGAATACTACCTGCATAGCCCAACCCTGATACTGAATCCTGGATACCAGGATTCAGATTACCACTCAGCCATGAAGATCACTGGGTTACCTTGGGCCAGTTGCAGGATCTCAGCCTAACCAACCTCACAGGTATTGGCAAAATAAAAAGAAAGTGCACCACCCTGAGCTTCTTGTAGGAAAGAGTGGGATATAACTATAATAATATATATATATTTTTAAATGTAGCCCCCAACTTTGCTAAGAAAGGATATGTGCTGAAAGTTTTATGGAAACGTCCTAGACACTAATTTCCATATTTTTTGTCCTAATTACAATTACGCTTTTATTTTATTTTTGCTTAGCTACAAAAATGATCATTCACCTCAATTCATCTCATATGATCTCAGGAGGAAAATGTAAAATATTTAATGTCTTAACAAACATTAGTAGTAGGATTATGATTAAGCATTAGTGGGGTTTTCCCATCCTTTTGATAGTATGCAAGCTCATCATGAGGTAACTTGCATTTCTAAATGGGGAGGGAATGATCTGACAAAAATGGCCATTGCTCAGGAATATTCCACTATAGTTTAGATAATGTTTATTGCAGGAAAATTGTACTTAATAGCCCTCTACAGAAATGACATTAATGCTTTGAAGGTGGCATTTAAATTTTGCTCTGGTGACCTATGGCATATATGCACACATTCAAAAACCTCTTAGGATTATATCCACCTACGCAAGTGGTGACATTTACTGCCCAGCACACAGCACTTCTGCCCTCCACACAAGGAAAAGCAGTTTGCTGAAAATTCTACAGTAACAGATCTAAGAAAAAATAACAGGCAAGTATGGAAAGAAAAGACTGGAATCAAATTATTTGAAGTTACAGGCTGTCAAAACATACAGGCCTTGCTCCCATGTCACTTTAAACCACGGACTATTGTTTAAAGATGAACACAAAGCATGCTGGTGCATAGGGCTAAAATTGCAGCTGCTTTGCTGCTACTTCTGTGTTGTCGACAGCAAAGCCATGGTTTCACTAAGCATCATGTCCAAACCCAGACTCATGGTTTGTTTCTCCCCAAACCACCATGAGTGGTAAGCCACAAACAAACCTTGGTTGTAGCTCATGGTTTATTTTGAGAGCAACAAAACGAGTCTGAGTTTAGATGCAACATGCAACAACAGAAGGGGTGGAAGAGCAAGGTACCCGCAATTTTAGCCTAATGCACCCAGCACATTCACCTTTAACTATGGTTTAGCACAGAGGTCGGCAACCTAAGGCCCATGGGCTGCTTTCGGCCCATGAGCTTCCTGGAACCGGTCCACAGCCGCTCTGTGGATCGGCCTGGGGATTCCATGCTTTTTTCCCCGCGGTGCCATTTTTTTTCTCACCACGGGGACCAACTTCCGGGTCAGAAGAGTGCCAGAAATGGTATGTGCGCATGTGCACGGTCACTCCTCTGTCCCAGAAGTGTGCCCGAAATAGCGTGTACGCACACGCGGGCATGCACACTCTGGCCCACTGAGAGGTCTGCCAGGGAGTGGACCGGCCCAGCCTTAAAAAACATTGCTGACCCCTGGTTCAGCATGATGTGTGAATAAGGCTTTTGTGAGATTTTGCTCTTTCCCCTCCAAAATCTGGTCAAATCTTTATTTTCATGTTATTAACTTGCTGGTGGATTATTTAAATTTAAAGAAGTCATTAAAAAATATTTTTAAACTACCACAAAAAGCACCACAACAATGTTGTGACAAAGTGACACAGTCCTGTGAAGTAGTACAGCAAATTTAAAGCCGTCTTTGTGACTGTTGCTATTGTTCCTCAAAGTGTACAACATACAGTTGCTTTCTAGAGTTTTTAGGGACATGATAACTTATGTGAGTGTCTTTCATGGGACTACTTTATCAAGAAAGCACTAAGGGATTAAAAAATCATACAATGGCAGCTCTTTTACACTACAAGTGGTACAGTAATTCAGGCCAATGTAGTGATAAAGGAGACAGGTCTATAGAGGGTTGTGTGTATGTAAAAGAGGGGATAGGTTTTATATATACTAACCTCTAACCCGAGTGCCTGCAGCATCTGTTCTCTGCACACCCCCTGCAAGCACCATGGCTACGGCCAACTTCACAAGATACAACCCAAAAATCTGAGGGCACAAGCTTGCTAAAATGTCGTTTCTCCCTGAAAAGGGGGGAGGGAAAATAATTAGTTCAGCTGATAACAAACTATATCTGATCACACACATTTCCCAAGTAAATGTCTAAGATACTACTCATTTGAACTCCTTGATTTAAAGTAACAGACTATGACAGGTGAATTAAAAAAAATAATGATCAGATGGCACTTTTGTAAATATTGGTTTGTTGTGGGAATGGTCTCACATGATGCTGAACAGAAAAAAAAGCCCAGATTCAGTGTTTTCCAGTGGGCAGTGATACTTAGAGAACATGTAGAAATTGGATCAGTAGAAGATGGTGTATTGGAGAAGTGCTGCTCACTCATGTTGCTGCTGCTTACTGGGAGGTGGAAGGGAAAGGTGGCAGCAAGGTTGGCATGGTATGGAGCTAATTCAGTGCTCCTGGCAGTGCATTTGCACCATGCCAACCTCCATGCCGCTTCGCCCCTCCTCCTCTAACCTCCCATAAGCAGCAGTGATACAACCGACCAGAGGTCAGGTGAGTGGCAGCGCTCCACCATGCCTTGTGCTATTGGAATAAATGAGATGTATAGCTTTACTGAAACACCTTTATTATTATTATTCCTCACAGGTATACTCGAGGGGTCATAGAAATAACACAGACTGGTTCTGGCTGTGAGAGCTCTGACAGATGTACAGAAGTCTACTATCAGCAAGAACACCCTTCATGCATTAAATAATTAATTTCAAGCAAAGGAAGGTTTGAGTAGATCAGGTCTCTCCACTTAAATGAATGGCTTTGCACAGGCAGTGGTACAATGTGCAGATTTGAGTGCACACAGAACTCTTAGTTTCGAGTAAATATTTATTACCCACATAAAAGCCAGCTCCTGGCTTCTGCCTCTTGGTCACACAAACAGAATCAATAAATAAAGTAGTGTGGCTGTCTGTCCCCAAGGCCACTTCTCGCTTGCACAGACTCTAGGATAGGCACCCCCAAACTCAGCCCTCCAGACGTTTTGGGACTACAACTCCCATCATCCCTAACCAGGGATGATGGGAGTTGTAGTCCGAAAACATCTGGAGGGCCGAGTTTGGGGGTGCCTGCTCTAGGATGTCTCTTCCCCATCCATCAACCTGAATAGTCACAGCACTGCTCCATCATTTAAAATGAAAGTTACTAGGAAATTCAGTTAGGCACCATTTATTGCACACTAAGTAGAAAACTATATAACTTTTTTGACAGTACAATGTACAATGCTGCTCAACACATCATCTAACAAGACAACAGACCGTTACGTTCTGATGTCATTTTAAGTTATTTATATAAAAAGTGCATACAGTGGTACCTCAGTTTATGAACAGCCCTGTTAATGAAATATTTGGTTTACGAACTCCACAAAACCAGAAGTAGTGTTCCCTTTTGCGAACTTTATCTTGGTCTGCAAACAGAAGCTGAATGGTGGAAGGGCATTGGCAGCGGGAGGCCTCATTAGGGAAAGTGCGCCTCAGTTTAAGAACAGATTTGGTTTAAGAACGGACTTCAGGAATGGATTAAGTTTGTAAACCGAGGTACCATTGTACAACTAAGTTCATAACAGAACCTGCAATAAATTTGCTATGAATTTATTATCTGGGAGAAAGCTTTGAACTATGTGTTTTAGTGCTTTTAATGCTCAGAAACAATAAAATTCCTGATACCAAAGTATCTTGATGAGGAAAAATGCTGTGAGAATGAAACAAACAGGAATCAAATGTGCACTTATTGAGTAAACAACTGACAGTGCAGGTGGGTTTTGCATATTTAGGTATGGCCCAACTGATAGAAAAGTCCTACTGTCCTCCATAAAAGCAGCAGCTTAGAAATCAGACCTAACGAAACAGGCCTAATTGTGAATATGTTCCGCCCCCCCACCACTAAAAAAAAATGGTGTGTTAGCATTTTTTCATTCCACTAATCTATTATATTCTCTTTTACAAACCTGCTAAGGGGTCGCCCCTATGTTTTCCCCAAAAATCTTCAAATTCTTTGCGGACCTCCTCATCAATTATAACACCTAACATCTGCTCGTTGTTTACTTGAATGTAATTGGCCTTTAAGACAATCTCTACATCACAACGTGCATCCTGGTGAAAAGGTTTCCACCTCTGCATTACTACTCCATAAACTGTTATGTCATCACCTGAGGACAAACGAGAATGGTCAAAACAATATTGCACATATCACATTCTGAACACACAAAGCTTCCTGTGGTTGACTCAGACTATTGGTCCATCGAGGTCAGCATCATCTATTCTGACTGGAAATGGCTTTCTAAGGATTTGTGCAGGGGCCTTTCCCAACCCTTAAAATGGGAAAGTCAGGAATAAAACTTAGCATTTGCATACAGAGCACATCCTTTGCCTCTCTCTCAGTTAACTTGGTTAATACCTGCAGACATCTGTTTAACAGCTAAATACTTTAGATGCTAGCACTCTGATGGATTGGAATCATAGAATCATAGAGCTGGAAGGGACCACAAGGATAATGTATTCCAACCCACTGCAGTGCAGGAATCTGTTGCCCAACATGGGGCTCAAACCCCACAACTCTGGGATTAAGAGTCTCATGCTCTACTGACTGAGCTTTCACCTAACGTCAATGACATTATCTTCTACGTAGCAACTTTTTAAAACCTTCATTTGTAAAGTTTTAGAGGCAATGCAGCTCAAATAAAAATAAACAAACAAGACAATACCTGCTAAAAACAAAGTTTAATGCTAACAATCACTAATCAACCAAATTATAAGCAAGGAACAACCGAGTGGTAAACATTATGATTTTTAAATTGTGCATATAAAGAATAATATATTTGGAAACAGATCAAATTTACATTTAGGGTTTAAAAAACTTTGACCGCACCCTTCATCTAGCAATTAGTACTGCAACATGGTAAAAGAAATGTTTATTTCATCTAGTGGTAATGTAATTAAGGTATGTCTCAGGGAACTGCCATCGGAAGGAAGGGAGGTGAAAGGGCTCACACAGGTTGGGAGAGACTCAGCAGCTGAAGAGGGAACCAGTAGGGGGAGAGGAGGTGAGCTGAGGGAAAGTGAGCTGGAGGGATGGCTCAGAGACACTTCCAGCGAAAACAGTGGGGAGGTTTCAGGACCTCCTGTAGGGACACCCACTCCTCGCCGGAAACTGTCACGCAGAGAGTCCAGAAGACGTGTTTCCGTTAAGGAGCTTTTATGTTGGAAGCGATTCCGAAAGCAACCACTGTCGGAATCTGCCAGCGACTGACGGAGCCATGTTTAAGGGGCTCCGTTACAGACAGAGGTTTGCAAACTTGACCAAACTCTGAGGGACTTGGATTTTACACACAAGCAGCTCATCGTCCCATCACAGCATTCCGACAGTCTCCGTGAGCAGCTTGTGCAGGAGAAGGCATCATGAGCAACCCAGCCGGAACCGGAGAAGCAGGAGCTGGAGCGGGTCCAAGCCTGGAAGAAAGGTACCGGGCGTTGGAGGTCCAGCTAGCGCTGCAGACGGCGAGGCTCGAGGAGAGGAGGGCTCAAGATGCAGAGAAGGGGAAAACCACCCCGCTCGCCAGAAAGTTGCCAGGATTGGTACAGAAGTTTGGGGGGGAGCCCAAGGACTATCATGCCTTTAGGACAGAGATGCAATATGCCCTTAATCTGCAGTTTGATGACTTTCCCGACGAGGAATCGCGGGTGGCTTTTGTGATTGGGCATCTCGAAAAGGGGGCGAAAGACTGGGTGAGGCCCCTGATGGCAACGAATAATGACATCCTGAAGGACACGAGGAAGTTTTTTCGTGCCATGGATCTGATGTTTTCCAGCGATATTGAGCAGGGAGTGGTACGCAGACAGTTAATGGCGTGCAAACAGGGGAGCCGATCTGTTCGTGAGTACTGGACTGAGTTTACCATGTTGATCCATAAATTGGGGTGGGATCTATCGGCGGAACCCATTCAAATGCTCTTTGAAGAAGGGCTTTCTTCGGCTGTGAAAGACGAACTTTCCCGGGCGCCCAGGGCGGAGTCTATGGACCAGCTGACCAAATCAGCGCTGACCATAGGAGCGCGCCAAGAGGCGAGAGCCTTGGAGAGGCGGGAAGGGAAGGGGGAACGTTGGAGGGAGCTTCGCATTCCAGAGATTCCAGAGCCACCGTTCCCGCCGGGAGAGCCGATGGAAATTGGAACAGCGCGCGCGCAGTTTCAAAGCCCAGTGAAGAGCGGAAGAAGGAGGGGAAGGGCGCCAAGAAATGTTATCTCTGCCAACAGCCAGGTCATTTTGCCAGAGTCTGCCCCCAAAGAAAGGAATGGCAAGGAATGGCGGGAGCTGTTGGGGAGAGGGAGGAAAAGGTACCGGAGCAAGTAAAAGCCAACGCCTGGCTGCCACCGTCAGGGCACAGCAGCCAGGCCAAAGAGCAGTGAAAGTGCCCACGCCGGAACCTCCTAAACCCGCCCTAGTGATAGAGGTGTTACTAGAGCTGCCTAACGGACACCCACTAAAGATAAAGGCGCTATTGGACTCAGGCAGCTCCTGCAATTTCATGAGTAAGGAGTTTGCTGCTGAGCACCAGATACAGACTATCCCTTTAAGTAACCCTTTGCAGGTGACCACGATCGATGGAAGGGAGCTGCTGGGAGGAGAAGTCAGCCAGCAGACCGTCCCAATGATAATGAGGGTAGCAAGACACACTGAGCTAATAGCGTTTAATGTGGCTACCTTGGGAGGAGCTCCCATTATTTTGGGGATGAGCTGGCTAGCGTTACATGATCCGCTAGTGGGCTGGCATCAGAGAGTGGTCTCCTTTGGGTCAGCACATTGTCTAGAACACTGCAAAGAGCGGGAGGCTCAAGGAGGGGCCAGAGCCACTCTAGCAGGGACGGAAGTAACGGAGAAGGGGAAGGTTCCCCAACAATACGCCGACCTGAGCAACGTCTTCAGCGAGAGGGAGGCAAACAAACTACCCCCACATAGACCCTTTGACTGTCAAATCAATTTACTCCCTGGGGCACAGCTCCCTGTAGGCAAGCTGTACGCCATGTCAGACAGAGAGATGCAGGAGCTAAGGGAGTTCATTGACAAGAACCTGAAGAGAGGGTTCATCAGAGAGTCCAGGGCGGTGGGGGGCAGCCCAGTGTTTTTTGTGGATAAAAAAAACACGGACAAACCTAGACTTGTAGTGGACTTCAGGGCCTTAAATGCAGTGTCAGAACCAGTGACTTTCCCGATGCCCAGAATTGATGACATTTTGACAAGGGTCAGGAAGGGAAAGATTTTTACTAAACTGGACCTGAGGGGGGCGTACAACCTGATACGAATAAGGAAGGGGGATGAATGGAAAACCACCATGTTCACCCCTTTGGGGGCATTTGAATATTTAGTTATGCCCTTCGGCTTACAAGCAGGCTCCGCGTGCTTTCAATCGTTTATGAACCACGTCCTGGGGCCTTTGCTTTACAAGAATTGTGTGGCCTTCTTAGATGACGTGTTAGTATATTCAGAGAATGAGGAGCAGCATGTAAAAGACGTCAGGGAAGTGTTGGGCAGACTGCAAGCCAATCAGCTGTGGGTGAAGCTAGAGAAGTGTCAGTTTCATGCCAAGGAGGTGGAATTCCTGGGGTACCGCTTGTCGGACAAGGGATTGGCCATGGATCCTGGCAAGGTCCAAGCGGTACTGGAATGGAAAACACCGAAAACAAGGAAGGATGTGCAAAGATTCCTTGGATTTGGAAACTTCTATCGGAAGTTCATCAGAAATTTTGCCCACTTGACGGCGCCCATTACGGACTGTCTCAGCAGTAAGAGGAAATTCGTTTGGATGGCGGAGACGGAGCGAGCTTTTGAGGAGCTGAAAAGGGCGTTCGCTTCGGAAGAACAGCTCCTGCATGTGGATTTACAAAAACCGATGCGAGTGGAAACGGACGCATCAGACCGGGCTGTGGGGGCGGTGCTTCTGCAGCCTGGCAAGGAGGAGTCGGAGTGGAGACCGTGTGCCTTTTTTTCGCGAAAGCTGAACAAATCTGAGAGGAACTACACGGTGTATGACCGAGAACTACTAGCCATTCATGAAGCGTTCAGGAGATGGAGGCATTTATTAATTGGGGCACAACATAAGGTGCAAGTGTGCACGGACCACAAGAACTTAGAGTATTGGAGAACGGCACGAGTGCTCAACCAACGGCAAGTGAGATGGGCCCAGGAGTTCTCCAAATTCCACTTTGAAATTTGTTATGTGCCAGGTCCAGAAAATGTTAGGGCGGACGCTCTCTCACGCAAACCTGAATATTTGGAAGGGGAGGGGGCACCCGAAGAGAGACATGTCATCCCAGAGGACCGCTGGGTGTGTGGGGCGGCACTGGTGGGGCAAAGAGAACTGGTAGAGGAAACAGCGAATGATGAATACGCCCAGAATAAGCTCAGAGGTCTTAGGGGTGAGGGAGAGGAACCAGGGGGTTTCGAGGAAAGAAATGGAGCTTTGTATTACAAAGGGGCACTGTATATCCCTGAAGGAGACTTAAGGGGGAGGGTACTCAAGCAGTTGCACGACAGCCCCACGGCGGGGCATTTTGGACAACACAAAACCATGTGGTTGGTCACCAGGGAATTTTGGTGGCCTAAGGTGAGGGAAGATGTACGGGAGTATGTAAGAGGGTGCGAGCAATGCCAGCGAGCCAAAGGGGAGAGGCGGGCACCGGCGGGGCTATTAGAACCCTTACCAACCCCAGAACGACCTTGGGAGGCAGTGTCGATAGATTTTATGACTGATCTGCCGAAGTCCAAGGGGAAAACAGCCATCATGGTGGTGGTAGACCTACTAACAAAGATGTGCCACTTTGTAGCCTGCTCGCATGCAGTCACGGCGGAAGAGACAGCGAAGTTATTTGTAGAACACATTTTTAGGTTGCCCGGGGTGCCATTGAGGGTGGTCTCAGACCGAGGAAAACAATTTACTTCCAGGTTCTGGAGGAAGCTCATGAGCTTACTGCAGGTGGAGGTCAACTTTTCGACTGCCCGGCACCCTGAAACCAACGGGCAGGCGGAAAGAGCAAACGGTGTCCTCCAGCAATACCTGAGGTGTTATGTCAATGACAGAGAGAATGACTGGGTAGAAAAGTTGGCGCTGGCGGAATTTGCCTACAACAATGCCGAGAATGTGTCCACAGGGATGAGCCCCTTCTTGGCTAATTATGGGTGTCATCCCAGGGCTTTCCCAGGGGGAGAAGGGGAGAGATGGAGCGTCCCGGCAGCCGAGCATTATGTAGAAGAAATGGAAGCAATCCATCGTCAGCTCCAACTCAACTTAGAAAGGGCGAAGGAAGAATACAAGAGGCAGGCAGACAAGAACCGAAGGGAAGGTGAAACCATAAGGGTGGGAGATAGGGTGTGGCTGTCAACCCAAGGGTTGCCGTTCAAAGGAGGTTGTAAGAAATTAAGACCCAGGAGATTGGGTCCCTTTGAGGTCATTCAACAGGTCAACCCAGTGGCTTTCAGGCTCCGGTTACCCAACCACATGAAACTGCACCCAGTATTTCACAGGTCGTTACTGTCACCGTATGAGGGGGGACGAGAAGGGATGGCCACTCGGGGACCGGTCATAGAAGAAAGAGAATGCAGCAGCCATGTGGCAGAAATCCTCGACGCCAGGTGGAAGGGGGATCAGGTGGAGTATTTGGTAGCGTGGGAAGGAGAACCGGAGTCAGAAAACACTTGGGTAATGGCAGAAGATATCAATGACGAGGTATTGATAGAAACGTTCCATCAAAGGTTCCCAAGGAAACCTCAGCCTGTGGAGAGGTTCCGGAGGGAATACTTTGGGACCACCGATGAGGAGGAGGAGTTGGAAGGATTCCCGGACTTGGAAGGGGAAGGGGAGATGGACTCTGAGGAGGAGGAGTACTTCGAGACCAGGAACCGCAACAGGTGGAGAGAAGTGTTCGAGACATCGGAAGATGAAGGAAGTTCATTCCGGGGTTTTGCCTCCTCACCGCCCGTAGAGGAGGGGGCGGGAGGGGGTGAAGGGGGCCCTGGAGGGGAGGTGGATGTCAGGGAACTGCCATCGGAAGGAAGGGAGGTGAAAGGGCTCACACAGGTTGGGAGAGACTCAGCAGCTGAAGAGGGAACCAGTAGGGGGAGAGGAGGTGAGCTGAGGGAAAGTGAGCTGGAGGGATGGCTCAGAGACACTTCCAGCGAAAACAGTGGGGAGGTTTCAGGACCTCCTGTAGGGACACCCACTCCTCGCCGGAAACTGTCACGCAGAGAGTCCAGAAGACGTGTTTCCGTTAAGGAGCTTTTATGTTGGAAGCGATTCCGAAAGCAACCACTGTCGGAATCTGCCAGCGACTGACGGAGCCATGTTTAAGGGGCTCCGTTACAGACAGAGGTTTGCAAACTTGACCAAACTCTGAGGGACTTGGATTTTACACACAAGCAGCTCATCGTCCCATCACAGTATGGAATAAATTTCTAATGAAAAATGACTTTAAAAAAACCATTAAAAAAATCAGTGGGCTAAAAAGAAAATAAGGTGCCCCTTGAAATGGAAGTTTCCTCTCACAAGCCACAATTGTCTTAAAGTATCAAGATTTCATATTGTATGACCACAATGCCAGCAAAACAACATGGCATATAACATTTTCCTATTAGACAGTAACAACTCTGCTTTCACCTTTTCAAACATGGACAGTCCTAAAGAAGATTTTTTCAAAAGGCAGTGGCACAGAACTCACCAGATTTGCAGCTGTCAACTAAGTCATCTTCAAGGACAACTATCATAGAACGAGGAATACTTCCAACAGAGAGCCTTTGAACCTAGATTGCAAGAAGTGTATGTATTTTATTTCAAGATAAACAATGTTCAAAATAATCCTGAGCTAGAATCCTACAAATATCTCAACAGAAATTACACTTGAGTACCTATGTTGATCATTTGTGGCCTCATCCCTGGGAAATAATTCTTTAGCTACCCAATGGTGTCCAGGCAATCTGCTTTCATTTGGTCTATATTTCAATCAGGTTATGAATACTATGGTGACCCCTTTCCAAATAATTTGCAGCCTGAGCCTATGCAAGTTGAGTCATAATTTAATCCATGATGTTCAGTGGGGCTTATTCCCAAATCAATCTGCATAGGATTGTGGCCTTGAAATACTTTTACAGCATGGGGACACTTGACATGTCAAACCAATAAATACAAGGCAATATGGTGATGAGGTACCAGCTGGCTTGTTACAATTATTTGGGGGTGGGGAGGAAATTAGGAAGGAGCTCAATTGCCACCTTGCTCTTGTACATCAATTTCATTCATTTCTTGGGATTTCCGTATGCTGCATACAAAGTTTCCAAAACACTAAACTTTTCCTGAATTAAAACAAAAGCACTTTCTCTTAAAGAATGCATTTGAATGGGCATGCTGCTCAGATGAAATGGAGTGGGAAGTTAGCCATCAGTGACAATGAAACTAGCCTTTGGTCTTAAACCATTTTAGGTGCTGATCATTTTAATTCACATCTCTCAATGTCTGCTGGAAAAATATCAAGAGAAAAAAATAACTAAACAGCAATGTGGAATGGTACTGTTACCTGATGGTTTATTTAAGCACACCTAATGTGATTTTCCAGGACTGTTGTCTGCTTAAAAATTAAGATGTTCCTTATAAGAAGATGCAAAAATGTGATTTTGCTGCAACACAGGGATTTAATCTATATGTATGCCGGTAATTGTATTGTTTTTGTCCTCCAGGGAAAATTCAGTACAATCTCAACACAGTATATTTGAAGTTTGCCATAATTATTAATAAGATACAGGTAGAATGCAGGCAGAATGGTAAAACAATGCATAATAATTTCTATGCTTGCATCCATGTTACTATAACGGCTATGGCAGTCATCAGGGCATATCATCTGTTTAAGCATTTTGCCAATTTGTGTTAACCCTATTGTGAGATCCTAATTTTGCAGAGATGAATGGTGGGAACTAATGTGCCATGGCTGGGACACAGAATCACGGCAGAAGGTATAGCCAATATTAAAAGGGATGGAGGAGACATATCACTGAAGCTAACATCTATCCACTGATTTCCATAGCAAAATTAGGACCCCAGAAAAGTCATGGTATTAGTTTAAATATATTTGATACCTGCTCCTGAATCTTGATTTCTTGGTAGTCTCTGCAGCTGTTGGGAGCACAGGATGTTCCAGTGAGGCAAGTAAACTTAGATGAGTTGCAGCCTTCTTCATTAGGACAGGCTGGAGGACGGCAGAAAGCATAGTATTGTTCAAAGTCAGCCTTGACTACAAACACATGCTTGCACTTGTTGCACATGTAATCCCGTTCAAACTCCAGGACTTTCACAAGACTGGTACGAATAACAGTGCCAGTGACTGAGAGGAAGTGTCCCACATCTCTGGTCTTTGGGATGTGTTCTCTGGTTAGCTCTGGGCAAACCGGCAAACCTGGTAAATCAGCACATAGAAAATATTACCCCACAAATGTTAATTAAAGCTATGTTTTCTTATGTCACTGTTAAATCCCATCAAGGCTGCATCTTCAATTCCCCAGCAGCACAAGTTTGCAAGGCATTCTCAGATACACCTTGATGTAGAGCTGCCATCAAAGTATTTCATTAACTTGATCTACTACTAACAGCTTGGATGGGGAACTGGTGGCATGCCAACTCTCAACAGTCCCAGTGAACATGGCCAATGGTCAGGGATTATGGGAGCTGTAGTTCAGCAATTTTTAGGGCATACTATGTTTGCTACCCTTGGCCCCTAGTAGAAAGCCAAAGGTAAAGGACCCCTGACAGTTAAAGCCAGTCGCAAATGACACTGGGGTTGCAGCGCTCATCTCGTTTACTGTCTGAGGGAGCCGACGTTTGTCCGCAGACAGTATTTCCAGGTCATGTGGCCAGCATGACTAAGCCGCTTCTGGCGAAACCAGAGCAGTGCACGGAAACGCCTTTTACCTTCCCGCCAGAGCGGTACCTATTTATCTACTTGCATTTTGACGTGCTTTCGAACTTATCTGTCATTAATCTACCATGTGCAATTCTCAATTAATTACATGGTGGAGTGTTTTCCACTTGAATGACTTTGAACAAAACTTCTAAAGCAAATGCAGATACAACTGGCTAGAGCAGATAAAACATAACCACATATATCATGAGGGTAATAAGCTTAAAACACATAACTAATACTCAGAGGTTTTAAAGCATATGTGAGTGTCAAGCTTATGATATGCTGGCCACCCACAACCCCCAGAATTCTTGGATGATGTTTCACCAAAGCCCAAATAGTTATTTTGGATTCATATTGGCAATAAAAAACATTCAGGTTGCTCTTTTACAGCTTTTATTCATGGGATGAGATTACCCTTTGTAGACTGCCAAGAACCCCCTCCTTTCCATGCAGCAGTGGTTTCAAGCTCCTTACAGGCAAGTGGTGCAGGCCCTGTGCTGACAAGATCTGTGGTGGGATTCTTACTGGATGAGAACCCTAGCCTCTTCAATGCCACCCTGTTTTGTTGACACGGCCTTTTCACATTTTAGTATCTACATGAAACCACTGAGTGAGGTCATCCAGAATTGTGGAGCAAGTTTTCAGCAATATGCGGATGACACACAGCCTTACTTCTCCTTTACATCTGCAGGTGGAGCAGTGGATGTGCCAGACCATTGTCTTGCCTTGCTAGTGGACTGGATGAGAGCCAATGCACTGAAGTTCACTCCAGATAAGACAGACACACTGTTAGTGGTCAGTTCCCTGTATCAACTTTGTCACCCTCCTATGCACACATTCCAGCTTGTCAATATTGATTCTCACTGTGTCTTTTTATGTTATAAACCACCCTGTGATCCTCTGATGAAGCAGGCATACAAATTTAATAAATAATAAAATAATTATTTTATTTCTCCATGTTCTCGTGGCCTTGGAAACTATTTATGTTTTACCGGAATTCTACATAGGGAGATAGCTAGCAGGAAACTCCCATGTCAACCTATAATGTTCTCAAAGCCTTGGCAAGCATTCTGTGATCACTGTGAGACCATATTCTGCTTTATCTCTATAAGACAGATCACCCCTGCCCCAACTGCATCCCCGCCCCCCATTTGTACGCATTTCACTAAGTCCTTTGCAATAAATGCTAAACCTGCAGGTTCATAGAATTGCTGACTACACAGATTCATATTAACTGATACATCCATAGGTTATAGTTATAAACATATGCAAGGCCTTATAGAGGGAAAATTGATGGCATCACACTATCTACTCCTGATAACAATACTCTTCCTCAGTGTGACACTACAGGTGCATACAGGGAGGAAGCCTTTGAGGGGAGTGATTAACATAAAAATAGATCACAAAACACACTGTACTTTTAAAAACAAAAACACCCCATTGTTCAGTCAGAACACAAAATAAGTCCTGGAGAGAGTGAGTGTGTGTGTGTGTTATTGTAACCTTGGAGATATTATACTCTCTACATAAATTAAGAAGAGCTTCATGTTTTCCCACCATTTTGCCTGCAGCATCCTTTTTTCTATTAATAGGCCTAAACTCGACGACCTTCTTAAAGCACAGCTTATGCACCTCAAGCCAGAGACAGCTACAGCACTTCAGTAAGCTACTGCACATCTTTTTGGCATGGTTCTCAGGCAAAGCATCAGACAAGCAGACAACTGAGATCCAAAAGTAAAGCATTTGAAGAATAATAGGAGCCACCTTGTTTTGCCCTTTATAAGATAAGAGATAGGGAGGCCAGCAAGCAAAGGGATGCAGTCATCGAGGGGGGACTGAGACCATTGGTCAGAGAATAAATATTATAATGGAAAAAAGAAACAATAATTAATAACATCAGTAAAATCTAGGAGCTGGTGGGACTGAGTAAGAACCATTTCAGAGGGAGGGAAAGGTGGAGACCTGCCCAAAGCGTGTGGCAATCCTGCATGCCACTTTGAACTGTCTGGAGACAGGCAGGGAGAAAAGAAAACTGTGAACAAAACAGCAGACTCCAACCTCCCCTTTCTACATTCTATAATTATTAAGATTCTTTGTAATAAATGAATGAATGAATGAATGAATGAATAAATAAATTACACTAATGCCTGGAGAGTTTCTCTTCAATGCAATTCAATACATGGTTGCAATCTGATGAAATTCATACCTGATATCCTGGCATGAAGGTTCTGTTTAACAACAAAGTCATCCGTTTGAGGAACGGACTGAGAAAGGGTCATGGCTGCCCTGCGCAACGCATTGTCAAAAACAGGGAGCACTTCATTGGGAAAAGCATTAAAATATTCACCAACTTCCATGTTGGTCTCAAATAGCGTCATAGCATCAACAATAACTGGGTAATGCGTATCGTCATCTTTTTCTCTTAAAATCAGCAAGAGGTCATTTTTGTGGTGTTCCAGAACATACGACTCAAACACTTGTCCAATTAGGTTTATCTGTTCAGTACTTAGAAGCATAGTGAACCTATAATTAGAAGATGAAAAAAAATTCATTAAGCCAGTAAAAATGCACATCTTTAAATTATTTGCAGACAACCTTTCTTTTTCTTTTGGGTTCCATTGTGAGGGATGGCTATAAATTGAATAAATGAATAAAATAATTTTTAAAACCCATTCTGGACTTGTTTCTACAATTGACTTTGGACTTTAATCATGTTTTCTGCCTACCGTAGTTTCTAGTGGAAATTCTTTCCCACATCTCCTGTACTTCTACAAATTTCTGTAACAATGTTTATTTTTACAAGGTGTGTTCCCCACCAACTTTTATTTATTTATATTCTTATTTAAACAATTTACATACTACTTAACTACAGTAGTCTCTAAGTGATGCACAGAAAATACAATAAAGGTAAACCTCAGTTAAAACTATAAAACCAGAAATAAGTTAAAATGCCTGCTGGAATAAATAAGTGTTCAAGAGGGAGGGGGGCTTGTATAACCTCAACTGGAAGGGAGTTCCATAAAACTGGGCCAACAATACAAAATACATGGTTTTGGGTGGCTACGAGCCATGCCTCTGAACCATGGGGGACCACCAACAGTGTTTCCTCTAATATCTCAGTGACTGGGCAGGTATAGGCCAGAGATCACCAACTGGATGCCTGTGCGAACCATGGTGTCCATGAAAATGTCCCAGAAGCTGAGCTTTCATTTCTTAAAATTTAAGTCTCAGGCCCTCCTAGAAAGAAAATTATGGGGCAAAATGTGCAGGTACTAAGGGGCACCCCAAAACTTGTTCTGTCAGAGGAAGTGAAACCCCAACCAGAACTGGAAATTTTCTAGTCTCTTGGGCACAGGAACCACGAACCCCCAGAGCCTCTGTCTTCCCAGGGTTCAGGTTCACTTTATTGGCCCTCATCTAGTCTACTGTGCCCAGATAATGCTTGACATCACACACAGCCTCTCCTGATTCAGATATTATGGAGCAGCAGAGCTGTGTGTCATCTGTGTACTAATGACACTTTGGGACCAAACTCCAAAAAGACCGCAAGGGGGACAATAATGTACCCATTATACCTATCTGGTGTTTAACAAATGATAAACATTATAACTGATATAGCAAATCAGTTCTTATCCCACCATGCCTATTTATTTAAACCGACAAATTTAAAACTGCTCTTTCATGCTCAGAGCTCTGAAAAGGCAGGCTTCTAAGTTTTAGCAAGCAGGTAAGAATTTCGGAAGCTCCATTCTTTTATTGCAACACGTGAGCTGCCCTGAAAATTAAAGGGTGGTGTTATACTGCAAATCGGCTGAGCAAATAAATAAATAAATGTTTGATTTTAAATTGAATTAATTAAAAATCAGTATTTTTAATACCTCCTAATACTCTGGGTATGTATAAGCTGTAGTTTGGTTCAGTTATCAACCTTAGCAATGCTCACTGGTTAACTACCATGTATTAGTATCTAAGACACTGGGGCAGCCGAGGTTGCTCCCTCCAGATGTTAGGATCCAGCTCCACTCAGCCCCAGCTTGCAAGGCTATGATGTAGTCCTACATTGACTGGAGGGTGGCACCTTGCCTACTCCTGTTCTGAAGACGGGTACAGGAGCTCACAGAAGAACTTTTGCCTTCTGACCAGGAAGCCTTGAAAACTCTCTTTTTGGTGCTTCAGGACTGAACAGGAAGGAAGACACCAGGACTCCTGCACCAGTAATCACTGTGGAGAAGAGATAAGCTGGGCAGCTGCAAGATTTTGAGGGGCAGAGTGGAGGCCAAATCCCGTCTCCTCCACCGCCATGTCGCCCTTGACTTCTGGCCTCCTTATTCATTTTTTATCACAGGTGTTCTTGCAGCTCACCCGGCCCCCACAAAAACCTAACACGCTGCTGACTATGTCCCCAGAGCGGAGGGAGAGGCACTTTGCGCATGTTCTCTTCTCCACACGCTCAGTCGTACTGAGCTCGGATCGAAAACATCGCGCGCCTCAGGCTAAACACTCTCAGGCAAGCGCTGGGTGCGGACGGGGGAGGGAGGGGAAGCACCGAGCCGGCTGCAGCCCCAGAAGGAAGCGGCATTTCCCGCCTCCGGAGCGCAGCGCTCGTGGGAAGCAAAGCCCCGCCCCGCCGCCGCGCTCAGGGCGCCGAGAGCCCCCGGGGGTTGATGGGTTTGTAACTTGTTGCAAGAGCAGAAGCCGTAAAGGGGCGGCGGGAGAAGCCTCCTGCAAAGCAAAGCCAGGCCGAAATGGAAGAGCCGCCTGTGTACAAACCAATTCCGCCGCTGTGGGAGACGCACCTCTTCAGGCAGAGTGGCGTCTTCGCCAGGAAGCGTGTGAAGGAGGAAGTAACCCCGGAGGAGCGCGTTATTGAGGGGAAAAGAGAAAGAAAGAGCTCCCCCGCCTTTCCTCCGGGGGTTCCGTCAGGGCTTACCCAGGCGGGTCGGCCGGCCACTCCTCGCAGTCTTCGCTGCCGCCGGCGGTAGTAGCTGCGGTGGGTGGGACGAGCGTTGTGCAGTTGGCGGGAGCGACGAGGCGCCTCTCGGTCCCCGCCTTCTCTCCCAAGTTCGCTCCGGCCCGTTCAGCTGAGCTGGCTGCTGGTTATTAGGAGGAGCTTGGGAGAGTTGAAGCGAGAGGAGGATAGTGCTGCCTCTCTTCTCAGAAATAAACCCAAGGAATCAGTTAGCAGCGGTGGGGAGAAAGGGAGTTACTCCCCTCTCCTCCCGCCCCTAACTAGAGGTCAGGCCAGGGGTGCAAAGATTAACAGCGCGCGAGCATAGGCGTGCAGTGGGGGCTTATGTCCTGGTAACTTGCCCTTTTCATGTGAGCCTCGCTTGGGCATCGGGTTGCGTCCTAGCCTAAGACTCTTAACGGGATTACCTGGAAGGTATTGCCCATTGAACTTCGTACGACTTGTGAATAAATATAATGGTAGGCATATGTGTTTATTAATTAAGCACCTAGGTAAGTGGCAGGCATTGTCGGGAACAATGTACAGTGGTACCTCGCAAGACGAATGCCTCGGAAGACGAAAAACTCGCAAGAGGAAAGAGTTTTTCGTTTTTTGAGTTGCTTCGCAAGACGGATTTCCCTATGGGCTTGCTTCGCAAGACGAAAAACGAAAACGTCTTGCAAGTTTGTTTCCTTTTTCTTAAAACCGTTAATACCCAGGCTGACTTCGAGGAGCAACTCATAGCACGTGGTGTGGTAGCCTTTTTTGAGGTTTTTGAAGACTTTGGGAAACCGTGCTTCACAAGATGAAAAAAATCGCAAGACGAAAAAACTCGCAGAATGAATTAATTTCGTCTTGCGAGGCACCACTGTATATGCAAAATATCGAGAATTGTGGGGGTTAGCCTGCACGGTGCCCAACTCCCTTCTAAATTCTGGGGTTCCGGATCCAACGAGGGTTAAAACTGTGTAGGATTCCATAGTTGAAGCAGCCAGGCCAGCTTCTTTGTGGGTTAATGGGCCTAAGCATGGTTATTAGTATAACAGAAGTGGTTTTGTGCCAGAGGGCAAATTGGTGGGTCTGCTTCCTCACCTGGTTTATAGTGAGGACAATGGTGTGTGAGAAAGCTGAGAGCAAGGAGCAGGCAGAAGCCAGTGAGTGAGAGCCATGCCTGATTTCTGCTGGAATCCAAGACTGTGACTATGGGAGAATCAAGACCTTCTAGGGTGTTAATGCTGTGAACCCCTCCATTGTAGGCTCAGGTTGTATAGATGTATAAATAAACCATGTATCATAAAGACAACACAGTCTCTGCTGTCTCTCATTTCAAGGAAACAGCCCTGATTAAGCTCCTGAAACCCCTGGAATGTCACACTGCTTGGAGATTAGGGTGGTGTGCAACAATACATAAAGGTAGAATGCATTCAGTTTCCAGACAGTAGGAAAATCTACTTTATAAAAACCCTGAACTTGTGGGGACAAGGACTAAACTGTGATCTTCCAGGCGTTGCTGGACTACAAATCCCATACTCACTGGTGGTTTGCCATGCTGGTTGGAGCAGATGAAAGTTAGAATCCAACATCTGGAGAGCTACAAGTTACTCAATCCCACCACAGGCATTCTCAGTCTCTGCCTCTGTGTCTGATATGGGGATGATAATACTGGCCTACCTCATCAAACTGCTGGGAAGATTACTGAGATACTGTATAGGAAGTCCTTTGAACACTTAAAAAAAAAAACCCTCAAGTTTGAGTACTTGCCTCCATCCAGAAACAACTGGGTACAATGACTGCTGTGGCACTTTATCTAGCTGCATTGTGAGTTGTTACGATACGATACGATAATCTTTATTGTTATTGTCCCATACAGAACAATGAAATTGAAAAATCTACATAAGACATTCAAAAACCAACAAGCCTGCTATCCCAGCCATCCCAACCTGGTTTGCCCCTTAAAAACTCTGATATCCCATTTTTAAATACAATATACTCCCATAGAGACTCCTTACACTGCGTTTAAAACCAAAATTGCATTTGGATAGAAACTGTTTCTCAGGTGGCTAGTCCTAGTCTTATGTTGCCTATGTTTATGTGGAATTTCCGGGGTGGGGTAGGGTGGCACGTTTCTATTTCCCCCCCATGAACCCTCATGTCTAAGAAGTCTTTAAAACAGAAGTGGCTAATCTGTGGCTCTCCAGCTGCCACTGAACTACAGCTACCAGTCCCAGCCAGCATAGCTGGGATTAATGGGAATTGTGGCATAACTACATCAAAAGCTCTGCAAGTTAGCCACCTGTTTTAAATTGTAGAAAATGCTTTTAAAAAAATCAAGTATGACCTTATGCAGTGCTCCTTTCTGCCTTCATTCTTCCCTTCCTGACTGGATAATCAGGGCTGACCTTTGTTTCTCTCCTGCCAATACACTGATGCTGATGATGCCACTGCAACTATAAAATAGTCGGTTTCACAGGCAACCTATAGTATTGTTGTCTACATCCTTGCCTTGGGCTTTTTACCCAAGCTACTGTAGAGTTGCACTGTTTTATGTTCAGTAGGTGGTAACAGCTAACAGTCAATTTAGCTAATCTATTGTTTTAATTCCAGTGATAAAGGTGTAGCATGCAGATGCTCAGTTAAATTGGCCTTCCTTTTGGACACCACCACATCGGTGACAAGGTACAGAACAGGATAAGGACTTTCCTTAAGACCCAAGGGTACATCATACAGAGCAGAATCAGCATAAATCATAAGCAACTGTGTTTATACAAGAATTGCCTTTTGCTCATAGCATGCTTTTGGGGTTCCATCACAAATGTTAAGAAATAGAGGGTGACAACAGTTTCCCTTATTCATCCATTTCTGAGGAGCAATGTAAGTGTAATTATCTTATCAATGTGCATTCCCACAATTTAGAACCTAATATTTTAAAAGTTTAGTGTGTTGGTGGGGAGAGCAACTTACAAACTGACAACACAGACTATAGAATGATTCGTTCTCGGCATACTTATATTGCTGAAAATTATTATCTCCTTATGCCCAGTTTGCATTCAAAGGACCTTGTGGTGATTTTTACAGCACTTTTATTATTATCTTAAGTGCCATCAATAAGCTTAGTGTTTTGCCTAGGTTCATAAACAACCAATGGACTTAAGAATCTAAATTTTGACAGTGGTAAGAGCAGGAGGGTAGGGGAGCAAGAAATGACCACTGTAAGGAACAAATACAAACAATGTATCTCTCACTTGGTTATTACAACTGGGAATGAGGATTTGAGGTTTAAAGAACTGTTTCAGAAAAAAGCACAGCAAAGAGTCACGGCAGTATCTTAAAGATTAACAGTTTTATTTGTTGTGACATTAGCTTCTGTGTAATAGAATTCATTTCATTAGATGCATCAGATCCAGCAGATGAAGATGATTTTAGTCCATGAAAGCTTATGCCACAATCAATCTGTTAAGTCTTTAAGATGCCCTAAGACTGTTTTTGAAGACAGAATTGCCTGGCGTGCTCTGGTCCATGGGGTCACGAAGAGTAGGTCACGACTAAACGACTAAACAACAACAACAACAAAGACTGTTTTTGCTGCAACTGACTAGCAGACAGAAGTGGCACCACAGGGAGTTCCAACCTTGTGGTGCAAATAAGATTAAACTGGCATAGGCATTTGGGGATTGGAACAGGCTGTTGAGAGAGCTGAAGGCATAGAGGCCACAGATAGACACATACAAAAATATTAGAGCAGAAGGGCAAGGTGGAACAAGCGTCTGAATTACTCTGAAGCGAAGGACAGGTTAAAAACAAAAACAGTAAAACAAAACCCGTTTGATCAGGATATTTAAAAAGCTGTGGAATTATTTTCCCAGCAATGCCAGGATTGTGTCCATATGGTATAGTCCTGCCTAAACTTTCTTATGTTTCTTTGACTTATGGTGTAGCTTCATCCACTTTTGCCATCAAGCCCTGCCCATGCTATATGATATAGTGACATAGTATGTAGGCATCTTTGAAAACACATTGAAAGGAGTAGAGAACAGCATTTTCCACAACACACACAGTTTGGACCCCAGAAATCATCAACCTAAAATAGTCTAACTGGGGCAGGGGCTTGTATTTTGCTTGTGGGAGGAGAAAAGGGGTTTGTGTTAAAAAATTGATAAGGACAGTACAGATGGTGAGGGTTTTTCCCATCTAGAATTGATACGTAAAGCACTATTTTTAAAGGTTGTGTCCACAAACTTTCTAATTCCTGTCTGTGGAATGTAAGAACAAGCTTAAATAATGCAAATTTTCCATTGGAGATAGTGGATAGCTTCACTTAATCAAGTCACTTTTATGTGTACACCACATAAAGGGAAAAACTGTGGGAACCTGTCCTCAGGATTGTGCAGTGCAGCCAGCCCCCAAGTACACGTGAAAGGGACTTTATATGTGAAGGATACATGAGTTGCTGATATGAGAGGATGATTTTTGGAAGAAGATTTATGCATCTAGCTCATTACAGGCCTTTTAAGGCAAGTTTTAAAACTGCTTCAGGACACCTAGGAGCTCTTTGACACTTATTAGGGTTGCTCAGTTAGTAGTTTCTCTGAAATGAATAAGGTTCTCTGAAAGGCAGCATGCCTAGCAATATTGATCTTCCCCCATGAAGAGCATTTTGTAAACAAGAAAACCGAAGGAAAGTAAACTTTAAAGATTGCTATACCTATACATAAAGGTAAAGGTACCCCTGACCATTAGGTCCAGTCGCAGATGATTCTGGAGTTGCGGCGCTCATCTTGCTCTATAGGCCGAGGGAGCCGGCGTTTGTCCATAGACAGCTTCCGCGTCATGTGGCCAGCATGACTAAGCTGCTTCTGGCAAACCAGAGCAGCGCACGGAAACACAGTTTATACTTCCCGCCGGAGCGGTACCTATTTATCTACTAGCACTTTTAGTGTGCTTTCGAACTGCTAGGTGGGCAGGAGCTGGGACCGAGCAACGGAAGCTCACCCCGTCGCGGGGATTCGAAACACTGACCTTCTGATTGGTAAGCCCTAGGCTCTGTGGTTTAGACCACAGCACCACCTGCGTCATACCAGGTGCAAATATTTCTCACTTTTAGAGCTCTTTTGATAAAATAATGTAGTGACCTCAAAGAAGAAAAAAGAAACACAACACAACAAATGCTTCAGAACATCATAGCAAAATCATCCAGTGTGTTTTATTTCACACAACAGCCAAGAAATCTGACTTTGACTCGATATGGCTTTCTTCTAATGTAAAGGCTGCATATACCTACAGTTAAATCCATCAACCATAGAGTAGCTGCCAAACACTGCTTTAGATTAGCAGCAAAACATTAGAACACTGCTTCCAGTGAAGCTTTCAGGCTGAGTTTGCAAGAGATACATTTTTAAAATTCTGATTTAGAATATTTTATATTTTATATGAAAACATACAAATTATTCTTTTATACATATGCTACATATAAAACTTATTGTAACTATTACTGGTACCTTTGATTATGTTTTTGCATAATGGGAAGACATGGTCTGGGCTTCAGCAGAAATAATGAAGAGCTATAATTCTGTATCGAAGGATAAAAATCTTATTTAAAATAACCAAGCAATCCCCCCTCTTTTTTTTTAAAGATACAAATATCAGGTCTGAAAGTACATTCATAAAAGAAAAAAATTCTCCCTGAGATTACCAGTGTCAGCTGCATTGTGGTAATCTTGGAATTGACAACATCATCAACAAAAGTATATAAACCAGATTTGCCATGGTATTACATATTTTCTGCCAGAGAGATTGCACATCTGTAAGACAAGTGTAATAGAGTGGAAAATCAGGCTCATTTGCCATATGAAAAAGGTCATGTGGTCCCTGGCTTAATTTTATAATGTAAGATGGAACATCTTTCTTTGTAAGTTAAGTATGCTGGAGCTCTAATGAAAGATTTGCATGCTTTATTATGCATAATTGATTTAGCACTATTTTTTTTTTTTGTAAAGCCTGAGTTTTGCTCCCAAATTATAATGTTCTCAAAATGCAGATTTCCATAAATGATTATTCATTAATACAGCATTACATAGTGTAGTACCCCACATGTTCTAAAGAGCACTGTCTTTGTAGGTATTTATAAAATATTTGACAAAAGTTTGATGAAATCCAACATTAAAATATAGTAATTATAATTACTAAAGGGCAGATCAGTTGTAGATAAGAAATAAGGATGCCATGTTCTTACTATGTTCTTAAAATCACTCTAAAGGCCATCAGCTATACTACTGCTATTTATTTTGCATTCTTCACCACTTTTAGAGTAAACACAATTTTTAAAGTCAAGTTCTACAAGATAACTAAATAAAAACCGAAGGATTTAAACGTATCTTCCCGCAGTCTGATTTTTAAACTGTTGACAGTTTTATTTTGATATACAATAACCATGCAACTGATTGCATTTGGGATGGGAGACAGGAGGGGGAAAGCCTTTCCTGAAACCAAAGAAAATACATATTTATAGGAAAATGGGTAGGAAGCTTTAAGTTTCTTCTACGAAAATTTGTTATGCAGTAATTACAAAGTTTAAATACTCTTCCATTTTAAATAAAAATAAAAGTGTCATTAAGCACATTTATATTACCATGTCAAGTGATTCCAACAAATATCACATAAAATACAGTGCATTTTCAAATCAGAGAGACAAAATACTTTCTCATTCACAGTGTTTGACATATTACAGGTAAGCTTGTTCACATAAGGGTTTATTTTAAGGTCATGCTCTTATGAACAGTCCACACCACACTGTGCCACACACAAAAATAATCTCTCAGAATGTGAAGTAACGGGCAAACCATTCCTGACGTTGTGGATCGGGTGAAGCCATTGGAGAAGCTTCAGTCTGAGGAGGGCTAAATTCATAAAAAGAAAAGACAGATTTAACCTACAACCAACAGTGAAAATGCAGAAGGCCTGGAAAAAGCACAAAGAAGCCAATACATAGCACACGATGTTTGCAAATCAAGTATCATGTCATAGGATAACCTGATTTAGTTTAATGCCCATTTCTACTATTTCCGATCATCCACTCCATTGGAGAGCATCAGCAGCACATGGTCACTAAGCCACATAAGAGGGTGGGGGAAAATAGTATTTTTGGGGAGGCGGGGGAATGAATGGGATGGCTGCCTTTTTAAAAAAATGTACTGTGGGGAAAAGCGATTTTTGGAAGATCCTCTTTTAGCATCCTTTTCTTCTGGTCAAATTAGTTGTCAGAAGTATGATGCAAGCATCATATTCTTAAATACGTGCAGAATGAAAACTAAACTATGTATTTTAACTGTTTCATAGTCCAAACTAAATTATTGTAGGTTCATGCACATGGGGTTAGATATGTTTTAACAAGGAATTCAGTGCAAAGCAAACACACTTGCCACCCACAAATATAATTCCCAAATATACCTGCATGATGTAATCTTTATATTACTTTAACGTGCTAGTAAAATGTAAATGTTAGAAAAATTAATAAAATAATCCCTACCGTTTTTGGGGGGTAATACAAGGCACGAAATAATTTGCAATGGAAACTCCAGCATCGCAATCCATGAATTCATGCACATGCATGTTAGTGGCGCCTGAGCAAACATGCATACCACATGCACAGGGAAAAATAAGGAACATTTAATATTACAGGAACTCTACTTTGCCTTTAGAAAAAAAATACTATAAAATTTTATCATTCTCTCTTCTGCCCCCAGACTATATTTTGCAGGTAACACTGAAGTGGAATTAAGAAGCAGTATGGAAAGGGCTTTTACTCACCAGATTATCAAGCACTATATATTTGACTTAATCTGATAGTAAAACTCATTCCATCACTTCCTAAAGCAAAGCTAAACTTGGGTATTTTAATGCTGAAACCCAGCATTAAATACATGCAAATATTTACACATATTCTAAGCTTGCTTCCAATAAAGATTTTATCTGAGGTAAGGAAAGGGAATAAATCAGCACACATTCATCTAACACAGAAAACAGTTTTGTCAGGTAAGATCCACTGTTACACAATAAAGACCTTTAATATGGGGATTGTAACATTCTGAAAGGACAGCTAGTAATAACACAAACATTTAACACAATTGTTCATAAATGTAAACAATTGAAAGCACATGAACCATACTGACTGTGTAGTTCATTAGAAAAATGAAAGAAGGGTTCCAGACTTATTAGAAAGGGGAGAGGAATTACATTTCAACAAGTTTTACAATAAAAAAGGAATACTGTAAAGAGGCTTAAAATATAGTGTGAAAATTAAGATTCCAAAGTAAGATTTGTACTCCTGTGTTGTTCTTAAAGACATGTGGGTTCAGCTAAAAAGAAATAAAAAATTTCTCCAAGTTAGGAAAAACAAAAACTGGTGAGGCAGTGCTCACCTCAAAACCGTCTTGGGCTCTTTGGGTGGTATAGGATGTGGAAGTGGTCTGCTGCTGTTGAACTCAATATCATGGATGGGTGAATTTGGAATAGGATCCAGGCGGTTAGCATGTCCATTGCCCACTCCACTAGATTCCAGAGCACTTAGATTGGGGACACTCACAAACCTGTTTGCTGATTTATCATTCTTCTTCTTTTGCTGCATTGAAAATAACAAATGTAAGGAAGGGCCTGTACAGATAAGGAAATTACTTGGGCTTTTAAAATTCTCATTTCATTGTTTCACCTGAAAGTGAGGGTTTGGATATTATTTATTTATTACAGTTTTAGTACAGCTGCATTTAAAGCGTTCTCCAGAGGGATACGAAAGTTAAATGCTCCAGCCAGTTTACTGCAATATTGAAGAGCTTGACTTAGCTTTAAATAATTTTGACAGTTTTAGGCTGTATGCAGATTTTTCTTCTTAAAGAACAATGTTAACTTTCTTGTTTACACTAACATGGTATTGGTCCAACTACAGAAATGTAGTGGGAGAATCTGTTAGTTTCTAGTCTAATTACAGCCTCTTCCCAATCCCCATGCAACTTAAAAGAAAACTAGTAAACTGCACTCCTAAAGGAAATCTGACAGATAGAAAAAAAACCCCTTTCTATGAAAGTATATAATGGGCTAGATCAAGACTTAGTCACAATGAGGGACCCACATGTGGGGGGCTGCTGAGGGCCCAGTCAAACATGGCACCACCCTGGTTCCACAGTACTTTGTATAGGACTATATTATCCACCAACACTCTTTCTGTGGCCATGATCTTTCTAAAATGTTTACTCACAAATGAAACTTGTTTAACAAAGGTCTTTTAAAATATTAATTAAAAGTTTCCTGTTCACAGAGTCCGCTTGTTTAACTGCTTCCCTCTTGGTTCTAACTGGAGAACTGATTGATAGCTCCTTAATTGCTCCTTGAATAATCAGTCTCTTAACTGCCCTAGTGTCAGTTTATGTTCTCATTGTGGTGGGGGGCAACATTTATTACAGATCTATTCAGTTTATTATTCTTTTCATATTTTATGTCAAAATAAAACTATAAGGAATAAAAATAATGAAAGGAAACCAGTCATTGAAGCCTCCCTGGTGAGAACAGAAAAAATAAATAAATTGGGACAACTACCATAGTTTCAAATCGACAGTAAGCAATAAAATGGGAAGGAACTGTAAATAGGAAACTTTTATCTAATCATATACGAGACCTGAGAAGCCTCAATAGTACTTTCCTGTCTACACTGGACAGGCTGGTCAATTGTGTTTTATTGCCGCAAAAAAGAGAGCCACAAATCAGGTATGACAGGAGTTTAATACTGAAAGCATTTGATAGCTACACTTTGACATTGACATTGTCCCAATTCTTTGTAAAATGTGGGTGAACAAAGAATGGCAATTCCAGAGGAAAAAGGCTAGTGTGAAAGCAACCTTAGTGAGTTTTTCCAGCCGCATGCCAAGCTGTTTCCACTAGATGGCACACATGGATCTATTCTTCAGAGTGAAGTATCCTTACTGCAAGACTCCAACAGACAGATGAACTGGTGATGCCACTAATAAGATTTTAGTATCAACCATTTATCAATTTGCAAAAACCAAACAATTATTTGCTTTTTTTTAAATCAAGTCAAAACTTCAATTTTGCCATAACATTTGTGATGTTTTGGTTGGTCCTAATAGAAAAGGTATTGTCAAACTGGGTTTTACTTTTTTTCCTAGACCAACACTGCCTCCCTTGCTTTTTCTCCACAGTGTGCATGGGATTTGGGTCTCAAGAAACAACTTCATAATGACTGCACATCCCCTGCACAATTGAATAGTCATCTAGAAGGGGCCTAAGAGATCAAACCGCAGGAAGGACTAACAATGTGGAGATTTGGAAAACGGAAACCTCTGTGTCTGCAATAATTCTTAAAAAGGTTCGGGTTGTCGTCCCAGGCAGTAGGTTGTGGGGGACAGGAAAATAGCATCCTGCTCTGATGTTGCTGCATGTCAGAGGGGAGAGGCATACCACCAACCTCTGAAGTAAGTGGAGCCTGGCTGCAATATAAGGAGTCACCGAGCATGTGCTGTACCTTTCTCTCTCATGCCATGTCACTGTCAGGACCAGCAGGAATGTAAAGGAGGAGTCAGGGCCTGAGGATGAGGAGGTATGGCTGGCTATGGCCTACCTGCTTATTAGAAGACATGGGTGACCATAGAAAGCCCTGCTTCCTTGCCCACTCCAGGAAGAGAAGTTGAGAAACTACAGTGGCAGAATATGACATGAACCTGCAGGCTTCCTTCTCTTGGACACTACTGAGAGAAGGAAGCCTGTATGGGGCACAAAGGGGAGAAAGACTTTTGTCCCTTCATGCCCTGCCCCCCTGCTGCCAGCATCTTGCCACTGATAGAAAGAAATCTCTGGGGGCGTCCTTCTTTCGGTGGTGGGTGTGGAAAGAGAGAAAAAAATCCAGTAAAAACAAAACTGCACACTCTAAAACATAATACAGGAGCATATTGCTGCATCATACACACTCCACTCTGCCCGTTCTGTCTCCCCAAGAACCAAACTTTAAGCCTTGGGAGAACAAACCCTGTATTCTGCTTGTGCTTTGCTTAGTGGGAAATAAACCACAGTGTAGGCGTGCAGAAGTGGGCACAATTCAGCAGCATGCACTAGCACACTGCTCATTGAGGAGAAGCCATCATTACTGACCATGGCTTACTGTTACTGATGCTGTTGAAAACCACATGCAGCTGGCTTTCTTTTGTGTGCCTTTCACAGTGTTATTGATCCTTTTTATTTGTGTAATATTAGTAATTCACGTTTTCCCAGTTTCGACATTGTAAATGTATGACATACCTTCACCAGAGGGTTAATAACACCAACATTAGGACTTGCATTAAACACCTTGTTGAAGTTAGTCTCCCTATTGACTAGTTCCAGTTGATAGAATTTCTTGTCATCCTAATGAATAACAAAAAGATTAAAATAAATTTCTGTATCAGTCATCTTGGATATTAAGTTACTGTGGCCAGATTGACATTCACTCACTCAAGAGCTCATTGATTACTCAAATCTGAAGGTTTAGAACTTAAACTCAAAACTGTAACTTATTACCAGAAGTCTGAAAGGTGGTCATTTTCATACTCAGCATAATTCTTACATTCATGAGTGTGCCAGAGTGATCCAACTTCATCCTCTACATGGGGATTTTTACCTACTTCCTTCTTTTCATGGACAGCTGTACAAAGAATTGCACTGGCATTCATAACTTCCTAAAAATTCTTTGGATGCTGGGATCATGCCACTGTTTTCATCTATGTCCCAAACCACATTTGCAAGTTACTTCTATATCACAGCAAGGAAAGCCACCAGTGGAATCCACCATAGCTGGGATGAAACAATGGAATTCTGAGTTCCTGCTGGGCATGTGTCCTTGTGCTAGCATGTAAGTTTAATAGGAAAAATTGCAGTGGCTCACAGAAATTGGCTACTCAAGAACACCACTCCACCACCCAAAAACACTGTGTTTTCACTTTGTACACAACATCCAAGAAGTTCAGAAGATAAGAGAATTATCATTTTGCACTCCCCACCTCCTCCAGTTTATGAGAGCTCACTTAGGGTTCCCTGTTGGAGGCTCCCCCAAATCCTGAAGACAGCACAGGGAAAACTAAACATTATTTTGAGAGAAGACATTAAAATTACTTTAAAATTAAGGAAGTAATTCCTTACTTCATTTTGGCATGCTTTTGAACTTACTTTGAATTTATAATTTAGGTCTTTACAGAGTGGTAAAAGAGCAGGTCTAAATCCATTCAGGATTATGACTGTTCTACCATATAAAAACAAGTAATTTAAGGGGTATCCAATGCAAGGACTGTATTCTCAGGAGATTTGACAAGAGTTATTAGCCTTTGGCATGCTCATACCAAAAGAGCACCAAACTGTCTTACAATCAGTTTCTTTATTAGCTGATCCCTCTCAGCAATCAGGTCTTTCAACTCTGCAATAAGCTGTACATCTTCTGGTCTTGATTCCCTGTTTTGATATTTTTCTTCCATTTCTTCTAAACTTTATAGGAGACAAAACATCACCCATGGGTTAATAATAGTCCAAAGTTCAGATATAATGCCATAAAAATCATGCTATCAAACTAGCTCAATGAATAAACCACAAGAGCTATTATGTGATCTTCTACATACTAACTGATTTCTTTAATGGTTGGCTACAATAAATGAAATGGCATTTTGAGCTTGTGGGCCACCATCTGCCATAATCAGAGTGGAAGCCACATAACCGATGTTTACTTCTTCCCCACAAAAGATACTAAAGCTAAAACAACTAAAAAAAATCCACAAATGTGTAAGACAGTATCAGACTAAGTGCTGAGGAACAATTTAGCAAGAACAGTATAAGTGCCACAAACGACAAATAGCAATTACATCAAGAAAATCGTGAGATGGCTTTAAACAGGGAATGAAGAAGCATTAAAGGAGAGAATGGAAATAAGCACACCAATTTACATAGAAGCTGTAAGGAAAGCCTAATAAAACGAAGCCTAGCATTCGTAGAGGTTAGTAACTTTTGAATACAACTGTAGATTGCTATTTGGTATTGAATCATTATTCATATTCTCGAACACTAACAAATGGGTTCAGAATATTAATTTCCAGATGAAAATAAATGAAAGGGCTAATTCACAATTATATCTTGTAGGTAGGCCATGTTGCGGGGTGTGGGGAGTACAGGTGTGAACTGGGGCTTACATGATTGGGCTGTGAACCTGTCCTGAGCTATCTATCAATTATGTCTGCATGGAAAAGCACTTTTTTCTAAAATTACTTTCAGAAGAGGCAATGGAATTACAAGTAGGTAAAATACCTTGGAAAATACCTTCTATCAGTCAGTTAGTCAGCCCAAATTTGACTCTCAGAAGGGCTCTTGGACTAGATCTGATGCAGCAGTTTCAAAGGAGTATGTATATAGAAGTAGACACTTGATTTTGATCATACATTACTATCTAAGCTTCAGGCTCAGATGAATGACAGATGATGAACAAGAGTTTATTCAGTCCATCTCATATCCTAGCACTAAGATTATATCCCCTGGCTAATTGCTGTTAGTGTGGTTGCATGGAAAGTTTAAGAGAGTCAAGTAGCTCAGATTTCCTTATATGGCAGTTTTTTCAAGGACACAATATTTTTTAATCTGACCATAACCATGTGCACAAAAATAGTGTAAGAGATGCTTACAAACACTTTTAAGTAGAAGGGGAGATGGGGTGTGTGAAGAGGTACAGTATCACATAAAGAGGGAATGAAGATGGAAGAAAATCAAAACTAAGGCCAATGTAGCAGTAATATGATGAGGTGCTTCTCCTAAAGATTAAATTCTCACTTCAAAGATATATAAAAATGCATTTGTTAGCCAGTGTATTAAAATAGTAAATTTAGGCATGGTTGGAGCTTAAGCATAGCAAGGGACTGAGATTGTGTTTGCATGCTCCACATTCCCTAGAATCATAGAATCGTATAGTTGGAAGGAACCCAAGAGTCATCTAGTCCAACCCCCTGCAATGCAGGAAGCTCCTGCAGCCAATCGGAAGCCGTGGAAGCCCCGCTGGACGTTCGGCTTCAAAAAATAGTTCGCAAAACGGAACAGTCACTTCTGGGTTTGCGACATTTGGGAGCCAAAACATTCGGGAACTAAGCTGTTTGACTTCCAAGGTATGACTGTACTGTAAAGCTGGAAAAAGGTTCTGAAAAGGTTACATCATTTAGGTCTTTTTTGGTTAGAAAAAAGGTGAATAAGTGGCGGACATGATAGAACTGTATACAATTATGCATGGTGTGGAGAAAGCTTTCCACCCTCTCATATAATACTAGAATCGGTGGTCACCCAATGAAGCAGTATGCTGGATGATTTGGGCCAGACACAAGGAAGTACTTCTTCATACAGCATGTAGTTAAACAATGGAATTTGCTACCATAAGATGCAGTGATGACCACCAACTTGGGTGGCTTTAAAAGGGAGTAGAAAATTCTTGGAGGATAACACTATCAGTGGTTACTAGCCAGGATGACTGTAAACTCCCTCCAATATTGGAAGTGGCATACTTATGAATGCTAGCTGATGAGGACTACAAGTGGTGAGAGTACTGTTGTGTTCATGTCCTGCTTGTGGGCTTCCCAAAAACATTTGGCTGGCCCCTATGAGAACAGGATGCTGGAATACATGGGTCTTGGTCTGATTCAGCAGGGCTCTTCTTATGTGACTGAATACTCTCCTGCACACAGAAAAACCAATATGTCAGAGAAAAGGACTGTAAGCCTAGCTTTCAAGCCATGTTGATTTTTTAAGTTAAGGTTTCTTTTTTAATCTAGAGGCATATTCAAGCACTTGAAGCAATCTACCTAAAGCTGAAACACTGCTGTTAAGTTTGGATTGAAAGTTTGAAGGTATTTTTATGTTAAAAATAATAATTTCATAAAAAGAGAACCAGTCCACTAAAGAACAGTGAACTCCACTTTCTACAAACCCCTGCAGAATTGAAACAAAACTACCAAAACTTTCTTTTTCTTCTACTACATTTTACTGCTATTGCAGGACAAAAGAAAACAAAGAGACAGGGACAGAGACAAGGATAACTGACTTAAAAAGGACAGCCAAGGATGAATCAGCCACAGAGATTAAATCAGACACAGTTTTCAGAATTAAACTTTTCAAGGCTTATCATATATGTCCATATTTTGCCTAACTGTTCTTTCACTAATGACAGGCTAAAGGAACCTTATCAGAAGTGACACATTTGTGGAATTCCCTCCTCAGGAAAGTTTGCCTGGTGCCAACACCCTTGTTCTCCCAGGCTTTTAAAATGTATTTTGAGCTGCAGTCCTATCCATACTTACCTAAGACCCACCAGTGTCAATGAGGCTTTCTTCTAAGTAGATATGCATAGGATTGCACTATTCTCTAACATGCTATATTTTATCTTGTTTTGCAGAAAGGCTGTGGGTGTGTCTAAATTATTCCATCAAAGTTAGTGGGTACACCCAAAAAAGACAAGTTTGGGCTTCTTTTTGAGAAGTTCCTCCACTTGTGCATGTCTCTCCAATGTCCATCATAATTTACTGAGTAATACTGTAGATCATTCCATTCAAACTCTGCCCACATACGAAATGGTTTAATGTAATAAAACTTACGAAATTTGCAAAGCTGAATTAATTTCCTTGAGCAGCTCTTGGGTCTTATTAAAATCTGCCAGCATGCTTTGTCTTTCTCTGATGTGGTCTGCTGTCATGACATCCAGCTCTTTCTCATGTTTCTTGTTTAAATCTTGTTCATGCAGCCTGTTTAATTTATTTTATGTTAAAAAAGGTTATTCTTACACCAGCTTTGTTCATCTTGACTTCCTGCCATGTTTGAAAAGGATTTGTGCATAGCATCACTGAAAAGAGCTACAAAATCTAATTCTGCTATTTTTGTTTCTCTAATCGTCTAGCTTATTTCACTAAAAAGTCATCTCCTTTAATGCTTTGCAAATAAGCATGGTGAAATGTAAACCAAAATATACTTAAGGGCACTTTAATAAATATTAAATAGTAGCTTATGATTGCACCTTACCAATAGCTAATGTCCTCTAAACTCTGCAACTTGCAAATATTGTGGGCAGTCCAAAACTTAAACTTCACTGTTACTTCATCTGACATCAAATGGGCATATGAGTCTAGCAATTTGAATCTGACTGCCTAAAATATTCTAGGTAAGTTTCAAAAAATCAAGTACAGCCCTTCATTAATTTTAGGTTGCCAAATCAATCAGAACATATTACCTGATATTGCAAATATCCATACCTAATTTGTTGGTTGGATTCACTACGTATTCTGAGAACCTCCTTCCCTTTAAATTCCAGTTCCTTGGTTAGTGCACTTATGTTCTCATGCAGAGCAAGAATCTCCTTATCCAGTTCAGATATATGGTGGTCTCGATGCCTCAATTCATCCTGTAGATCTGATATCCGGCAAACAAACTCTTTTTCCTATCAAGCAAGTATCAATAAGAATACTTTATATAACATATTCTTTGTATGACACACCTGCTTCTGGTTGAATAAACATAACTTACTTTCCCACTTTTATATTTCTAGTTACTAGATAAGAGTAAAGAATCAGATTACATTTAGAATGGCAACATATAAAGAACTATAGATAGGCATTTGTACCTCCTGCCCCTACTTTGCCCTATTTCCTCTCCTCTGCAAAATATGGTGATCATGTTAGAGCTGAAGGGAGGGCTGAACCATCATTATAAAAAGTACTTATGGACTTAGAGACAGAGCTGTGCTTTTCTACGCACACACAAAATTCCTGTAGGCTCAAGACTAGCACCTTCATGCTACCCTCTGCTGCCAGAAATACTCTCCAGCAGCACAAGTGAAGTGCACATGTGCAATCTTCCCAGGAAGGTTTTGGGTGAGGTACTGAGGTTCATTCTGACCTTCCTGCTATTTTTCTGCAAGATTAGGTGGTCTCTGCCCACTGGTTCCCTTGAGCATTATTAACCGAAAACCGGGGTGGATTTTCTAGATCAAACCTTGTTTGCAATGCATGGAAATTGCCATGGATCAGTTTTTCATACATGCACAATTCTGTTTTAGCTGTTTTGGAGGGAAACGACCTCCTTTGGTTTCTCTCTCCCCATTTTTGTATTTCTGCAGACCTCTAGGTTCACTTGGGCAAGCTGATACCTCTGTCTTGTCCATAGTTGGTGCCATTTGCCTACATAAGCACCAGCACTTAGTCTATGAAGTTGGAATAGAAGAAATGATATTGACTGAAAGGAGCCAGTATACTAAACAGGTACTAAAGGAGTTGCAATTTTTCTTAACGGTGAACATATGCTCTGTGCCCATAATTAAAAGATATTTACTCTCTTTTGGCTATGTGGAAGATATATACCTGGTGCCTGCTAAGCTCTATGCTTCTTTCAAGTTCCATTTTAGCAGCTGCTAGTTCTTGTTGATGATTATGTCTTAGTTGATCAATTGCTGCAGCATGCTGATGGTTTAGTTCTGAGCGCAAAGATGCTGGAACATAATAAACAGATTTTTTTGTATAGTTCTACAAGTAGTAACCCAAACCACACATATGTATAACCATGCATTTATTGCTTTAGGGGAATGACTAGACACGTAGTTTTTAACAAATTTGTTTTCCAGCTATGTTGCCTCCTTTAGCTGAAAAATGTTAAATTTTGTCATACAATCAATAAATAAATGAGTGAATAAATGGAAATGTTTATCAATGTAACAGTAATTATTATTATACATTAAAATTGTGCTGAATGCCAAATTAAGCACTAAAAACCTTGCAGAATTTTATTACTCTGCGGTGGACCTAGGGTAAGCAATATGATATTTCATATTACTACTCCAGATACTTTATATTACAACTCCCATCAGCCTCAGCCAGCATTGCCAATGATCAGGGATGATGAGAGCTGCAGTCCACTTCATCTGTAGGGCACCATGTGGCTATTCTTGCCAAAGGTAATTTAAATACTTATTACATTCCTGGCACTCAAACTGCAGTATTTTGATGCTTGAAAAAGTTAGCCATTGTGAGTTGCATGGAATGTGGTTACATAAGTGTTGCCTATAACATTCAGTGAGAGCAACTCAGTTTCTGCCTCATTTTGTGACCCTTTAAAGTTTTATTTCAGTTTTCAATAATTTATGTACTTTTTTAAAGGCTGTTTTTCTTTTTTTCACAGATACACACCATTTTGTGACTCCATGTGTCCACTAAGCATGCTCAGTGGATTTTTTTGCGTTTACAGGTTGCTCTCTTTTTGCCCCCCCCCCCCCCCCAGTATTTTCTGTACTTCTGCAAATCTCAGGATTCCCACATGCACGCTGCTACTTTCCTGTTGTTTCTCAGTGACCCACTTTTGGCTCTATTTTTGTGAGCACGGGGACAATGAGTTTGCTCTTTAAAAGGAATTATTAATGAATGATAGTGATATGAATAGGTGATATGCACAAATTTAACACTGAAGAAAAGGGCCTAGTAATGAAAGACTGGGACAAAACAGGCAAGATGAGGGATAGCACAAGACATCTGTCTGAAACTATCATAGGAAGATGTGTATTTCTCAAATTTGGCACAAGTTTCCATTTAAAAAAAACCAACAACAGGAGCATTATCCTGAACAGGAGGTGATAAATAACAATACTGCACCAATAAAATGGGTAAATTGTGCTATAAAACTGTGGGTATCAACTACTTCGAGAATAGTCAGCTTTTCTTCAGAAAAAGTATAAAGGTAGCCCAACACACGGGAAACCACCCATTTTCATTTTTCTGTATACTGGGCAGCACATGCTATCTGCCTTCTGCACCAGAAGTAATAGCTTATGTTTTAAATAGTCACATGAAAATACTGTACCAAGCATAGCTTTCCCTTCATCTTCTAGTTCAAAGCGAAGAGTCTGCAGTTCCTGTTCCATTTCTAGTTTGAAAGCATCCATAGCTTGCCTGTGTGCTTCTTTCAGCGCATGAAGTTCTTCTAAGTGCTTCTGTTTTAAACGTTCCTCAAGTTCCTAGCAAATTTAAAGGAGAATTGCTCTATGTGTATAGAAAAATATTCTTCTCAATCAGGCAAAATGATTGCTAATTAATAATAATAATAATAAAACAACCCGCTGTTATTAACCTTTATTTTTTTGTAACTCCAATCCCACAACCTAGAGTGTAACCCCCTCACTTTTCCATTTTCCCACTTTCTGGACAAAATGTGGGTTGTTAGGGCTTTGGTTGGGCCTAGAGGTAAGGCCTCAAGAGTAACTCATACCTCTACACATCCCTCCTACAGTTCAAGAGAAGTTAGAACACACACGTGTAGTTTCCTCTATGCCTCTCCACCCCTGCCGTTCTCCCAGTACAATGTTTCTTTGGGTGCTTTCTGAGTTCTCAAATGAAGATAAAAAAGTTCTCTGGAGTAATATCTCATAGTTCATGTTAACATACTGAAATCTGAAAATGTTAACATGCTACAAAATACTGAATGAACATGCCTTTTGCTCTTCTTCTTTTGTTTCCTCCATGTTCTGAAATGCAAGGATATGTGCTTCTTTCAAGGACTTGTGTCTTTGTTGATGCTCTTCTTCTAGCTCTTCAATCTCTTGGGCCAGCCTCTGTCGCTCCTGGCTAAATTGTGCCTGAAGTTGCTGCATTGAAGTCTGAGACTGGGAAAGCTGCATTTCTAGATTCTGCTTCAACAGGGAGATCTAATTCACAGAAAAGCAAAGGTAACTAGAAATTCAAACTATAAACACTGTGTTTATATTTACTGATAGATATTTGAGATTTTTTATTGTGGTCACAATACAGAGAAGTACAGAGATCCACAAGTGTGGTGTCCTGCCTTGCCAAATAGGAGCCCTCCCACACTACATCAAGCAGTTTCTTATATGGTAGAGGAAAGCTGGTGGGCAGCGGAGAGACTACAGGTGTACTGTGTTCACAAATGTTCTTGCATTTTTCAACATTTCCTCTCTGTATTGGGGCCTATTTTGCTTAGTAACACATTCTGGTTAATAGAAATTTGAATACCCAACTGCATGCAAGTCAACTTCTGTTTGCACAACAGGACTTTCTCTTCCTTTCCCATCCAGCTTCTAGTGTCCTCAAAATCTGCTCTAGAAAGATGGGGGACCCTATAGAGCAGAACCTGGGTGCATGCAAAATGGACTACAGGGGGGAGGAAAGGAAGGGAAAGTCCCATTGTGTGAGCAATTTTGTTGGGAAGTTGGCCAGACATCACTGGATGTCACCTACAGTATATGCCTAATCAAGTATTACTATGAACTATAACTAATGAGCAAAGAAATACCACATAGTTTATGGAATGCAGATTAGCAATGTGTCATCACCAGCTGTTTGAATGTCAAGTGCAATACACTTTTAGTGGATTGCAATCCTACAGCCAGCTGAAAGCCAGTTCAGTTGCCACAGAAAGTTAATTCAAGTGCTGCACCACTGGCAGAGAGAGTGTCCTAATGGTGGGATGGTGCTTAAGCCGCTGGAGGACCTCAATACACCCACTGAAAAGTTCAAGGATATAGGTGTCCCACTGGTAGTAGGGGCCAAAGTGAGGCATTTTGGTGTGCGTATCAGGAGCAGTCAAAGATCCATAGGATTTTAAGCCCCCTTGTTTCTCCAACACACCTTCAAAAATGGCATGAAACTTCATCAGCCCTGGGGGGATATGGTGGAGTAATGTCCCTTCCATTGGAATAAACAGCAGAGGTGAGGAATGAAAAATCTGTCACCATCCCATTTCCTGGCCTGGTTGAAGTGAGCCAAAATGGGTATAGATATGTAACTGCAATCCTACACACACCTGGGAGTAAGCCCCATTCATCTCAATTGAACTTACTTGCATGTAGACATGCATAGCATTGTGTTGAGAAATTACTTATCAATTAAAAAAGATTCTGTTTCATCACCGCAGTCAAGAGACTAAATATCAGTAATTTTTTTTGCCTAATATGTACTACCAAAATCAATGCTAATAATTCTACAGCACCTTCTAAAGAAAATTCATATCCTTTAACCCAGCTGTAATACATGCCATTATTATGAATTTGTGGCATAGCTCATGCCTTCATAAATCAATCTAAAGGCCCACTGGCAGCCTTCAATTCAGTAGATTATTTTCTACACACCCAGTAATAGGCAACATGGGTACTAGCAGGGTAGAGAGCAATGTACAAACCACACAGGCTACTCCTGCTCTGGGCAATGATTCTCACAGAGTGAGTTATGTAGCACCACCCAGGACACGTTCATCAGGCAATAAAAGAGAGTGCAACTTTAAATCCAGCACGCACTCTTACTAGCAAAAAATGAAGCTCCACTGCAGAGGCTTCTGAGGTATGACATCACTCTGCAACGGTGCTACCAAGTCATTTTGATTTGAGAAACACCATTCCAAGACTGAACTCACATGAAACAACAGTGTGGACTGAAGGCCCCTTAAGATTAGTAGTGGGGCATATGGTTTTCCAGATTGATAAAGTTAACTGATAAAATCATTGCAGTCATTAGTATGCTCTGCATTAGTCTGCAGTGGCTCATAGTACAAAACAAAACAAAACAAAACAAATTTATTACTTATACCCCACCCATCTGGCTGGGTTTCCCCAGCTACTCTGGGCGGCTTCCAACAAGAGACTAAAAATACATTAAAACATCAGTCATTAAAAACTCCCCTAAACAGGGCTGCCTTCAGATGTCTTCTAAACGTCAGATAGTTGTTTATTTCTTTGACATCTGATGGGAAGGCTTTCCACAGGGCAAGTGCCACTACTGAGAAGGCCCTCTGCCTGGTTCCCTGTAACTTTGCTTCTTGCAGTGAGGGAACCGCCACAAGGCCCTCGGCGCTGGACCTCAGTGTCCAGGCTGAACGATGGGGGTGGAGACGCTCCTTCAGGTATACTGGGCAGAGGCCATTTAGGGCTTTAAAGGTCAGCACCAACACTTTGAATTGTGCCCAGAAACGTACTGGGAGCCAATGCAGGTCTTTCAAGACCAGTGTTATGTGGTCTCAGTGGCCGCTCCTAGTCACCAGTCTAGCTGCTGCATTCTGGATTAGTTGTAGTTTCCTGGTCACCTTCAAAGGTAGCCCCACGTAGAGTGTTGCAGTAGTCCAAGTGGGAGCTAACTAGAGCATGCACCACTCTGGTGAGACTGTCCGTGGGCAGGTAGGGTCACAGCCTGCATACCAGATGGAGCTGGTAGACAGCTGTCCTGGACACAGAACCGACCTGCGCCTCCATGGATAGCTGTGAGTCCAGAATGACTCCCAGACTGCGCACCTGGCCCTTCAGGGGCACAGCTACCCCATTCAGGACCAGGGAGTCCTCCACACCCACCCGCCCCCTGTCCCCCCAAAACAGTACAAAAAAAGTCAGTATAGTAAGGATAGTGGTATGTATTAGTGGTAATATTTAATATAAAGATTGAACTCGCAAATTATAGCAGGATTTTAAATGAAGACACATTTACAGTGTGATACAGGTAAAACAATAAAGCAATTATTCTAATTACTGATCAGATTTTGTAAAAGCTAATATAAACACTACATATATAAACGAGCAAGCTGAAAGACCGCTGCGACAAATTCTAGTGCCTGCACTAAAATTAACTTGCAGTCATGATAAATTTTTAATTCAGAATTTCCCTTCCCCCATTCTTGGTTTTCTTTATGTATCTGTGGGAACTAGCAACCTTGAACAAACGATTTAGGGCAGGAGCCCTGACAACAAAAGGGACTTGAGTAGCCTCTTAACTTTGCTACTACAAATTATTTAAGTACAGTGGTACTTCTGGTTATGAACTTAATTCGTTTCAGAGGTCCGTTCTTAACCTAAAACCATTCTTAAGTTGAGGTACCACTTTAGCTAATGGGGCCTCCCGCTGCCACCGCCATGCAATTTCTGTTCTCATCCTGGGGCAAAGTTCTTAACCTGAGGTACTACAGTGGTGCCTCGCAAGACGAAATTAATCCGTTCCGTGAGTATCTTCGTCTAGCGGTTTTTTCGTCTTGCGAAGCAACCCTATTAGCGGCTTAGCGGCTAATAGGCTTAGCGCCTATGGGCCAGAGGGTACACAAACCCTCCATTATCAGTGGGAACAGGACTCAGGAGTGAAAAGCAACAACAACAACAACAACAACAACAACAACAACAACAACCCTACACTTGCCAGTGTCAGCAATGCAGACTATGAGCATGCTCAGATATATTCATTTCAGAATAATGTTTAATTCTATAAACTGCAGTTTTCCTTCCTGATTAATGAGTGAGTCAAGAGGGAGAAAAGTCTGCATTTCCCAGATTACACATTGGCAAATAAAGCTTAGAAGCAGCATTAGCTGATGTATCACATTCCTCTTCGGACACCTGCTAAGTGGGGAAGATGGAAACTGGCAGATCAGAGAACTGGTGAGGCGCCATTACAAGCTGCCAAGGCAAAATTTGAAAGGGAATAGGCTTAATGTTTTCTGAACTGAGAGAGGTTCAAACACTCCCCAACCTTCCAAAATTCTTGTCCACCCTTAAACAGTACTTCTATCTACAGTAGTCCTACCCCTTCCTGTTGCTGTGTTCCACTCTACTTGCTACACATTATACAGGCCCTAAGCAAAAGTTCTACTCTTGACTTATATGTTCCTGCAGTGCAAGGTCTACAATTAAAGTTCCTCCTAAATCATTTCTCTTGGTTGTAATACCTAGTATATTCAGATTCTGCTCACACATCACCGAACAGACTTGAACATTAGTCCAATTCTCTAAATAAAACCTGGAAGCAACATATTTCTTATATGAATTAAATTAATCATTACCAATTTTAACGTATCAAGGCAGATACTATGTAAAGAATATATGCTATTGGAAGTTCCATTAAAAGTGGCAAAATTAAGGACAAACTTTTACGTGTAATACATGCATGCGTGGAATATATTATTTTATGCATATAAATTAATTTTAAAAACTTGCTATCCCATTTTGAAGTAGAAGAAAAGGATGATAAAAATCAGTTTGGTCACCTTAAATAAGTGGACTGGATTACTAGCTGCCTAGCACTTAATATGAACAAATTGTATATAAAGATTCTATTTTAAGCTTCCACATTTTTAAATCTTTTTCTTTTGCTTCTGTTAGTTATCTATTGTAATGTCTCATTTCCTATCCTTGCATTATATTGTTGACACAATGGCAACCAACCTACTAGAATCTGATAATAAATTATGAAAAAAGTTCCGTAACTGTGCAGAGTTTTAATGATCCATAATATATCTCATCATATAAAGAGCCCTATTAAAATTGCACAGAATGTTAATGTTTCCCCAGCATTGATCTTTTACATTCATATAACCATTCAGTGATGAGGTAGATTTCCAAGTTAACATGCAGTAATAGAAATAATCCAATTATGCTAATCAGTATAAATATCCTTTTTGCTCTTCTTTTATCTTTCCATTTGGACAAGAACAAATTTTAAGTTTTTGTCAAAATGTATTTGAGTTAAACAGTTTATTTCTTAAGAAATAATGTTAAATAAATATTATTTTTATTATTAACCACCGCTGCAATCCAAACTGTGCCAAGAGTAGGCAGTGGAGAAACATGCATACAGCCTGTTTTCTTATAGTTTCTACTGCAGCTGATTCTCCAACTGTGTGACTGTCATTACTGTAACTTTCCCCCCCTAAGTTTAACCTAACCCTTTCCATAAGAGAGGCAGGAAGGGTGAGACAGGAAGAAATAGAAAGCCTTGCCTAGCAGGCAGTGGCACTAGCAGCAGAGCCAGTCAGTGAAAGCAAAGACCATTGAACTCAATGAGATTTATTTCTGAGCAGATATCTGTGCTGTAAAATACTATGCAACTCTATGAAGCCTGCAACTAAAATGACACCCTGTACCTGCAAACTATGTTAGTCATTCTAGGAAAAGCTCTACCTACAAACTTTTTTTAAAAAATCATAAATTAATTGCCACAGGGCAGGGATGGTGAACGTGCTGCGGCCCACCCTAACAATTAGCCACACTGCCTTGTTGGGCTAAAGGGAGATAAGAGTCCATCAGTAACTGAAGAGCTGTACATTTCTCATCCCTGCCGCAGGGGATCTTCAACTGTTTTGATTATCCTAAAGACCAAAGTCAATATTCCAGGGAGTTTTCCTAAACATTATGTTTAAATGTTAGCTAGGATCCAAACAGCCTTAAATGAAGTGAAAGGCACTTCCTTATGCAAAAAGGGGAACAAGTGATTTATTCCTCGCTGCATCACAGCCCATTGCATTACACACCTCTCTGAAAGGTCTCCTGACCATCACAAGTGGCTTTTCAGCCATGTATGTGTGTGACAAAGTAAGTGAAAGATAGAGAAGCTACATCATGTGTGTATGTAGTGCATAAACTTAATAGCGTATGACCTTCTGGTGACCATTGAGATCCCACTCATTAATTTTTAAATCTTTGTAGAAATAACAGAATGAAATATAGTAGCCAAACCATAACTGAGTTGCATTATTTATATTAAATTGTAACACGGTACCACACATTTCCATGCTTTAGAAAAAGCTTTATAATGTGCAAATGTACTGCCTGCAAGCTTGCTTTTACATCACATAAAATGACTGTGTGATGTTTAATGTCAAATGATATTAACACATACACATACGAATGAATGAATGAATGAATGAATGCAGCGCAGAGCTTTTTATGAAATTAATGTGTAAACTCTTCCCTTGAACAACATTTCTTTATTGATTTCAAAGGCTAATGCTCTGAAGCAGCACTGGCCAGTATGCAAGCTGAGAAGTGCAAGCATGCCCTCATGTACATATTGTAAGTGCAACTCACTTACATTGCTGATAGATTTATGCAAAGCTTCACCGAGACAGTGCCGCTATGAAGGAAAGATCACAGGAATAAAGGGAAATATTCAGAAATAACTAAGAAGATGGAATAAAGAAGGGACAGTAAAACACAGAACATTGTATTAATTTAAGAAGGAAAAATATGTTGAAAACTGGGCGAAATTGACACAGAACATTTTTGCTATGGCTTGTTATGGAAATCCACTGAACATATTAAAATCACATAAATACAATTTGTGGTCCCATTTTTATAAGAGTTAAATATTGGGAGGAAATTTGTGTATGCTCAAGGATTTTATCATGCTCCTGTATTAAATATTTTTTTCCTTTGATCCAAATTGACACATCTACTTCAGTAAATATACTCTGGAAGAATGGCCAAGTATCTGTTGCATTTCACTATTAATATTTTGTTAACAAAAGCCCTTCAAACATTTTAAACAAATGTTCAGGTATATTTTGACATACATTTTGCCATCGTTTTAAACAAGGTGGCAACATGATTAAACATCAACATCTATTTTATTGCCAAACTCAAACCAATCTGTAAATAATTTGGAACACAACTGAAACTTTGTTTTAAAGATTTAGTTATGGATGTTCCTTAAAATATGTATTTTAAATTGTCAATCCATAGCAAAATTACATTCTACATATAATACTTTAATGTCATTTAATAGGGGTGTGCACTGGTCACAATTGTCAATTTGTATCTGTCTTTGGGAAGCAGTCCAATTTGTTTCAGAACCATTCTGTGTCTTTCCAACTTGACATTATTGGAGATCAAATTAAACCTATTGAAAATTAAGTTTTCTTTTCCCCTGTCCACTATAATCAGGAAACTAAAATAGCTATAACTTTTTTCACAGAAGTGGATGAAATGTGCAGGCATAGGAATCCCTCCTTAGTGGATTAAGCCTTCCTAATTGTAAGCAGATACAACTAGGGAACTTTGTGTGCGGCATCTTTACAAATTGATTTTCTTAAAAACAAGTATTTTTTTCATGTTATGACATAATTAGATTCAGTTTGTAGAATAGGTCATACCTTCAGAGAGGACGAAGGCTGCAATATTTCAGAATGATACATGTAATAGTTCTCCTACAAGTGCAGATGTTACTATTTCAGAGTGAGTACTATGAGACTCTTGGAAAGCAGCAACAATGATGTAAAAATAGCGTAGATTCCCCAAGAAATGACCCTTGTTACTCCAAGGGTCATTGATAGGGTGGGCTTCTGCCTCTCCCCATGGATTTTTGGGGCTACAGAAGAGACCTCTTCATTGACTTGTTTTGTGAAAAACAAGCAGTTTTTAATGTCTCACACATCACTGTGATTGGAGTACCCTGGGAAAATAATTCATACTGATTCATGGAAGACCTGTCCATCAAAATGAAACATCTCCCCCACCTCTCTATCCACTCCCCTCTCAAGCTCTTGGCGTTTCCCCAGTCAGTTTGTTTTGGTTTTTGAGGGCAGGGTGGGTGTGGAAAGTAGAGGCCACGGAGTAACAGAAGCCTTAGGAGTCTGTGATCCACCTCAAGATGCCTTGTTTATAGTACAAACTGTAACCTTCCCTGTTTCACATTCAGGGTACACAGAGCCGATGCACACCCCTACCATTTATTAACAAGCTGAAGATGTACTGTCAGCATGTATAAGTGGTACATCACCATATACATCAGATGCAACAAATATATGATCAATACAATTTTAAAAATTGAATGATGGGTAATTTCATTTCTGGATACATGATTTATGATTCAGGCACCAGTTATTTCAGATTAGTGCGAAGCAAAAAACAAAAAAACCTAAGCTATACTAATTCCCAGATCTAGGAAACTGCAAAGCTACATTCATGGCGAAGCCAGCTTGATGTATTAAGATTCCAAACTCTGAACTACTCCTCTGAAAAGCGGGTCCTACACTCTTTGCTTGCTGAGATTGGATGTCAGATACATCTTTTAAACCTGAAATTTGGGACATTATGCTTGTTTACTTTGGATTTTATTTGATTTAATGCTAGGAAATTGTTATCTACATAGAGTAGACCCACTGAAATTAATGCACTTAAGTTAGCAATGCCCACTGATGTGTCTACTTTGAGTATGACTTAATTGTAGTCAAACTAATATTTGTGTGTGTTGAGAAAGTCCTGGATGTGATCCTGAATTGTTGTTTGCTGTGTGTGTGTGTGTGTGTGTGTGTGTGTGTGTGCATATACTAACAGTCAGGATCACCTACATTCTCTATCAGAGCTACCTCATAGTCTAACATACTTTTCAGCCCTATTTCTTTCCCCTTAATGGGGAAAGCAAAGATATTATTTTGTGTCCTCAAGCCCGTGATACTTAGTTCTATCTCTAATTTCCAAATAATGTCTACGAGACCACATTCTGAACCATTATCTCAATACAGTGAAGGCCTGGTTGGGGACTGTGTAGAACCAAAAGGTGCAAATGTCCCGGAAGGCCTGTAACTGCTATCTTGGTAGTCAAGATAACCCCAGGACTAATTGGTGTGAGCTGTAACATGAGATCACACATGTTTATCTGCTTGTCTGAAGCCTTCTTTGGGATAGAGGAGGCTTCTCATGCTGCTTGCTTGTCAGCTGCTTGCTTATCTAAGAGATGGATAAGAGCTGGGAAGGGGCCTCTAAGCCAGGTGTGAGTTAATTGGACCATTGTTGCCTGCTTAATACCTTGCTTTTTGTATAAGTAAACCATATATGATTAGCACTTCATGGACGAAGCCAAAGTGCTGCTTGCCACTTCAGCGGCAAGGAATCCTGCATTACATTGCAGTATGTGAGTATCTTGCTATACCTGTAATATAAAATACTACAACTGATCACTATGAAGATTTGTGCATCTTTCTTTGGAATCCCTGCAACTGGGACCATCGGGCCAACAGTCAATTCATCACCCTGGTCTGTATTTGGACCCGCAGGACAGAACAGGACTAACAAATTAATTTCAGACAAGAGAGAGGTGCTGTTGGTCAGCAGACAAGCTAATTTAGGACTGTGAGTACAGCCTGTTCTAGATGGGATTGCACTCAATTTGAAGGATAGGCTTTGCTCTTTGGCAGTGCTTCTGGATCCAGCATAGCTCCTTGATGCCAAAGCAGCTGCTGTATCCAGGAATGCTTTTGCCCAGTTTTGGCTGGTGTGTCAACCCTTTTCTGGAGAAGGCAGCTCCGATATGTCACCTTCAAGCTAGATTTTTGCAACATACTCTATATGAGGCTGTTGCCTTTTAAGTGTGTTCAGAAACTGTAGCTGGTACACAATGCAGCAATCAGATTGCTTTCTTGTGTATGTTTCTAAGACCATATGACACCAACCTTGTTTGGTGTTTCCAGGCCCAACTTAAGGTCCTGGTGGTTACCTATAAAGCCAACAGCTTATGGGAGGGGATCTGAAAGACTGCCTCCTCCAATATGAACCAATCCAGAGGCAGAAATCATTTTCTGAAACCCTTTTGTATGGCCCACAAAAGAGATCCAATTGGTGAGGATGCTAGATAGGGTATTTTCTGTACCGGCACCTCAGTTTATGAAACTCCCTTCCTAGAGACATTAGACTGGCCTCATCCCTGCTTAATTTTAAACATATTTTTTTTGTTTGGCTTTTAGTGTTTTTTAAGTTGACATTTTGTTTTAATGTGTTACTTATATTATTGTTTTAAACTGTATTTTCTTTTCTTGCAAACTTGCTTAGTGGCCCATGTTATAGCCAAAAGGTGATACAAAAACATTTTAATAAACAAACAGTGAAATTTTATGGCTATCTACTTACAAGTTAGTCCCAATAAGTTCAATGGGACCTACTCTCAGACAAGCTGATCATAGGATTTAAGGATTAAACCATATTCTGTTTACCACATTTCTAAAATACACCTATAAATGTACTTTTTCCTGAACACATCAAAATCCATAGCTTATTGTATTTAATTTGTGTGTGTGATGCTTTTTAGTTCTGTTGCAGAACAGGAATATTTAGTAAAGTTAACTCACTACTTTCAGGAGGGGGCATCATTAATTTGAAACCCATCAAAGATATGATGCAATAAAAAATCTTCCAGTATCCATTAATGGAAGACATATGCGTTCCAGTGGAAACTATGCTGAAATTATTGTTTCCTTCCTGTGACACCCATCCCTATGCTTTGTCTGCTGCATAATTTTTACAAGTCTCAAACTGTCCATCCTTAAATAAGTCTTTGTCTTTGTATACAGCCTATCACAATTATTTGATTTCTGCAGGTAACATTTGTAGAACATATGAAGGTCCTATGAAGAATTTCCATACATAAAACCAGGTGGCTTCCAATGTGAACAGATATTTCAGCAACAAACAAGAAACTTATTACTGGATAGTCTTCAGTACCTACATTTTTGCTTTTTGCAAAATGTGCATGGTTCAGATGGCTGTTGTGGATTTAGCTCCTCTCCTTTGTATATTGTGTGCTGTTGGGCTGCACTGGGCATGGATGCTTAATACGTTTACGTTTTTCATTTTGGATTTTATTGTTATGCATCAGGCTCTGAGTAGCACGAGCTTTTGAGGGAGAGGGATATAAACAAACTGGTGAATAATAACATTTCCCCCAATATTTTAAGCTAGAGTCTTCTCAGATGTGAATCATAAAGTCTGTCCTTCAGGTCCACAGTTGTACATTGGAGAGAGCAGATACCATGGCTTAGCCCTTACAGATTTCCCAATTCACTGCTAATCAAAGCATATTCATATATTTCATATAATTCTGTAACAGACACAATGGCCACCGACTTCAGCATATGATTTCCCTCCTTAATCATCCAACTAGCTCTACAACAATTTATCCCTTTTCAGATGTAATTTCACAACAGTAATAAAACATGCTAGTAATCATTCCAGTTACCTGATCCAAAAGATCTTCAACTTTCTTCTGCCAGCTATCTCTGGCAGCATTTTTCTCTCTCTCTTTTAGCTGCAGAAGTTGAGTCATTGCTGACTTTTTATCCTCCTCATGCTGAAGCCTTAACTCTTCTCGAAGTTTGGTACATTCCTGCCTAAGAAGAAGAAGCAGAACTAAAACTTTCTGGCCTTTAATAACACTATAAAAATATTATTGAAATGCACAGTTTGGTCACATAACTGCATTTAATACATGCTTTGTTGTAAAAGAAAAAAAATAAAATAAAAAGGGCACTTGCCGAAGATTTTCTGTCCATTTTATTTCTAGATCACGGGCCATTCTGTCAACCTTGAATTTTTCCTCTTCCCTCATAGCTACAATCATTACTTCATGCTGCTGTCTTTCCTGGTCTAGTTCACCCTAGGAACACAAAATTCAAAACATAGATAAGCAGCAACAAAATGATTTCATGACAATATTTTGCTCGGAAGCAATGTTACTGCCTTTACTGAATGCTCAAGCAGTACTAGTGATTTTTTAAACTGACTGCTCAAGAATATGTTTTAGTTTGTATATTTTTATGCAATTAATTTAATGACACCTTAAAAATTTGTATTTTGATAATATTTTAATTGTATGAATTGAGTTGCTTGTTCCTATTAACTATTCATTAAAAAAACAAGGATTTTCAAGTTCATCAGTGTTATGTAGATAAAACAGATCCTGACTCAAGGATCCATGATAACTTTTAGGTACATGCAAAGGAAGCTTGATATGTGCATAAGAACATAAGAGCCCTGCTGAATCAGACCAATGGTCTATTAGTTCAGCAACCTATTTTCCACAGGTGTCCTCTGGATGCTTCTCAGAAGCTCACAAGTAGGAAATGAAGGATACAGTCTTCTCTTGTTGCTTCCAGCAGCCGGCATTCAATGACATGCCAGCTCTGAATCTGAGGTTAGAGCCATAATGACTAGACTCATTCCCCATGAATTTGTCAAATTTCCTTTTAAACACATCTAGTTTAGAGGACCGTAGCACATCCGAGTGAATATAAATATATGGGGTTACAGTAGACATTAGAATAAATAGGAAAGCTTCTCTCTGTGTGTAAGGAGAGGGAGCTTCAGATGTGTAAAGCAGTTGCCATGAATCAGAGTGAGGGAGCTGGTATCCTGCAGTTACCTGAACATTATACAGAGAATCAGTGGTCTCCCTCAGTCTTGCCCTGGTTAACTCCAGTTCTTTTTGTAGTATTTCCTGGGTTTCCTGGAGATTGGAGATGTGCCCTTCTGCAGTACCAAGGCCCTGTTCACTTTTTCTTACTAGATCTTGTAATCGACCCATCTACAAAAAGGAGAGAAAGAAGTATTGATAGTTTAACAATTTCAGATTATGAACTTGTGTATGCTGAATAGTATAGTACTCAGTATATAGTTAACTGAGCATGACATACTTTTGTGCATATTTTCCCCTATTTAAATATAATCTTCATACAGGCAAAACCAACCCCACTCATAATTTTACTATTCACTACTATTAAAAAACAATCATACACGAAACATTTCAAACAAACACAAGTATCACAGTTTCCTAAGATTTAGTCTTTTAAAAAACAGGTTATAAAATACAATATTATAGATAAGAGAGGGCTGCCAAGAGCTACTGTAATTTCAAACATGGTTGGCAATTGCAAAGCTATATCCCCTATATGCTGAAGCTTTATTCATTATGCACACCAGTATTCTGCAAGAATGTAGACAGCACTGCATCCAAGCACACACAACTTGCTGTTTGAAGTCTCATGGCCTTCACCCCATCAATATCTGGTAAGGAGACAAGCTTGCGTTTACGAGACTATACCTGTATTTTGAAATATTTCCTAAAGGATTGTATTAGTCAGGAGTTGCCAACCTTATTATTAAAGGTTTTTGTAACAGGATTTTGTGGAAGGCAATTCTTTTATAACTTTACTTTTACAAGGATTATCTCAAATAGAACTTCAGACATTTTTAACACTACATAGTGGACCTTTGTTATATACGCTAGCAGCATATAACAGCTGCCTGCAACTGGGAATGCATGAAGAACATGCAATACAGATTACTTCCAATTATATCCGCATGACATAGACTAGTATACATATTTTGGTTAATATTCTCTTTTTTTGTATTTGTTTGCTTATGCATAAATATCACCCTAAATTAAGCTTTCGATTCAGAACTACTGACAGTATCAATGAGGCTGAATGTGAGGAAAATGCAAATCAATAGTGTGAATAAGGAAAAATTATCCTTCCGTTTCAAGTTTAAAAACCAATAAACCATGAAGTACATGTCTCCCTTAAGAGTCTTCAAAGCAAATAGTGAACCTAGTACACAATCTCCTCCTAGAGAATGAGTAACTAATGTGCCACTTTCCAAAGCAGAACTCATATTTTGCCTGACTTGGAAGCTCTATATACCCATATCCCTTCATCCAGTGGCCTCATATACCCATCAATGTTCTTGAACATAGGAGGAATTTAATTAAACTTGAACTTTTACTCATTGTATTTTGAAAACTAGCTTGGTAAAGTTGGATTATTGTTTGTTACACAAGTAATCAATACCACCCTTTGAAAAGAGATGACTCATCTACAGTTATTTGCCTTCCGCTCTGTATATATACATTTGCATATTCACTTCTCCACCAGGCGGTCCACCAGCCACCACTCCAACTTCAGATTCTATTTTCTAAGAAAAGTTGTTGAATGGGTGGACAGTCTGCAGACTCAGACATACACAGACACTGTCAGCTACATATAAACCTTCTTGCCTGGCTTTTTACCTGGGTATGCAGCAAGACTGAAATTGCAGTTGTGACTGAGAATCTCTGCCTAGATGTTGAAAAGGGAAATAGCATCCTTTTGATTCTTTGGCAACCTTTGATAAAATGTATAATTTGGACCAAGAATTGAGCACTTGGTCTTACATGATCGACATGGCTTTGGATTTTGTATTTCACAGCAGTACACCACATAGCATTGGAAATTGCTTTTGAGACTGGATATTTACAATTCAAAGGAATACAAAATCTCCTTAGGCATGTACAAGTCCTTGTTACATGCCTGTAGTAACTCTTTGGACCTTGATCTTGGCATCATTGTTTGCATCTGAAAGATTGCTCCCAAGTGACTATACTTAGGCAAACATTCATCACCTCTCCGAGGTTTGATTCACAGCAAAGCAGTACAGTGGACGCTTGGGTTGTGAACATGACCCGTGCGGGATGCACATTCACAACCCGCAGAGTTCGCAACCCGCGTCTGCGCACGTATGGGTTGCGATTCGGCACTTCTGCGCATGCGCAAAGTGCGATTTAGAGCTTCTGCACATGGGCGACTGCCGAAACCTGGAAGTAACCCGTTCCTGTACTTCCAGGTTTTGGCAGTCCGTAACCTTAAAAAAAGGAACCTGAAACGTCTGTAACCCGAGGTATGACTGTATGTAAATGTTGTTAAAAATAAATAAATAAATAAATAAATAAATAAATAAATCTATCTCCTGGGGATCCTGCCTTTGGTGACCCATGGGATCCTATTTTACTCCCTTCTTGTTCAGTGCAAATGTGGGGCCACTTTGTGCTGCAACAGTTTAGATGCTAAGAGCAGAATCTTATAAATGTCTACTCACAAGTTAAATAAATAGGACTTACGGTAGATGTGTAGAGGATTGCAGCAACAAGTAAGCAGCTTTTATTCTCAGCAGTCCCTAATCTATTTATAAGCTATTTATTAGTGTTTGTATGAAATAATGAATAATTTAATGAAATAGTTTTAAAATGACAAATTGGCTTAATTGGCTTTTTCTGGATACTGAATCATTTCTGTGACAACTTATAAGCGACATTATTATCTGTAAAACTGACATTTTAAAAATGTTAGTTTGTAACTCTGAAGCTGAGCATATAATTATTTTTTATGAGAAGGATCAATAGTTCAATAACAGTATTTTTAAAAGAGCATCTTAAGAATGCAATAAACATTAGATTTTCCTGTTACTAACCAATATACCATCTCTATCAAGTTGTTTAAAATAAAAAGCCACTCCTCTTCAGGACTGCAAAATAGTATATTAAAAACGAATGTACAAATGAAATTACAAATAAGAAATACTTAGCACAATGTTGCTCACAAGAAATATGGTCCTCAGACTGAAACAGGTTCTCCGCCCTGGTATACTGTATGAATGCCTTTGTTTGTATAAAAAAAGAAGCTATAATGCAGACATCCCCAAACTGCTGACCTTCAGTTGTTGACTACAACTCCCAACATCCCTTACCACTGGGCATGCTGGTTGGGGTTTGAGGGAGTTGTGAGTCCAACACTGGAGGGTCCCAGATTGGGGGATGCTGCTGTCATGGGTAAGATACTGAACTTGGGCCAAGAAATCCAGGTTCAAATCCCCCCAGCCACTTAGTGGTGGTCTTAGAATATTCAGGACACTATCTATCTAAATCTATAATACATTGTAGGGTTACTTTGAATGTAAAATGAGGAGAATCTATGTAAATTAACCTGAGCTCTTTAGAAGAAGGTTGGAGTATATATGCAACTACTAAGCAAAGCATTTGCATTTAAAAAAAAACAAAACATTGGGGGAAATACAATTACTGTACATGGGAAGTTAAGAATTCTTGCTGGATTAGAGCAAGGTTAATGTAGCAAATTCTGTTTTCAACAGTGGCCACCAGATGCCTCTGGCTTTTTACAAGTAGGGCATGGAGATGACATTCTCCTCCCTGTTTGTCCCTAGTATTTGATATTCAGAGGTATGCTGCCTTTGAATATGGAGATTTCATGTTTAGCTACCCATGGCTGTTGCCACCAATATAGCTATCCTTAATAAATGTGATTAAAGCAGTCTAGTGGTCATTACCAAGTCATGACAGAAAATTCTAGCATTATCAGAGAAGAGAACAACCTTCCTTTTCTCTACACCATTCATAAAAGTCATGAATATAAGAACTATATTTTTAAAAATATATTTAAAAAGCAAAATAGAATAGAGCAAATCTTAAACATACAGCTCTAAAACACTGACTAAAGAACATATCAGTATTGGTTAAAAGTGGTCTAATGCACATGACAGTTAGCTGATATGACTAAGCTGATTCTTGCCTCCTGATTGGATGAAGTCAGCTTGGTTGTCAGTTCTTCCCTCAGGTTTTCCAACTGCTGTCGAAGCTGATTCTTCTCGTCTTCAAAATGTATCTTCTCTTTTTCAAAGTGCTGCTCCAACTCCTTAAGAAAACGAAAAACAATAGAAATGCCTGTTTAGGTTCATTACATACTGAAGCAGGACTCATATTAGTCTGTTTTTCTAATGCTCATGGTTGTTCTATGTATTACTTATAAGACAAAGAGAGACCTGCTGTTGACACAAATAATATTTAATAAAAGTGCTGGAAATGTTTCTCCTTTTCCCCATTCTAATGAGTCCAACATGCAGAAGAGACAGAATATTAGTAAATTTGTAACAACATCTGGACAAGTCCAAAATTAGGGTAATTCTAAACAAACAAAGGTTTGAGCCAAATATGCCATTTCATAGATGAGAGTTTTAGAAACTTCTGGTCTAATAAAAATATTTAATTTCAAGATGTTATTCTGTAGTGAAACTACCCAAACACAAGGATAAAAAATGTAAAAATTTAAGATGTCAGCTGAGGGCTTTCATGAAAGTACTGGGACTGTCAGTTTAATATTAACCTGGCCTGTTGAAAACAATGAATCAAAAACAATTACTCCCAACAGTACATGCCCCCATCTCTCTCAAAAAAAGTATGGTACATCTTTCGCTAGGAAACAAATAATTAAAAAAACTAGCAAAGTTGCTACAGGGGAATTTGAGACTATTATTGCAACCTTTAAAGAAAGAGTGGACAGCCTCTAGCCCATGGGTTGGTCTTGGCCCGTCACAGAGTACAATTTGGCCTGTGAGGCCATATCCTGAAAGAAACATCCACCTGCCCATTAGATGACATCACTGATGACATCAGCTGATGGGCTGGAGGACAGCGTTTTAAATCCTGCATCGGCTGCATGTTCTGTTGCTCAAGCAGAATTCCATGCACAGGGTTTCTGCTGATGACATTTGTTAGGTTAATCCTGGCCATTTCTCTTTACTGTATGGTATTCTAGGTCTATTCTAGCAGTTCAAAAGCACGTCAAAGTGCAAGTAGACAAACAGGTACTGCTCCGGCAGGAAGGTAAATGGCATTTCTGTACGCTGCTCTGGTTCACCAGAAGCAGCTTTAGTCATACTGGCCACATGACCCGGAAGCTGTATGCCAGTAAAGCGAGATGAGCGCCACAATCCCAGAGTCGTCCATGACTGGACCTAATGGTCAGGGGTCCCTTAACCTTTACCTATTCTAAGTCTAGTATGGAGATATACCAGGCATAGGCAAACTTGGCCCTCCAGATGTTTTTTGGGACTACAACTCCCATCATCCCTAGCTAACAGGACCAGTGGTCAGGGATGATGGGAGTTGTAGTCCCAAAACATCTGGAGGGCCAAGTTTGCCAGTGCCTGAGATATACACACAGAAGGCTGCCTCCATGTATACACTGCCCCCAATAGGTCCTCACCTATTACCTCAAAATGCATTTTATATACTTATTTTCTTTAAAGTGTATAAACACTCAAAGCAGCTTACATGAACATCACAGTTTAAACCAACTCATAGTGGTAATTCAAAGAAATGAATGGATGTATATGATGCCCACATTCTAACCTTACTGATGCTTACCTGTGGTCAGAAGGACAGACACAAGTAAGCCCAAAGTAACCTAGGGAGCTGCACTGAGTCAGGCTGCTGGTCCACAATGTCAAAAATTACTGGCAGTGGCTCTCCAGGTTATCAGGCAGGGCTCTCTCCTAGCCTTACCTAGAAATGCTGGGAGGTGAACCTGGATCTTCTGCATGCAAAGTACAGAGCTATGGCCCTTCCCCTCCCACCAGTGTTTGTATAACATACAAAACTGAATCAAGTAACTGATTCCTAATGGGTAGACCAGATACATACACTATACATGAACAAGAATTTGATAATTTGCAACTAGCAGAAAGTGTTCAGAAGGGAATGTTCCCAATCTTTAACTCTACATGCCCTTTCTATTGTTTTTGCTAATTTACCTGTCCTATCAATCAATGAGAGATACAAAAGAGCCCTAGAAGTCTCTAAACAGTGTTGTAAAAGACTGAGAAAGCAAATTCTTATCTTCTTACCTGTCTATTATTAGCCAATGAGAAATTGGAGAGAAATGCTGCCCATTTTTTATATAAGTGATATTAATATACAATCTCTTCTGCCTAAAATAATTCGTATAGCTGAAAAATTTGCTACATGCTTCCTCTTGCTTTTACAAGCCTCTTACTGGTAAATATCTGGAACTAAGGTATGCTATATACTTGATTTTTTAATTCAAAATCTTTTTCATACAGCAAAACTAAGAACAGTCCTCACATTATAGTTCTCTTACCATTTGCAGTTTCTTTTTCTCCTTGTTAGCAGTGCTATGTGCTGCCTCAAGAGCAGTATGATGTTTCCATGCCAACTCCTCCAAGGTCTTAGAATGAGCCTCATTTAATTGTGCAGCCTCCCCTTCCAGCCTAGCTTGCAGTTTTATCAGCTCCTTCTCATAATATTCTCGTTGTGTTTCCCTTGCTTCATTCACTTTCTGTTGATTCAAACAAACAAACTTGAACTCATGACATCATCCATTTTTTCCACTGTAATCTTTGTCCCCGCCTATGACCTTCAATTCTGCAGCTCTACCACCATTCTCTGTCTCATACAAGACTCCACCCATATTCTCTTGGCAGCTGAAAACTCCACCTTTGCTGTAGTACTGGAAGTGTCTCAGGGACAGTGGGCCTAGAAATAAAGCATTCTGGGTGAGGCCTTGACACCCCTCTCATAAAGACCAAAGAGGTAAGTCGGCGTTGGAGCAGACATGTTTCCCTGTCCCATTAGTGTTAATAGAAAATATTTTTAAAAGGATAAACAGAGGGAGAGGGTACAGAAAATATCCCCTCCCTCAAATTCCCAGTGTTCTGTGGCCAGCGTAAAGAAGTAGGGCTTAGGAAGTGGCTCCTCCACCACAGTATTTCCTCCTACCACCCTCCACTTTAGGACTGTTGAATCGGAAGTTGTTCGTTTTGAAAAAGCATTACTTCTTTTACCTTCTCCAGTGCAAGAATTTGTTGCCTTTGTCTTTCATCCAGGCTCTGTGTTTTGCTTTGTAATAGATTTCTTTCATCTTCTAGCTGGGACAGTTTCTCCTTTAATCTAGATTTTTCTGATTCCAAATCCCTTATTGTAACTTCCTGGGTCATTTGTGTAGCTTGAAGCATTCCAATATGACCTATAAGAAAAGAAAGTATGAATTTAGAATCAGAGACACATCCAAACACAATTGTGTAAGAATGGCATCGACCATTGGCTGCGTTTAGATTATCCTATCTTGGTTTAAGAAGCACGAGTCTTTTGTTCACATGCTCTGTACCTGCACTGCTGCTTCCCTGTTCCTTTTTGTGTTGTGTTGTGGTAATTCAGAAAGTTTCCCATTATGTCTGATCTGGGAAAATATGGTTACCAGGTTCAGAACAAGCCAGGATCTTAAAACCAGGGTTTGAAGTCGGCTGAATGTCCTTACCAAAGCTGGTAACCACAGGTTATCAGTTTGGATGTTAATTGGAAATTATGGTTCCCACGGATTTCCAAGGATCGATTGCAACACACTGAGAAGGACAGAAGGAAGGGGCTGCATGTGTGGGTACAAGGCTTGTTCATATCTAGCTTTATTAAGCTGATATGATTGCCCCAATGCAGCTAAGTGTTATTTAGACCACAATCCTATATACCAAGGGTCACCAACCTAAGGCCAATGGGCCGGAAGCGGCCTGTGGAGGTCGTTTGACAGGCCCACGAGCCGCCCCAAACCAAGTTGCCCGCTCACGCACTGCACTAATCTTGCGCAGTGCAGCAAGGGGCCTCACTTCTGCGGCAGCAGAAATCGCATCTGCGCAGAGACAGACACAAAAATTGCAGGTGGGCGTGCTCACACATGCAAGAGATCCGGCCCATGGAGGGATCTCCACAGGACCGATCCGGCCCAAGAAAGATAAACCTTGCTGACCCCTGCTATATACATTTACTCCTATGTAAGACCAATTGAATGTAGAATGACTTATTTCTAAGAAAACGTGTATAGAACTTCACTGTCAGACAGACTGATCATATAACAATTTTATTATTTAATGCCACAATGCTCTTATATAAAATCCTGCCTCATTATGTATGTTGTCCAAATAAATCTTTGGGCCACAAGTGAAACCACAATGTCTTCTGAAGAGTAATTCTGTCATAGAACATTCATAGTTAACTCATTTTATAGTTAACTCATTGACACAACTCTTGAACGGCTAAAGTAAGAGGAAATCACCCTAAAAGTCCACTAAACTTTTCCACTCCCTAACACTTGCAGCCCTGGCAAATGTTGTAGTGAGCAAAGTGCAGCATACCCAGCAGTTCCCATAATTATAAAGCTTTTCTATATCTTGAATAGAGCAATCCACTAATTCTTCTTTTTTCCAGGATCCTGAACAGGCTACACTCAATAAGAGCATCAATAGCAGTGCTGGGCTTGTGCACAGAAGGTTATGCCCCAAATTATTACTCTATTGAATAAAATTTCTGAAACAGATTTTGTTACTATTTTAGAGAGGTAGGGAACAATCAGCAACAGGAGTGCATAACTGCCAGCATCTGGGCTGGATCTGGCCCATGACACAGTACCATCAAGCCGGTAACAACTCTTGGTTGCACCTTTTCACTCAATTGTGTGCCTCAAGCCAACTGTATTTCTGCGCTGGGCGGAGAGAAAAGAGTTCTAATGTGTGGACCAGCCTTCAAATTGTAAAACAGTAACAAGCCAAAAACCAGCAAGGCAATCCATGAAAGATTATGCCATAATAAATGTGTAAGTTTTCAAAACGTCACAAGATTCAGTTGTTTTCGCTGCGAGAGGTACCCCTTCAGAAATTATAAAAGTTAATTAATAGAGAATACAAGACTTCACACTGAGTGTTTTGGAGTCTCTCAGTATGTATGTTTGCATTATATATTCAAGACTTTAACAATGATTTTCCCCCACTATATTTCACATATATGCTAGAAAGTTCAAAATTTAAGACAGCGGGGTAAGGAAGCTCTGGCCTGCAGGCCAAATTAGACACATGAGGCCATTACCCCCAAACCAAACATATCTGCTGTACACCAGACATAATATGTGACACCAGGTATGGGGCAGGTAAAAGCTGCAAAGAACAACTGGGAACTTAAAGTGTGCTCCCAATTGTTCCTTGGTAAGCAGCACTCCTTGCCAGTGCCAATAATTTGATGATTTGTGCTGATGGATAAAATGATTTGTGCTGATGGATAACTTATCTGAAGTTGTCACCCAATGTCATAATGATATCAGGGGACTGACATCTGGGCAGCCCTGCCTACTTGTTGTAGTGACCTGTGGGTTGGTGGGAGAAGTGAGAAACTACCTGGCCTGGGCTGCTACATTCCCATCACTCTTGATATAAGCAAAGTCTAGCAATAACAAGAGTTATACTATAAGCTTTTCAATTCATCATTTAAAGGTTATAAAGGCTTTGTATAAAACAGGCTTTTTGCATTAAACTACTGAACAAAAACATTCTGAATATATACTTAAGGTAGATTACATACAAAGCACATAAAAACATATGCACACATACTGGCTTTTAGTACTAGATCTGTGGCCTGTTGCTGTAAACGTTCTCTAGCAGCTGCTAGTTCACTTTCAACCTCTTTGTGTTTGCTTAACAATGACATTTCCTCATCTTTGACATCATCCAACTGTTTTTGAAGAGCCTAAGAGAAGAGAAAACCATATTAAAAGGACAAAGTAATGCTTTTTAAATGGGACAACTATGAATGAAATTTACCAATTTATAAAACAAAGGCTGCTAGCAACTTTCTTGCCCGGACATTCTTGCAGTGCTTTAGTCACAAAAGTCTGTGAGCCTCTTGCATACAAGCCTGATGTACCAATGTGTCTAATAATTAATCCCCCCCAATCAATGTAGAAAACAATACAATGTTAAATGTAACCCTTTCCTTTTACATTTGATGTGGCTGGGTGGGTGTACAGGCCCACAAGCCTCACACTCCATGATGAAAACAACACACACACACGGAAGCAAACAAAAATACTAAAACAGCAACATGACAAACAATCATGCTGATAATAAGATAATATGAAAAATAGAAGACATTTTTCTGAATGGAAAGAAGGGACCAGATAGGCTTCCACCATCAGGAGGGCTGTGTTCTAAGTACTCAGGTGGTGCATTTTTTAATTATATGGCCATTCAGATAAGTCAGAATAAATGTTCCAGTAATAGTATAGACATGTTGGCATTCTGCCCTGACAGAAAAAAATGCAATTTAATTAGAACAACATATTAAGTTCCCATTACAAAAATGAACTTTATTAAAGAAAATATGCCAACTTAAAAAGCAGCTTTCAAGGAAAAAGGCATGACTAAGCTATGTGTGACTGATTGCAAATCAATGCTATGTATTATGCATGCTCAATATATAATTTTTATCCCTTTTTCAAGCCTTAAAGCTATGTTAGATGACAGTCATAGAAAATTGATAAGTGCTTAATGTGCACAGAGACAGAAGACTGAAAATGCCATTGTACTAAATATTAATGACTGCATTATTTAGCACAATATATATCAAATTTGCAGGAAGAATGGCAAGAAGAACCACTTCTTAGTCTTCGGGGCTGGGGGAGGTAAGTAAATCAACATTTAAAACATGCATTTAGTCCCATGCAGAATAAAAGCAGGAGAATTGGCTAAGAACTGTCAATACCGGTAATTAGAAAAAGATGTTCAAGAACTATTAGAGTTCATGACTACGCCACAGAAGTGAGATTTCAGTGAGGCAGTCTACATAAAATGAAACGAAGAAAGCTAGAATACAAATTTAAATTTTGAGGTAAGGATAGAAGAGGTTTTAGTAGCTTTTAGTCACAAGCAGCAAAATCCACCAAAGTCCCATAATCCATTATTGGATACAAAATAGGTTAAATTGCAAAAAAGTTTATTATTAATATTATTCACTATGGTAAATTTACATACCACCCTTCATGCATGGATCTCAGAGTGGTTCACAATATAAACACAACATTCATAATAAAAGCAAGAACAAAACTAAAACAAAACAATAACTCCCCTCCCCCTATCCGCTTCTTAGTTACACTTCAAAATACAGTGGTACCTTGGTTTAAGAACAGCTTAGTTTATGAACAACTTGGATTAAGAACGCTGCAAACCCGAAGTAGGTGTTTTGGTTTGTGAACTTTGCCTTGGAAGCAGAACATGTTTCGCTTCCTGTTGAGTTTGTTCCATTTGTAAATTGAGTCTCCCGCTGTTATGGGAAAGCACACCTTGGTTTAAGAATGCTTTGGTTTAAGAACAGACTTCCGGAACGGATTAAGTTTGTAAACCAAGGTGCCACTGTAACCATCCTATCCCAGGAGAGTAACTTTTTTGGCATGCATGTCTAGTTTATGTGCTCATCTGTTCAAAACAATGGAGAACCCAGTAGAAGGGTAACAACCTTTTACCATGGAGGAGGGTGAGCATGTGACTGCAAGTTCACACACACAGTGCTAAACCATGTTTTTTCATAATATGTGACTAGGATGCAGAGGATCAAAAGATATTTTCTGAGTTCACTCCATTGCAGCCCCCTATGTAGCATCTAAAAGCCACTCCTTTGGGTAAGGGCAATGCTCTTATAAAAGGTAAAGGTAAAGGACCCCTGGACAATTAAGTCCAATCAAAGACGACTATGGGGTTGCGGTTCACATCTTGGTTCAGACCAAGGGAGCCGGAGTTTGTCCACAGACAGCTTTCTGGGTCATGTGGCCAGCATGACTAAACTACTTCTGGCGCAATGGAACACTGTGATGGAAACCAGAGTGCACAGAAACGCCGTTTACCTTCCTGCTGCAGCAGTACCTATTTATCTACTTGCACTGTTGTGCTTTTGAACTGCTAGGTTGCCAGTAGCTGGGGCAGAGCAATGGGAGCTCACTCTGTTGCACGGATTTGAACCACTGACCTTCCGATCAGCAAGCCCAAGTGGCTCAGTGGTTTAGACCACAGTGCCACCCGCTCCCTTTTGTTCTCTTACCATGGCAATGGCGCCTACCTGTGAGGTCCTGGAACTGAGTTCCGGTGAGTTCAAGCTGAAAAAAAAAGTCCTGGGTCAGGGGACCCCCTAAAATGGTGTCCAAAGTGAAGCTGGTGGCTTCAAGCTGAGGCCGGGAAATTGGTGGGGTGGTATCCAGTGCTCCCATTCCAGAAGTGCAAGAGATGTGTGCTGGTTGAACAGAACTTTTTATTCCTCTTCTCCCCTGCACTTCCCAACCTCAAAATCAGCTTTGGAGGATTAGGAGACTCTCCAGAGAAGATTTGGGAAGCATGGGGTGGAGGAGGAGAAACATCAGCAGAACTCCACTGGCACTGCTTTGGATACAACCCCAAATTTGTTGCATCAATATAAGTGCCATCTGCTTGCCCAAGGGGTCCCTGGATCAAAGCCACCAATTTTAACTGTTAATTACTTCATATTGTCATTTGCTTTCACTGTTAGAAGAAAATCTACTGTAGTTTCACCTGGAAAAACTGTATCATAGTTTTGGATATAAACTTGAACCAATGCCATATTTAAATGTTTCACCCTCTAAATCTACTGTAAGGTGAGGAAGGCAACGTGTTTCTGCAGCTAGCACAGCAACAGGCCCTTCAGCAATCTAAAGTCCCAAAGGCAGCAGGAAGGAATATCCATCCTCAAAAACCATCAATATGGTAAAGCAGAAAATAGAATGACTGGATCCTTTATATCAGGAATGGCCAACTGTGCTCCTTTAGTAGGAGTCATCCTGCTGTTTGCTTCAACCTGTCCCCATCTCAGCATCTGGTGGCCTGAGAGAGAGAGAGAGAAGCAGTACATGACTGAATATTAACAGAAGGGCACGTGAGGAATTTCTCTATTTAAGGTGGGGAGTGTTGGAAGTGCAGCTAACTCAGAAACAGAAGCTTTCATGGGACTTTTTTGCCTGGGTTATGCAACTTCCCAAGCAATCTAATGTGAAAGTAGGGTTACCCATGCCAAAATAGTTATGTGAAACTTTTAAAATATCAGTACTGCATCCTTCTTGAGTGCTAAGTTGAGGGATTCCCAAGAGGCTTCTGCATTTAGGGTCATTATGAAGGCTAATATGCAGATATGTTCCATGCACTGCTTTTGGTTTGGGCAGTACTACTTCTCAGACAACTTACAAGGGAAATAGCAGTGCCCAAGTGAACAGCACCCCACAAGGCACTACAGAGACTCATCTTGAATGTCCTCACCTTTCACACTGAGAGGGCACCTGCCAATTTCAGCATGGGGGGTATGAACCTTGCTCTGAAGGTGTCTGGATCTCAAGTTGTTTGGTAAGGAAGCGTCTGGTACAACATATGAAAGAAGTTGACGATCACAGCTTAAAACCTCACAAGTAAGTAACTCAAAATTATTTATATGTTTTGGATACAACCGTATCATCAATTAGCTTCTCATCTTTTTCATTTAGTTCAACTAAACTTGTGTGTAAGTAAATGAACAAAGTAGGTATTTTTATAAACACCTATCTTTGCACAACTTTTACAACCTAAATACCAAAAGCAGCAGAGTCAATATTAGTTTCCATATAGTAAGGGACAAAATCAACCAGAGTTTGACATTCCCCATCTGACTCAGATAAGAAACCAAAGGCCACTTCAAAACGTTTTACCAGTTTGTTTGTTTGTTTGTTTGACAAAGAAACTACTTTTGTGTAGAAAGAAGTTAAAACTGTTAGCTAAACTTCATGCACACATAAATTATTTCCTTGCATATTCAATATATGGAACACCCAGTAGAACACTCTATCCCTTAACTATACACAGAAGCATTGTAATGCTTTTCACTACGTGTAACCACTTTGTGTTGAGGAAAAGCCCAGCAACTGAGTCTTTGAGGTCCAGTATGCAATAAGTCATTTATCATGTATATAGGAAAGATGTGAAACAGCCAAGTGGTAGTGACAAAGACTTGAAACTTTGCAATCAACATACAAATGGTGAACCATCATTACTTCTTACAGGTTACATTACTTTTGTTCTAAACAAATAATGTAACAATTCTCATCTCACCTGCACATTGTTTTCTGCTGTGTTGAGTGCTACTTGAAGTTTCTGACATTTTTCTCGTAGACCACCTGCTTCATCCTGTACCATCTGCAATTCAGTCTTAAGCTTTCCCAGGTTTTTTCGTAAAACAGATTCTTGGCTTTGAAACTCCTTTCTTAGTTCTATTTCCTTCTCTTTGCAGGTCTTCAGGCTTTCAGCCGTAAATAGCTGCGACCTTTTCATAGTATCAAGTTCATGCTCATAGAAAGATTGAGCTTTGCTGAGTTTACCTTCATAGTCCTCAATTAGCTTTTTTCTTTCCACTCTTAGCTCTTCAACTTTGGCATTCAGTTCTTCCACATCCCGCCTGTGTAATTCTTCTAACTTTTCCTGTCCCTTATTTAAAGTAGCATTCTGGTTCTGATGGGTCTTTACAAGTTCCTGGACCTCAAGTCTATGTGCAGCTCTTAGTTCTTCAAGAGCTGAACGTTTATCCTTTTCCAACTGTACTTGCAATTGTATAAAACTCCGCAACCTCTCCTCAAACTTCTTTCTAATTTCTTCTACTTCCCGTGACATAGTTACTACACGCTGAACATGCTGAGCTTCTGCACAAAGTTGCATATCCTCAACTCTGTCTTTATATGCTTCAAACTCAGTTAAAGCTTGATGCTTCATCTTTTTATGATCTTCCAATGACTCTTCTAAAACCTGGATTTTTCTTTTGAGATCCATTTCCTCAGAAACTTTACTCTTATACTGCAGAATCTTTTCTCTGGTTTCTGCAATAATTTGTTGGATTTCTTCTTCATGAGCATCTTTGAGGGCTTGAATAGCAGCCTCATGTTCATCGTTCTTTGTGTTCAAAGCATATATTACCTGCACAAATACACATATAAAAGATTACTTCCTTACTCAGAAAAAAGAATTTCAAAATAATCTGACAGGACACTTTGTGGCATGGTACTGAATGTCACATGTCATTAAAAGTGATGTTTTATCGTGCTATTAAAATGACAGCAAGTACAAAGAATACATTAATATTAAAGAATAAGTACATTAAGTTAGCAAAAGCAAAAAAGGCTTGACTTCTTTTTGTGATAAAGGTAAGCAGGAATGCTAGCAAAACATTTTGAAACTAAACAATACCTATCAATTACATTTACAAATTTCATTATACGTCTTTGTTTAGCTAAAATATACACATATGGAACATCTCTCTTCCTCTGTGCCTACTTGTCCCTTAATATCAAGCAGAGACACCTTCCTAGAGACCCCTTTTGGAAAGGGAGTGATGGGGACTCTGACCACAGCTTCTCAAGGGTGGCCAGAATCCTTTGGAGTCATCTAATCTGGCGTGCAGAGAAGACTGGCTATTGGCCAATTTATGATGGACCAGTTATTGCCTCCTGGTTGCTGGGACTCTTGCAAAGAATGCTGGAATAAGTTGACCAAGAGTACATACTTATAATCACACCAAATAAATATGTTATTCCTTAAATCAGGGATTCCAAAACTTTCTACTCACAAGGCTCACTTGAGATGGTTGAAAATTACTAAGGCACTCCAGTCTTGGTGCAAAGAAAGAGCCTGTCACAAAATTGGGGGAGGGGCAAAGGAAAACACCTGGCATAATCCACTAGCAATCACTGGCATCCTTTTCTGCTCATATTCAATCTAGCTTTGAAAACTGCTAAATTCTTTGCCACAGCTTTTCCCTTGTAGCAAAGATTTACATAGGTCAGCTTTCCATATGCTGAGTACAGACATTTGCTCTGGAGATAGTAGGACAGTCTCCCCATTTTAGGGCTTCTAAGTGGCCAGTGCTTTTTCTTTTTTCCTCTCCCTACCTCTGCATGTCCCTGAAATTATTTTTTACACATCTTCTGAAATATCTCCATTCACACTCAATTTGTGCCTATCCCCCCCCCCCCCCAAAAAAACCCCAAACCATGTTTCTTTCTTCCCTCCTCTTTCTAGATTTCTTAAACATGACTCCTGGACATTTTTCCTCAGAGGCCTTGTTCCTCTTTAACCAACAAACTTCTTTTCCATCCTAGCCACCTCTACCTAGCTTGCAAGGAGCTGCTGGTGCTAGCATGAGTCAAACCAAAACATTTGCCAAACACAGCTAGGGAGCAGAGAAGGCAAGTAAGAGACACTCAACAGCACGTGGCACTGAGATCCACCTGAAAATGGCTCAGGGTTTACTAGCGGGTCCCACTGATTGGCACAATCCATCACAACACTTAAATATGCTTAAACACACCAATTTCAGTGGGCTTCAGTAAATCAACTATGGCCACCCAAGCCTGGTTTTGTGTTGATTTGTAACCAGTCCTGTTTCTAATATTCATCTAAAAGACAACTTTGGATGAAACTAAAATGCAACCCTACAGACATCATTTGCAACTGTGTGTGTGTGTGTTTAAAGGTATGTGAGGGTACCAACGAGGCTTTCTTCCTGCAGCTTGTAGATTTTGGCAGGAGAGAGGTCTTGGTCAAGACCATAGCAGAAGTGGAACCACTGTACCAAATGGCGTTACTCAGCTGTATAGAAGAAGTGCTTTTCAGTAGTTTTCCCTCCCCTCTGCAAACCCCTGAACCACCCATGCCAAATCTATTCTGGAGGGTCTTCCAACACACTGGAGTATATTTTGGGAGTGAGGGCTGTAGGGCAAGTGAACAAAAAATGCTTCCCTTATCTGAGTGACACCCCCCCCCCCCCAAAAAAAAAACATCCAAAGAGTTTAAACTTCTCTATATGGGTAGGGTTGACATATTTCAAAAAGTTAAAGAAATGACACCTAAAAATTTGTTGAGGTTTTTATTAGAAACCCCCCAAAATTATTAAGCTTTTTTTTACAAAAATGTGAAAATATCACAATTTTTCAATTGACTTCCTACGATTCAGAACAAAGCACCACATTTTGGAAATTCCCCACGAACATCAATGCCACCTTTGAAATCCCAGTAATGGCAGCCCTATGCTAGGTTCCTAATAAAAATAGCCCTTACATGCCTATTTTTTTAACTGGCATATTTGAAAATGAGGTATTCAACATCATGTCTGATTTGCATTCAATAGATCTGTGTTCAATTGGAGTCCAAAAGAAAGATGGAGAGCACTGAAGAGACTGGAGGTGCAGCAGGGCTTTGTTTACGCTGCTTAGCCTCCCTAACAGCTGATGTGAGGGGTAGCACAGCAGCAGCAGCAGCAGCAGCAGCAGCAGCAGCAGCTACTGACACTGCTTTTCCATTCATCCTACAGCCTCCTGCCAGCCCCCAGAGCTTTAATTCTAGTTGTTGATATTTTTGAACACAGTATTTTCAGATTGGATTGAAGAAAAAGCGAAAGAGAGAGCATTTAAAGGGTGCTCCCCACTTTACACAATTTCACTTATGTGTGCAGGGGCCCAGAACATAACCCCCACATAAGTGGCAAATGGCCTCTACAGTAGTTTAAAAAATGCATTGTGTTGGACAAAAAGGAGTAAGAACAGTGCAAAGATTGCACCAGACAAGAATGGAAAAACTGTTCAGTTTGTGATCTACTCTGTATATCAGACTTTTAACATAGACAAAGATTGCTTTAATATGGTAAGAAACAAAAACGCAGCTGGGCCACTCATGATGCAAGCCTCCCCCAAAGAGATATTAAGAACAATTTCATTTCTGATAGGCAACTTTTTTCCACCTCACTTCAGTTCTTACACATTAGCCCTGCAGGAAAGAAAATACTCCAAGTATTTTTTTTCTCAACCCTAACAAAAAGGAACGATAAAAGCATGCACTGTATAATTTAACAACCTTGAGTAGTCTAGCCATTACAAAAAAAAAAAAGAGAGAGAGTAATAAAATGGAAGACATTTCTTATCGGAGGCTGTGCTCCTCAATGCCCTTTCTTCATGAAATCCCTTGTTTTTTTCAGAAGCACTGGCACATTTATTTAAATAATGCAGCTATTAATTTTTGAAAAACCTGACTCACAGCCTTTCCTTGGTAAGCCTACACTGTGCCTTCCCAAGTGTGGGAAGGGAGCCACCAAACACCAAGGTTGCAGAATGAGCCAGTGGCTTCAAGTTCCTAGCTTTCAGAACTGGGCCTGGAAGTAGTCCACAGTCCAACTCCTTACCAATATACTTTAAGCTGGGTGAAACCTGAACAGGTACTGCTTTGCCTTGCTACCCATCCTTTGAGGCATTAACCTTAGAGACTTAAAACTTAAGGAAAATGAGTGACCAAATACATACATCAGAGGTACCAATCCTCCAATTTCCCATGGCTGGCCGGTACAATGATAATCAGATTCATGGCTGACCATTGTCATGAAGATATACATTTCAATGCTACGGTGTAGGATGAAAAGTAGTATGTAAAGTTTAAACAAAGGAGGGAAATGTTGCTAGTGTATATAATTATAATGTATTTAATATTTCTAAATGGTTTTAATTTTGTGAACAACATTGGGAGGGGTTGCACTAGGCAGGCTAAAAATTCACACATGAATCTGGACACAGACATAGCACAGTACTTATACTATATTTTAATTGGTTTTAAGCTGTCCTGTTCATTTCATTTCATTGTAGCTTAATATTATTTGTATAAATTCATATTTTGCACATAAACTCACATGACTTTAGCTAGAATTACTATGTGCAACATTAGAAACTACTAGCAAAGGTTATCTACTCTTTTATTGAATTCATATCCCACTCTATCCCAGGGGCTCAGAGCAACATAAGTTTCCCCAAATGCTACTACTTCTGCCCAAAGAGTTCACAACCTATAAAAGAAATTTACATTTACAAATCACACTACTTTAGATTTAGACTGTCATATGCCTTGGGATGAGTCTATACAAACTGGTTTAGATGTCTGAACATTTATTGCAGTCAAAAGCCTTAGGACTCTCTCCCGCCTTGTTTGGCAGAAAAACAATTTTTACTCCAGAGCAGATGGCATATTCTTGCATGATCAACTGTAGACGGACCATTATCTGCTGCTAGCAATCTCATCAACATGATGCTCTTTTCATCCTGACTAAATCCTATGTGTTGTCCTGCCTATACAGTGGTACCTCGGGTTAAGAACTTAATTCGTTCTGGAGGTCTGTTCTTAACCTGAAACTGTTCTTAACCTGAAGCACCACTTTAGCTAATGGGGCCTCCCGCTGCTGCCGCACCGCCAGAGCACAATTTCTGTTCTTATCCTGAAGCAAAGTTCTTAACCAGAGGTACTATTTCTGGGTTAGCGGAGTCTGTAACCTGAAGCGTATGTAACCCGAGGTACCACTGTAACTGCTAGATCATACCAACCAGGATTTTTTTCAGCCAGAACTCAACGGAACTCAGTTCAGCCACCTCTCAGGCGGGCACCATTGCCATGCTAAGAGAATGAGGGAAGTGGCTCACGGTGAGTTCTGGCACCTCTTTTTCTAGAAAAATAGCACTGATACCAACCATAGGGTAAGATGCTGAAGTGTACACGCAGCTATGCCTCAACAGCATACCAAAATATTTACCATAGTGCTACTTTTTATTTATTAAATTTCTATCTGGCATTTTATCTGCTGCTTTGCATGACATCTTCGGGGGAAGAAAAGACTAAGGAGACAATCCAGAATGGAGTCCCTAAGATGGTTGAATGGTATCTTGTACGCCTCCTTCCAGCAACTCCTGCAGCCAAGCTAAAGTTTTGCTCTGCTTTCCTTTGGTCCATATCAGTGAGGCAAAGAGAAGGATTTTGTCATCTGGTCAGCCCAGAACCTCCAAACACACTACCCAGGCAAAAACAACGTGGGAGGCAGCAGTTACAAGTTACCAGTCTCTGCAGCAACAGCAGGTGCTGTGATTCTCCAGCAATTCACCCCCAGAGGCACACTCCATTGTCTCTTGACACAGACAGATGCCAATAACAAATCCTGCCTTTCCTCCAAAGAAGTGCAGGGTGGCAAATATGTCCATACTATAAACAATACAATTAAATCTTCTTTAAAAATTTAAAATTGTGTTGCGTTAGTACTGGAGTACCATAGCCTTGTCAAGACTACACCATGCTTCGGCATGCACATATACTAAGACTACACCATGCACCATGGTATTCCACAGTTCTTGTAGCCTAGCTTTGGATAGACCTTCATGTAGGTCCAAGCCCCAACAGCCTGAATACAGGAATCACTTGGGAATCTGGCTCCTCTATACAGAGATTTGAGGCATTTATCACTGGTAATACTGAATACAGTACTGTTCATGCAGGATTCTTGTGCTCAGAGAGCAATAAAATAGCAGCTAGAACATGACATCATTATGTGGTACAGAGGCTCCATACTTTGTGTAACACACACACACACACACACACAGAGAGAGAGAGAGAGAGAGAGAGAGAGAGACCTACAACACACTCTGGTATCCACGTAACTTGTGATATAGAACAGATGCAGTTGTATTTTCATTTCCACTATTTTCAGTCATTTGCAATTCAAATCCACAGAGAATGCTACATTCTTGATAAAAAGATTACAACCCTACATGAAAATTTTTGCAGCTACTGAAATAATAAATGGAATGACAGACAACCACAGAGCTCACTCTATTTAACCTTTGATACAACAAGCTACTGAACAAAAGATTTTTTTTGTATTCCCTGTGCCTTTTCAAAGTATGCATTGTGTTAGATCTTATTTTTTCAAAATGCCATATAACACATATTCTGTAGCTGCAGGGTATGCCATCCATTCCTCTTAGCCAATACAAAAATTATACACTTGCATTACCAATGCTTTAGTGTAGTTATTAAAATACTTCCTTTTCTATCACATAGAAATGCATGTACAAGTGTTATCTGCAATACCTATTCATATCTACTCATAAAATATTTCCTACATAATCAACTAAAATTAAAACTTTCCTTTCTAAATCTTTTAGTCATGAAGAAATCTTAACCTGCACAACATTTCATGTTTTTTCTTTTCTTTTTTAGCAATCAGAGCCCTCAGTCACAAGGCATGCTTGGCAAATCACACTAAGACAAACTTTGGCTTAGTGAGACTCTGTGGCTCCTAAAGAGGAGTTTGCAGTCTCTTTGCTCCACCTTTTGCTACTTCTCTAAGCCAGAGTTTGGCTTAGATTTAGAATGTTATCCAAACCTGAACTGATGCTTAAGCTATCTCTTCACTAACCACAAGCTACAGAGGTTGACATAATTAGAGTATGGCAGGAAAAAAACCTAGGGAGGAGCAAAGTTTTCTTAGCATGTTCTGCAAGCCAGTCCATTGTTTTAACTGTTATTTGAAAATAATTACCTTTCAGTTTTAAGAAACCAAAATAGTGCAGCACCAGAAAAATTTAATGTCACCATACACAGTAAATAAATTTATGCACTAGCTCTTCAATATGAAATCTAAAAAAGAGTAGGTACTGTTAAAAGCGATATCCAAAATACAAGATGCTAACAAAGTTGAGCTATTCTTCTTGAAGGAGAATTTCAAGAGGTGGATTCAATTACATTAAAAAAAACCAATGACTAACCCCTGATTTTTCATGTTAATCACTCCCCCACCCTTGAATCTCAGATTTACAAACAAAACTGCTATATTCTTCCCAACAATGAAGGGGGTGTATACAGAAATAATCAACTTTACACAGCCTGGAACTAGTAATATACAGGAGTGTACAGAACAGGTTACTTTATCCTTCTCTTACAGCCAATCTTCCCTATGGTATCTCCCTCTAACAATAGACATAAAATGTTCCCTCAGTACTTTCTATATCACCCTTCTTCACATCTTCTTTAAAAAGTACAATTTCTTCAACAAAATTAATGTAGAAATTTGTCCAATTCCATAGCATATGTTATGCCAAAGATTTGTGTTATTTTCTCCATCCAAAGTATTCTGGAAGCTCCAAAGCTCTGGAGTTCAAATAAAACATACTGATATTTCCGGGGGGGGGGGGGAGGAATGTAGGGGTAGCAGGTAAGATGACAAATTTGTGTAGTTCATTTTCAGCACTTTTGCCTTCCAGTCAGGGATTCTGAATGTTTTGCATATATGCATGGCTTTTTGTTTGTTTTAAAACCTTTGGTCAAAGAAAATAGGTCTCTCAACTGTTACTTTTATGTAGTACTTGCTCAGATAGTTTAAAAGAGGTCTGTAAAAGCGCTTTAGGTGTCACAGTCAGTTCTGCTTAAATCATACTTCTTTCCAATCCAGTCTTCACCTCAGGCTCAGCTTTAAGTTTGAAGGATATAGACCAAGACAAGATGGGGGAGTGTACAAGGAATTTTTTTAGCCGCTTACAAGTATCTGTCATGCAAGGTACATACAAATAGTATGTATCAATGAACATGTGTGTCATTTCATATTTGTTATTCACAAAACACATTATTGGGTATTTCTTAATCTTTTTTCAGTAATGGCTTCAAAGCATCATATATTAACACAATCAGTCCTGTCTTTATAATTGCCATAGGCAATTTCCACTTGGAAGACATGGTTTGCAATGGAAAAAAAGTAGATAGACATTAGGACCAGGTTGACACACGTCTGTGTAAACAATTTTCCAGTATATGGATGTGAGTTTATGAAATAGATGCTGCAGAACGATGTCTAGCAGCCATTTTGGAAAATATACTTCTGCTAATCTGCTCAGTGTTTTTTCCATTCCAAACCATGTCATGCAAGTAAAATTGCTGTAATTACTTTCCTGTGGAAGTCTATTAAAAGGAAAGAAATGTATGTTGTGAGTTAAGGCATTGAATATACTGAACTTTCTAGTCTTGCATTCCTTGTTAAAAGCAAATCACAACTTTGATCATCTGGAGAAGTACTGCTAGTTGCCCAATATTTTACAGAGGTCTAATAGGCCTCCAGGGAAGCGGGTGGCACTTTGGGTTAAACCACAGAGCCTAGGACTTGTTGATCAGAAGGTCGGCGGTTCAAATCCCTGCGATGGGGTGAGCTCCCGTTGCTCAGTCCCTGCTCCTGCCAACCTAGCAGTTCAAAAGCACGTCAAAGTGCAAGTAGATAAATAGTTATCGCTCCGGCGGGAAGGTAAATGGTGTTTCCGTGTGCTGCTCTGGTTCGCCAGAAGTGGCTTAGTCATGCTGGCCACATGACCCGGAAGCTGTATGCCGGCTCCCTCGGCCAATAAAGCGAGATGAGCACCGCAACTCCAGAGTTGGTCACGACCGGACCTAATAGTCAGGGGTCCCTTTACCTTTAATAGGCCTCCACTAGAAATTGGGCATTTAGTGTTACTGATCTCAGGCTATGGAACATTGTTCTATCAGAGATTTTGCAGGCACTCTCATTTTTCATTGCCATGTGTCCCTTGAAGAACTTTTATATAGACAGGCCTATACCACTGTTTGAATTAATTGGTCAGCCAGTCATTTTTATCTGTTTTGTACTTTTTTTAATGGTGTTTTATATTTTATTGTATATACCGCTGTACGCCCATGTTATATTGTAAGAATTGACAATATAAAACACTTCTTTAAACAAACTTTTAAAATTACAGGCTAAAAGGTCATGTTGATAAATTAACTCAGTGTCTAAAAACTGAACATCTTTAGCAAGCAAATGATGTAAAAAACTTATAGAACTGTGGCTTCAATATGCTTGGGCGAAAGTTTCAAGGCAAATAACTTAATCTAAGAATTTGCACTTGTGCTTGGAGGCATTTACCCAATTACAGTGGTACCTCGGGTTACATACGCTTCAGGTTACGTACGCTTTATGTTACAGACTCCACTAACCCAGAAATAGTACCTCGGATTAAGAACTTTGCTTCAGGATGAGAACAGAAATCATGCTCTGGCGGCACGGCAGCAGCGGGAGGCCCCATTCTCTAAAGTGGTCTTCAGGTTAAGAACAGTTTCAGGTTAAGAACGGACCTCCGGAACGAATTAAGTACTTAACCCGAAGTACCACTGTGTGTGCTGTTAGCTTTACAAGTGGTGTTTGCCACGGTATGTTACTGAATATGTACAGATTCTGTATGTATGTTGATATACCAAGATCACATTTTCATATTGGGTGGCATTCAACTAAGTTTTACATAGACCCCCTGAAATAAAGGGGCATAATTTAGTAATGTTCATTAATCTTAATCAGTCTACTCTTGAGTAACACTTAGTTGAATACCCACTGCTTCTAAAGTCTTTTTCATTGCTAAGTATTGCTCAGTATTGCTTTTTCATTGCTAAGTATTTCATTGCTAAGAATATTTTAAATAAAATCTGATTCTAATCAGAGTGGAGAAATTTAGAGAAGCTCATACACTCAGGCAACAGGCTTATACTCATGATTGCCTTTCTGCTGCACCAAAGAATGCTGACTTTTAGGGGATGATTTTATGGGATGGGGCTGCAACTGGAAAGGGGATTTAATAAAGCCCCCTAGTGAGCATGGAAAACATCACACACCTTGGGATTCTGGCTGTTTGAGTGCTGTTATTCCTAGTATTTTAAAACAGCACTTATGTTCAAGTATGCATGCTCAGAACCACAGCTTAAGGAAGACTGAGTGAGCAGTGGATTCTATAGTCTCACAGAATAGGTTTTCCTGGCTCCACTCTCCTCTACAAATTACTACTAGATGGGGGTTAATGGCCCTGCAGGAAAGGTGTGGGTATAGCAGGAGCTGCAGCAGAATGGGAAAATTGGAAGAATTTTGTTGGGTGGGGGACTGCCTTATACAAGCGGCTTTTCCACTCACTTAAGATATTTCTTGATCCAAAGCTAAGTATCTTTCATTTGGATTGTAAAGACATTCAGCAAACAGCTCATCTTAATGTCTGATCTTGTCACATCAAAGTCACATTTTGTGTTTCTTTGTGATATTTATAAATGAATGCTAAGGTTATCTACTCAGTTGCATTGAAAAAATGCAACTTATCATGGTATTACAGACAAAAGTAGCAGGCAGATAATCATAAAATGTAATTACTTTGTTAATTAGTATGTTACTGAGCAGCATTCAAGACAGGAACTAAAAATAAACTCGCATTCAACTTCAAGCTATAACAGTATTGGAGCAGCTACTAGAACAAATGTTAGCCAGCTGTTACCTTGAGTAAGAAGAGAGATATGACAAAAATCAGATTATAATATTAAAATTATCATATTGAATTCCAGTTATCTATGTTACCCCGTGACACAAAATAAAAGCATAGCTAGACTGGTAGACCATGACTAGAGGAGATGATGCCACGTTCGGGGCTCATGCTTATTGTTTTAAGAGATGGTAGGAAATAAAACAGTGGCAAAGGCTGCAGTGAATTTTTCTCTTTAAATAAACTGTTGCTGTCATCAGTACCTAAACAATTAGGATATAACTTTTTCATCCACTGAGTTAAAAAATCTGACCAACAACAAAACTGAGACTTCAATTACACTATGCCTACCAAACTGATGATGTACACTCAACAGTCTTCTTTTGTTTGGATTTTTCCCCCTTGCAAAATGGTAGGAGAAAATGTCAATTAATATAATTTTTATTGTTCCACGTAGCAAGAAAACATATTTGGGGAGGTTTAAATATATAGGATACTTAATTCCCAACATTTATTTTAGCAAGAAGATAACATGATTGCTTTGGGTTTCACACTATTTGATAATAAACACTATTTAGACTTTCCAACATAGAATATTAGAAAAACTGTGGGGTGAAATGGAACATAAAACATCATTACTAATAAACAAAAAGTAAAACTGGCAGCAGTATAAAGAAGACTAAACTGTATGAAGGATGTCTACAGATTATATACTTCCACAATTAATTTTCAAATGATTTTTGTGAATGCTCAATCTGCTAGGATGACAATCCAGAATATTTGGCTCAAATTGCTTTTTAAAAGATTTCCAGAGTGTTGAGGTGTAATGCCAACATGTCAGGGCTTTCAAAAGACTTGTTTTGTGTAAATGTAAAACTTGCAAAGTGACTGAGGCTGCTATCCTACGTGAGAATCAGCCCCATTTAACTCAGTGGGACTTACTTCTGGGTGCACATATAAAGATTTGTGCTATAAGGTAGGTGAAAAGGTAAGAAGAGGAATCTCAAACTTCCAAACCTATATTGAAGGTTTTCCAACAGCTCACTAAATTCTGGCCCAGTTCAGTAAGATGATCCATAGCATTTTGTGACAGCTAAAGCTTTGTAGTCCCATTGGTGATTGGACTTTGGATCTGGTGTAAATTTACTCCAGCTTAATTTACAACACTTTGCTTTATGCCCCTTTCTTGTGCATAAGGATTGCTCCCTTAGCCAATATTCCTGACAATCAGTCGGTTTACTCTGAGCAGGACTGACAGCATTGGTTTAATTTTTTTATACATCTCAATAAATACTATTCTGCCTCCCAGATCACAACGTTGTGAGTCCCTTTCTCACCCATCATATCATCATATATAACATAATTTATAAATTATTCCCTTGCTAACTTCCCAAATCCATTCCCCCCTCTATTCCTCTTTTTATATGTCAATTTCAGTTTCTCATTAAAAAAAAAAAATTCTCAAGGAAACTCATCAGGATTATAGTTGAGATTTTTCCTAATGTACAAATTTTTGTATAGGATTTTGCCTAATATACTATTTTTGCAAATAATTTTTCCTGATATAATGCATGTTCCTATGCTATTTTTGGAATTACAGTGGTACCTTGGGTTACAAACACTTCAGGTTACAGACTCCGCTAAGCCGGAAGTAGTACCTTGGGTTAAGAACTTTACCTCAGGATGAGAACAGAAATCGTGCAGCAGCAGGAGACCCCATTAGCTAAAGTGGTACCTCAGGTTAAGAACGGTTTCAGGTTAAGAACAGACCTCCGGAACGAATTAAGTTCGTAACCAGAGGTACCACTGTATATGCATTTATATGCACACTTCACCCTAGAATATGCATCCCTAGCTGTAACCAAGGTTTGTTCTTAATTTATTATTTGTGGTTTGTCTGGGGGAGAAAAGACAAAATTGGGTTTGGTTGAAATGCTAAGCCTTACTATGGCTTAGCCCAACAATTAGTAAAGCAGTAGGGCTGTGGGAGGAGCACTGTAGCGTCAATCTTTCCTCCAGAAACAGGCACATTTGCTCATTTGCACTAAGCCACTGGAACCCTGTGAATCATACTGTCCCCTTGTATAAATGAATACGGAACAAAAGATGTGTGCCTCAAACTAAGTTCTGGGCCATTACAAATCCAGGGTAGTGTTCTCTTATGAGACTCCACGGCATGATGTGTGACCAAACACCTTAAAAAATGAACATAAAAAGTTCCATTTGTTCACATATTTCTGGAAGGTTTTTGAGCATTGAAGCCATCTATGATGTAAGGATTTTTTTAATTTATTTTTTGCGGGGGGAGAGATATCTTAGGGAAACTCTCTGACCCAAATCCTACCATTGTTTGAGGATATAAGCATCCATATGATTACAATAGATATTCAACCACAGCACAGAAGTAGATAAATTCAAGGAAGCTTCTCTCACACGGCTTTGTTTTGTATTTATCTTCTTAGCATAGAAACAAAGTTTTGGCTTCCAGAATGCTTGATTACTAAAAGAAGCTGACCCAAGAAAATGCATGCTCATTAAAATTCTGCATATATACAACTGCGCAGAATACTAATTGGCTTGACTCAGAGAAACTTGTACAAGAGGGCAGTACATGTAAGGAGTATGGTACTTAGATTGACATACTGTAAATACTTGCATTTGCATTAGGTTGGTAATAACCAGTTTGGAATAGAGACCAGTTGCCGACACTTCATCACTGTTGTACCCATTTAACTGTGATCACCAGCTTGCTAATGCAACAATGCAGCCAACATGCACAGGATTCCTTTGTAAATTACATGCAGAAGGATTCTACATGGATTTTCACAAATGAAAATTAGGCAGATGGACCTATGTGCATGCCATATGCAATGTGGAAGCAGAAGACACTGACTGCGGAGGCATAGATGGTTCACACAAACCATAGTCTAGTACTATGTGGATGAGCCTCCATGAATCAAATGAAACATTGAGCTTGAACATTCCACACTCCCATCTCCCATGCAGACAGCAGAATAACATCCACATAAGTTTTTGCTTTTAAAGAAGTTTGGCTTAGCATTATGTACAATGAAGTGATCCTGGTTTAAAACAATGATTCGTTAACAAGGCAAATTTATGATCCATTGTTTGAAGCTGACACAGCAGAGCGTATTTTAAGCCAGGATTCCTGGTTGATTAAGCACATTTCATCAAGCTCCTTATGCTGAAAGATATATTGACAGAAGTAGCAATGGACCATCAGGCCTGGCCTTATGAGCCATGAGGTTCAGATATGGATGGGGGCAGTGGATTGTACCCCCGTTCACCCTCTGTCTGCCCTGACTAGCAGACTACCACTGCCACTGCTCATACCCAGCCATCCACCACTGTTTCCACCTCCTCCTACCTGCCCGGCACTAACTTGACAGCATAGTCCTTTCCTCACTCTGAAGAAAAAGTTTCTTCTAAAAAGTAAATCTGGCACTGTTGTATCAAAACAGCAGCACCTCAAGGTGCTGTGTGACCTTGCTCATAATACCTCACTTTGAGAAAGGGCACTTTCCTCAGAGTGGGAAATTGAGAACTTATACCATAGGAGTGAGCAAGTAGCAGATGAGACAAAGCAGTGAGGAAGAAAAGGTGACATGGTCCACCCAACTCTGGCAGTGCAATGTTTTGCATCAGCCCTGAAAACTGAAGATAATTCCTGTCTTCAGAGTTTCACTGACTTTAGAACTCCTCCTCAAAACTAATTTGTACAAACTGCAGATTAAAGAATCTGGAACATATGCTATTTGCTGATCCGCTGAAGAACTCTGATTTACAAAGACACATGTACATATAGTCCAGTAACCATTACAAAAGTTAAACAATGCTATGCTGTATTAGAGCATAATCAGCAGCAAACTGTAGGATTTCATGTATCCATTGTTAGTGATATGCAGAGCAGACCCACAGAAATATCAACAAACTTTACTAACTTTAGTCCATGCATTTCAATGTGTCTTCTACGCTGAGTGTGACTTAGTTGGATAAAACCTATGCTTTCCATCTTCTCAGACCTGACGAAAGATCCTACTATTATACAAAGGTAGTCGGTCTCCAAGACGTCATACCCTTTTTGCATTGTTATTACAGACAAATGCAATTATTTTGAAATTTTACTTTGGGTGAACTGTCTACACTCATTGAAGCCTAACTACTACAGACAAAAAGAAAGGAGCTCTATCATAAGCATTTTCACATAGACAAGTCTGTCAGTTTGAAATGTTTGTTACAGTCCAGGCAAGTTGCCAGCATTTCCACTCCAATACATTAATTGGTAAAAGGAACAAAGATTCATTCTACAACAAGGAGTGTTTATTTCCCTTCCTCTCTCAAGAAAGACAAAGAAACACTACACAAACCTGAAGAAACTTTATGCATGTATTTGAAGTTAACATATTTGGGAACACATCCATTACATTTAAAGCACAAGATACCTTTTATTCATGTAGCCCTGGTACAGCAATAGTTGACATTAGTTATTCCATTAGTTATTCAAGCTTTTATGGGTAATTCATATGTCACAGAGGTGGTGGGACAAATGAGGTTCATATACCGGATTAGGCTGCTTGCAGAACAAGAGGTAATTCTGCTCTCCCCAGGGAGGTTCCTAATTCTCATTTATTGCCCATCCAACTGCAGCTCCCCACCCAACCCACAGCATCCCATGCTGTTCATCAGGATCCATTGATTCCCATGAGCATCCATGAAGGTATGGTTTTGTAGCAAGCAGATAAGCCCATTCCAAAAGTAAAAATCAAGTCACAATATGTAGGATCCAACCAACTGTGAATAAAGCTCAGCCCATTTTCTGGCTGTTTGCACATGGTTATTGTACTTATATGTGTATATATAAATACAGTTATATATTTATTGTAAACCACTTTGAGATCTTTCAGATATTAAGCAGTCTATAATTCGATACAATAAATAAATATATAAATAAAGCTGAGGACTACTACCTAGCTAAGTTGAAGCTTTGAAGGAACAAAAACTCAAAAGTAGTGAAATGTTCAATGGGGAAGAAGCAAGAGGACACAACATCCCACACATAATTAACATTTTATTGTGGCATCTCACTCAGTCCTTCTATTTTCAGTTAAATCATCTGAATGCCATCACATCTGCAGCTAAAACCATACAAAAGGAAGGCATGAGCAGACCTAGTAACACAAAAATTGTTACTAACACACACAAAAGGCAGAGAACCCCAAAAAAAGTCAAATGAGGACTGAACATGTTCAGTACACACAGAATGCTGAATGTGGGATGGGGGGAGGACCCGAATAAGGTATACTGAACAACAGCAGTATGCAACATTTTGTTGTAGCTCTAACTTGTCTACACTGCATTTAGCAAAGAAGAAAGGCACTTCCTACAGAGCCCAAGTACAGTCATACCTCAAGTTGAAGTAGCTTTGGATTAAGCGTTTTCGGGTTGTGCTCCGCGGCGACCCGGAAGTAACGGAGCGTGTTACTTCCGGGTTTCACCGCTTGCACAGATGCTCAAAATGACGTCACGCGCATGCGTGGAGACGGCGAATCACACCTGTGCAGGTTTGCTTCAGGATGCGAACGGGGCTCCAGAACGGATCCCGTTCGCATCCAGAGGTACCACTGTACCTTTTTGCTGTAACTCTATACAAAATAACTATTCCATATACCCACAGGTCACATCAGACTCCCCTTTGTGACACACAGTCTGTATATTGTGCATTTTTAGTAACTTAGAACATCCAAGTTTCCTCAAATGGCATGGAGATGAAGTTACAAGGTTAGTGGCCTCCTATACACTTTATTGTATTTTAACACAAGAGCCTGCTGTATCATACAAAGGTTCATCATATCCAACATCCCACAGTGGCCAACCATGTGTCTCAGGGAAATACAGAAAGAGGTTTGGAGCACATAGGTCTCTCCTACTGTTGTTCCATAGCAACTGCTATTCTGAGGCATATTACTTCCAAATTTGAATGTTTAATATTGTCACTAACAGACCTATCCTCCATTACACTTCTCCAATCTAAATATCAATGGAGGTTAAAGTCAGACTGTTAACAAGTAACTTGTCTTCAAAGCATTTTTGTAATGAGCAAGTTTTCTGCTCTCATCTGAGACCCCTTTCTTCTTATGAGTACTGCTCTAATGTTCTTATTTTGTGATGTTTTAAATTATGTACATTGTAGGTCAGATTCAACTAACTGGTCCCGCTAGTGGAAGCCTGTGCAAGGACTTCTGCTAATGCAGTGGGGCTTCCCTCTGCTCTCTCATGCACTTCAAACTGGCTCTGGGAGTTTAGGAGAACCCCCAGCATAGCACACAGAGGGAGGAGAGGAAAGATCTTTCCGTTGGGCAAACAATAATGTTTGTGTTGACAGAAAGCCTGGAAAAGTATGATATTGAATTTCTCCTGAATTTTTTATCTTTGTAAGCCAATTCAAGATGTATAAAAAGCAAGATATACATTAAAAATACATACAAATATAAAGAGACTCCAAAGCGACCAACTCTCATTGGAATTAATATAAGCATTTGTTACATTAGCATAAAATATTTTCTTTCACATATACATAAAACTTAACATACCCCTTTTAGTACAGATATTATTATTACTCTAAATTATCATCCGTCTCCCACTTTTTCAAAACACAATTGCCCAACACCACCAAATCATCCACAGATTTATTATCATAAAACAAACTTGCCACAATGTTTTGAACAAAGAGTACAGCACTACAACTGTATACATTTACATAGGCTGATAAACATACACCTTAATTCATCCCCAAATCTACCAGTTTAGGCTGGATAGCCTGAGCCTTCTTTTTCCTTGGGATAAAGTTTTGTGCTTCATTAAATAGCCATCCTTAAATAAGGTTAAAGAACACTGTTCCTGGCTTTAGAGTACTGTACAAAGAAATATCTATATCTTTGTTTTTCTTTCCCAAACTTACTACGCTTCCATGCTAAAGGTTTATAGGCACTGACCTTACATTACATTATTCCAGGAAGCAAGCTCTAGTACATCAAACATGGGCAAGCAGAAAAAGCTGGTGGAACTATGCAGAAACTCTCCCAAATAGAGCATTTACAGGGATGTAGAGGGGCTGAATCAGCTCGGAATCACATTACAGCATCAGATCTGATTCCAGCCTGGAGCACCAGCTCCAGAGTAGGACTGTGGACCCATTTTCTATGCCAGCCAACTTGAGCAGGAAAGGTGTGGATGGCCAACATATTTTTGTAAGATATTTACTAAAATATGCCAGAAAAGTGCACAAGAACAAGAAGTCTGGAATTCTGGTTCTCTCACCAGTTGTATTTCACATGCCAATGCTATAGTACATTACTTGGATCTTCTAAAGAGGCCCTGCTCTGGAATCCATCTAAAAGGCAGACTATTTTAGCCTCCACTAGGAGCCCTGTCTTTTTTGTAGCAGCCCTGATACTATGTAACTCTCCTAAGAAAAGTTAATTAGCATCCTCCCTGCTGGCTTTCTGAAGGGAGGTAAACACTTTTAGTTTCAGTTCGCCCTTGAGATCTGATAATTGCTGTGTTCACAGTTTTTTGCTGTACAATACTGCTACTTTTCTTTTTTTGTTGAATCTTTCTTTTGTATTTCGTTATGCTTTACCTTTTGTAAACTGCTATGAGGAATGAAAAGCTTAAAATTAAACAGGTAGGCTTTAAGAAAGTTGACAACAATCTAAATCACCATTAAAATTATTCTAGAGTGATTCATTCTGTGGAATTATTATGCAAAAAGAATTATACAACAGGAGCTAAAAAAAACTTACTACTTGCATAAATGAAAGCACCAATATTAAATCCAGAGAGCTATAACAAGACAGCAATTTAAACACATGAGATGATACGTAACTGGATTCCAAACATAAGACAAAACATGCAGCCTGAGCCTATGCATGTTTACTCATAAGTAAATCCTACTGTGTTCAACAGGGTTGACTAGCAAGTGATTGTGCATAGGATTGTAGCCCTTGTTCCACACAAATGCTACCCTATGAACAGATGCAACTTTTATGCTTAAAGAGGGACAATGATAAATATTAGTATTGCTATTAGAACGGTTCTTCTATTAAGTGGATATAGAGAAATAAGTGCAACACTAGACACAACCTTATCACCTATCAAGGTACTCTCTGCAATAACTGACACAACAGCTATTGTAAAATTAATGCAGCCCTCTCTTATAATAAATTTTGTCAGATTTAAGTGGACAGCACAACTGAGACTTTACTCTCTCCAATGCAGGCTTGTAAACACACTTTTTAAGGTTCAGAAAAATTATAATTAAAAAAAATGGGAGCAAGAAAAGAACAAACAAATGCTCTACCAAATTGGGAGGGGGGAAGAGATGCTTAGAGGATGGAGGGCTCCCTCCTACCTTGGTGAGCTGCGCTATTTTCTTGCTCATTTTGAGATGGAGATCCTGATTATATTCCATGCCGAGCTGGGAGGAGGCGGCCGACGAAGAAGTGGAGGTGGTAAATTTTCCAGCGCTCCCCGAGGAGCTGCCGCTGTAGTAGTGCTGCTGCCAGCTCATCCCTGGTGTCGCCATCTTCCACAGCAAAGAAACCCTGCCAACCGCTCTGCCAAGCGCCGGGAGGAGAAGGGCGAGGGTGACACGAAAATAGGGGTGGGGGAGGAGGGGGGGTTGTTGAGGTTGCAGGCGGAGGAAAAAGACAAGGATAGAGATGGAAAGCAGCTAATGCTGGTGGCAAACAGGACGGCGGGGGGTGAGGGGGAAAAGGCGAGGGGGGGGCAGGTCAAACTACCTCTTCACCTCCCCCCCTCCAGTCCCCGCTGCTACCTCCTCTCACTCACAGCGTCTCCCCTCGTCCCCCTCCCGGCCTTATTTGCCACTCTGGCTCCTTCTGCACCATTTTCCTTCGTGGGGAGGGGAGGCGGGTGAGGGACCCACAGACTCCCCGCTCCTTGCCCTTCAGTTCAGGTGAGGGAGGAAAGGATGGGGCGGTCGGGGAAGGATCTCCTGAGGTAACCACAAGCCGCCCCCTGCGGGCTCCTCAGAGATTCCTGCTGCCGTTTCCTTTTTAAACCTCTCCCCCTGGGGCAACGGATAAACGAGCGAGGACGGGGGGGAGCGCGCGTCTCGCGCTCTCCGTCCCCGTCAACCCCTCACAGCGGCGCCTTTCCTCCTCCCGTTCTGGGAGCGGCGCTCCCCGCGGGACCCTTTCCCGGGTCCCGCGAGGGGAGGGGGAGCCCGAGCGGAGCGCCCCCCGCCGTTTCTCTCGCACGGGGGGGGGGCTCCTCTTCCCCTCCCGCCGCAGCTCGCCTCGAAGACAAGCGGGCAAAGCCCCCCCCTTCCAAGCGAGCGACGCCGACTGTTGCTACCGAAGCCGACGCTGCCCGCTCGGCGCTCTTTGGCCACAAGAGGCCAACGCTCCGTTACCAGGGTCTCGGAGAACTGTTTACGCCGCGCGCGTCGCGTCATTTCCGGCGTCCATCCTTCTCCCCCCCCCCACGCGCGCGCCCGCCGCCGTCAGTTCCCGCCCCTTTCAGTACCTCGGAAAGGGACTTAATTTTAAGTCGCGCACGCGCAGATGCGCTCTCCAGGGTGGTTAGTTAAAACCTTTACGGCGGGCGCGCTAAGAGGGAGGCGCGAAAGAGCGCCGTGTGCTGTTAAGACCCACAAGAAGCGGCTCTGAGGAGACGGCTCTATAATAAGCATTGCTCTCCCGTGCTGGCGTCAGGAGCGCGGGCTGCAGCAACGGCCAGGGCGGCCCCAGGAGCAGGTTGGGTGGCGGTTGCTGGGCTGCTTCCCGCCATTGAGATCCTTCGTTGGGAACGATTGCAAATCACCTCTCCCTCTCTCCGAAACATACACATCTGCTCAGAACTCCAGAGATTCTTCTCAAATTATAGTGTACATATACACTTATGATAGCGAAAGATCGAAATAAGAACATAAGGAGAGTCTGCTGGATCAGTCCAGTGGCCCATCTAGTCCAGCACACAGCGGCTGGACAGTTGCCTGTAGGCACACGAGCCAACTCTTAGGGGCCGAGGTCCCTCCCCCCGCCAATAAAATATATGAGCTCCCCACCCCCCAAGTTAATAGGCATCACCATTCAAATGGTGTGTGTGCACCACGTCTTGCGATCAGTTATGTGAGGCTCCCCCAATATTTTATTCAAGTTGGCACCCTTGTCTGCGGGAAACAAGCAAGCCGGATTCAAGCACAAGAGCTCTTTCTCCTCCTGTGGTTTCCAGAAACTGGTATTCAGGATCTGTGGAGGCAGAGCATAGCCATCATGGCTAGGAACCATCTCCTCCATGAATTTGTCTAATGCTCTTTTAAAGCCATCCAAGTTGGTAGCCATTAGTGCCTCCTGTGGGAGTGAGTTCCATAGTTTAATTATGTGCTGTGTGAAAAAGCATATTTTATTTTTTTTTTAAAATCCACCCTGACTCTCCCAACACTCAGCTTCATTGGATGTCTATAAATTCTAGTGTTATGAGAGAGGGAGGGAAAAAATTTTCTATCCACTTTCTCCATACTGTGCATAATTTTATAAGCAATCATGTCACCTCTTACTTGCCTTTTTTCTAAATTAAAAAAGTCTCAAACATTGCAGCCTTTCTTTATAGGGGAGTTGCTGCATCCCCTTGATCATATTGGTTGCTCCAATATGAACCTTTTCCAACTCTGTGAGGCGACCAGAACTGTACACGGTCCAACCACTTAGCCTCCATATATGCAAGAGGAGAGGGTGGTAAAGGTCATACTTAGGTCTTCTTAAATATACTGTATATCACACACAGAACATATCTATTTCAGAACATGTGGCCTTCCACAAGATCGTCAACCATTTTTAAAAAAATGAAATCTACTGAACTAATATTGTAATGATGGTTCTCTAAAATACAAATTCCTTTCAAGTAAGAGTTTCAACTTTCTAACCTTAGGAAACCAGCACAGGAATGAAAATCCATTCATGATTAGTATGCATTATACAGGAATGAACACGGCACTAAATAATGTGCTAATTTATCTGAGCAAAAAGGGAATTAATTTATGTTTAAATAAGCCAATACAAGAGGGAGGAACATCCCTCAAGATTTATCTGCAATAAAATCTGTTGTCAGTTTTAGCTGAGACAGGATTCTACCAACATGAACAATGAAACTCCCTTATAAATTAAAACAGTTTAAGTTGGTGTGATTTTGAAATAAAGCCATATATTTCAGTTTGGCTTCAAGGATATTTGGCTGCTCTCTCCTTAACTTCATTTCATCAGTAGCCAAGGAACTGTGGTGTGGGATGCACAGACGGCAGCTTTAAGGAGTTCAGAGGTTGCAGGTGCAGGGGAACCAAACAGGTAATGCTCATCATGTGAAAATATCCCTGCTGCTTCTCTAGTGTTCACAGCAACATACAAATGTGACTTGAAATGCCACAGAGAAACAACCTCACTGCACTTAAAGCTACCAATGCACACATAGCCTTTATGGCAGTAATAGCAAGTCAAGTCCAAAGCATTTTAAGTGTTCCTCCTATCCCAAGGGATAAGAAGAGGTTTTAGGGACAATGCTGCAGGATTTAATGTCCTTTGGGGGCAGTGCATAGGAAATTTGCAGCATCTTGGTATTCTTTGTTTCAGTTACAACTGAAGAGCAGAGCTTACTAGAAGTTAAGCAACACTCCTATAGCAGACAGCAAATCTGCTAATCTGACATCATGTTTCCAGAGAGAACCCTTGTATCTCAAGATGCTACAGCACTCATCTCTATTTCACTGGCTCCAAACTCTTTATCTGAGCTCCTCCTGCCCACTTCTCAAACGAAAGAGGAATCTCAATCTGTTAAGGAATATGAATATTATTTTGTTAAATTCCAGACTCCTATCGTGTGGCACTCTTTTTAAAACCAGAATGATAGACCCATGATCAGTAATCAAAACGATAACACTGCTTTGGAGTGTGCTGCATATGCAACTAGCTGCTGCTACCACCACTCTTCAGTTTCTTGGTTAGACCTTGACTCCAGTTTGATCAGCTGGGAAGGAGGCAGAAGAAGCATTGCACAGGAGAGAAAGGCAGGAATGCAGATCTGACTCTATATGAACTTTAGACAACCTGGTGCCCTCCAGCTGTTTTGGACTGCAAATCCCATCAGCCCCAGCCAACACAGATGGGGAAGTTTGGGGGGAAGGCTGCTCTAGGCAACAACCAGACCCATGTGCATCAATAGCTTTCCTATGAATGCAATCCATTTGTTTCGCTTGCAGCCTTTGTGACACACATGCTAGGGTTTGGTCAGACTTGAAGTTTGGTGTACTAAACCGCATGTTGTGGAAACATTTCCCCTCTTTGTTTTTTGCTCAGCTGTAACGCTTCTACATAAAGTTTATGCCTTACAGAGCTTTGGCGCTTTGCAGATTCTGAAAGCCCTTTCTATAAGCTTAGTATTTCTAATAAAATTCAGAAATACAGTGGGATTATCTTCTGTATTTTTAGAGCAGCATACATCCTTTCGGTGCCTTTGCTTAAGGAAGCACCAGCATAATAATGGAGACATACTGTGGTAAAAGGGTGCAGACAATGGAGAAAGCAGGGCTGCTATAATAGGACATGTACAAATGTGCCATTCATTGCGACCTCAGTTTTGGCAAGAAAGAGGTCATTAAATATGAATGCAGGCCCTTCTTGGGAAATTACAGTGAACATATTTATGAAATGGGAAAGCAGCACTACTGGTTTGAGACCCAATAAAAAGTAGTGGGAGCACATGAGGCGAGGAAAGGTTTGTGAGTAAAACAAAGGAATGTGAGAAATCAGCACTGATATTTTATTGGGAAACAGTGGCAAAAAGTTGCACAAGGCAGCGAAATGCAGGCAGGTCAGGATGTTTGGGAAGAACTCTTGGTGATCTGAAGGAAATAGGTAAGGATTTCTGACTCTAGTTGTACAGTGAAATAAAATGACTCCTGCATTGCAGGGGTTTGGACTAGATGACCTTCCAGCTCTATGATTCTATGACTCCCCCTCCAAAATGTTATCACTGAAACAAATAAAGCTGTGGTAGAGGCCTGAGAAAGTAACCCGAAGTTGGTTTTTGTGTGGTGGGACTGTGAGATCAGTTCACTTCTGGCATTCATCCAGAACAAATCCCTGGATTAAGAATTTTTTCAATCCCAATGTATGCCTTGTGCATCTGACTCTCAATGGCAGATCTCTGCATATACATCCAAACACCCAGACTAGGTGGCCTAAACTTGAAGTCTACGCTAGTCTGACATAAGATGGACTCTGGTTCACAAATGGCTTATGTCTTAAAAGAAAAAAAGATGTCACATGACTCTTTTTACTGCAACAGACCAACATGGCTACCCCTCTGGAAACTGCGGCAAAAGTAGTTGTGCTAAAACAGAAAACTTTGCAGCAAGTGGAGCACCTCAGACCCAGGAGTCAAATGCAGCCCTCCAGGCCTCCTTGTCCAACCCTCAGGACTCTCCCCAGGCCACACTGCTCACAGGTCCTGGTCGGTGCCTTTCTGAGTGCTTCTGCCTGGATGGAATGTGTCCTTGCCCAGTGATAATGCCTCCTGGTTATCCTCTCCCACACCTTTATTTTTTGTTTGCCAGGATGGCCAGAGGCCTCTGTATTATATTTCTGATAATATAACCAGCAAGATCTAGCTGAAGGTGTCTCTCTCCCCCCCACACACACCCGCCCACCCCAAAGTGAATTCACAGTGATTAATAGTGTCTAGATTTGCCAAAGTATTGCTATACTAAATTCATTCCATTTGGCAGAGCAATTTGGCAGATTGCTTGAGTAATGAGAAAAGTGCAATATGTATAGCGGAATGATAAGATCCAAACTGCCTTATACATTTTATATGCCAATGGGTACCCACTTTCCTGGCATCTGACATTGTCAGTACACGATGGCGCTGATACAGAGGAAGAAACACTTTTGCTAGATTAACCACCTCTGAAAGTCATTCAGACCTTTGCTTGTTGCCTAGTTATCAGATTAATCTTCCATTGAACTGCACCATCCCCAACCAAATCAAAATACAGTACTGTTGTTTTTATATTTTGTACATTGCATTGGGGCATACATGGTAGGTGATTGTGGTCTGCAAGACCACAGGGGCTAATTAATTGCCCCAAACACAACTGTGGAGAGAACAATGAATTATGGATTGCCTGTAGTTGATATGACCATGATGGTTTCCTCCTCCTCCTCCTCCTGGATGCTGCCACAATGGCCCAGCAGCTCTGAGAGCAGAATTTGTCATTCCACTGTAGTTTTAAGTTCCACCTGCTGGCAGCCACACAAACATCAACATAACAACATTCTTAAGACAATATTTATCAGGAGAGATAGTAGAACTGTTCTATAAACTGGAGGGTGGCTGTAAATGTTTCGAAATGGACCTCTAGTACTTACAAACTCCACGTGAATCATATGGAAGCAAAGGAAATCTTCTTTCTTTTCTTTTTTGCTAGAGGCTTCTTTAATAGTTCATCAGCAGTTATAGCCCCAGGCATACAGTTTTTTGGATCTCCTTCATTAATTTTTGAAGGACATTATGAGCCATGATTGAAAGCATCTCGTTTGCGGGAAGTGCATTTGGAGGTTGAATGATCTAGTCGTTTCAGCTCTGATTGGCATTTATTGTTAAGAGCCGGTACTCTTGCTACATTTCTCTCTTCAGCACCTCCTCCTCCTAGACTGCTTTGCAAAGGAAAGTAGCTGGTTTTCTCTTGCAGCCCTGAAAGCCTAACTTTGGATCCATTGTAATCAGTAGCGTTTTCTCACCCCCACCCACAAAACGTGCCTGCACATTTGGAAGCAAATCTGGGTTTGCTTCTGGGTGATGTGTGAAATGGCCTGCACAGATTGATACCACCCATTGTGTTGTTTGAATGTGGGAGTGTCATCATGGGTGACCTTACAAGAATAAATTTTGTATATGATTAAGAGAGTTTTTGCAAGATCCAAGCAACAGTGCCTAACACCCCAATATCTAACAATCATAAAATCATAATCATGACTACGGTAACTTTTGCTAGATGTGTCCTTTGTGGGGTTTTACTGTTTAAATCGTGTGTGTGATACATTATAGCTTAACTGAGACTTTTAAAACTAGAGCAATCTAAATAATGGAAAGTATTGTTAGCAACATTTGGGAAATTTCTCTTACCCTTTCTGGCATTTCATTCTGTTGATTGGCGTGTAACAATTCCATACTTGTCTATTTTGTGCAATGCTTTTTAAGTCCACATAAAATCATATAAAAGTAAAAAATTCTGCTGACCATTAAAAAAATATATAGCTTCCACAGTGTCTCCGATAGCATGCATGATTGTGTTTGGCTTCATTATTTAAAAGAATAATCTGAACCCTTAAAATAACCGTAGAGTTTAAAGACATCTACTCTGAATGCATTAATATCCTGATCTTTTAATAATACGGTATTTTGGAATAAACCCACAATTTCCTATTTTGTTTGTTTTTTTTTAAATCCAGTTGCTGATGCTGCACTACACTGTTTGATGCTTAATCCCTTCTGCTAAGATTTGTGTCTGTATAGGTACTGAAATCATAAAACAACATTCTGAAACTGCGGTCTATAAACTCAGCTTATGCTAAGATGTGTTGGTATTTTCACAGGAACTATGCTTCATTTTTAGGTGTGTAGTTTGTGCAAAGAATTGTCCTGTTTAATCAATACCTTTTATGTTGAGCTGTTGCAAAACAGTGTTTCATACCTTGCAACGGCACAAAGCATTTTATTTTTGCTCAAGCAGTTAGTGTGAAACTTGAGTGTTTCTTAGTGTTAACCAGCTTCTTCTAAAGGTCACAGTTTGTAGCTGTCATGGCTGCATACTGGAAAACTGCAATTTGGAAAAGAATAAGTATGGCCAAGCTTATAGTCATTTGAGGATGCAGTCTAACTGCAGGCACAAACCAATTCAAGTTTAGCACCTTGAATTCCTTTTTGTTTAATTGGAGGAATTACGCACGCTCCCATAAAAATTGGTGGGGCTTAAAAGGTGATTACATTGAGCCAGCCCAAGACATTTTGCTACCAGAGGTGAAGAACAAGATTGTGCCCTCAGTACATTCCATGTGCAGAAACCAATTGGACTGGTAATTTAATCTTAGTGCCACCAATAGGACAGTGTGCTCCACCATGCCTGAAGTCAGCCAATTATAGGGCCACAGGACAGGCTAGTTATGTGTAGAATACACAGCTCTGTTCTCCAACAAAAGCGTATGACCAGGGAGCTTGGGAGGGACAGTCGTGGAGGCTGCCCCTGCTGGCCTCCAGCATTTGATACCAGAGTTGGTCACCTCACACTGCCTAATGGTAGGGCAGGCCATGAATGCAAATAGTATGTCTCTTAAAAATATTGTTTTGTCCTCTCCTATTAGCTATTGTTTTATTGTTTTTGAATCTATGGTTGGTTTTGCTTCTTAGGGAGAGCATTTTGCTAACTTGTGATTTAATCCACATGGTGTGCATTCCTGACCCTTTGAAGTCAATGGGCCTGTAGTTACTGATATATATCAATTTGCACAGTTAGAACTGTAGGCTGCATTTCCCTTGTGGTTTTAAAATCTAGTAGAGTGGAAGCTGTGTTTTTCCTCAAGCATTTATCCTCTTTAGCCACTGACCCTTTAAGCCACAGCATAGATCCCTTTACTTTCCAGCTAAGTCCTTCTCCATTATATATAATTACACATTCATATACAGCAGCTGTATGAAGATTTGATATGATACCCAGTTTTCCTTCCAGATAAAGAGGTTAGCTGTGGGCAGCCCAGTAGCTCCCAGCATGGCCAATTTATATATGACTCAGCAAACAAATATCATTCTCCTAAACTCTCCTTTATGAAAATATTTCAGATATTATGGGTGATATATTGATGATATGTCCCTCCCCCCCCCCCAAGGTGGCTGAGATGTATGGGTATTTTTGGTTGAATTAACTCAATTATATTAATATTATGTAGGCATAACCGACTGGCAATTACTGACATTTTAAAAATTGATATCTAATCCATATTTGGCAAATTGCTAAATTCTTTGGCGCAGAATTTTCTTTGTAGCAAGGAGTTCCATAGTTCCGCTTTCCTTAAGCTAAATACAGACAATTTGCTCTGGAGGCATTGTGACTCAGCCTCCCCAATTTAAGCAGAATTTGCTGCTCCAGAAGCACTTGGGTTGTTTATATTTCCCCCTAACCACTCTCATATGCCTCCCCAACTATTTTTACCCATATCCTTATTCCCCACCCCAAACTCCCAGTTTCTTTAATCTCTCCCACCTGGTCCTTCTACATCCATGCTACCCTCCTCTTTTATCCATTTTCCTTTCTATTCCCACTTTGCATTTTTATTGACGTTATTAATAATATAATAAATACTAATGTTTCCCCCCACTTTCTAATTTCCTTCGGCACTTCATCTGGCCCCTCTGTTTCCTTCCCTTATCTTCCCACCCCAAAATTATCTGTCTCCCAGCCTCATTTACTCAGTATGCAGCGAGTTATGGCATGCCTAGGGGACGGAGTAGGCAAGTGAGGAAGCATTTAGCAGGCCGATGCTCACCTGGAAGTGGCCCAAGGCCTATTGGTGGGTCTTGATCCACAAAGGAACACTGGTCAAAGGCATATTCTATTCCAGGAGTAGCTTCCAGTTGTTCTTGGACTACAGCCCCAGCCAGCCAGCATGGCCAAAGGCAGGGATAATGGGAGTGGGAATCCAATGACATATTGAGGGCACTATTTGGGCTACCCCTGCTCAGAGAAATAAATGTTTTGAGTGGCATGATTTAGGGCAGTGTGACCAGTTTTGCCGCACTGGGCACCGAGCCTAGGGGGTGCTGCAGGGCATGGCAACCGTGAAGTAGTGAATTAAGCAGAACAGAAGGTGAGAGGTGATGGGGGTGTGCGTGCCAGATTTTGGCCTCTCACAGGCCACTGCTGCTGAAATGTGAAAGACCAAACTCTGCCTCTGATCCAATTGGGTCTGCCTGTGTGCCGAATGGACCTCTCTTCATGGAATGGGCCTTCTTCTTCCTCTCCTCCCTCCTGCAGTTCACCTCACATCCTCAGATCTGCTTCAGAGGGTATGGGGACCTGACAAGCAGATCTGGGGATGTGGGAGGCAGTTGCAGGAGAGGAGGAAGTGGAAGTCCTGTTCACTGAGCTGATGTCTACTTGTGTCATGTTTCGCTATCACTTTTCAACATTACTATACAAAACTGAATACTATGTTTTATTTTGAAACTGAGTAAGATGTTTAATACCTTTTACAAAGGTTTAATATCTTTCATTAAAGCTCAATTCACTTTTAACAGGCCCTGCTTTCATTTCTGCGTAGATCAAAGACTTTAACGGTGGAGCATTTTGTACATAATAACTCTTTTGAATTAGTATCACAGACTCCCTGAGGTAAAGTCCAGGTGAAGAAGCAGTGAACTGTGAAGCTGCCTTAGTTGCAGTTTCAGGTGACCTACATTTGCCTGGAAATATGAATAATATTGTGGATTTTAAATATAAATCCCTTTCATTACTTTCGCCTGGTACAATCTGCATCTGACATAGTGGATAATGATGGGGGGTGGTGGTACTAAATATTATGAGCAAACCCATTGAACAAAAGCTGATGAACTGGGTGTGCCTTGGGCTATAATTCACTCCTCCTTTACACCAAATAGTCCTTGGGAGGTTGGTGAGCAGGCTCCATAATGACTAGCTTGGAGCCTCTGTTTCTAAGGAAAGATGACTGATGAAGGGAGCCCTAGGATTATTCTGATGATTTTATGGAGATGGAAGACATACCAATTTACAGAGCTGAAATATACGTGGTGGGATTTCTAAATGAGGATGGGGAGACTGCAGAGAAGCTAAATGAATTATTTGTGTAGTTTTTCACTGCAGATGATGTTGGACAGCAGCTACTCATACCTGACCCAGTGCACTGAGTACATGTCTACTCAGAAGTAACCTCATTTGATTCAATTGAGCCTACTCCCAGGTAAGTGTATCTAGGATTGCAGACTGAATCTTTGTTTCTTTGGAGAGGGTGTCAGAAAAAAACTGACTGAAATAGAGGTTACAAGATATCACAGTAGAGATCCACATATTAACTCATCTATTTTTTAGATGTTTAGTTTTAAATGTATGGCTCCATAGTTGAAAAAGTTGCCAAACAAATCTGTTTCTGTTGTAGATTTTTTTTTTTACTGAGGCTGCATACACACATTTTATTCTAGAATCAATGAAGGCTTGCTTTTTTTCTACATAGTCGACACGTAATCTAGATCTATTGCTTATTCTCTGCCTCTGAAAAGTGCTTTTTGAGAAATGGGTTTCATCCGAGAAAAAAAAGTTCATTGCAGATTGATTCTGCATTACTCAGCAGTGTATCCATTTGAAAACAGATGTAGGTGGCCCCAACAAGGTGTCTGCATGTATTCATGCCTGTCCAATAATGTTGTAGATGGACATAACCCAAGATTGCAATCATCACATCCTCCTTCATTCACTTAGGGCATGAGCAGGGAAGAAAAGGCATGGATAGCCTAATCAAGCCCCCCCACCCCAATGCATATCAAGTAACTATGCCCACCCTGGGGATAGGGTTAGCCTAGGATCAATTGTAGATTGAAACCAGCATGTTGAGGAGGAGCAGGAATTAGTTTGGAATGAGGAAAAACTACACTTTTGTGCTACAAATGGGTTAGCACATATGCAGCCTAAAATGCAAAGTTTGTCCTTGTGGTAAATGTAGGTTACAAATTAATTCAAACACAGCTGTCCTTTACTTCCTTAATGCATTCTTATTTCATATCTTTATTCAACATTTTAGGACATACATTCTAAGTCAGTGCACCCACTTCCTTCTTGTTGAGTCTGGGCATGCAAGAACACAGATTGCTATGATTAGGCAATGAGGTGGCTGGATATTTGTGAGTATTAGAAGCAACTGACTGTAAGCATAGTCAGAATGGGTTTCATTCACAGATGCAGCAGCACAAGTTTAAAAATGTTTCATTGCAAGGAAACAGTGTGTGTGTGTGTGTGTGTGTGATTTTAAGTAGTTGTCCAAGCCATTAATGCATTGAGAAAGATACTTATTCAAATTATCTCCCCCCCTTTTAAAAAAAAAAACCAAACCTCCTAGCTTATCTAGTATATCTAGATATCATGAACTGGCAGGACCATGGGGAGGAGAAAGAGGATCCCAGCAAGGGGTGTAGCTGAGACTGGGAAATACTGGGGCAAGCTGGAGATGGGGAAGGAGAGGGTGGTGTAGGAAGTACTCACAGGGTGAGGGAATGGGGTCAGTGCATAGGAACCCAAGCAGGACCCAAAGCTAGAGCCAGAGGGGCCTAGAACGGACTCTGAGGTGTAGGGAGCAGCCAGAGTGGTGCTCTAGGAGGCTGAGGCAGACAAGACCCAACAGTCTAGCCCATTAGCTGGCCAGGTGAGACTCACTAGCCCTGGGAGGAAGTGTGTGATTCCTCAGCTGGAGGAGGCCTGGAACAGGTGAGGGTTACATGCCTCATCAAGCCCAGATGCTGCAATCAGCATATGAAGGGAAGTAGAGCTGAGGTGCTGTGTCTGCTCAACTGCCCATGTTGATGAACCTCAACTTGGATGCCCCAGGATCTCTGCTGGACTGTGCTTCAGTTTGGACTTTGGACATGTGGATTGACCCTGGACTGGGGGTTTGACATACTGACTTGCTGCCAGGTAGGCCAGGGGCTCAGGGCACTAGATGATTTTTTTTGTAGTATTTTTAATTATTTCATAAAATCTAAAATGTAGTTGGGGCAAATTTTCTATTCATTGATTTGGGAATGAGCAAGTGTTCCCTGCATATGAGCACAAGCACTGAAGGATCTTCACTATAATTAAGTAAGATTGTTTTTTGATACATCTGCACCTGTATTTTTTCCTGTGTAAGAAATCTGCCATTGAATGAAATCTGGCTGCGCTTGGCACTTCTGAGCAAGTGGATGCTAGTCGTACTCTGTTTAGCAGAATCCTATGCCCATGAATTCAGAGGGATGCCCTGTTAAATTGATCTTGATTGTACCTGTTATGCTGGTATATTTTTATTTTTTTTGTATTTTTCTTGCTGAGTTCTTATGATTTTTGTGGTAAGCTTATTCACAATGTAGAGCAATATACATATTTCTAAGTGAAGGAAGCAATAAGAAATGGAACACTTGCTTTGCAACCCTGCACTGATAAAAGCAGTGGAGTCTTGTGACACCTTAAAGACATTTATATTGTAGCATAAGCTTTCATGGACTCGTGTCATCGTTTCGGACCAGGAATCCTTGAATGCAAAGTCCTCTTACGATGGTTTGAATTAGAAAAAAATGTACCCATTCTTTATCTTGTTCCTTGCATTAGTAGCATTTATTAAATTTACACCCGGCTCTTCCTCCCCAAGGAGTCCAGGGCAGCAAACAGATAGTTAAAAAACAAAAGCAAAGCAAAAACATTGAGAAACAGTTAAAACATTCCAAAAACAATTTCAATTAAAAACAGTCCAAAAGAAATAACACTTAAGAATATACTTTTATTTGATGATCTCAGGGGTATTGTTGGTATTATTAGTTGCTTGTTACTAAAGTCTACCAGTGACTTATGTTTGAAACCATAAATACAGTTTTCCATAAAAAAATTCATAGAAAACATTAACAAGCTCATACAATTCTTACATAATTACATTCATAACCTGCCCCCCTATAACAGCTGCAGGAAGCTTTGACAGCACATTAACAAGAGAAGGAAAAGCCAGCTTAGTCCATCAAAGATCTGGGCTAGGGGAAAGCAAGTATTTCCCTGACACCAACAAGATGTCTATGAAGGTGCCATGCAGACCTCACTGGGGCGAGCATTTGACAGATGGTGGGCCACAGCTGAAAAGGCCCTCCCTCTCTTTATGGCTCCTTTGGCATCTGCTTGCACATACGTGCTTCTCTCAAAATGGCAAGGTGGCTTGGAAAACATCTGCAGGCAGCGCATTCACCTGCAAAAGGCACCTAGTGACTTCCCAGGCCTGAAGAAAGGAAATGCTATTGGACTGGTTACCTCTATTAGCCTCTGCCAGTCATGTCAAGCCCCATCTATTTTTTCAGGTGAGGATATATTGCAGGGCGAATGCCTTTCTGCATGCAGTCAGAAGCACCAGTGTTAAGCAATCCCTACCATCTCTGCCCCAGGAGCGAACCTGTCCCACTGTGTCACTCAAGCACAAAGGACATTTTCCTTTCTCTCTGTGACTCATAAGGTGACTTGCAATGCTCTCGCTCCCTCGCTCCCTCGCTCCCTCCCCCAAATCTCTTCTGCTCCAATAAATTCTTGTGTTGGAGCCACTATGCCGCAGTGAGAAAACTGCTGAGTTTCTTACTGTAATATCATTTACAATTAGTTTGCATGATTTTGATTATGCTCCCTACAGAAACATATTTTCAGCAATGTATTTGTAGCTGGCTTGCAATGGTCCTGCATGATCCACAGTGTGGAATAACTGCTTTTATGCCTGTGACATTTATGTAGAATATTTCCAAACCTCCCAACCACAGAGCCTAGGACTTGCCAATCGGAAGGTTGGCGGTTCAAATCCCCGCGACAGGGTGAGCTCCCGTTGCTTGGTCCCTGCTCCTGCCAACCTAGCAGTTCGAAAGCACGTCAAAGTGCAAGTAGGTAAATAGGTACCGCTCTGGCGGGAAGGTAAACTGTCTTTCCGTGCACTGCTCTGGTTTGCCAGAAGCGGTTTAGTCATGCTGGTCACATGACCCGGAAGCTGTACACTGGCTCCCTCAGCCAATAAAGCGAGATGAGCGCCACAACCCCAGAGTTGGCCACGACTGGACCTAATGGTCAGGGGTCCCTTTACCTTTACCTTACCCCCCCGCCCCAGCTCAGCTGCAAATATTGCTGAGAGGATTTCACCCATCACGGCTGATCTGTGTTGAGTGAAATGCACCCAATAGTTTTTCAATGGTAAAGTTTATATAGAGCGATGGGCAAACTCTGCTGGTTTTGATTTAGAATTAGGCTTAGTAAGTCACACACCAGTTCCCAAAAGTACATACATGAATCAAAAGCTCTTTTCCACGCTCCATTTCTGAATATGGGGAACCCCATCATGCTCTCCATGATGTCACAGGGAGCACAATTGCCTTTGTATTCCACGAATCACAGTCTGCCGATGAACCCTCTTACTGCTTCTTTTCTTCCTCCTAAACTTACGCAGCCAAAAAGTTCAGAGCATGTTTTGCTCATTGTTATTTATGAGGACTGGCAAACTCCCCCCCCCCCCCGGTATTCTGTAAATAACAGGACTATGAAACATTGCAGTTAGTGAGAGAGAGAGAGAGAGAGAGAGAGATGGTGGTGGTGGTTTTCTGGATTTATGCATTTCCCCCCTTTATTTGGTCTGTGAGTGACATTATATATTTGCATTTAGCTTTTCCTCCCTGTAGGTAGTGTAAATTATCCTCCCCCTGTTTATCTTTACAACAGCCCTGTGAGGTAGGGTAAACTAAGTAAAAATATGTACATAAGCAGCAGCAGTTCTTGCCAATGGGTACTGATGGTGCAGGGCCCCCAATCCATATTTAGCATTTTAGGGCCGTGAAATCTTGTTTGCATCTCTGTGGCCTTCTACTCATGCTTCTCTCACACATTTTACTGGGTTGCCCCAGCCACTCTAAGCAGCTTCCAACATATATAAAAACGTAATAAAATATTAAACATTTAACAAAACTTCCCTACACAGGATTGCCTTCAGATGGCTTGGGGGTCTGATAATGCCTTACCCTGAAGGGAAGCTCTGCTTCTGCACATGACTGTGGCATGATGGGAAGTCCTGCCTCTGAGCTTTTCTCTGGCATGATGGGAAGTCTTGCTTCTAAGCTTTTCTCTGCTTCTGCACATGCTGCACAACCCGTTCTAAATACCAAGACATTCCCTCATCTCCCTAGAATGTTCAGTTCATATTAAGTTCATGAAAACAATATACTCTGACCTGTTCTTAATGCATAGCTGACCACATCTACGGAACGCGATTATTATATTCTTTCATGTTATGATCAATCATTAGTAATTGTTTTAGTCTTGCTATATCAATCACTAAGTATAATTTAATTAGGAGGTTTCATGCCTGTCTAGTTCTGTGCTCCCTTTCCCAGCCTTTAATCTATTGGTGATTAATGCCTATATGTAACCTTTGCTTTGTACTTGTGTTAACCAATCAGCAACAAGTTGCTTTGTGTTTGTGTCAACCAATCAGCAACGAGCGCACCTGTGGCAATGTTGTAATATTCAATAAAAGAGTCTCCTCGGGGCTGGCTCGAGAGATGCCTCTCACATGACACTTGCTACTCGTCTGTCGTTATTTCAACCCAACATCACCCTTCAATGAAAATAGGGACATCCTAAGGAAAAGTGGGATATTCCGGGATCAAATAGGAAACTGGGATAGCTTCTCCAAAGCAGAGACGTCCCCGAAAAATAGGGACACTTGGAGGGTCTGTGACAACTCACTGGGTGCTTAATAAACTTTCTGAAAAGGGCTCCCATCCTATCCCACTTACCAGGGATATAAGTATCACTGAATTTAGTAGGACTTACTTCTGAGTAGATATCGTTAGGATTGTGCTGCTTTGTTGCCTGCCTGGGATAGCAAAAATGTGTGTATTAAGTAGCCCTGGGAAGGCACAGTAGTGTGTCATGTTTCTCTTTTCCTTTTGTGGGCGATATTCATAGCACAGCAACATTCATTTTCAGTTTCTTACGACACCCTGGCATTTTCATCAGCCTGTTCTTTGTCACTTGAATTTGTTTATCTGTAAGGAACATTTTCTTTCATGAGTTTCTTCACTTCATTTCCATTTCTGATTGTTCAAATAGTGTTAATGGCCCGTCAGCTTTGATAGGCGAGATCTTGCACTGAATTAATGCTCTAGGAAGAAAGACATGCTGACAACCTGAATTTTTGAGATCTAGTTTTGCAGTCAGTTGTGCTATGATTTTGGGCTTCTTGGAATGAGTGATGACAAGCTATCACGCGATATACACTTAAGTGGGGTCTTTCAAGCTTCTGTAGGAGGATGCAGGATCTTGTGCGAGATCTACATGGGCAGAGTGGTAGAGGACTTAAAACCTTCAGCCGTTGAGCAGACGGGGGCCATGTTGGTGTCTATTATCAGGGGGACTATAGATCAACTAAAGTTGTGATGTCCAGTTTTAACTTTTAGAAAAAATGGTCTTTAGCCATGCTACATAATTATCTTTTTGGGGGGGAAACATTTCCCCATCACTTGAGTTTGTTTATTGTAGATATTTCAACAATGCTGTCTTAACACCTACCTGAATCAAGCTGGACAGTGTGGGCTAATGAATCTATTGTTAATTCCTGAGTATTTGCTGCCCTCTGCAGCTGAAACGGTTTATTAGCTTGTCAGCCATTCAAATACAACCCTGCATCAATGACTTTCCAAGCTCTTTAAAGCATGCCCTTTTGTCTTAATGCTGTACCGACGCTGCTATTGCTATCGATTAAGCAGTACCCATCCAATAGTCTTTCTTGACATAATGGTAGGGAGAGGAATCCTTGGAAATGATATCACAGACTTGGGCACAATACAGAAAAGGTTGAGATAACTTCCCTACAAGGAAAGAGTTTGAAAACCTGCTGGGGGAAAATGAGGTTTGTACAGGGCTTCCAACTATTTATTGTGCTCACTTGACTGCTTCAGTCTGTGGAACTGGCACTGGTACAGGTCACACACAATACTCATTCTGTAGTTGTAAGAAATTGATTTTTTAGCGTGATGGCACCTACAATTTGGAACTTCCTGCCTGACGTCAGGCAGGCACCTTTGCTGTGCTCTTTTCGGTGCTTGCTTAAAACATGTTTGTTTAGGAAAGCCCATCCAGAAATGTGATGTTGGCAAGTTTTAATCATTTTTAATTACCTTTTAGTGATCTTTAACTGTTTTTAATTGTTTTTAATAGTTTTCATTGATAATTTTAACATTTCCAGTAAACTGCTTAGAGGTTTTACTACAATCAAGTGATGTATGCCAGGTGGCCCAAAAGTAGGCTTACAGAAGTTGGTATACAGTTGAAGGAAGGAAATTCCTCACAACAGATTATATGGGTACACATAACTGACACCCAACAAAGTGACTGTTAAATTTTAGGCTGGCAGTTGGAAAGAATAGTGGAGTCAGGTAAAAGGATTATTCTTCTTTACTGATATTGTGAATGATGACAGCGAACTTGAGTCAAGAACAAAGAAAGTGGATTTTAAAAGCAGTATACCTACTTTTGGGGGTCCCTGTACACTTTGCTATTTTAATATTATTATTATTTATCTGAAGTAACTAACATGGGAAGCTTCCTTATACTCATTGTTATGAGCTGCCAGTACACATTTCTTGATAAAAGTGGTGTGGGTGTTGGCACAAAATGGCTGCCATGGGCAGCAATAAAAAGCAGAGGAGGTATTTCATAGCAGTGAGAGCCTGCATTTAAAAAAAACCACACCACTACTTGCACTGTATCAGACCATGGGTCCAGCTAGTTCTGTGTTGTCATCACTGATCAGTTACCTTTTAATACCCATTAATAACTGCTTTGAATTTAAAACTGGAGAAAGATTTCCCAACATAATAATATTTGGAACGGAGGTTCGAATCCACTTGGTAGCTGTAGGTCCAGAATGAGGGTTCCCACAGAGCAACAAATCGTGAGCGAAAGGTGAGATTTGGCATGTGTGCCTTGCAGTTGCTGCTCCGTGCTGCTCAGGTTCCCGGATTTTTCAGAGGGTACCGAAAAAGGCATTGGACAGAAGGGACAGGAATGTCCTTGAAAGAGGTACAGAGCTGTTAGCTTTGTACACTGGGATTGTTATTGCTGGCCTGGTCTTCTGGCGTGACAAGTCACATAGTGAATGGATGAAAGGTACATCCAGTTTTAGCCTAAGGGAAAACCATCCATCTGGGTCATTCTTCAGTTGAAGAATTGCTCTGTTTTTTATATCTGGCAAGGGACAGACAGGTCTGTCTGCAGAGAGAATTTCTTAGCAGGAACAGATGGAATCTGAAGTAGAAGATTTCTCTTCTCTTCCAACACTTCCTATTAATAGTTAATATTTCAGCCACTCGTGTCTGTTTCAGATATCTGTAACAGTTTTAGGTCTGCAGGTAGCAGAGATTTAGTTATTCTCATAATAGTATTTCTGTCCCACCTTTCCTCTTAGCATAAAATTCTCGAGGTAGCTTACAATGCAAATTAAAACACAATATTACACAACCGTCTTCCTGCAGGTGGATCTGAAATTACAGCCTGTCTCAGGTTGCCATCCAAACAAAAACAACTTCTTATTGGTGTCAGGGCATCTAGCTTCCGAATCCATTGTCCTGAATGCACCTTGTCTCTAAAAATCCAATTACAGTGGACTGAAAGCCATTTTCTCATGTTTGATTTTAAAGGTTTCTGATTTTTAAAGCTGCTTTTCTATCCTTTTCAGGCACCATCCTGTGATTAGCAGTAATGTGCTCCCCTCTTGTGTAGCTTTCACTTTTAAACCAGGGCATCAGCACCAGCTAGCATAATACTAATACTAATACTAGTATTATTTATACCCCACCCATCTGACTGGGTTTCCCCAGCCACTCTGGGCAGCTTACAGCATATATAAAAACATAGTAAAGCATCAAGCATTAAAAACTTCCTGATACAGGGCTGCCTTCAGATGTCTTCTAAAAGTTGTGTAGTTCTTTATCTCCTTCACATCTGAAGGGTGTTCCACAGAGAGGGTGCCACTACCAAGAAGGCCCTCGGCCTGGTTCCAATATCAGGAATAGCAAGAGCTGTACTGATTCCCCTCGTTTAAACTAATCAGAGTTTCTTTGGGCTTACGCTGCTCCTTTGTGACATAAAAGTGTGACTTGCTGCCTTAGCCATCCCTATCGTGTGTGTGTGTGTGAGAGAGAGAGAGAGAGGGGGGGTTTTGTTGGTTTCTGCTTTCCTTCACTGTGCAGCGAAAGGGCTTGTCACGAGACAGGTGTTTACATTCCACAGTCTGTACTGTTGGAGTTTCTCACGGGAAAGGGAGGCTGGATGTGACGTACACTGGTTTCCTGTTTTTCACTGTACTTTGCAGTTTCACTTTGTGATTCTCTCCGAGCTGTCGAGGAGAGAGGATGCATTTTTCTGCTCCGGCAGAGGCAAGATGTCTTTCTGTAATATACCAGCTTTGAACTGTAAATAAAGCAATATAGAGTATGCAGCACGTACTCCTCATCCTTCCGCTGGGCACGAGACTCTGCTTTAAATCAACACGTGGTTATGGGCTCCAGAAGTCGAATCGGAGTGCCGGCAAAGGATCGGAATGCAGAGGGACAGATCGGAACGGAATCTGCTCTGCGCGTAAAAGTGATTGATGAGGTATGTGCTACTGCTCCGGGCAGCCTGCCAGCTTCTAGTTAATGGCTTTATGGCTGGACTTTGAACTTTCAAAGCCGTTTTGCCGGGAATAGGCAAAAGGCTCCCAGGCACAAGTTACTATGCTGGGGAAATCGAAAGTAACTTTTAAGTGCGCTTTTGGAATAAGGCAGCTGCAGCAGTGACGCAGCAAGATTTAAAGCAGCATATATGACGCTGAAGGCTAATGCCAGAGTCATGATGGCCCTTCAGGATGCTTGTGGGATTCCTAAGCTCAACAAGAAAAATTACGCCGACTGGGTTCTGTATGCAGAGGCAATTCTGCGGAAAGAGGGTTTGTTTGAGGTGATTACAGAAACCCCCCCAGCTCCAGTTACAGATGCATGGGAAGCTAAGGATTCCAAAGCAAGGGGAACTCTTACATTGATAGTATCCCCAGAAGAGCTCTGTCTATTGCGTGATAAGACCTCAGCCAGAGAAATTTGGGACGCTTTGAGAGAAGCTCACTTAAGGACAGAAGCTGGATCCACTATGTTTTACTTTAACAAGCTGCATAATATGGCTCTTGCTGAAGGTGGAGATGTGCGTTTACATCTGATGGAGATGCAAAATCTGAGACATGAGCTGCAACAGAGAGGACTCAACTTTCCAGAGGCTGTGTATTCTTTCATGATACTACAATCTTTGAGTTCAGGTTGGGAGTCTGTTGCAACCCAGATTGCTGTGCAGCCAACCGCTCAGCTGACAGTGGACTTTGTTACTGCCGTGATTTTAAATGAAGCAGATCGCCGGGGTGCTAGCTGCATGGGCAAGGGGGAGTCTTCACAGACGTCATCCCATAGTGCAGTGGAACCACCAGATGGCACCAAAGCTTTGAAGGCAGTGAAATGCTACTCGTGTGGACGTCTAGGCCATATGAAGAGGGAATGCAGATATCCCAGGGCCAAGACAGAGCAGCGCAGCGAAAGCTCATCGCGCGGAAAAGGCCGAGGCAAAGGCAAAGGCAAAGGTCCGGTGTCTAGGACAACGCAGCACAAGGCTATGGTTTCACGCTTCACTCCAAAGGTTGCAGAGGTCCAGAAGACGTCTAGATCTTTCTTCGTTGTTGATTCAGCGGCAACCCACCACATGTGCAATGATAAGAGACTGTTTGTGTCTTTTACACCGCAGGAAGGTGCGATTCACCAGGCGGATGACCACACTATTCCCAGTAAAGGCTACGGAACTGTTGTTCTTCACAGTTTGGACTTATCGATACAGAATGTGCTTTACGTGCCAGACGCCAAACATAATCTGCTCAGCGTTGGACAGCTGAATGAGCGGAACATTGACGTTTCCTTCAAGAACAGGAAGTGCATCATCACAAAGAAAAATGATTATGTATTGCATGCTGAATATGTTGATCGTTTGTTTGTTTTGTATTATGATGATGTTGAAAAGGATGACACTTGTTGCATTGCAGGTTCTAACAAAAGTTTGCATGCAGAATGTATTCACGATTTTCATAGAAAATTTGGTCATTTGCATTTTGAGGCAGTATCTAAAATGCCTGCCTTGGTTGAAGGTATGACTATTAAACCCTGCAGGTACCACATGAAGTGCAAAGCATGCGCAGCAAACAAGGTGAAAATGGCTGCGAAAGGTAAGGTGTCTAGTAGGCAACCTACAGAACCATACCAGGTTGTTCATGCTGATTTAGTTGGACCACTAGCGCCCTCTTTGGGTGGAAATAGGTACTTCATGGTTCTCATTGATGCATTTTCTAGATATATTTTTGTGTACAATCTCAAGCAGAAATCAGAGGCTTTTCCTAGGTTCAAGGAATTCTGTGCTTGGTTGGAAAATGTGCACGGTAAGAAGATAAAGACTCTTTTCACTGATCGCGGGGGGGAATTCACTTCTCAGCAGTTTGAAGCTTTTCTGACTGAGAAAGGAATTCAACACGATTTGTCTAGTCCTCGCTCGCCATGGCAGAATGGACTTGCGGAACGGGCAAATCAGACATTGCTTCAAGGGTTAAAAACCTTGCTGCATGATGCCAATCTTCCAGAGAGTTATTGGGCCGAATCTCTCTCGTGTTTTGTTTACAGTTACAATCGCAGGTTATCTTCAGCGATTGGTTGTACCCCCTATGAGAAGATGTTTGGCAAGAAGCCATACATCAAACACATGAAGATTTTTGGTTCTGACATGTGGGTTCGCTCACCACAAAACTCCAAGTTAGACAAGCGTGGATTGCATGGTATCTTTCTAGGTTATCAGAAAGGGTCTTACAGAATAATGATGACTGACTCTAAGACAATTAAGCTCACGAGAAGTGTTGAGTACAATGCAAAGTGGGGGGAGAATGTGGGAATTTTCCAATGTTATCCTGATGACGGTGATGAGACTGAGGATAGTCAAAAGCAACCACAACAACCCACACCCACTGATGAAGGTTCTGAGTCTGAATCTGAAACTGAATCGGGTGATTCAGAGGATTTCAAGAGTGCGAAAGCCTCTATGCGACCCTCTGAAAGCTCTGATCAAGAATTGGAGGAACCATTGTTCACAATAGGTCGTTTTTCTCCTAAGAAGGAAGAGGAGAGTGTTGAAGACTTAAGGCTAATTCGTAGGTCACAGAGAGCCACAAAAGGCAGACCTCCAAAGAGATTTGCTGATGAGTTTGCTACGATAGCAGTAACAGCTGTTAAAAGCTCCAAGAAGGTATTTGAACCTTCAAGTTTCCAAGACATCCAGGGTTTGGATTCAAAGGAAGCTGAGCCATGGTTAAATGCCATGAAGGCTGAGCTTGATTCCTTAGAAAGGAACAACACATGGGAGCTAGTTCCAGTAGTTCCAGGAATGAAACTGCTTGGAAGCAAATGGGTCTTCAAAGCGAAGACAGATCAAAATGGCAAGATAGTCAGACACAAAGCCAGATTGGTAGCCAGAGGTTTTGCACAGGTACCAGGTGAAGACTATCACGAGACCTATTCACCCACAGTGAGATATGAAAGCATTAGGCTTATGCTCAAGCTAGCTGCAGAGGAAAATCTACACATTAGTCACCATGATATTAATACAGCTTTTCTGTACGGATCTCTAGATGAATCACTTTATATGCTTCCACCTGATGGCGTACAGGTAAAACAGGGATTTGTTTGTGCTCTGAAGAAATCCCTTTATGGTCTCAAACAAAGTGCACGGTGTTGGCACACAAAACTCACTGAAGTATTGTTTTCTCTAGGTTTTCAGCAAGGAAAAGCTGATCCATGTGTATTTGTCAAAGAGGAGGGGCAAAAGAAACTGTACTGTTTGTTTTATGTTGATGATTTATTATTCTTTTGGAAAGATGTCGCAATGTACAATAACGCCCTAGCTCAACTGAAAGAGCACTTTGACATGAAAGATCTTGGTGAGGTAAACAACTACCTATCTCTGGAAATAGAGAGAGGTCAAGATGGTAACATTCTAGTACACCAGTCACGGAAAATTGCTGATGTGTTAAGCAAACTAAATCTGATGGATGCTAACCCTGTAGACACACCGATGACAACGGGTTATCAGGTAGATGACACTGAAGAAGCATTTTCTGACACTACACTGTACAGAAGTGTGCTAGGCAAGCTAAACTTCATTGCCAGATGTTCAAGACCAGACATTGCTGTTAGCTGTAATTTGCTAAGCAGACAAGTCAACAATCCTAGTGTCAAGGATTGGAAAGCTCTGAAACGCATAGCGCGGTATTTGAAAGGCACTATGCATTACAGACTGAGATTTAACAATCAGAAGTCTGGTGGTCTTGAGATATTTGCAGATGCAAGTTTTGGAAGTGACACTACAGACAGGAAAAGTACGTCTGGAGTTTGCTACATGTACAATCAAGGTCTGTTTGATTGGTCATGCAAGAAGCAAACAACAGTTAGCTTAAGTACTTGTGAAGCCGAACTGAATGCACTGTCTTATTCACTTAAGGATTGTGAATGGTTAATACAATTGTGCAAAGATATGAAAATTCCTGTCAAATGTCCAATCCAGGTTTACCAGGACAACAAAGCATGTTTGGCTTTGCTGAAGTCTGAAGGTTGTAAGCAAAGCACAAAGCACTTGCAATTAAAGTTGCAGCATGCTAGGGAATGTATTCAGAAGGGACTCGTAACGGTGTCCTATATGCCAGGTAATGAAATTCCTGCTGATGTATTGTCCAAGATTGTATCAAGGGATCAACACTGTACTTATGTGCAGAAGTTGGGTTTGTACTGATATTGTACAAACACGCTGCCCAGTGATGTTCACAGAAAGGGGGAGGATGTTGGTTTCTGCTTTCCTTCACTGTGCAGCGAAAGGGCTTGTCACGAGACAGGTGTTTACATTCCACAGTCTGTACTGTTGGAGTTTCTCACGGGAAAGGGAGGCTGGATGTGACGTACACTGGTTTCCTGTTTTTCACTGTACTTTGCAGTTTCACTTTGTGATTCTCTCCGAGCTGTCGAGGAGAGAGGATGCATTTTTCTGCTCCGGCAGAGGCAAGATGTCTTTCTGTAATATACCAGCTTTGAACTGTAAATAAAGCAATATAGAGTATGCAGCACGTACTCCTCATCCTTCCGCTGGGCACGAGACTCTGCTTTAAATCAACACGTTTAACTACGTCATCTATGGTTGTTGTCTCTGGGAATTTCTGGAGTGAGCAAGTAAGCTCACCATTTGACTGTCAGATGTAGAACATGAATAGTCCTCCAGTGATAATCCAACAATGATATTTGACGTGCCGACTGAATAGACGGTTGTGAGGTACAGTTTTGAGAAGGAAAGTGGTTTTTGTTCTTTTTATAAAGAAGGGGCTGAATCATGTTTATTTTCCTTTCGAGAATAAATTATAAATGCCACACAGATCAGCCTGTCTGAAAAGGCTGAATTAATTAGCCTGTCACCTGAGAGAGTTATCGTCCTTTCTGCCAAGGATGGAGTGTTTTCAAAGAGCACTACAGAGATCCCATGTGGTACTTGACCTTTCCAGAGATGTGGTAGACAGATCAACGGGTGAGTGACTGCAACAAGCTGAAATGGCATAGCTGGGAAGAAGGAGAAGAGGTAGAAAAAAGTTGTGAGAGCAATTGAGAACATAATTTTCATAAACCTTAAAGAACTACTTCGGTTTGTAAGGTGAAGGATGGAACTAGTGATCCACGTAGGTGGCCTTGTTTCATGAGTACAGGTAAAACTTGTAAAGCTGGTGTTTCCCAAACTTTGGATAGGAAAAAAAAACACATGAATTAAAATGGGAATTATGCTTCATTCTTACACCCCCCCAAATGTTTACAGCAGCCTTCTTCAACCTGGTGTCACCCAGATGTGCTGACTATCACTCCCATCATCCTTGACCTTGACAGAGGAGGCAAGTGGAGTTTAAATATACAGTGGTACCTCTGGTTACGTACTTAATTTGTTCCAGAGGTCTGTTCTTAACCTGAAACTGTTCTTAACCTGAAGCACCACTTTAGCTAATGGGGCCTCCTCCTGCTGCTGCTGCGCCGCCGGAGCACGATTTCTGTTCTCATCCTGAAGCAAAGTTTTTAACCTGAGGTAATATTTCTGGGTTAGCGGAGTCTGTAACCTGAAGCGTATGTAACCTGAAGCGTATGTAACCTGAGGTATCACTGTATCTGGACGGCACCTGGTTAGGAAAAGCTGTTTGAGAGAAATGCAGCAATTGCCAGAGGCCCTGCTCCAGGTCCAACTGCCAAATGAAGCACAGTGGATGGCTGCCAGGAGCAGGGCCTTTTCACTGGTGGCAATGACTTTATGAAACATCCTCTGCAGAGAGATTTGGAGGCCTTCAACATTGCCTTCTGTCAGGTGCCAAGCCAAATGTTACTGTAAAAAAAACCCCAAACCACCCTTAGGCAAGCCTGGTTTGATAATGCCGCTACTTATTGTTGACTCTCATTGTGATGGTGTGTGTCAGGGATGGTATATTGCCATAGCTGCATCCTGCACTTAAGATCCTTCATTGAGTAGGATGTTGGACTGCGTGATCTTCAAGGTCCTGACAACTCTTACATTCTCTGGGAGGAATACAACGTTCCACTATTATGAATGTTCCATCTGTGCAAGCATTTCAGCTTGTCAGATGAAACAATTGCCCTCTCCTCCCGCCCCATGGTGCTGTTCTGGGGATATCCCAAGCCAATTTGGGGAGCATAGGGAGCACACAGATGGAGGAGAGGGGAGGAAGTGCTAGTGAAGATCCTTGTACAGGCGTCCACTAGCCAGACTCATTAACAGAATCATGGGGATTCATTCATCTATTTTACCTGAAACATTGTAGAGGTTTGTGCCCTTTGTAGCGAAAGCAGGATAGTTAGTACTCTTGGAAGGTGAGCCAAGCAGCAAGACTCTGTCCCTTGTGGTATTGGAACGCCAGAAGAATGACTACTTCTTCTTGGTCTACAGAAGTTCTAGCATAGCACTCCCCTGGCCACACTGACCATTGCTAGGATGGCATGTAGCTACTGCTACTGGTTGTTTATCCTTCTGGATTCTGTTTCACATCCACCTGACCCATAAGATGGCATAGCTGCTCCAGTGGGGGGGGGGGGCAAGGATGATGGCAAAGTCCTTCTTGGCTTCCTTGGCTGTGGAAGCTGCTTGCTGAGATAAAAAAAATGGAACCCATATAACAGTCCTACAAAGTTACCGAGGCTTTATAAGTACAGTGGTACCTCAGGTTACATACGCTTCAGGTTACATACGCTTCAGGTTACAAACTCCGCTAACCCAGAAATAGTACCTCAGGTTAAGAACTTTGCTTCAGGATGAGAACAGAAATCATGCTCCGGCGGCACAGCAGCAGCAGGAGGCTCCATTAGCTAAAGTGGTACTTCAGGTTAAGAACAATTTCAGGTTAAGAAAGGACATCCGGAACGAATTAAGTTCTTAACCCGAGGTACCACTGTATTTGCCCAGGTGCTGGAAGAGAAAGGTAGACCTTGTGTGGGAATGGATACAGGGAAGAGATGGGGCACTAACAAACAGATTTACAGATCAAGGACTAGTTCACACAAGCAGGTAGATTATTTGATTTTTGTTATGTATTGAAGTTCTCACCCTGGCCACCAGGAGTATCATGTATATAGTTTTCACTCAGGTCCACGTCAGTTACTTTAGGTGGGAAACCCTGGGTTGTTGTTGCTACAATGTTGACAGCCGGCTGCCTATAAAAGCAGGCCGGCTGAGCTGTTTGCAGTTCAGTTCTGTTCCAGCTTACAAATAAAGAGCTGCTTTGGAGAAATCGCTGCGTCGTCTGCCATGTCTACCCACTATTTAACAATTTTCTAGCACTTTTTTCTCTGCCCTTGATGACTGAGTGTGTGAACTGAGGGAAAATGTCGCACATAAATGGCCACATAATGCAACTCATGAGGAATGCACATGTGTAAACCAGTCAAAACACTTGGATTGAAGCAGTGGCGTAGCGTGGGGGGTGCAGGGGGGGCGGCCGCACCGGGCGCAACATCTGGGGGGGGCGCGCTCACACTCGCAGCTCTCTGCCCCTACTAAAATCCACGGGTTAGGGGGCGCAAATTACTTGCCTTGCCCCGGGTGCTGACAACCCACGCTACGCCACTGGATTGAAGCCAGGTTATAACCCCCACCTTGAGGCTACACATGGGGTGTGTAGCTATGTGTGGCAGTTCTGAACAAAGATGACATTCCCTCAGTAAAACGTCTGGAAACGACTGTGCTGAAATAAGCTATTTGTTACTAGGGTGCAAGATTTGTCGTTGCCTCTCTTTCTTCATGTAAAGACGGTGGTTTCTTTGTGACACATTGCAGGTGATTGCTGTGGATTTTTTATTTTTATTTTTATGAGACGGCATCAAAGGCATGAGAGCTTTCTTCATGTCCTTCACGCAGCATAGTCAAAGTGGTGTGTAAGACATAGACACACAGCATCCAATCCTTCTGGTGCCCTGCTGTCTTTTTATGGGTCTGGCTTTGGTCTGACAAAGCACTAAAAGAAACTGTTAGCAATCTGAAAAGCAAGTCCCATTCAGTACAATTGTCATTCTATAGCTACAGTATACTAAAGTGCATGTTTCTTAGCAAGACCAATAAATGAAACCTGGGATGGGACTATGTAGATGAAGGGGTGGGGCCTATGCAAATAGGACCAGGCTTCATTTTCAGTTGCTGCCTTTAAGGCCTCGGGGAGCTATGTGCCAAGTAGTAGGGCTGTAATCCAAGTCAGAGACATCACCTTGCCAACAAAGGTCCGTATAGTTAAAGCTATGGTTTTCCCAGTAGTAATGTATGGAAGTGAAAGCTGGACCATAAAGAAGGCTGATCGCCGAAGAATTGATGCTTTTGAATTATGGTGCTGGAGGAGACTCTTGAGAGTCCCATGGAATGCAAGAAGATCAAACCTATCCATTCTGAAGGAAATCAGCCCTGAGTGCTCACTGGAAGGATAGATTCTGAAGCTGAGACTCCAATACTTTGGCCACCTCATGAGAAGAGAAGACTCCCTGGAAAAGACCCTGATGTTGGGAAAGATGGAGGGCACAAGGAGAAGGGGACAACAGAGGACGAGATGGTTGGACGGTGTTCTCGAGGCTACCAGCATGAGTTTGACCAAGCTGCGGGAGGCAGTTGAGGACAGGGGTGCCTGGTATGCTCTGGTCCATGGGGTCACGAAAAGTCGGACACGACTAAACGACTAACCAACAATAATCCAGGTCAGTGTTCTTCAACCTTAGATTCCCAGATGCTGTTGGACTACAACCTTCTGTGTCTGTAGCAAGGTGCTATTGTGCTCGTGTCCTGCTTACAGGCCTCTCACAGGCATTGGGTTGGCCATTGTGAAAACTGGGTGCTAGACTAGATGGATGGTTTGATCCAGAAGGGTTCCTCTATGGTGCTTAGTGGCTCACTTCAGCTCTGTGGTCTTTCAGCTAACCTTAGGCTCTTCTGCCTCACACACTTTCCTCTCATAACGCTGTGCATTTTTGTGCCAATTATAATAAAAGTCAATCCCCTCGCTTCCATTTCTTTGTCACTGGTGTACTGTGACAGAACTGAGTCGTTCAGCAACATCACTTCAAAATGGTTTTAAAATGCATTGACCAAAGCCAACCAAGTGTACAGGCTGGAACAACGAAGAAGTGCAGATAAAACCCACAGGACCCGACGTCCCAAAAAATGGCAAAGACAGTCATGCATTTTCCATTGAATCCCTAATGAAATCAAACAGGCCGATGAAAATACTTCAAATATCATTCCCTCCCAGCTCCTCCCAAGCCCCTATAGTCTCAGATGATTGCGTTAATCCAATTGCCAGGGAAATCCAGATCTGATTCAAGAGGGTGATTATTAGTGGCCAATGATGTGCTGGACTATGCAAAATCAAATCGTCCTGCATCAATCATCATTTCCCTCTGCTTTCCTTGATCTGTTCTTTAACTTCTTGAAAGCATTGACGTGTGCCCTGTTAATAATGCCAAAGTCCTTTTAAGGTGCAGTAGGCGGAGAAATAACTGGGCAACAACTACCTCACTTTGGGTCACAGGTACCCCATTGTTAGGTAAGGTGATCATGAGGCCCATGGCGGGACAATTGCATGCATTCTCTGATGAAACTGGTTTTCTTCGGGACACAGGACGCTGCCTTATACTGAGCCAGATCGTTGGTCTATCTAGTTCAGTATTGTCAACATTGGCTGGCAGCAGTTCTCCAGGATTTCAGGCAGGGAACATTCTCTATTTCTTGACCCATTTCCATCCAGGTCAAGGCCTGCTTATTACCCAGGGCTTTTTTCCAGCCGGAACTCATTTCTGGCACCTCTCAGGTAGGCAGCATTGCCATTATAAAAGAACAAGGGAGGTGTTTGTGGTGAGTTCCAGCACCTCTTTTTTCTAGAAAAATAGCACTGATGGTATCCTTGGCAAGCTGTGTCTTGGGGGCACTACTGTATAGTCGCTCCACTCCTATATTTGAGGTCCCTTTCAGAGAATAGCATTGGATGGTAACTTGGGAGGGGCATGGCAGTTGTATGGTGTCACATGGTTGCATACTGTCTCTGATGCTGTTTAACATTAATAATAATTGTATAATTCCCTTCATTCCAGGGTGGTTCACAACAGACAAACCCCAAACAAAACAAAACAAAACAAAACAAAACAAAACAAAAAGAAACCACAAACACATTTAAAAAACCATAGAGCAGTCATTAAAACCCTGAGAGCAGTCATTAAGAGTTTTGAGGCTCTGTTTCTCTGTAACATCTGCATTCCCATATGGAACCCCAGCCAGTAATCTGGCCATTGCATTTTACACAGATGGAAGGTTCTGAGTCATCTCCATGGGTAGCCCCACAAAGAGTGCATTGCAATAGTCCAGTCCTCTCTGTCCAAAGGGGGCTGTAGTTGTCAGGTGCAGCTGGAAAAAGGCACTTGTAGCCACTGAGGCCACCTGAGCCTCCAGTGACTGTGCTGAATCCAGGAGCACCCCCAAAGCTGACCCTTCCAGGGGAGAACCACCCATCCAGCTTGGTGAAAACAGCATACAGAAATGCATTAGGTAAGGAAAAAACACTTTGCAAAAATGTGTATATTAGACACAACTGCACACAAAGCTGTTGCACACCAAAACACTGCTGAATTTTCATGAGGACGTGTTTATTGTTTTTAATCACACATAGATGTGGAAATGGAATTGAATAATGAGAAATTGAGAGAAACCGAAACTGACAGATTTGCCCATTGCTGACTAGGAGGCACACGGCTTGGAAACAGCCTAAGGATGCCATCATATACCCACTTTCCTGGGAGTAAGCTGCACTGTACTCAGTGGATTACTTCTGAGTAGGCAAGCACTGGAATGCAGCAGTACATTGTTGCACTACAGACAAGCCAGATCCATTTGTGCAAGTGCCCTTCAAAAATTCAAAATGGAATATTCCCCATCCACACAATTGACATAGCTTGAGCAGAGAAGCTTGGAGAATTGGTGCTCTTTTCATTTCCCCTGATGAAGAGCCAAAGAACTGGCTGAGGGGAATCGTGCATTAGCATTTGGCGGTGCCCTTTGGTCCCCTTATTAACACTCTCTCAGCCCCGCCACGGAAAGGCCAGCACACCCTGCCCTGTTTTCCTTGCACTAAGCACTTCTGCAATGTTTTCTTCTCTTGCACCAGACTCTTTGGCAGTATGAGTCATTTTATACTTACAGCAATTTTCTGCTGAGAGCTTAATGAGTGCAAAAGGGCACTTTAGACTTACAAACATCATAAGGCAAAAATAAGCGCTATGTGGAAGCAAGGCAAATTAAAAACAACCAACCAACCCTCTCTCAAATAAAAATAGACAGATCACAAGGCAGAAAAGTGATGGTGGTGAGATGTACAAAAAGAGAGAGAAACAAATTCTGGATGGCTCGCAATGATCTCTGGACTCCATTTACAGCTGCAATGTATTTTTTAAAGAATTAAGTGATATTTCTAAATGCACACTTAAGCCTTAAGGTATTTGTAATGTGCCTGAGACATAATGAAGCACATTGTTGCTTTGACCCATGCAATGTGAAATCGTTTCAATAAAAAAAAAATACATTTGCTGCTACTGGCTAGAAAATTTCTAATGTTCTAAAACCTCTTAAGAACTCCTCAGTTTGTATTTGGATTAAGGCCCAGAAGGTAGATCTCGATCTCCTGGTAGCTTTCTGGCTGATTTGCATTAGATTGGCAAGGAGTGTTGGCTCTCACTTTTTAAAATCTGGCTTCCAGTTTGCTACCAGGCTATGTTCAATGTGCCAGTTTTGGTGTGTAGCTTGAGATGAGGATACCAGATAGATCATCTCACTCTGTATTTACCCAGCTGATCATATGAAGATAGCTCAAGGTAGCTATTGGTGTGGAAGCACAGTTCAATTCTGATACTCAAAACAAATACCTGGGCTCATTCTCTGTCTTTTGCAGCAGGCTCTTACTGGTGGATCTTGGGATTCTGTAAAATAATAATAATAATGAAGTAGTTTCCACAAGCCTGAAACCTGGCCACCCATGTGCTAGTCACTGATCACAAAAAGATCCATAAGAGAAGCTGGTTGACATTCTACCATTATAAATCTTCAACACTGTACCTATTTTCATTCCCCTCTGGTCTCCCACTCCACCTGCCACACAGCTTCCCCCTCGATGTTATTTATGTAGGGTGTCTTTATTAAGTACGTGTGCCAAGACTAGGAGGAATTCCTGCTTCCTTTTTCTATCATACTCTGTGATTGCTTTGGGGAGACTTGTTCCATCAATAATTCTTTCCAGCTTTCTTGATTGACCATAAGTATTGCTTATTGAAAAGTCACCCAGTGAAGGGTGGTATTGGATTTGGCCAGACTTCTGGCAGCACATATGTTATGTTTGAATTCCCAAGCAGTCTGTGAAAAACATTTTGGGGTGGTGGAGGAATCACATTTTGGGAATTGGTTTTCCATAATACCTTTTTCCAAGTCCCTGTGCATATGAGTAAAATAGTAACTCCTTATTAGGGTAGAACAAATCTTTGAAAGTCATTCATTCCTTGTATTAAATGGATTTGTATCCTAACAGATGTTAAGAAGTTAGAGCTGCTGACATGAGTTAATTTACAATCAGAACTATGTAAAACCAAAGCCTTGAGTATTTTGGAAAGAAAACCAGGAGGTGGCAGCATAATGCTATCTCTTTGCCTAGTTTATTTATTTATTTATAATGTTAATATTGCAAACAGCAAAAAGAAAAAGGAAATAAAAGAAAAACCGTCAGCTCACATTAGCAATAAAAAACCCCCCATCAATTTTGGCTGAAACATATATAATAATATAAGCAGTTTTTATCTCCAAACAACGAGATTTATGATGATAAATCTGTTCAAATGTAGAAAGGGCAGTGAGAGCTTCAAACCACTGAGTCATGGGTGGTGGGCGTTTATCCTTCCAGCCTTCAAGTGTCAGTCACTTTGCAACCATAAGAGCTTGCAGGATTGATGGTGCTAGTTCCCACATCACAGCAATATATTGTCTGCGAACATCCACAGGATTTCCTCCACCACACAACACCCCCCAAGCAAAGTTAATATGAACAACAATTTCTGACCAGGAAAAAGGCACCGCAGGACATACCCACATCAAATGCCTTAAGCGAATAATAGATTACTCGCAACAGCAAACGTGGGTGTCAACCCCTCCCTTCCCAGTATGTAGTATAGCTATATTTAGCAGTATGTAGTATAGCTATATTTAGTCTTGTTTCACAATGGGGTAAAATACCTAATCATAAACTAGTTTACTTTTGGTGATTAGAATAAAAATTCTTAAGAACTTTGTGTCATGCAAATGACCATGGCTGTCTTTCCTCTAGCTACCTAAATAACATGCCATTCACTTGTTCTCAAAGATAGTTCTAGCATTTTCAAGTTTGCGTACATCTCTGAAACTACTTTGGCCTTTTTTTTTTTTGCAATTTGCTTTATTAAGCAAAGCAAATTTGCTTTATTAAGTAAAGCAAAAGAACATCTTTTTTAAAAAGTATTTTATTGCTTTTTCACATATAACAAACGTTGTATAAAATACAATAAATAGCAATAATAGTAGCTAAACCAGGCATAGGCAAACTCGGCCCTCCAGATGTTTTGGGACTACAACTCCCATCATCCCTAGCTAACAGGACCAGTAGTCAGGGATGATGGGAGTTGTAGTCCCAAAACATCTGGAGGGCTGAGTTTGCCTATGCCTAAGCTAAACCCTGAATCTTGAGGTAAAGCGGGATGCCTTGGAGATATTTAGGACTTTTCCACAGCAAAGTGGCATCTCTGCAAGGTGGTTATGAGCTGAAGCAGTAACTCCTGAAGCATTTTGTGGCACCTTGGTGATCCACATATTAAAAAAAATAAAATGCTGCAGACAAAGTCTGCTGAAAGCAAAAAGCACTGGGTTGTATCCAAAGCATCACTAAGTCAAGGTCCCATCAGTGCAAATATTTTCATTTGTGCAATGGGACTTCTCCTGCTCTACCCCTGCTTGCCCCCTAAATCTGTTCTAGGGAGCAGATTAGGGGAGGGTGTGGGGCATGCAGGAAAGAGGAGGAGAGGTGGGACAAATCCTGTTGTGTAAGCGGAAATCCTCGTGCTAATGGGACACATTACTGTAGTTGAATACCACCCAGGAACTATAAGCTTATCATAACACCCAGGATAGGAAGACGGGAGAAGGATGAATAAGCATCACAGCGGGGACAGGGCGCAGAGGAAAAGGTCCATTGTGATTGACAGGTCCAGCTTTTAATGGAAGGAAATTCTTTACTTCTATTCACCAGTCCCTGGGCTTTGAGTGGAAGGAGTTTTGCAAGAGGAAAACCTATGTCATTAAGCTTAGGGACAACATCATAATGTAAAGCAAGGAGAGATGGTTCTTTCATGACTGACAAGTCTAACTTGTAACTGGAGAGAATGATTTTTACTCCCTGGCAGAGTTTCTTTTCGTACTTCCTATCCCACATCCAACTTTAAAGATGTCTAGTACAAAAGTCCTCTGGACCACTTGTCAGCAATTTGGCAGGTTTCTTGCTCCAGGGACCTCTCTCGTGCCTTCAATTTTCAGACCAATTGCCCACGAAACATTATATCCACTTTGGAGGGGCTATGATGCTTGCAAATTTAATCAACTTCTGTCAAAAGCTTGGGAAAGGTTATGGCCATTGTTTGATTTCCCCATAGAGAATGGCAGAGGAAGAGAATCAAGTGGACTTGGACCCCTGGGTCGAATTGAGCAGCTTCTGTATTGGCTTGAGCTGAATTGCGTTATGAAGTGCCAAATTCACATCCCAACATATATATGGCACTTGTTTAAACTGAGCAATCTGATCCAGTCCTAACACCAAAGATCAGTAACGATGACAACAATTACAATTATACAATCAAGATACTGTACATGCTGGGGCCCCCACCTCCCTGACTTGAAGGACAAGCCAACCCCAACAAAGCCTGTTTACGTTCCATTGATTTCATTATCACGTGCTTCGCTCTCTCACCAGTTGTACTTAATGGGTCTTCCCTTTGGCTAGATTGTGTCATCTTCCTTGCTATTAATGTTCACAGTTCTAATTCAGGAGAATGATCAAGAACCCATTCTTCATGAAGAGTTATAAACCTTCTTCCAAATCAGGGTACCCACGTGTTGCGCGTTATGAGGACAACCTGACTCTTCTGCTTGAAGTGCTGTCCAGTCCAAGTCTGCTTTAAAGATAAAGCACCGTAAGAAGGGAGAGCAGAAGGGGCCTTGAAGTTGCCTGTCAACAGTGTTAGCACCAGGACTGATTACAGGCTTCCCCACTGTAGCGGGATATACTATTTCTTTAAATGATAGTAAATCTTATTTTTTAAATTATAACATACATTAGCATATTCAAGTTTTATATGAAATCAACCTTTTTCTGTCCTCTTTTCTTTTGTGAAGCATTTTTTCTATTATAATGATCTGTGTGTAGCCACCCTACTCCCAATTTTGACAAATCTGAATGACTGCTCTTTTTCATGTGGAGGAGTGCCTGTCAGCATTGCCCAGGAAGGAACTCCATACTTTCCCGGATATATCCTCCTTTTCTTGCAACTGGAAAGTCCATATTTTTCACTTCCGAAGGAGATCTATGTTTCAGTTTGTGTGCTCAAGGGCTCACTGCATGGCCTTGGCCCCAGCCGCTGTCTTTCAGCCTAGCCTATCTCACAGGATTGTTGTGAGCATTAAATGGGGAGGAGAGCCATGTATACTACAACCCTTAGCTCCTGGAAGGAGAAGGGGAGATGTAACGATAATAAATGAATAATCACTTTTTGCAGATTCCTATATCACAACCTTCCCAGAATCTGTTTACCTCTCCATCTGCTGTTGGTTTGCAAGAACTAGGCTTGCTTTTCTGCTTTTGTCGTAGCTTGAGCCTCTGCTGCTGCTATTGAAGACGTGAGCTAGATGTTTGCTGAGGCAGGCCAAGCTGGAGGAAGCACTGGACTGTTTGATTCCTCAGGAGGCTGAAGAGAAATTTCATGCCATCACATTATTTTTTCCTAATCAAACACTCTAACAAGATTAATCTAAATGATTCCATCAATTCCTTTTGGTGTTTTAAAACAAAGCCTAATTATAATTTCAGATTTTTGAGTCCTCAGAAATTAGATCAGATCAATATTTTCCTGCAAGTGTTTGAAAGTCTGACTCAATTTAAATTTCTACTTTTCCTGTCTGGTAATCGTTCAGCTTTGTTTACTCCTAAATGAGCAGTTTTCCTCTCTTTCTCTGCCGTATTTCATCTGTCCCCCTCTTCTTCTGTAATTAAATATTTGTAACCAGTGCTGTGTTGTAATCCTGATAGGCAATGTGCCACAAAAGATTGCTTCAGGTAAAGAGAGATTCAGTGAAACTATGCTTTTGAGAGCTTCTATCCCTGTTTTCCAAGGATTACCCATAGTAACACAGGAGGCTGCCATATAACAAATCATACCATTGGTCCATCTTGCTTAGTATTGTCTGCTCTGACTTGCAGTGGCTCTTCAGGGTTTCAGGCAGGAGGCATTTTCAGTCCAGCCCAACCTGGAGATGCCAGGGATTGAACCTGGGATCTTCTGCATGCAAGGCGGTTGCTCTTACAATAGGCCACAGTGCTTCCCTAGTAGTATACTACTATTACTACTACTATTATAGCTTCCTCTGATAGACCATGTTAATACTGAAAATATATATATGTGGCAGTAGTTATTTTACAATGCAGGCCAATTCTGAAGATGTCGAGGAGACAGATGTTTAGGAATAGCCTGCTTTAAGATGAAACTTCATGAAAAGTAGCAAGTGGAACCTCTGTGGGTCGGGGAAAAGGTTAGGCCCCATTGCCCCTGTGTTTAATAGGGAATGTCCTATAGCAGTGAAGGGACTGATGTAGTAAAATAGCCTTATTAGCAACAGGGATCATCTGGCAACTATGAACGAGGAGAAAGAAATTGATTTTGCACACCATAAAATTGCTCAGCTATCTGTTATTACTAAAAACGTGGTGTTTAGAGCCAATAAACTGGCCATGGTGTAGCTGGAACCAAGGAATAATCACACGTGTGAACTGCAACACAGCAGTTTCTCCTTTGCCATTTGGTTACTCAAGGTTCTGTAAGGTTCCTCCTTGTTTCAGTGGAGACTGGTCCATCAGGACTGCCCCATCAACCTCAGTCTACAGTCAGCCAGTCCTCATCTGGCCTCATACTTACAACTTGTCCAGGGGCTATCACTGAATGTCCACATTCCCCTCCTTGGTCTCAGTGCTGCCATTGTGGAACTTGGTGAGGAGGAGGATGTAGATACAATTAAAAGTGGTTGGCTTCCCTTCTCATTAGCTCTGGCTGCCTGCTTTCTGTCCCATCAGTCCCATAGGCACCAGCCCCTGCGGCTTTCTTCTCTCCTGTATTTCACAGCAGGGCCAATGATGTTGTCTTTTGGGCACTATTTGCCAATCATTTGAAGGCCAAATAACTAAGCTTTTCTCAAAGAACCATTCACCCAAAAAAGTAAGCTGAGGAAGAGGGAGTTTACATTCACATGCATGTCTAAAGATTAAACTGCTACCTTAGGATAGTGCCATAATACTTTTATTATGACCAACCAGAATGTCACAAAATAGTGAATAAGCATTTGAGTTCATTCAGATTGGATGATAAGCAAAAGGGTTGTGGGTAGAAGGGGTAGGGAATAGGTTTGGTATTGAAACCAGGGTGTATGCAGTATTCAAAACCTTATTTTTGCAATACAGTCTAAGAATGGTGGGCCATGAAAAGATTCTGCCCTTCAGAGATTACCACTACATTGCTGAATATGAAGCATGACTTCTTAAGATCATACTGTACTTCCAGGGGAGGGGACTTAAAGTGACGCCCTCCTAAGTTACACAAACATTCTCACTGTGCAAATAAATGTGCATGTTTTGAAAGCGCCTGCAGTATTTTATTGCTCGATTAATAACATTTTAGCCATATAAATAAAGTGGCATTTGCAACTGAACGTGAATGTGAGAATGTTGGGGGATATAACCCAACGAGGAGCTCTGCCTCCCTTCACATCTGTTCCTCTATTTGTTCAATTTGCATTTTTAAATTAATTCCATTATTCTTATGGAGCCCCAGCCTTCTCTCCTGTCCTTTCAGCATCTGTCCCCGTGACACCTTCCTTGATTCCAAACCTTGAGAAATAAAAGCAGCTCTGCGGACCAGCTGGTAGGAGAGAGCCCTGTAGCTGTCCTCTGATTCCCATGTGGCTCCCCTGAGCGATGTTCTTTTGAAATACTAACAGCATCTCTGGGCTGCTCCAGATTCTTGATTAAACTCAGCCTTTCTAGTCAACAGCTGAAAGGGACGGCATCTTTAATAATTTCTTTAATTCCTTTTTGGCTGGGAAAGTGTAAAAATCAAAGTCCACCAAGTTTTTGTTCCCCAGAGAAAGCACAAGCTTTTTATTTTATTTTGAAATTGCTCCATGAAAGTAGTAAGAAAACTTCTCTCTCTCTCTCTCTCTCTCTCTCTCTCTCTCTCTCTCTCTCTGTGTGTAAAAAATAGGAAATCCATAACAGCTGTCCAAGGATTAAGAAACAGCGGGAGGTGCCAGGAGTGTGCTACAGCTTGGAAAATTCATAATAATAACAATCATTATTAGGATTCCTAAAGTGTCCAAGAGTGTTCAGAGAAATTACTTGCTTTATTTAAACATTTTTCATCCCATCCTTCAGCACAAGCGCTCTCAAAACAGCTAACAAATCCAAAGGTCCTCCTCTGCCCCTTTTATCCTCACGACAGCCCTGTTGGGTAGGCCAAAATGAAAGTTGGTGAAGGGCAGGTAATAAACAAATTAACAACAACATCAATGCTCAGGGATGATGAGAGCTGGAATCCAGAAAACCTGAGGTACTGCAGGTTTCCCATAATCTCACTGTTTGCTTCTGAGAGGAGCCATTCCTGTAAGTTTAGTGGGATGGATGTGGCACTACGTATTTGGAACAGGAGGTCTTTTTTGATACACAGGCTAAATAGAGGCACTGAACTGTTTTTAATGAATTTTTCACCTTACTTGCTCCTTCCAGTGAGCAAAGTTTTTAAACAGCTGCAGGGTTGTTGCCCTTGCCGTGACTGAAACTTACATACTCTTTCATTTGGCCCCCAACCCCCCCCCTCGAATTTACCTTTTGAGGACTGAGAAGGTCTCTTTCATGTCCCCTCATTGTTGGATCTGTAAAATGTGCAGACCCAGGTTTTGTTTGGTTTTTGAAATGTTAATTCATTACTTTCTGTTCTCTTTTCTTTGTTGGTTATTTCATGCAGCATTTGTCTGGAGGCAGCTTGGGGGTGAGTCTCAGAGTCTCTTCGCTGTGCTAACATTTGAGAAACCAACAGAGTATTGAGCTTAATAGTGGAGATCACTTTGGTTCTGCTCACTGAGAACTCCTGAAATGGGCCCATTGGAGAGAGGTGCAGAAATCATCATAATACAATACAGTGGTACCTCGGGTTAAGTACTTAATTTGTTCCGGAGATCCGTTCTTAACCTGAAACTGTTCTTAACCTGAAGCATCACTTTAGCTAATGGGGCCTCCCGCTGCCGCTGCTCCACTGCTGTGCGATTTCTGTTCTCATCCTGAAGCAAAGTTCTTAACCCGAGGTATTATTTCTGGGTTAGTGGAGTCTGTAACCTGAAGCGTATGTAACCTGAGGTACCACTGTATTGTGAAACATCCCTGCAGCTGTTGAACAATCTCATTTGCACAAGTTGTTTATACCTTCTGCATTGGATGTCTTATGTTCAAAAGGCATGCCATTGCGTACTTTGAGGTATGCATCTAGGTTATTTCCACCCTTGGGTTTTTCAGAGTTTTGCCTTTCCCGTGTTGTAGGTCACTAGTGTGCCGGCCAGTACCTTCTAAGACAACTATTTAAAGTTGCAGTGATCTTCCCTTAAAAATCCACAATGCACAAGGGAGTGGGATGTACTCTACATAGTGCTAACTTAAAGTCACTCAGCAGTATACTTGCTTTTTGGTGAAATATTTTGCACTAGTGGAACACCTTTGCACAAGAGAATGCAAGTTGCTGGTAACTTTGTCACACAATCATGAGATTCTTAAGATACCCTGTGTTTTCAGATCTGAGAGGGGAAAAAATAGTGAATCTAGATAAATTTGGTATTAGTCAGAGTCTTAAGAAGAATTCTTTGCTCACTGTGAATCAGAGGTTTGGCAACTTGGGAATCAGAGCTGGAGGAAACATAACAATGCAAATGCTAACAAGAAAAAAGAATGTTACCAGTTTCATAGTTCAGTCCTATGCAAGGTAGTTCAGAGGTCATTGTTGACTGTGCTCAGTTTCCTTCTAGGGGTGTATGTGTGTGTAGCTTAAGGGTCTTTTCACGCAAGACTTAAATTTAACACAAGGCTTGACTTCAGTTGACCTCTAATACAATTCTAAACTCATTTCAAGGCGAGTCAAGCTCTTTCAAAACAATTCTTGTCATTTCACAACAGCCCTAAACATCTATTGAGACTGATATAAAGGAGCAATCAACAAACAGTGATGAGATTCTGTAGTGTGTTTGCTTTCAAATTTGGAGCCTATCTTTCCAGGCAAGCATGAACGGCAGAAACAACACTGACCCCCACAAAGCATGGGCGTAGCCAGGATTTTTGTTGGGGGGGGCAGGACTTGGTTGGAGCGGGCATACCCAATGTGATTGGCCAGTTAGTTAAGCATTTCTATTGTTTTACTTGATTGGGGGGGTGGGGAGAGCTGCTCCCCTGCCCTCCCTGGGCTACGCCCATGCCACAAAGCAAATTTTGTTCGGTTGAGGTTTTTTTGGTGGGGGTGTCATTTCAACTTGCTTAAGAGGAATAGTTGTAGCCTCTTCTGCCCCAGGCTTCACACTGGAAGTTTTGGGAGCCATACGAAGTACCATATATAATGTGTGCATGCCCACCCCCCATTCTGCAACTAGAATCAAATGGCATGGACACATTTGCACATACTTTTTGGTTATACTTTATTCTGCTTCTTCCCCCTAGGAGACAGAACACAGAACTCCAAGGAAAGCAGGCGGCCTGCTCCCCAAACACTGGCATTGCTCTGTCTTTGCTTTCTACATCATTCCTGTAGGATCGCCTAAGCAGCCTTTTCAAGAGCAGGGCAGTGGTGTGGTGGCGTCTCTCACAAAAGAGACTACCTGATCTCTCCAACCACTGTTCCCCACTACTATGCAAAGTATTTTCTTTAAGCAGGAGCAGAAAGTGTAGTTTGCAACTTTAAGGTCCATATGGCCCACGTCTGAATTTGAAAGAGTTTTGTATCATCAGCTCCAGCCAGCACTACCAATTGTCCATTGTCCTGGATGGTGAGTTGTAGCCCAACAACATTTGGAGGGCAACTGATTCCCCATCTCTGATGCAAATGTGACCTTTACACGAGGGAGGTACTGCAAGATCTCCCTTGCAGTACCTGTTGGTTAAACAAATGTATCCATTAAGTCTTGTGACTCAGCCCATCTCGATCTGGTGTGGAAGTTGGTGACAGATAAGCCCTTTCTTGATCCCTTTTGATTCAGTTAGTCATACTTGAGTAGACCCACTGATTTATATGTAACTCATTGGAAGATCACCAACTAACTAGAATGCTTGGGTTGAACTGAAAGAATCACACAAGGAGCTTATTTTGTACATGTGCTGCTCAATGACACACTACAGAATATTTCAAAGGATTGCAGGGGATTTATTGATCTTACCTTTGGTCCAGAAGTCACAAATGCAAGGTGTTTGTTAAAAACCATATCCTTAGCTCATTGGTTTCTTATGCCTGAAAGGTAGGACGACTGCTGTAGGGATCCTAAGTTGGAGACGCTTTTTGCGAAATTATTAAATGAGGAGGCACTGTCATGTTCATCAAGACTCCCAAGCTCACATGAACGTTGGGATGAGCTGAGCTGAGATTACTCCACTAGAGGCCGATTGAGCTAACTGCTCTACAGCAGCTCTTCGTTCTCTAGGATTCTAGTACAAATAGTGTCATATTGCTTCTTCCCATTTCCTAAGCCTAAGACCTTCCAATCATGTCACCAAATCTTGTAAGAATGGTGCTGTGCCTTGGGGAGAAGGGGTTGAATAGAATTGTAGAGTTGAAAGGGCTGCCAAGGGCCTTCTAGTCCAACTCCCTGCAATGCAGGAATTTCAACTAAAGCATCCATGACAGATGGCCATCCAACCTCTGCTTAAAAAGCAATGAAGGAGAGTCCACAAAAAAGAAGCAACGTTGCCCCTCCACCGGTTTACAAGACTGACAGAGACTAATTGACAGCAGGGGTGCGTATTCCTTAAGGAAAAAATAGCAGGGCAGTAGATTACACACACATAGATATTAGCACATTATTGGGGGAGTGGCTTTATGGGGCACAAAAAATCACTTGGGCAAGGACTGGATATAGCTTGCAGACTGCAGTTTAGCTACTTCTGGTTTAGTTGGTAAGTACTGCTCCTGCCAACCTAGCAGTTCAAAAGCACGTCAAAAGGGCAAGTAGATAAATAGGTACCGCTCCGGCGGGAAGGTAAATGGCGCTTCCGTGCGCTGCTCTGGTTCGCCAGAAGCGGCTTAGTCATGCTGGCCACATGACCTGGAAGCTGTACGCTAGCTCCCTTGGCCAATAAAGCAAGATGAGCGCCGCAACCCCAGAGTTGTCCGTGACTGGACCTAACGGTCAGGGGTCCCTTTACCCTTTACCTTACTGCAGTAGAAATAAATCTACAGAACCAGTTTTGGTTCATTACCTTCCATACAGCTATCCAGCATAAATTTTCCTCTTTACAGGAAATTTAACTCTTTTGGCACTTCAGTGCAAGGAAAAAAATCCACCAAAATAAGAGGCTGTATTAAAAGACTTTATTCACAATAGATTTTTTTTGTTTTGTTTTACAAATATAGTTCTTAAAAAGTAAGCATTTTGTTCTCTTATAACTTCAGAGATTTCTATAAAGGTGGAAGAAAACTAAGTGGGATATGCAGAAATAATAATTAAAAAAATACACAATATGACCACACAAGTTTACTGAATCAACAAGGTGTCACTGGGTATCATAGAGCTGTCATATAAACAAACATGGACTTTAAATTCGCATTTCTCAGGAATTAATATATATTTAAACAACTGCAGTGAGATATGCTGAAGAGCAATGTAAATTTAGACACTGTTGAAACAGGAAGAGACACTTTAAAAAAATTAAAAATTGCCTTAAATTACATATACAGTGGTCAGCATTAGCTCAGTCACCCATAGTTACTCCTACTGAATGTAAACACAGTGTTATTTCCAGCTTGATTGTGTGACAATTTCTAGGAAATACTAAAAGTTAATTCTGAAGCTATTTACACCACTGTAAATAATTTCAGGACTGTAGCTACAACTTTTTAAATGGTGATCACTCTGAAGTTTTATACTTTGGTGTTTTGTGTTAACATAAATTACTGCTTTGAAGATATAAAAACATGTTTCTCTTACACTTTGCAGTTCTACAGGGAGATACAATCTTCTTGTCTACTTACATCACTTTACAAAAAAGGTACATTATAGTGCAGCTTGTACATACAACCTGATTACTGTATGTTATAGAAACATTGTGCTCTTTCAAATAATAAGACCAATGAACAAAAAACTACCATAATCACAACTTCCCATAAAGAGAAATATGTAACTGATCAAAACACTTGTGTCAAATACATTAGGGAAAATAAACCTGGTGAAATAATCACTAAATTGCCTGCAAGAAGAAAATAAGAAATATCCAGTACAATTCCTGCTGCATTTATAAATTTCTATTTCCACTCTGTTTATAGTGACTGACAAAAAAAAAGTTTCACAGACGCACAGTAACCATTTCACACATTTGGCCAGGTTCCCTCAAAATGGCACCAGTGGGTTTTGATGAGGTCCACACTGGAAGATTGGCAACAAATAGGGGAGAAATCTATGCATTAGACCAGGCATAGGGAGACTTGGCCCTCCAGATGTTTGGAGACCACAACTCCCACCATCCCTTGCTAACAGGACCAGTGGTCAGGGATGATGGGAGTTGTACTCCCAAAACATCTGGAAGGCCGAGTTTGCCCATGCCTGCATTAGGCAATAAAAGATGCCAACTGGACCTGAACCACTGACAAAATACTACTGTTAGAGAGTGTTGGAAAAACGATTCCCTTTAAAGGGTTCTATCAGGACATTTTTGAGAAACAGGATGCTTAAGGTGTGGTGTATCCTGCCTAGAATATGGGGTTGGACTGAATATTATTTTTAACAATTCACTACATATGGCATTACACAGTTTGAGGGCTATAGGGTTTACTGAGCTTTGCTTAACCAGACAATACTTCTATGTATGAGCATCTGCTGAAAGCCCAGAAAAGCAAGTTACAAAGGGCTACTTAAGTTCAATGATGCCGTCTCTTGGAATGTTTAAAAGCTTATTAAACTGAACAGAAAATACTATCTGGATTGTGGCCTTTGAAAATCAGGACAATTTGTCTTAGCTGTACATAGCAGATTATATATCTACAGAACATTTTTTAAACAAAATGATCCAGATTTATATGTGAAGAGGAGAAGCAATCAATTGGCACAAAAAAAGGGCGTGTAACTCTACAAGGCAGCCTGTTTAAAATGGAGGCTGGCAGGACTTCAGTCAGAAGGCAGAAATGGAATACTATATTAGAAAACTGAAAACCATACTAGGTAATCCAAGATCACTGCCATTTTTATTGGCTCAGTCTTAGAAGACTCCCTCTGCTTTTGGTTCTAACGTTTATTCCTCATATAGGATCTCAAATGGGATAATTCACATTCTACTACTATGCCTCTGTGGGAGAATTTGCTCAGAAGATGGATTTCCCAAACTGACACTAGCTTCCACAGAAAGTAAGAGGGATTCTTCCATTGAACCTGTAACTTAAGCTTGGGAAAGCATTTAAAAAGATCATTAAAAATAAAAAAAACCTTATACAGTTAGCAACTTTCAAAAATTTGGTGACTCTGCAGCCCTACATTTAATTGGTGTCTTGCATTTGCTTTTCCATTTTAGGTTTTGAAGAACCAATTAACCTTAAAAACAGAGGTCTGCCAGTCAACATCAGCAGACTTACAGCATTCCAAGTTACCAGATGAGAACACCTGTATGGCTGAGTATATTTTGATCCTGTCCTCTTGCTTGTGTGTTGCATATCTTTTCTTTATATGGCAAAAGCCACCACTATTTGCTTAAAAAATTAGCGAATTTAATTCCATTCTGCATTTAGACTTTGAATATACACACAATAGTGCTTTGGGTGATACAATAGGATGTTCTTTGTAGTTTGAAAAATGCATTATCGCCTGTGAGCTAGAAATAAACCAGAAGCTCCTTTCCCCTTCATTCCTTCAAAAAGGGGGGGGGGGGAAGGATAAAATATGAAGTTTCTCATAACAGATAGTAAATAATGTTTAGATTTACCACAGTATTGATTTTCTATACATCAGGCTATCCAACTATTTTCAAATAAAAATGTTTAACGTGAATAACATCTGAATTAATGTTTCACATAAATGAGTAAAGAATTACGCACACAGACACATAGCAGAAGAGCACAGCATATGAAAGGCTTCTTTTAATTTGTCTAACTGATTTTCTGGACGGTAAAGATGTTAGCAGAAGTCCAGAATCAGAAATGTGACACCGATTCTAGTTAAATAAAGAAAAAAATGCTTTTATTTTCATTATTATACTTTATTATAGTGGTTCTTGTGATGGCTTAAAAATCCATACAACAACACCATATCCAATTACTTGAACATCAGTCTTGAATAATAATCAAGTTTTAGTGTAAGAAAATTTGCTAGCCAACTCATTTGTAATAACCAGAGATTCATGTGTGCCAGCAACTCGCATGGTTTCCTTTGATTCTTCAGCTGCCATGCCTGATCTTAGAATATTTTTTTTAAAAAAAAATTGGGATGGGTTAGTAGGAATGAATGTAGCACGGAGAGGCACAGAAAGAGGAATCATACTTAAATTTGGGGGGGAATTATTGCTTGTGTTCTCTCACTATTCTACTAGATCGAAATATAAGAGATTTCATTCCTATGGTCTTCACAAATGCTGTGGCATAGCCCTGGGTAAATCTATTATATTGAAAGTTAGAATTGTGTAAAGCTGTTCATCAGCACAAAAACTGATGCAGATTATCTCCAGGTTTTTTTTAATCTGTGCATCACTCATTTTATGCACCATTCCAAAAAGTCCTTCAGCTACCAAGGAGTTACCTGTGTTGAATCAAATCTGTGGTTCTCATATTTCTTAGCATAAAAAGGTTTGCAATAGATTAGAATAACAGTGTTGACCTGTTAAATCACAGGCACCTATGTGGCCAAGTAGCTTTACTATATTAATCACTAATTAAAGGCTATTGTGCTCAGAAAGGCATCCCAACTGGTAAACTGGAAAAAGCAGTGCTGTTTCATCCTCTGATTAGACTACTAACCACAGTTATTGAAAAAAAATTGGGCTGTCTCAACCAACATTCCATTTCTGTCACTTTGATTAACACTGATTAATATGAGTACAGAGTAGAATCTTTTTTAAAGCAAAGCATTTAAAGCAGTAGTGGTTTGTTTCCATCTCTCAAATGTGAATGAAAGCTGAAATGTGGATTTCTAAAGCATAGCACCTTCTCTTCCTACTTCCACAGCATTGTTCCTGGTATCTACCAAGTGTCACACAGTGGGATGTCTGAAATGGCAATCAACATACTTGCAACACTAGCCAGTCCTAGTCTCTAAGTGGGCTAAGGCTTAACACAAAGGATTTCACAGATAAACCCATTTCTCATAAGAAATTACAAGTTTCAGGAGAAACCAGGTTGTGCCTTCAAATGCAAATCATGCTGAAACTTTGCAGTAAGAGAAGGTTTTGAGAATTGCAGTCTCAAATTGTTGTAGATAAGGGTAAGTTCAGATGGCAGCTACTATGCTCTTGGTGTGGTGGCTACTTGTGAAACCAAATACAGGAAAAGAAAAAAGGGCCCTAAATTTACTTGTATTTAAGTTGATTTGCAGTTATGTTCTAAAATTGTTATTAGATAAGGGTTTCAACATCTGGACTTTGCCTATCAAGAAAAGCCACAGTTTAAAATAATAGTGCACACAGATGAGATGAAACTATTCTTATGAACAGAACACCTTCTAAAGTATTCAAATTACCAATTAATGATAGACCCGCATAAGAAGAGGCTGTCACAGTCAGATTTGTCTCTAGTAATAGACAAACCACATTAACATATATTAAAAAAGAAAAAGCTCTTCATACTTAATTCTTTATGGCTTTTTGCAACACAGCAAAGTATTACAGCTTAAAGCAGACATCTCCTCACAGAGGAGGAAAGGATTTTGCAGTCAAAAACAAAATGGAAAACAAGTAACATGCTGACCTCTGTATTCTATTTGGCCAGATGCATACTGCAGCCTAACAAAATCTAGAGATGACAAGTTACAATTCCTGTCAAAAGATAAATATGTTTAATTATAATTAATTACTTTAGGTCCCTGGTTAAATATTGTACGGGTAGACACCAGACTGCAAAAAATTGGTTCAAAACTAAAAAATGATGGAATTTTAATTACTACATTGTGTGCCCCAAACAGAATTCAGCATTATTTTATTGGCTTTTTCTTTTTTCCTCCTCTTCTTTTTTCAGAACTGGTAGAGGGTGTGCCTCAGTGTTAAAGACCCAATGTTCAAACGGTAGAAGATCATCTTCAGAAAATAATAAATATAGATACCTGGCAAAAAGAAAAGGATATTTAACAAACTACAAAACTGGAAGGCTCACATAGGAATAATAATGGAATCATTTGTATCTCTCAAAACACCTAGATCAATAAAAGTGCAATATATCTTCAATGTGGCATAGTGGTTAGAGTTGAACTAGGACCTGGGAGAACAGGGTTCAAGCTTATTATGTGACTTTGGGCCAGTCTGTGCCTAAACTACCTCACCGGGTTGTTGCGAGGATAAAATGGTACAAGGAAAAACCATGATTGCCACCTGAGCTCCTTGGACGCAAGGTGGGATATAAATAAAGTAAAACAAAATATAAAGGAATAGCTAGGAAAACACCTGACTGCAACTAAATTTTAGTTCCTTTTCTAAGCTCACATTTTTGTGTGTGCGCAAAGCAGTTTAGCACTCAAAATGACACATGGGAAATGAAGAGATTTCCTCTAAGGAAACATGGAAATGCAGCTATGGGACAGTTTTGATCTCCAATATACAGATGCTCCAGAAGCTTAAATGGTGCTTAGAAAGACCCTGTTGCCTCTGGAAGGGATGATATACAGACGATCAGCCCTGATGGATCAGACCAAAGGCCCATCTAGTTTCCATAGTTTTCACGCAGATGCCAGATGATACTTAGTTGCTCCAGAGCCTCCCCTTTGAGAGCAGACAGCCCTCTTCTGTCCCTTCACAAATTATCTATTGGGAACACAGTATTTGTAATAAAGTATTTGTCCAGGCAGTGTTAACTATTCCTTTTAGGTGGGTAGCTTGCCAAATCCACTGCTCAATTTGCTCTGTGACACAGAAAGGAATGACTCCTTCATAAATCAAACCATGCTCAACTATGAAAACCAGATTACTTTGCTGCACAGAACTACATTTCAGATAGTATTTAAGAATTAATGCTTAGGTGTTCAAGTTTGCTTCGAGAGACTTTTGAAAGTGTCTCGCCTACCTGATTTGGAAGCACCTTTACTTCCTTAACATTTCCTTGAGAAGTTCAGACTTCTAGAGAAAAGCAACTGAAACAACTGCATGTAACTAAAGTTTGCCAACCTTCTCTTTCCATCAGCCCCCTCCATCTGCCTGGGCAACTGCTCTCTGTCAGGCTCCACAGATAGTAAAGCTTATACAGTGGTACCTTGGGTTACATATGCTTCAGGTTACAGACTCCGCTAACCCAAAAATAGTGCTTCAGATTAAGAACTTTGCTTCAGGATGATAACAGAAATCGTGCTCCGGCGGCACGGTGGCAGCAGGAGGCCCCATTAGCTAAAATGGTGCTTCAAGTTAAGAACAGTTTCAGGTTAAGAACGGACCTCCGGAACGAATTAAGTACTTAACCCGAGGTACCACTGTATAGCACATAGCCAGAGTTCAAAACATTTCATATATTCTCACTAATAATATTTATTATTCCCATGTTACAGAAAGTAGGGTTGGGTCAGAAAATGGAGAATTCAAGGTAACTAAGCAAATTTCTATCTGATATGAATTGAATCACAGGACTTTCTAGCACACCTGCTCTGCTAGTATTTGGTTATATCTTGACTTTCTTTCAGTGAGCTCATAGCAGCATAAATGGTTCTCTCCTCCAGTCTATTCTCATAAAACACTGGGGGTAAATGGAGAAACAGGGATGGGTTCAATGCTCAAGGCTGAGTGGGAATTTGACCATGGTTCTCCTAAGTCCTAGGTCCGACACTACCCACATGTCAGTTTTCAGAGGCACAGAACCAAATGACTGCAGTCTCACCCTTACTTGGAACCAATCTGCCTGATCACAGCCCTGGCGTTCCTGGTCACAGTTACATATCTTTGTCCTTGTCTGAACTGACATGCTTGCTGAAGACATCAGCAGTACTCCCTGAAGTCCCCTACTTCTATTCTGGCCCCGAACAGCATTTCCACACAATTCTTTGCGGGGAAAAAAAGCAGAACTCATTTTCTCCACCACACACCAAGATTATGTGCAACACTCCCACCTATTAAAATACTATGGCACTTCAGTAAACAAACCATCTTGTCTTTGAAAGACCACTAGTGATAACCTGCTTGCTTCTCCTGGTTCTTACTCCCCATATTCCCATACCCCTTTCTTGTTCTATTGCCCTGTACGCCAGCCCATACAAAGATTAATGACTCTTAGCTCTTCAACTTTTAAACTGAAGGGTTTCAATTGCTTACTTGAGGGTTTCTGAAAGGAAGAAACTCTGCTGCACATCATCACGGGTTTGACGGTTGCTGTAAACATCCCTAACACCAGAATAGCCACCATCTACTCTGCAGTATTTTTCCAATGCCTGAATTTAGAAAAAGGAAAAGAGGAGTTTGATATTTTATAACTTACACCCTGTGCTTTAATGTAAAACATCTTCAGGGCACCTAATAGCACAAGGTTAAAAATTTAAACAATATAAAATAGCACAATTAAACATCAGCATCACAACAAATGTAAAACAACTGCCCAACTGAAGCCAATAAGACCAGTTAATGATTACTATTTAAAGTCTCATTGATTTTGAGCCATTTAACACACAACTTCAAAATGGAGTTCTCAAATTCCCTACACTGTAGTTTTTTCAAAGGGATACAGTTCCTGAACTCGAAGGACATGCAGAGTGGAAAAACTACCCTCTTTATTCCACACCTAGACAAAGCTCCTATTGTACTGATGTGTTTCCCAGCTCACCAACCATTCTGATGGAAGTCGAAGATACTGAAAGCTACTGGGCACAGTATGACTTGGGACCTAAATACTTGAAGTTATCCTGGTATCTGCTGATGGGGCCCTACTGAGAAGTGCACCAGTGAGTGATTGCAGCTGCTGTTACTATTATGGTTTTACCATTTCAATATTTGTCTGATGTTCATGTTTTGATATTTATGATTACAGTTGCATTGAACTTTATATTTGGCTGTGGTATTTGCTATGTAACTACTATATATTGCTTTGGGATCACTTTTGACATGACCGGCAGCCAATAAATCCAAGGAATTGGACACTGAATATATTCATGTTAAAATAGAGTGAGGTACTGACGGATACTAAAAAAGAATTAATAGTTATTTTTCAAACAAAAGGAAATAGGAGATTTGTGGAGAACTGTCTGGGATATTTTGTGGGAAACTGCAGTCAAACATAACTATGCATGAGTGCTGGTTAGTACATGAAGGGGTTAAGAACAGAGAAGTTTGTTCCTAGACTCAGGTCACACTTCTCTGATGTGGGAGGAAGTGAAGCCTTCTCTTCCTGTTCCCTCTCTCTGTGCCATGTAACTGGTCAAGAAGATTTGTCTAAGCAAGCGCCAAGCTTAGAGCATGTGTTCGATGCTTTCTGTATTTTCTACCCAAGAGTGTTCTGCCACTGTTCTCCTTGCTGCTGCTTGGACAAATGCAAGAATCTCTGGAACCTCTGGAATATTTTATAAATAAAGTATTTTAAACGTACTTACCAGTGTGTAGTCAGTTCATTGCAAGAGTGGTAGAAAAAGAGGAACACTGTAAAAGGGTCTACCCACCTATATTCCTATTGATATTGCTGATATTGTGTATTTAAACTCTGCTATTGGGGGCTCTCTTCTGCTACAGAGTGTGCAAAGCTCCATGTTTTGAATCTGGGCAACCAGTGGATTCTTTTGTTAGTTACCCCCCACACGTGGGTCACAAGGATTAATATTTTCCTCCTGTATGTTTAAGACTCATAAGCTGAGTATTTATCAGTATTTCCAGCTAATGCACAAGGTGGGAGGGCACTAAGGAACTAAAATCAAGGAGTTAGAAGCAATGTATAAGGACACTGTTAATGAGGAATTATTTAAGGAATTGGGTAATTATAAAATTCACATGAGGCAGAAAAATCATTAATTTTTACTAGGCAAGCTTATTTTGAGTGAAAATAAAATACATTCTTCAAAATTAAGCCTTTAAAGAAACAAACAAATATATTACCTCTACAGCTTCCCAGCCCCACTGCCGGTACTTTGGATCATGAGTGAATCTCCACATATACATGTAGGTCTCGATAACTTCAGGCCGTAAGATGTAGTATTTTTCATTCTGTCTAGTAGCAATTGCCTCAACTCCACCATCAAACCTGAAGGCTTCTGGTCCCAGCTTCATGCCTACACAAACAATGTGCAATATCCAAATGAGTTGGCACATGAAAAACTTTCAACTCTTCAGCATGTGGTAGAGCTTTATTAATTTACGTGAATCATTCATATAAGGTTAGTACTATGCCACAGAAATATTTTTGCCATTTCTGAACTCCACTATTCAATGCTTGCGTCACTAATGCATGACATTTTAGTGTGGAGGGCACAAATATTTTGAAAGCATCCCAATAAAACTTATAAAAACACACCTCTTCTATGACATTTATTGATATCCCTGTCCCTTCCAGGGAATAATGCAGACTAAAAACGGCAAACTGGGGAAACAAAACTAGAAGAATGAATCTGCTTAAAAATTGTAGGCAACAATATTTCCAAGCTGAAAGTTGGGTCAAAGATAATGTTGGACTATGAATAGGCCTTATGTATGAACCACTCTAAGTTTTCTAGCAATATTGCTTTCTCTCACTCCAGGTTTTATTGGAAAAGGAAACATGTCCTTGATGAAACTTTAGCTTGAGTATTTAAAATCTTATTATTTTTTGAGTACATAATGCCAATTGGTTGAAAGGGTTTATATGCCAACAGTTTAGCCTGTTTTAAATAGGCTCAACTGATCTCAACTAGAAGTCAGGTTAGGGAACACTCCTTCAGCCGAAATTTGGTAAGCACCCTTACTTTTGACTCTTAGGTGTCTCTTCAATATCTTTTTATACTGACAAGTTTTGCATTGGTTTGAGTTCTTTTAGTCTGGCCCGCCATTTTAATTATTGTTTTGTACTGTTTTTAATGATTTTTGTGTTTTATTGCAGTATACCGCCAGAGACTGTAGCATATAAATACTTTAATAAATATTGATCTGTGCTTGATTCAAGTTCTAGGCAATTCAAAATTAAGCTCTCGCATGCAGTGATCATACTTTGCAGCCAAAGTTGATACAAAAGTCTGCTACGTTCCCCTTTACTGGACAGTTTGGTGTAACTTGGAAGTTTACAAGACAAGTGCCCGTTCCTCTGGAAGCAGAAGCAACTATTAAAATGCTACTGAAATCTACAAAGTAGTCATTGGTAAAGGCAGTTAAGTGCAAGACATTTAAGGAATACATTTAAGGAACATTTAAGGAATACATTTAAATCTGCTGGGAACATGTTGCATCTTTTTAGCTTTTTAAAAATACCTGTAAAAACAAACCCTTTAGAAGTTTTCCCAATGATGTACATGGATATTGGACAACTGTGTACAATATCTATTGAATGTGTTTTAACAGAGGCAAAATGATACATAATGCATGTGTGTTGAAATGGGGAAGCTTCCAAGTAAACTGAGTGGAACTGATTTCTAGCACAGCCTTCTCCAATGTAGCGCCCTCCAGATGTTTTGGACTATGTCTTCCATCACCCCATACCACTGGCCATGCCAGCTGGGGCTGATGAGGAGTTGGAGGTCAACAACATCTTGAAGGCACCAGGTTGGAAAAGCTAGTCTAGCTTTTTACATGTCTGTCAAACTAACACAGGCACTCACTGGCTGATAGCCTACTACAAAACTTGCTACCAGTGTTAAAAGAGAGAGCGAGAAACACTCTTTAGTTAATAAAAAAATAGATTACAGGTAGTTTCATCCTGTACCAATCATAGTTTCAGTGGTGTTGTCTAACTACTCCAAAGACAGAAGGTGGTTGTCAAAAGCAGTTCTACAGCTTATCTTTGAACGCATGAATCTACCACTCTGGGTCTTAATATCAAGGGGAACCTCCCCCTCAAAAAACTTCCCTCCAAACAACATACAGTGGTACCTCGGTTTATGAACTTAATCCGTTCCGGAAGTCCGTTCTTAAACCGAAACCGTTTTTAAACCGAGGTGTGCTTTCCTTAATGAGGCCTCCCACCACTGGTGCACTTTCACCATTCGGATTCCGTTCTTAGACCAAGGTAAAGTTCTCAAACTACTTCCAGTTTTGCGGAGTTTATAATCGTTCGTAAACAGGGCTGTTCTTAAACTTAGATACCACTGTACTCTGCTGACTGTAATTTATTTTAACTTTTTTTAATACTAAATTTTAAATTGCTGTAATCTGTGTCATGTGACAAAGGTATTTGAGAGCGGAAGCAGTAAAGGAGTCTAGAAATGTTGTGAAGTGCTGAAAAGCTGAAGAATCACTTAGCATGCTGAATCACTGTGACTCATCTTGAGGGTGACTCATTCTCTGTATAAGTATCGTATCTCTCTGCAGGCAGACTCAGTCAGTCAGTCAGTCAGTCAGTGAGTGTGTGTGTGTGTGTGTGTGTCTGTGTGTATGGAGCCTGACTCAGAAGTGAAGCCTGTACTCTGTGTGTGCTCTGAAGCTAGTTTAAATCTTCTGTTCACTATGCTGTTTATTTGCAAACAAGTTTTAACACGGTAAAGCTTTTATTCTTTTACTGAAGAAGACTCTGCATTATTAATTTACGCTGAGCATCAATCTGCTCTGGGATCTGGTGGTGAAGGGCACGTAAAAATAATAGATGATCCTTGTGGACCCTTCCAACTCTACAAGTCTGCGATTCTGTGATGACAAGTAACACAAATTCAATGCAGAAAAAGTAAAATGTATTAACTATGTTGGGGTGGGGGAAAGCAAAATGCACAGCACTAACCATCAATATAGAAATGGGCAAGTTTGCGGGGGGGGGGGGAACCCTCTGGAAAAGAGCTACTCCACAAAGTTTAATGCTTACTTGTGCGATCATAAGACTCGTGACATGTGCGGGCAATTTCAGCACCAAGTTCAATGTGACGTCCAGTTTTATCAGCAGGTGCTCCATCTGCACCCAGAACGAACATCCCTCCAGCAAAGCAAGTGAGGTGGCCCATTTTGTGTTCAAGCAGCCCACCCTTCCACTCAGCAATGTACATCAAACCAGTGCTAGATTTTCGGAGCAGATGGGTTTCAATAGACTAGAAAAATGCAAAAATATTTCTGTATTAGAAATAGACGCTCTGCTAGAAGGCATACTGCAGATCAGAAAGGGTACCAGAGGATGCTGTCGATAGTTAACAAGAAGAATCAAGGAAGTTCTTTTGAGACAGGAAGGCTTCCCTCAGAAACTAGAAGCGTTGCCCAAATTAGAACAATATGAAAAACAAATTTGTACCAAAATGCTAGCAGACGGTAATGGTTGTAAAAAGGAAGCATGTTGCTAAAAACATTAAGACAAACAATAAAATAGTCTTTAAATACATCAGAAACAGGAAACCAGCTAGGCAGGTGGCTGCATCAATAGAAAGCAGGGGAGGAAAAGGAGTGTACAAAAGAGCTGAATACATTTGTTGTGTCTGTCTTTACTGCCTGAAGTGACATTTTCAGGGCGCGACATGAAGAACCGAGGCAAACAGTGACAAAGGACAAAATTCTAGGCCTTACTGACATATTTAAAATAAACAACTTGCCAGATCCAGATAGTATCTACTTTAGCATTCTTGAACTCTAATGTGAAAAGATTTAGGGGCTTCGTAGTCTGCCTGGCAGCAGTCCCCCTCCCCATAAGCAACTTCCATAGGTTGGTATAGTATTTCATGAAGAATGAGCAGCTGTCATGGCAAGGGCAGATTTCGGCACACACAGTATGTTACTAGTGTTTCACATATGCAGTGGCCTCTGTACAGCATGGGCTTAGTTGACATATCTGATTAAACTTTTTAAAAAGATGGAAACCCAACTTATTATGCTGCCATTTACCTGAGGGAAAGGGCTACATTTAGTACAGGACTGTTTTTAAAAACCCACCATCTTTGAACAGTCACAAATATACATTTTAGTCACAAAGATACATTTTAGTCACAACAGCCAGTGAGGGCTTCATTCAGAAATAATAGATTTTCAATATTTAGTTATTGCTGTTCCTTGTAGCCATTGGGGGGGGGGGGAATCCTGCAAGGCCACTACACACATTCCGTCAACTAATGTCAACATAAAAGCTATTGAAAAATGTGATGTCATGTTTTGAAACAGAATTGACAAATGTTTAATAACCATGTGGGTCTGGTTCAAGAGATGCTTTGTGTGAGCAGTCCTGCATCCCTCATGCCCTATCACACACCATTCCGAAAGGACCCTCGATCCTGGGAGCAGCTTCTGAGGGGAGGAGTTTGGGAAATCCTTGGCACGCGAGCAGAGTCTATCTATGGGTCAAACCCATTACATTTACAGAATTTTTCTACTGCCAAGCATGGAGTAAATTATATGCTTTGTTAGTACTGTACCTCTTTTCACAGATAAATAGGCTTCGGCTAATCTTACAACTAGAGGGAAACTGGGAATCTGACCACCAGACACAGGTACGTGATCAGTACAATGTGAAGAAAGATGTAGGAGGAAATCACAGTCTATTCATAAATTAGGAACAATGACATTCATGTAAAGTAGATGAATATACTTAAAAGTTTTGTTTAAAGGAATACATATTCAATCAAAATTTATTGTTTAAAACATTTAAACAACCCAGACACATATGCTGCAAAGCCCCTTTCTTTAGAAGGTGTTTCATATTAGAAAATCTGAAGTAGATTTATATATTTCGTTTACCTGAACAGCATCATAATACATCTGCATGCCTTCTTCATCTGTCTTGTCTGACATTAGCCATGCCTTCAGCAAATATTCATAAAAGCTATCTCCAAGCCCTCCAATTGACACATGATCTGAAAAGAAACAAACAAACAGAAAAGCACTCTAAACTAATTTCACCTTCAATTTAAGTGTCTGTACACTCCCCACCTAATTTTAAAGATGAACTGTAAAATAACTCTTTGCACAGTAAAGCCAGAAACCCAAGAAATTATTTTAATTTGTAACCCTGCACACACTTATCTAGGTGTAATTGCCATTGAACAAAGTGAGGCTGACTTCCAAGTAGATATGCAAAGGATTGGGCTGCAAGCCATTACTCAGAATAAAAGTGCTCTACAAACAACACTTTTTGATAAGCTGATTATATATAAATCCAATCACTCTGTATTGTATTACTTCAAAATATAGTGCTCTGCGAGCATGAAAGAATGTCAAGCATTTGGCATATTTAGCTGAACTCTACCCCAACATAAAGTTAAAAAGTCCTCCCATTCAACCTGATTTGATGAACTCATTCTATTCTATAGGTGGGACCGACACATGGTTCAAATGCAATGCATACCGTCATCTGGGTTTAAAAAGGTGAACCAGTCTAATTTTAAGTTGACTCTTTAGGTTTGATTTTAAGGCATGTTGTTTGATTTTGCAAGTTGATTCTCCTTTAGGTTAAATAGGAGGCAGTGATACACTTAAGAGTTTTATTGAACCTTTTAAATGAATATTTCTAGGATGATGAGATACATTTTATGCTTTCTTACTTTTTCCAGATCATAGTGCATCTACCTCCTCTAAGGTGGCCAAATATTGTGCTGCTGCATGTAAATTAGACACCAGGGACTAATTGTAGCAAACATCATTTTGTTTTCCGTGTCTGGTGCTTTTATAGTATGATACAGTTACAGTGGTACTTCGGGTTACAGACGCTTCAGGTTACAGACTCCGCTAATCCAGAAATAGTACCTCGGGTTAAGAACTTTGCTTCAGGATGAGAACAGAAGTAGTGCAGCAGCAGTACGGCAGTAGCGGGAGGCCCCATTAGCTAAAGTGGTGCTTCAGGTTAAGAACAGTTTCCAGTTTCCAGAACGAATTAAGTTCTTAACCTGAGGTACCACTGTACTAGTGATTTTATTGTTAGGGCTCTTTATTTTGTTTTGCTTGATATTTTATATATTTGCAAAAGAATTCTGATCATTGACCATAATGACAGATTTCCTAAATATCAGTCATTGCTATGACTTCAATCACAGCAAAATAGTGAAAGGAAGAATAAAGGGAGTGTTTAACATAGCTAATGAGTAGAATACTGCTGGAGCAATGTGCCCCGTATGGATCAGAAATTTATTTATATTAAATGAAATATGGAAAATTGAGGAGTATGTCTATTCTGGGAGGGGGGGCAGCTTTCCCTTTCACACCTATACCCAATATCCTGAAAATAAGTCTATTTAACTTCATGAAGTTCTTCCTTTCCAAATTATGCCTTCAAAATTGAAAGGACAGACATGCTTGTTTACTCTTTAAGGCTTAAAACCAAACAAGTAATATGACCTACTTTTTCGTATTAAAGGTTTCACCTTTACAGTGTGCATCTTTAACTATCAGCCTGTGACCTGGTATTTAGTTTTCTGAAATGTTACCTTTGCTATCCATTTCCAAAGAAATGTTCTGTGATGGCAAGACAGAATTATGAAGAACTAACAAAACAGAACACTTTTTTTAAAGTAAAGAAATACCTCATTAATTACATGAGTGTCCACAATACAAAGAAGAAAGAAGCTTTTCTCAGAAGAATGAGTGCACTCTCTGTGATGGAAGGTTGATCTCTGAATAGCAGCATTTAAATGACCTTTGCAGTTTCCTAAATGAATTACCTCAGAAACTCTTGACATTTGCAGACTAAATAGCACAAGCAGAGTCTCATCAATAATAAGTCCTGCTATTATATCCATTATTGCTAGAGACAAATCTAATTGACCCATGACGCTGAAAATCACTTTCAATTTGCAACTGAAGTAACAAAGGCTAAATAAATGTACAGGAACAATAGCAATAAAATAGTTCCGACATTCGGAACTATAGTACTGCTGGTCTAATTGTGGTAGAAAATATTTTTCCTCACAGTGGCTATTGCTTCAGTCTCAATATTCTCTAAGGCCCAGTGTCAATATTTTGGTGGTATTTAGTAAAAGGTAGGGTGTGCACCAGATTCAGCCAAAGTCCAAACTGAATCAGGTTGATTTGTGTCCTGCCTAGGTTGGGTCTAAACAGCAACAAATAACTACAGGGCAGATTGGCTTGTCCCAAAAATATTTGTACAGATCTAGGCCAATCTGTAGCTCGAAACAGTCTCACAGAAAGCCAGGCCAATGTTTCAATTATTAATTACAATACCATATAAGAATTCCAGTGTGGAGAGAAGGAGATCTGGAGGAAGGATAGCATCATCTCCTCCTACCAAACATGTGCTAATCACAGGCTTACAGAGATGAGCTGGACTTTGCTTCATGCATGCTGCAGGGCTACCTAGAAGGCTCCTGGTGTGTATGAGAAGTCTTAAAATGAGAAACACTTTTGGAAGTCCTGTCTCTTATAAAGTGTTTGATGGGTTTGGTTGCATTTCTTCAGCTTGTGTTTGTTTTCTATCGTTTGTCAAACAATCCAAGTTCCCTCGTTTGTTTGTTTTGAAATGTTTGCTGTTTTATTTTTTATTTTATTATCTTCTCATTGCTAAGAATATTGCATTTTGATTATCTATTGCCAACCACAAACTACAAGAAGGATCTAGCTTGTGTTCTGTAGCCTAGAGGTGTTTTACCTTTTTATTTCATTTACAGTGGTACCTTGGTTCTCAAACACCTTGGTTCTCAAACGCTGAAAACCTGGAAGTAAGTGTTTCTGTTTTCGAATGTTTTTCAGAAGCTGAACGTCTGATGCGGCTGTCAGCTATTGTTTCCAGGGCACCTGCACCAATCAGAAGCTGTGTCTTGGTTTTCGAACATTTCGGAAGTCAAATGGACTTCCGGAATGGATTAAATTTGGTGCTTTTGTTTTTGCTATTTATTTTGCGTTTTTGTTTCTGAGGCTTTTTCGGTTAACTTGTTTTTGTGACTGTGTGGAACCCAGTTCAGCTACTGATTGATTGTGTGACTGCGGAAATGGATAAAAGCCCCCCATCCAACAATGACTATCATCAGTGCAGGTAAGAAAAAAACTTAATTTTAATTTTTATCATCTACAATACTGTCTTATTTATTTTATAGTACAGTACATTGATTATTGCTTTCATTTTACAGATCAATGGTCTCGTTAGATAGTAAAATTCATGTTAAATTGCTGTTTTAGGGGTTGTTTTTAAAAGTCTGGAACAGATTAATCCGTTTTGCATTACTTTCTATGGGAAAACGCACCTTGGTTTTGTAACGCTTTGGTTTTGTAACAGACTGCCGGAACAGATTAAGTTTGAGAACCAAGGTACCACTGTATTTGGCATCCAGCAAACCTTGTGGCCACAGCCTACTGAATGCAATATTATCATAATTTATCAGCAAACACAGGAGAATGAGAAATGACATGATTGAGCACTGAGTCTAATTTTTTTTAATTACTTTTTTTGAAAAGCAAATTTTAAAGGTGAACAGCACAAAAAGACCTGCAGCTATCTATCTGCAACTACGCAGTTACTCCCTTCTAGAGAGGTTACCATGCCTCCAGTTTACATGTTTCTATGTCCAAAAAAGCAAGTTATTCTAGCTTTTATTCTGCAATGCCAGTCAATGCGATTTTGGAAATTTGTAAAATCAGATCAAGCCTGATCCAGATTTACAAACAGAGCAACAAATCAAATAAACGTGTCTGCGATAACACTTTATGAATTTTGAAATTTTGTATCAGTAAATCTTTTGTTAAATATTTATAATTAACAAGTAAAATAGATACATGTGCTCTCAAGATGACTGCTGCATTTGTAATGAACTGTGTCCAAAGGAATTGTCCCATTCACAAAATGAGTCCCACCTGCGCAAGATAATTTCCCCTCCCTCTTCTCCCCCATGCACCCTCCCCATTCTTTTCTGAGTGTTCCCAAATCCCTCCAGAGGAGATGGGAGAGGGAGGGGAGATTCATTGTGCTTGCATGAACAGAACAACTTTGCTATAACCACTTATAAATTATGAAAATGCATTTATATTTCCTGAAAACAAAACTATCTTAATTATTTTGGTTCAGAGTATATTTAGTGTACATTTTATAAACAAACACAAGTAATGAAGGGACAAAGAAAAGCCACATTGACAGTATAGTTCAAGTAGCTTTTTAAAAAGTCTTTTAAACGTTTTGTCTTTAAACAAAATAACGGAAATGTGTGCATACCGCCAGTGAAAATGATATACTTACGTTGACCCCATTGACCACTACTTGGATTTAGGTAATTAGGATAAAGACCTTCTGGCTTATCCAATCGTTTTAAAACTTTTCTAATGTTCATAACCTATGTCAAATAACAAAAACAATCATGGTGTTTCAAATGCACACTTTTTGGTGTATTTTACATAAAGAATTTATTCTTTGCAAAAAGAAAAGAAATGTATGACTATTCAAACTTAAGGGAAGCAACTCTTTCAAGAGTACTGGATTATATTCTAACTAAACTTCTGCTGACAGTCTCATGAGCAGAGTTTTGCTTTTGGGACACATTCCACAGTGAAAAGGAAGGAGGAAAGAGGAAATGCTTTTTGCCAATCTTTCCTTCCCACTGCAGCCCCTTGAAAATCTGCTTGAAAATCATGGGAAGCAACAAAATGGGAAGAGGAGATTGACAAAAATGCTGCCCCGCCCATACTCCAACCAGACCTTCTGCAGGATTCCAGTTGCCTATATAAACAGAAGCAACCCTTCCATTTGCAGATGAGTTGTTAGGATTCAAGCCATCATTTTATACTGGCTTGCACTCTCCCCCTGTCCCACTCTCTCACACAGCCCATACTGGGATGGACATCGTCCAGAGCTATTTTGTGTAGCTAATTAATGACTTCTTGCTAGATTAGTGTTGAACATTAGCTGCAAAGTAATCTGGTTCCGTAACTCCTCAATATATGTTTGAGAACCTATGGCTGCATTTGAACTTGGGTATTCAGTAACTATAGTTAAAAAATGCAAATAACCTGTGCACAAGCTGCTTGCTGTCCTAGCAAAGTTTTGCTGCTCCTTGAGCTGAGCAAGGAAACAAACCACAAACTGGTTGGCTTAGCATTATATCCAAACCAGCTGTTTGTTTCACTCTCTAAACCCGAAGCCAAGGTTTGTTCTTAGTTGCAGATTGTGGTTTGGAGAGAGAGAGAGAGAGAGAGAGAGAGAGGGAGGGAGGGAGGGAGGGAGGGAGGGAGGGGGGGAGGGAGGCAAACCAAGAGTGCTGCTTTGGACAAAGCAGCCCTGTATGGTTTGTTTCCCTGATCTACTAAGAGAGCAGAGAAGTGGAAGAGCCTGGGCTGGATGAACAGGCTAATTTGTTAACTGCTTATCATTATATACAAATGAAGCATATGTTTGTAATACAGAATGTATTGGGGGGCAATTATGGGTTGTGTTTCATGTTGGGCTATTACAAATGTTTCATCTGAGCAACTATATCAGCTTGCCAGGCGGAAGGGTGTCCATCCCCCCATGTGCTACTCTAGGGGATCACCCAACCACTTCAGAGCCAATTTCATGGGTGCAGGGGGCACACAAGGGGAGGCCTTACTGCAAAAGCAGCTACACAGGGCTTCCTCTGATGGGGTGAAATATACCTAATAAGCCCTATGTTTTTAATCCCACACTCAAGTTAGCTGGAAAACATTTCTTTTGAATCAGCACCTAAAACAGACTGTTGTGCCATAACAGGCAAGCACAACATGATTTAGGGATGATTACTACCTGTGAAACTACTAATAAGCTGGATACAAAAAAACCTAATGCAGAGAAAATCCACACACGCTTTCTCTCCCTTGTTTGCAGTACAAGGTCAACCTAAGATACTTAAAATGTGTACACTTCTATCATCCTACTATCATAAAACATTTGAAAGAAGTGCTGGAAACCAAATCATTTGTACTCAGAAAATAAGTTCAGAGGATCCAAAGAACAAAAATGGAGATATTCCCGACAACTGGCAATTGTCACACTTCCAAAAGTGTGATGCAACTACTGGCAAAAACTCTTAACTAACCTTTTCAGCAAACACTGGATTTCCAGATAAGTGGCTTAGATGCATAAATTCCAAATGCAGAGTTCCAAATTCCGCCAAAATACTGCTTCCTCCTGAAGCCCAGGGCCAGTTGCGACCAATGCCACTAAAAAGGAAAAAAAAGTGATGTGAGATTGAGAAATAAAAGTTACATCATAAACTACGTAGTAGCTTGACAAGAAACATAAAAGCCCTGAATACTAAATGCTAAACGCAATAAAAAGCCCCTAATACGCAGTCTCTTATTTAATCACATTTGCATCTCTTCAATCTGTTAGTATCTTCAGCTCACAGGCAGAGGTACCTGGCCTCCCCCAAGGCAACTGAGCGAGATACTGTGTTTACCGTCCGTCTGCGACCCCGGCAGGCTAGGTAAACAAACCCGGCGATTCTTCTCATTAGTCGTGAGAAGAACACACCCTCTGCTTCTCTCTCCCTCCCTGCATTCTCCCAGGGAGGAGAAATGAGACAGACAGGAGTCCTTTCTACATGTTTTATTCCTGTCACTCAACAGTACATAGAAATGTGACTGCACCCTTCAGTCTCCATTAGAAGAGTCTCAACTCCTCCCCTGCACTTCCAGCACAGGTCACATGACACTCTGAGCTAACATCCGGTGCTCAGTACAGAGAATAGGCTCCACCTTTTCCCCAGCAGTACATCTGCAAAACATAATATCCTGTTTTGCATTCCAGCCATCTGGAGCTGGCTTTTGCCTTACTGCTTTTTCCCAACACAATCTTCACGTGTACTTTGCTTTTATTTCCTGTTAATGCTGTTAAGCAGTCAGAGCAGCACTTCCTTTGGAGTATGCCTAGTTCACAATACTTAGAAGAGCTGCATTACCAAATCATTTTTATGTGAACCTGAATACCCTCCAAAGAGTGCTGTTCACCTAAATTAGCTATTTGTAACTATAGGATGGAGCCAAAATAAAATGTATTATTCAGTTCCTTTTCAATATTAGCACATTTAACCTATCTGCACTGCTTTGGTACTATTGCAAGTTGAAAGGATGCCCAATTTAGCAATAAGCTCGTTATACACAGACCATGAAGGAGAAGGCTTAGAGATACTAGTCCTTCCCAAGCAGATCTTCTCTTTCCTCCAGAGTACCATACATTACTGTCACATGTTTCCTTGAGTGAACTTCTCTAACAGCCTCAATCCTATGAAATAAGCCCAAATTAGTTCAAAGGTGCTTATGCCAATGGACGTTGACTCCTTGTCACACTTGTGGCCAGCTTTATGTGATGAAAACTGAACCAGCATCCATCCTTGGTATTCTCTTCCAGCTCTTGCATGGAACTTACTAGTCTGTCATCTCAGGCTAGTTATGCTCTTGAATCAGTTATCCACATGAGTGAACTCTTGATGTGACTATAACTGATGCGAAACCTGTATTTCTTTTCTTCAAAGGCGTCTAAAACCATTATGGCAAAAAATCCATGTAGTTTATTTTCAAAATAGAAAGTTGTATAAAAATGGAGTCTCTTTTCAAAACTTTAAACTAGGATATTATACTTCATGCTATACCTGATACAAAGCATGGGCTGTTAAACAAAGCATTGACCTTCCAGTGAAATGGAAACCAAATATTACATTAAAAAGCTTTCTGTGTGAATCTTCTGTTACTTATTTTACATTGTGGTTAACAATAAGAACTTCCAAAATAGAAAGCACCAAGGATTTCTAGGTCCACAAGTTCAATACACGATGCGTTTACTTTGAAATTTCTGATGAAAGCAATAAGGCAACCTCTTTCAAGAGTCAGCTAAACAAAATGGAATTCAGTTTTTGAGGCCTTGGGCAAAACTTGATATAAGAATGATCCTGGCCAAGACACTATTTTGCAACAAAACAAATATTCTCAATATGCTTATATTATCATGTACATCCTTGCATGAAAGTAAATCAGACCTGGATATGGCAATGGACTCTATATGGGGGTACCTTTGCAGACTACAGGAAGCTTCAACCAGTCCAGAATGGAGCAGCAAGAATGTTAGTGGGAGCTCACCCCTGGATCAGGCTACACCTATCCTGTGACAACTGCACTGGTTACATATTTATTTTCATGTACAAGTCAAAATATCAGAGATGGTTTTTAAAACCCCAAATGGCTCTGGCTTAAGATATCTGATGGAATGCCTTCGCCTGTGTGTTGCTAAGCTATGGGAGAGACTCCCATCCATCAGGGAGACTTATTTTACTGTGGAGATAGCAAGGCCTTCTCAGTGGGCAGCCCCCACATTGTGCAACATGTTGTCTGCTGAAGCCTAGGTTGTTCATTCTCTTGTTTTCCATGGGTTTGTGAAGATGCTTTTCTTTCAGCTGGCTTTTGCTGATGGACTATCTGAAGAGACAGTTTCATCTCTGCTTCCTGTTTCTTTTCAGCTGTTCTTGAATGCATTTTGCCTTTACTGGGGCTTTAATGTGAATCTGATCTATTTGTTGTAAACCATCTTAAATTATGTGTATAAGTGTTTTTAAAAATCTTATCTAAATAAATATAAATTACAGTAGAAGAACTGGTAGCAAGAGATTTAGTCTGCAATCCTGTGCAGGTTTCCTAAGACTATGGCCCACTGAATACAGTAGGACAGCTAGGTAAAATATGCATGGGACTGAACTTTTAGCTATGTATATTTTCATAGCTGCTTATGATTTATTATTCTCTCAACAAAATGGAGATACATCAACACCGCTCAGTGCCTACTTGGAAACCCGAAGAAAAATGTGCAGCACTTCATGTCTGGGATTTATTTTACTTTCATCACCATGAGATAAGTTCAAGAAACTAATAACTATTTTTTATGCATAGGTTGAAATAAAGATAGCAAACTCAACTGTCAAAGAGATGAAAATACCAGAGGGACAGAAACAAAGATCTGCACTTTCTTCCTGCCAGAGGGGCATTCATTAAAATTCTTCAGGTATTTATGCTTTCAAAGTATGTGGGCTTAAATTCAGGGATTTTTCGTAACAAATCACAGGAATAGTGCTGCTGAAGAGTTTCAGATAATCAGTTGGAGCCAAGGTGTATGAAGCACGTCAAATGTGGGGCAGGCATGGGTAATTTCAGCCAGTAGCAGAAATATGCATTAAAAAAAATAAATAATACTATTTTTACATACATTTCATAAACATTTAGCTACTTTGGTGAAACAACTGAATGGAAAAGAATAATTATGGAGTTTCTCCAACATGGCTTTATTTGAATATTTCACCTGCAGTTGTAGGCAAATCTGCAGGAATCAACAGAAACTATAAGTTATTTCTTGCCCTACATACACATTTAGGTTGCAATTAAATGCACATTTACCTCAAGTAAGTTCCACTGAACTCAGTAAATGAGAACATCCAATCTTTGTTCCATGCATGAATAAGGAAATGCAGTAGTGCAGTGGGGGGCGGGGGGAAGGAAGGGTGTAGCCCTGGGCACAAATTTCTGAGGGGGTGCAATCAGGCACCATCACCACCAGCTCCCTCATCAAGGCCGGAGCTGTGGGGAGGCAAACCGTGCACAGGGCGGGCCTTCAGGGCTGGGGCAGCACCTCCTTTTCCTCATGGCTGGCAAAGGGACACTTGTGCATGCTCCGCCCCTGGGATGGCCAAGAGGGAGGGATGAAGAAAGCACTGCCAGAGCCATGTGCGTTGCCCAGAGCACCTCGCTGCAGGGACAGGAGGACAAGGTTACACAGTGAAGCTCCTGGCTTCACGTTTCTCTGCCTTATCTCTGCCCTCAGGTTGGGGCTAGTTTGCAAGGAGAGATTCCCTTGATTGGATGCTGGCCGGCGAAGGGACTGACTGCTGCCCAGTCCACTAGGGGGCACAACACTTGCCCCGCCCAAGGCACCGGCAACCCATGCTACACCCCTGAAGAAATGTGCATGTGTTTGAGAAAGATAGGAGGAGGAAACCATAGCTTTTCCCATCTTTCTCATACACTTGCCCCAACACATCCCTTCAGTAAAAAGCCGTAAGCTGTTTGGTCTCTTACTGTGGCGTAAACCCAACTACCTCAGATGTACAGATGGCTGATTTAGATCTTTATAGTCATCCTTGGCTTACTGTTTTGTGTGTAATGCATCTGTTTATATATGAATGAATAAACATGTCGGACAAAAAAATGCTGCTTTTAAATATGATTAGTCAGTCTTTTCCTAGATTAGCACAATAGTCATTCCATTCAAGAAGCAGGTAGATGAAGGCAATTTAATTATTGAAAAATCCAGATCCCAGTGCATTTTAAGTACGTACATACTTCTTTAGGTATTGAGTTTATAGCTTAGTTCCTCATTAGGAAGTACATTCCAGCTCCTGTAAATCTCAAACATACTTTTTATCATCTTTCAGAATACACTTATGCAGCACTGATTAATAAAGGCAAACAATACAAGTTTCCCATTGCTTTATGTGCTAAGGGTTTGATTAATCATTCTTCCTGGAGTTTCACACATAGCAGGGGGGAATAAAATATAAGAAAGCTGTAAGATTATATGTAACAGTGAGAGCCAGCCTTAAAGCAGTTCCCTAAAGCAAAAGCAAGCTGAACACTAAATCAGAGAACTATGAATATGAATCTTTTATTCTATGAGCCATGTGATGATAATAAATTATCTCTGAAAAAGAAATCTGTTAGATCTAAATCCCCCTACAACAGCATCTTGTATAATAGGGAGATTCAGTACCAGAACCACTCCAAAGCCGCAGGGAAGTCAAACAGATTAAAAGGCAATTCATTCAACATAGCTGTTGGCATTGGGAAGACAGGTCAGTAACACAGCCCTACTGACTTCTACTGTCAACAGTTTGTACAACCCTTCCAAGTAGCAAAGAAACCTGAAAACAGACTGAATATAAGGGTGATCCCTAACAAAGTCACAGTGTGTAGCGTGTTCCCATTCAGTATTCCTGCTAGTGATTTCCTTTTCAGCATAAGCCATTCAATTCCCCTTCCTGTTTTGAATTCTACCCTCCACCCCTCAGTCAGTCACCATTCTGTGCCCTCTGAGCATGCTCACTCCTCACTGAGTGGTTTGTGTTCTCTTCTGAAGGTTTTTTCTTAAAACAATAAATAAAAACAAATCTGGTACTTCAACAAGCCTTGAGTTCCCTCAAGTCTGTCTATTTTCGCCATGTCACACACTTTGAGAAGGAGGGTGCAATTAGTAAATATTGATTTAAAAATTGCAATAAAAAGAAGAGTAAATATTTGCACTGTCTTTGCATCAAAAGCTGACTCTCATGCAGGTCACCTTTTTGTCTTTTGTACAATTTGCTATTGTATGATAGAATTAAGATGACCAACATAAGAACATGGGTGTGCATTAAAAAAATATACACTAGTTAGTTAGTTAATTTACCATTTGCCAGTTGAAGTAAATTAAGAAAGGAATTGAAATAATTAAGTTACACCAATTTTAGAAAGTCTCAATGTGAAATTCAGGCATATTAACTTTAAACTTAGAATACTGTGGCTTCACTACCTCCTTACAAATATTCAGAGTACACTTTGAGAAGACTGGACATCTATTCAACTGAGACCACAAAAGTTGTTTCAGTTTGCAGAATGTCTGCAAATTGCAACAAATGAGGAAAATGAGAGAGCAATTATGTATCATCTCATGTTATGTATTCACACAAGCCAGGAGCCTAAAAGGTAAGATAATACAGAAAATTGTCGCCTGATTGTCCATCCCAATAAATAAAGGGCAAACAGAAGCTATTCCTTGTTTTTACCTTTTGATATTTAACAATGCCCAAGGAATTCCTGTTGGCGTGTTAAAGGCTGGAAGCAGTTTCTCTCCTAGTTCTACTGCTTTCTTCCGAAATACCTGTAAAATTAAAATCAGCAATAGTCAGACAAATCAAGAAACAATAAACTCTAATTCACCTGGAGCTGTGGAACTCTCCCAGGTCAGAGTCCAACACATGGTAAGTAGGATTTGGAATACTTCATGGACACTTTCCCATAACAAAATGAGTTAGAAGCTTTGTTCTAATTTTTAAGTGAAAGCTGAACATTTTTGGAAAGGATCCTGGAAAATCCATTCATTTATGAGACTTGTAGACCCCAGAACAGATTACATATATGAAAAACAAAATAGAATAAAAATTGAACATAAAAAATCCATAACTCCAACAAAGAAAAAATAATTTCACACTTCCTCTTTTCATCAAGCCATAAAAATTATGTCCAACATACAACTGTATTCTTCATTCAGACAATCATGCATTTTATTATTTAGTTCCCAATTTATAAACCCACCCTTCACATAGTGATCCCTGGGAGGCATACAACATAAAATCAAACTTAATCAAGCTAATGTGATTTACCACCAATGATTCACACATTTATTTGCATGTGCTCTAGTGGCCATGCTTCAAACCCATCCAATAGACAAGTGGCAGTCTATCACCACATCAGGGTACTGGTTCTAGACAAGACTTGCCAATTTCATTCATGTGCACAGGTAGGTTTTTTCAAGAATGCTGGTAACTAAACTGAGTGGATCTGACAGTTCACCCACTTGAATCCGTTGCCTCTAATCTATGGCTCTGTTCACCAGCACTTAAAGATGAAAGGAGAACGATGAATAACATTGGCACAAAGCAGAGTTAGGAACAGAAAACACTTCATATGTCCAGATTTTGCTCACATTACCACAAAATGACTATTGCAATTTGCTAATTAGGTTTTGTTATCTTATGAGAAGAGGAGCAAAAACCCAGTGGAAAAAAGATTAATTCAGCTAACAGTAAAACTTCTGTTAGCAGAATGGGGAAGGAAGTACTTTTCAGCTACTCCCTCTCTCTCTGCAATCCGCCATGCCTCCCTAAATCTGCTCTGAAGGACTGGGAGGATGATCTGGAGTAAATTTAGAGAGAGGTTGATGAAAGGGGGAATAGCTGAAAACTGCTTCCTTCCCCATTCTGCTAACAGACGCCTTACCTATCTGAATGACACAAACGGATTATAAACCTAAGGAAAGATTTTTTTTTTAAATGTAACTAAAATTCCCTGTAAAAATACAGAGAAGAAAAATGAAAAATGTAGACAGGGCACAGAGTTTGCAGATAACTCAATGCACATGAAAGTCATTGCTCTAAATAAAATTCTTATCTACATATTACTTGAAAAGAACCTTAGTCTGGAGGAGACACTGAAAGTTCCACGAAGTGCCCTGGAAGTTTTCCTACTTGGTTACATACACAATCTTTTGCCTGATCAACCTTTAATCTCTTAGCAGAACCAAACTTTACATCTAACTGGTCAATACTTGTTTTGTTGGCTTTAGAACATCAGGGACTGCAATCTTTAGCTGATCTAAGGTCAATTCATGACAAACAGAAAAACATTTATTCCAACGAAACAAAAATGCAGGTTCAGTGCCACAAAAATTGAATTATCTAGGACTGCACAAACAATTGACAAATCCCTGCTTCAAGAACCGAAGCAGAGTCACTTCAAAAAGGTTTGTCTGAAGTGGATCTCTACAAAGCACTATGGGAATTCAGATGTTTAATCACAGCAAACTGAGTCTCCAAAAAATTCTCCTCTAGTTTGTCATAGAAGAAAAATGCCAGAGCTGGGAGAGAGACATGTCTTTTGTGACAGACAGGTCTAGCTTTTAATCAGAGGACATCATTTTACCAGGGCTCTCCAATCACACTGCTTTGGGAGACGGGATGCTGAAAACATCACCTAGTTTTTGTCTTTTCTGTGCTTTGTCAATTCTTTGTGCTCTGCCAGTGGTGACTGCTTGGAAAACACTGAACATTAAAGCCCTTCTGCCTTTGTGCCACATGCCAAAAATATCCACTCCTATCAAATCAGCTTTGTGCTTAGTTTCTGTGACTTTTGGTGCCAACTGAGCACAACACAAGCCTGAAGCTGTTTCTTTCATTCATCATAACTCCCTAGCCACGGCACTCAACGTCCTGAAATTCTGCAAGTTACTTTCCTAGGGAAACCTCTACAATGTACAACATCTTCATAATAAAATTGTTGCCCTACAGTAAAGTGCCCGCCAGCTCAGGTGTAACACACACACCAAGAATATAGGTGTGGTTAATCCAACAGGCTATATGGGTGAATACCCAGGCGATGGTGATGCCCCAAAGTGGTATCAGACGCAAGTCTGGGAAATCACTTCAATCTCTTCTCCCAAAGCAGTAGAAGACAGAAGGGAAGGGGGAAAGGGAACACACAATAGGGATTCACACACACGCCAGGCAAAGGAAAAGCGGGCAAGAAAGGAAAGGAACAAGCCAGCAGTAAAGATGGTGGACAGGGAAACCAAACAAAATGGTGACTGGTAAAAGACAAAGCTGAGGAGGAAAAAACAACAACCAGCCCTCAATCATACCAACCAAACAGACAAAAACACTCTGGAAAACACATCATGCCACACACCACTCATATAAAGAATAATTAGAAAAAATAAGCTTTAAAGAGACAGAGGAAACACCTGAGGAGAAATCAGTAACAGGAGCCAGAGAAGATGTGTACAGCTTTCGCCGAAGGCATATTGGGCGCGATCTACATCCCAATATGTTGTCCTGCCTTTCAACCACTAGGTGGGGCCATAGACCCAACCCGATAGCCTTGTTACCACAATGTGAAATCTGTAAAGGCTGTCTTGCAGAACTGCTACAGCTTTCCTTCTGAAATTTGGCAGGATTCATCCACTTAGAAGGGATCAAATGTTGCTCTTTTCCAAACCAATGAAGTGGGGTCCAAACCGAATTCTGTGGTTTATACACACCCCTAGCATTTTCTTCAGTTTCAATAAGCTGGTATTGACCTTAAGTAAATAATGTCCAAATTCAATGCTCTGAACTGTTGCATCTTTTAAGTAGCAATCCAATTTTGTATGCAGGTGTTAAAAGTTAATTGGAATGTCATTTTCCTACTGTTTTATCTATTAAGTAGTTGAAGTAATTTATTCTTTCAGGGAGACACATGAAAAGGTCTCCATTCTTATAAGCCAAATTACATTTAGGATAAGTCAAATTACTTCGCAATCTCAGAGATCCTAATAAAATATGGCTATAATACTGATAACCACAAAATGGTGTAATGTATGGAACATAAGCAAAGTTTGCTGTGGGACCAGAAAACTGTGGATGTAAAGCGGAGGCTATCAGACAAAGTTGTCTGATGGTGTAAAGTTGGTGTAAGTGTTACCACAAGTAAGATGGAGTCTACAGCACAGTATCAAAAAAGAAATTCAGAGAAACTGAACACCACATTTGCTGCATGGGAAGATTTCCTCTCTCCTGTTGTGTGCTGTTCCATTGGTTCTCCCAAGTCCCCACCGAGCAAATTTTGGAGGTGGGGAGCAGTGTGGGGAGTTGACCAGGGAGAAGCCCCATTGTGCAAATAGAAGTCTTTGCACAAGGTCTCTGCTGACAGGACTCATAAGCTGAATCCTGCCGTCAGGGAAAAATAGTTGTCCTGATTTTAGGCAGCATGATACAGCGCAAGCTCACACTGTCTCTCTGCCCTGCTGCCACCCTACACTTAAGTAAAGGTAAAGGGACCCCTGACCATTAGGTCCAGTTGTGGCCGACTCTGGGGTTGCGGCGCACATCTCGCTTTATTGGCCGAGAGAGCCGGCGTACAGCTTCCGGTTCATGTGGCCAGCATGACTAAGCTGCTTCTGGCGAACCAGAGCAGCGCACGGAAATGCCGTTTACCTTCCCGCCGGAGCGGTACCTATTTATCTACTTGCACTTTGACGTGCTTTCGAACTGCTAGGTTGGCAGGAGCTGGGACTGAGCAATGGGAGCTCACCCCGTCGCGGGGATTCGAACCGCCAACCTTCTGATCGGCAAGTCCTAGGCTCTGTGGTTTAACCCACAGCGCCACCCGCATCAGGCACCCTAAGAACAATATCCCAAGACTTCTCAAAGAAAAGCAAAAGAATTCACATTTTTGTTTTTTCAACTACTGTGTATGTAAGAAAGAAAAAGGGGACACCCACCTTTCTAGACTCTCAAAGTTATTTGCACACTTGTTATGGGGGATGAACTCCTCATTTGGAGTATGTACATACAGGGTAGTTTACAGGAACTTTGGGAGTGAGAGTCTGGGAGTGGCACAGACTCCCACAAGAGATGATGAACTCTCCTTCCTTGGTGGTTTTTAAGCAGAGGTTGGATGGTCATCTGTCATGGATGCTTTAGCTGAAGTTCCTGCATTGAGGGGTTGGACTAGATGTCCCTTGGGTCCCTTCCAACTCTATGATTCTATGACTCTCTTGAAGAGCTCAGCGATTAGGTCTTCCCATTCTTGAGACATCCCAGACCCAAGTTGTTAATGGCTTTGAACCCAGCCTGGTAGTGTATGAGGAGGTAGTGCAAGCTTTTGAGCACTAGAGTTATGTGCTTGCAGCATTTCTCCAATTAGCCAGTCCCTGGTGTGTTGTTGGCTAACTTCCAGTCCCCTAAGCCAAACTTTGGGCTTTAACCTGTTACTTAGTATTATAGATTTAGAGCTACTATTGAAGACCATAAATGATCTTACCTCTTCTCCAGAAAGGTAGTATGCTGAAAGCAGCCCACCAACAAAGCGAATGTTCACTTCAAAAACGGAAACTTCTGCATTCTATGAATACAAATACAATACATTTTTAGGTAAATTATAGTGAATTTTCAACATGAAAAGGAAATACAATGTCTGCAGTAGTCTCCAGTTGTTTCTAGGGTCTGGTTTGCATGACATGGTAAGCCAATTTTGGCAGGCACCTCGAGAGGAGCTTGCAGCTGCTTTGCTCCTCCTGGTGCTTTTAACTCCTGTGCTGCACTGAGCTAAGTCAAGGTTTGGCTGAGCACGTTGCTTGAACCCAAGCTCACGGTGAGGTTCTCTCCTCACTAAACACAAAATGTATCCATGATTTTTTACAAACTTGGCTCCATATCACAGACAGGGAAGTCACTATGAACTCTTTGCCTCCAGGAGGATACACTATCCAAAGATTTAAGCATAATTCTTGCCCAATTTGCATTCAGTGTTTATGCCAGTTTTAAGCTTCAAAATGCAGTATGAAAAAGTTTATATCCAGAAGCAGAAATAAAACGATGCTTCACAAAGACAGAAACATCAGTTAAATTCTAAGAAAATGTATTTGTTTCCACAATGAAGGAAATAGTTCACCTAAGGAAGAGTTTAACAGACTACTAAAATTATTTGAACCTCACACCCTTACCATGTCCACAGCACTACGTTTTTGTTTTAAAAAACCTCCTAAGAATAGGATTATTGGCAAAAGCTCTTTGTGAATCATACCTCTATGGGACAAACACATTTTCAGGATGTTGTTATTATTCCCTGTCTTTCCAGAGAAGACAGTTCTTCCTAGATTCTTTATGCCCATTTCTTTGTTGCAAATAGTTACACCATTTTACAACAATTAATATATCATGTATTGCTTGTTACACTATTCACATGATCCTGATCTTGACTGGGACTCTGCAGTGGTTTCTCATCCAAATTCCCCCATCTCCTATTTGCCTCTGAATGGACTGTCTGCTATAAACAGCACTGGCAGGAGCAGGAGCAGCCACAGAATAACTTCTTGGTGGAGAACTGGCAGCTGTAGGCGATTCTTCTGTTTAGTACTCTATGGAGCTGATTTTCATCCAGAAAGCTAAATTAAGCACTTAAAAACAACAGCCTGTGCTTAACATGTAGTTAGGCCATTAATTACTGCCTAGCTTATGCCAATTTTTTATAACAAGGCAAAAACTTTGCATACAGCTACAGCTCTCTTTATTAGTATATTAATTCCATAACATGATAAATTTTGTTTTAAATGTGGAGAGAAAAGATATCACAAAAACTTAAAACTTTTTATCATATATTACTCAACTTTCTCTCATACAATCTAAGGATACTATCATTTTAAATCATAGCCCTAAATAAACCTTGCAGATTTGCTGAAGCTAACAACTGTACAAACCATAGCATTTCTAGAGTATGTTACACAATCCACTGAGGCATGTGGAACAAATGAAGCAAGAGATTGTAGTCAGCGTAGACACGAAAGCTCTGTATTTAATAGGAGAGCTATCCTTAAGCTCATTATGGCAAGCTAGCATCACCCTGGGAAAACATGTGGATGAGAGAGATTTGAAGAGAAGCTGAAGAGGCTTTACTTAACTTCTAGGAAACCAGTCTGCATTTGAATGGGAATGTGGGGGAGAAGACAATGAGGAGTCTTATTCAAGCCTGTATCAGATTTCCCTATGAGCAGATAATGAAGTCTCAAATCAAAGATGGTGGGGGGCACTTAAAATATTCTCTCCCCTCTCGCAAGCTTCAGAAAACTATCAAGATATATCATGTGTAAATGTAAGAAATAAAATATCTGATGAATGCAGTTGAAAATCAGTATGCAGTAACACAGGGATCATGGATTTTAACACTAATTGTTTGTCAGCAACCTATTTCTATATCAAATATACCATAAAGGTCAGGAAAGAGAAATAATGTACTGTATTCTTCCATATATAACATGCCTCAATGTATAAAATGCCCCCTATTTTGGGGGACTCCAAATTGAGAAAATGGGGGGGGGGGTATTGTATCCATGTACAAGATGACCCACAATTTTGAACATAATTTTTAAATAAAAAAACCTAGTCTCGTACACAGAAAGGTATGGTAAGTATTTGTATAAAAGTTGGGAGGAGCAGATCTAGAATCAGGAAGTGGCAGGGGAATATGAAGACTTCCTTCCAATATGTCTTTTTAGTGGGGGAAGGGGGAAGAATATGTACTTGCTCACTGAACTGTAAAGTTGCAGAGCAAGCCTTTTCTAAAAGTTGCTGGGTCAGATGTGGATTTTCAACTCCAGTCAAGTCAGCACTGGTTATTACCAGGGTCAGACTTTGGTAATATGGCCCCCTGACTGAATAGTTGCCCAGATGTTGGCAAACTACCAGATGTAAGGTCTGTTTATGCTATACTAAGATCACCTTTGTTCTTTCAAAATCAGATAATTCAGGAGTGAACTTATTTCCTCTCTACCTTCTGCAGAACTCTATGTTCAGAATTTGGCAGCTCTGCCATCACACATTCTTCATCTCCCTTAATCAGGCTTCCTCAACCTTGGCTCTCCAGATGTTTTGAGACTACAATTCCCAGCATCCCTGACCACTGGTCCTGCTAGCTAGGGATCATGGGAGTTGTAGGCCAAAAACATCTGGAGGACTGAGTTTGAGGAAGCCTGCCCTTAATCATTGGATTGCTCCACCCATTTGTCTTTTGTTGTTGTTCATTGGAAGTTTCTTTCTTTGAGTAAGCCCATTTACTATCATTATTATCAGTTACATTTATTAGCTGCTTTTTGTTGCCGCAGGCTACTCAAAGTGGCTTTACATAAAAAAGAAATAATAAATTTAAAGTTTATCACAAAGGAAGTTAGAATTCTATGTCCCAAGCTGTATCACTTTGTGTTTATGCAAAACTACATTTTCCCTGGTACTGCTTTTGGAACTCTTCATGGTCTGCTTGGAATTTTCTATCCTGAAAATTCCACAAGTTTTGCTATCTCACCAAGCATCCCTGTCTCCAGTTTTCACACTAAATGCTGTTAGTCTTAATACAGAACATTGCAGCACTCAATTTTTATGACTTTATTCCATCTTTAGCTACCCTCTGGTTCCTGTTTATTAACTAGTTGATCCCTATTTATAACATAGGCATGCCACTGTTTGTGAATTAATTTCATTAAATCTTGCATGAAATTACTCCCATTTATTAGGAAGGATTAAAACTAAAAATGTATTTAGTTAGATATTCCTTTGGTAACATCATCAGAATATGCAGCAAAGGCTAGATTTAAATACATAAAGACTTCTGGGAAACATCGAGGTGATTATAAATACAAATTCCACAGTGACCTGACAAACAATACCTTGGCAGAAAGATTTTTCTTTCAGTGAGACATGCAGGAAACAGATAAATGGAAAGGTGCTGCTGCTTATAATTTTGTGTTTGAATGGGATTTCCTGAAATTTTAATTGCTATATGCTGAGAAAAATTGAGGTGATACAGCCACTTTTCAACTTCAAGAATAGGAGGCAGAACATTAATTGCTGCCTTGGTCTAACAAAATATTGTTCACATTCTAGCATTACATTCAGATCCTCTCTAGAACAGCCCCATGGCGTGGGAAAACACAATTACTACAGAAATATGACACCCAGGTTTGCAGTTCTTGGGACAGAGGAAGTTATGAAGGTCTTTTAAAGTAACTGTCTACCTAACATATGTTTTCTAAGTAAGAACACAGTTTAACTAGAATTTAAATTTTATTTTATAATATATACCTGCCACAATTACCTTTTAAAAAGATTCTTACTAAAGGATTTTACATTTTAAATAGGTAGTAAAGCAAAATGACATATTGGAAGTCCCATTTGAATTGTGTTAAATAGCTAAAGATTTAAAGTTTAAAGCTCTGTCTCATTTGAAGAGAAAAAGAAGTGTCATAAGGGTGAGATAAGTAACTTGCTTAGAATGAAACTTGCCTAGGCCTGTTCTGGGTTTGAAACCCATGTTGGGCAAAAGATTCCTGCACTGCAAGGGGCTGGACTAGATGACCCTCGTGGTCCCCTCCATCTCTACAGTACTATGATTCTCTTCTGAGGACTGCTAAAAAAAATAAATCTCTGAACATTCTTCAAGTCAGAGTTGTCACTATGTGTGCAAGCAGTAGAAAAAGAACACAATACTCACCACATTAAAATCTAGATTTTTCTCTACCCATTCTTTAGCTTCTTTAAATTCATCTTTCATTTCCATGATGTACAGTGTATCCAAGGCATCGACAATTGTTGCTCCTTGAATATTACCTGAAAAGGGCCAGCACTGTAATTAATGATAAGCTTTTTTTGCTGCTCTATCAAGAAATATTTATAAAGCAGACAAAGATCATAATAACTTTCATGGTTCTCAGTCTACACAAACTACAATAGAGTTGCAGATATTATGAAGGGAAAATCCTTACAGTAACTGGATTTTTAAATTTGCTTTAGTGTCCTATTCTATGGCACTGAAAATCTGATGCACACTTGTGCGCTATGGTCTAGTTGTCTGCTGCATTTGTGAAACTAAATTTCTTGTCAACAGGCCTACAAATCAAATATCAGTCCATAAATAATAAAATACTTCATTTTGTAGAAAGCTTATGATTGAAACAGAATATGTTGAATAATAACTATGATCCCTGAATTAAGAGCACTATTTGGGATTCTTTCCTATCCTGCTATACTGCCTGAATACCACCCTTTTGTTCGCACAGCCCCCTGCAAGCATGCGGCATTTCTTCACACTTCATATTCCTCAAATAATACAAATAATAGAACTGTGCCTCAGTTCTATTATCCTCCAGGCCCTGTCTATAAGATGCTCTTATTCTGTTACAGAATATAATGATATTGCGTCTCACCATGATGAGAAGGTTGGGTGCAAGAAAGGTGGTAGTTTGTTAGGTTTTTATTTTTTTAAAAAACTCAGCATTTCTATTCTGAATCACATCATTTTAGCTATTTCTCCTCTACCTGACCCCTCAGTTAACACAAGTATTTCTTGTAACAGTGCATTTGTTATTCATTAACTATTGAAATGTTACAGCTGTGTACAACGACAAATATTTTACAGAAAAAGATATGAGATATCTTGCAAACAATGCAAGAACATTAGCATGTAAAGAAAATGTAAGCAATTCTTTTGGCGAACAACTTCTGAATGGGCCTCAACTGGCAACTGCAAAATCATATAAGTGTCTTGAAACAACACACATCAGTGCGAATTTCCTTTCTGTAAAACCAGCAATAAAAGCACAAATAATAAGCTGAACCACACGTCCCACACCAACATATGACTCTCCATTCACTAAGAACAGTAAGAGAAAGTGAAAGGCATACCTCATCTTTTAAAAGGTTTGAATACATGAACTTGAAAACTGGCTGAATTCTCAAGTGCTCAATTCTAAACTAGAAAGAAAGCATAACACTTGCCTACAGGGAGATTGCACGCTCTGATTCATGAGCCAACCAATGTGGCACCTGGAAGCACCCATAGAGGCCTTCCCTGCCACCTGCAGCATCCCCTCCCCACTGCTGAAAATTGGCTTGAAAGAATATGCTGCTCTATGATGATGCTGGGAACAACTGCTGATCTGAATTGTCTGCTTTCAGCATAACTTTAGTTGTATCTTCAATTCAAAATGCAGTGAATTTCACCTATCTAACAAAGAACATCAAATTCCTGAGCCAGGGATTTCAGAACTTTTTCTTAGGCCCTCTTGACTGCAAGTCTCTTTTCTTCAGTGATCAAGCTGGCATCCATAAAGGCAGCTGTGGCAAGCAGGACAATACCATATCTGATGCTCTGCATACCAACATTATGCATTTCTATTGTGCTGAACTCTGCCTTTTTATCAGAAGTGGAAGGTGTATTTGGCTTTTCTAATGTCAGTTCATAACTTCCATCATTTCCATCTTGGTCATCATCTATGTGTTATTCATTTTCATCAGCACAGAAAATTATTTCGTTTGATGGTATTGAATCATCTAATCTACTTCTATGCTTATATTCAACAAGCCTTCTCTCATCTTCTTGCTGCTTCCACTTTTTAACTTGTTTGTTATGCTCAAGCATATGTAATACACTTGTGATTACTAGATAATCATTTTAATGATTATTATGCAATTTTACACACATTGTTTAAAAAAATGACAAGTTTTAAATTACTGGAAATTCCACAAAATGTTAAAAAGTCAATATTTGTTTGCAAAGTACAAATCAAAACTAAATTACAGTTGTACCTTGGTTCTCAAACGGCTTAGTTGCCGAACAAATCAGCTCCCGTATGCCGCAAACCCAGAAGTAAGTGTTCTGGTTTGCAAATGTTTTTCGGAAGCCGAACGTCTGATGCGGCTTCTGCTTGAGTGCAGGAAGCTCCTGCAGCCAATCAGAAGCCACACCTTGGTTTTTGAATGGTTTTGGGAGTCGAACAGACTCCCGGAACGGATTAAGTTTGAGAACTAAGGTATACTTATTTAACCAAAATATCTTTTGAATTCCCAACTCATGTTACAACTTTTTAGCAACCCTAATTTTTTGAAATTTAAAGTTGAAAAATTCAGCATACCCTATTATGAGAACCTACAATTTTATTCTCTTATACTACTTGAAGCTGCATCCCTATGTACACTTACAAGGGGGTAACTCCCAATGACTTGCCTCTAATTAAATATGCATTGGGTTGGCCTGCATGTTTATTCCAAGTGTGAGATAGTATAATCCCAAATCAAACACCACTGCTATTGGTTTTTCTGTGTTAGATAACATGGCTTGCAGTCAAGCGGTGGGAACTAGCCCTGGATGTTTACAGGGAAATAAATGCATTATCAAGTGGTACTACTCACAACACTCCAGCAATTTAGTTTAGTTATATTATGAAGGCAAATATCAAATATTATTCCTATACTTTAACCATCTTTAACCAACATTCCTCTGTGAAACAAACTCAGAAAAGCCTTCCAAGACAAATATGCTACTTGACATGACATCATTTAGAGGACAAAATAGGGTAATGCAATTTAATAGCATGAACAGAATAAAGTTATTTGATTTACCAATAAATCCTGGAACTAGTTATGCTGCCAGAAGAAGTGTTATTGGATTTAAAATAGTTTATCTTATTAAATCAGCATAAGCTATAAATACAAACTTCAGTGTATGGCTCCAGCAGGACAATTTACCCACTGAAATAGCATGTTTCTTAAGTCTCTAAAAGCAGGGCACACTGAATTGTGATGCTTAGCATCTGCAGAGGAGCCTTGGATCAGAGTTTTAAGTATGCCATGTCATATATATATATATATATATATATATATATATATATATATGAATAGGAGCTTAGCCTTTGAAATAAGTATGTTGTAAGTAGTCATCTTGCCTCATTCCTGACTAGCTGCCACTACAACTTCCTGTAAACACTTCCCTGAATTCTGGAAGACGTGAACTTGTACTTGCCTGGCTGCATGTGAACTACACACAAAGGAGCTTAGCTGAAATGAAAGAAAGAAAGAAAGAAAGAAAGAAAGAAAGAGAAGGGACAACACCAGCAAAACAAAGTACTGCACAATATAATGAAGCAGGTAGACATCAAGGGGAGGGGAGGGGAGGTTAGCAGTTCTCACAAGGATGTTTGCCTGACCTGTGATTTGCAACAGACCAGCAACAAATTGTCAGAGTAAAAGCATTACATTTCATGGCCTTACAGGAAAGTACTAAGAGATAGGCTGTATTCAATGGCCTGCAGCTTGAGCCTCCAATATAAAAAGAACTTTAATCTAAATTCTCAAATCTGCTTATATTTCAGAAAGAACTTCTTTGTTGCTGCCTTTTTTCTGCTATTGTTTTATATCCAGTACCTCATCACTTAAGCCATTAGGACCTGAAACAAATTAGCTCATACAGGGTTTGCTATACATTTGCTACTTACTATAACCCAAACTAAATTTGTAAAAAAATTGATGTTTGTTCATACCATTGGTACTAGATTTACTGGTACCTATACAGTCATACCTTGGTTTTAAAACAGAATGTGTTCTGGAAGTCCACCGGACTTTCAGCTTCCAAGGCAAAGTTCGCAAACCAGAACACTTACTTCCGGCTTTGCGACATTCGAGTTCCAAGTTGTTCGTGAACTAAGCTGTTTGAAAACCAAGGTACGACAGTAGTTTTTTTCTTTGTATGAAGAAGATGTATGCAATGTGAATTAAGGCTAAGTTTAAAACTTTGTTTTTCAAGAGCAGACAGTCTCACAGAGTGCATTGCAGTGATCTTCACATCTGCGTGCACACAGAAGTAAATCAATTTATACATATGTCATACAACATGTAGATCTAAACTGTAATAAAAATTAAGGTTATAAAAAGAGAAAGACCAGCAAAAATAACTTTAGAAGTAAAAATATCATAGTCATAACTCTGACAAAGGATTTAAAAATTCTCATCTGCTTGCTATTTCATTGTTCTATACACTGTGCCCACTCATGTTTGAACCTGTTCATTCTGTAACTTGTTGAACCCAGATATACCAAGTAATTTTACTCATAACTGTTATTTCCTATGATTTAATACACCATTCTTTCAGGTGGGGAATTTCCCCACCCTGTGACCACACACAGTATTTTGCATATAGTATCCTTGCAGAAATCAAATTTTTAGATTACCAATGCATGGACCACTGTGGCTAGATTATCTTTGCCCAGGACCAGACATAGTGGGCATACCAACCAAAGCTAGCTACTGAAGTCAGTTGAGCCTCTAGCAATGAAGATGAATGACTACATTCTGACTACAAGCTTGGTCCTTCAGAAGGAATAAAACTACATCCAGACAAATTTTCTGGACCTGAGGACTACCTATCCACAGTGCCTCCATCTTGCCAGTATTCATGCTCACCTTACTGGCCCTCATGCATCCAGAAACCAGCTCAGGGCTTGCATGTTGACTCCTGACTTGGGCGTTACAGAGAGATAGAACCATCCGCTTATTGAAGCCATTGTTCTCCAAATCTTGTAATGGCCACCCCCAATAGCTTCATATAGATGATAAATAGCATTGGGGACAAAATAGCACCCCACAGCCTAACTACTAGAGGGCAAGCACATTTTAAAGTCCCTAGAGCTCAGTGGCAGATCATCTACGTTGCATGCAGAAGGTCCTAGGTTTAATCCCTGGTATTTCCAGGTACAGCCAAGTGCAACCCCTGTTTGAAACGCTGCAGGGTTGCTGCCAGTCAGTGTAGACAATATAAGCTGTTTCCTTTGCTGCTTTCTGGACTTGCAGGTAGAAGTGGAACCACTGAAGATCAGTGCCTTCAACTCCCAACCAACAGAAGAGATCCAGAAGGATGTCATGGTTGATGGCATCAAATGTTGTTGAAATATCAAGAATGAGTAACATGATTGCACTCCCACTGTCCCTCTCCCAAGGAATGTCATCTATGAAGATGACAGAGGACAACTCAGACCCAAAAACCAGATCACAACCGAGACTAATAATGTTCAAGATAATCTGCATCATACAAGAGTGCATGTACTTGAACTGTCACTACCCTCTCTCAAGCACCTTCCCCAAAATGGGGGTATTGATGATGTATCCCAATTACCACTGGATCAAGGATTTAACAGATGCTCCTAAAGGTGATGGTGAAGTTTACATCCACTACCATACCCTACAGATAACACAGCCACAATGAGCGCTGTGGTGCTCACAAAGTAACAGAGCCTCTTCAATTACACCAGGCTAAACCATTGAATCAGCAAGAATGTGGTGTTACACTTGCTCTCTGTGCTATTAGACCTTTCCTTGATGGTATTTGTTTAGTTTGCAATCTATGTTGCCAGAAGTGAATAATTATTAACATGTGCCAAGGTCAATATATGTAAAGCCCCATAGAAAAGCTGTTTGCTTTCCTTTCCAACCTTGGCTTTTTAGGCCACAGATTTAAAAGCAGCAGCAACAAACTTAAACTGTTAATCAAAAGAGCCAGCTACCAAGATTGCTCTCCACTATATTTAACAATTCTTCCAAAAGTGGAAATATAAATTTATTCTAAGTACTGTGGCATAACAAATATTCAGCTTCTCATAACATTTGCCATAATGCACATAGGTGTACACTATGGCAGCTAAGACATAGTCTATACAACAAAGCCTTTCATCTAGATTTTTTCCCAGAGTAGAAAACTTCATGCAGAATTGCAGCAAGCAAAAGGTTTTCACTAAGAACAACCTCATATTTCATTTTCTCTATCTCACTCCTATGCGAGGTAATATTTAACAGATTTCCCCCTCTCTCATCATGAATGAAGTGGAACATGTTGCCTTGATACAGTGTTATAGAAGGCAATAAATAATTCCATGATCATAGTAAAAAGAGCATGAACTGGGAAATCTGGATGGTGATTGCATGTACTATTCCCTCAACATTATAGGGAAGGAGATACAGGGCTGCTGTTTTTGATGGCAGCTATGACTTTCATATTTTGCCTTTCCTCCAAGGAGCTCAAAGGTAGTCCTGCCCCCCTTCCATTTCATACCACAACCCTGTGATATTAGCTAGGCTCCAAGTGCACAAGACCACTTAGTAAACTTTATATTCTAATGGGAATTTGAACCTGGTATCCCTGCCCTTTGTCTGACTCTCTAAACACTACTGCACTTTAGGCTCTTTTACTTCACTACTGAGCAGCTAAAGAGAAGTTTCCAAACATGAAATGGAGATTACCATGAACATGCAGCCCAAAAGACAACTGAATTTATCGCGTTAGAGTTCTGGCTGGCTAAAGCACATTAAATGAAACAAAAGCTTGGATTCCACTATTTTAAGCACAAAATAGAAGCAGCTAAAGGAGAAAAGATCTACAGGACAAGAAGGCTATTTTTGTTGCTGTTATGAAAGTTCTTAAATTAAGAAACAAGGCTCCCTCAAATATTCCAGAAATTCCTACTGCAAACTATCATCTATTAATAAAGGATATAGATGTTCAAAGCTGATAATACAACAAGAAAAAGCTTAACTGAATGATTCTAATTGCCATTCTTATGTAGCTAGCATGCCTATTTTGAAGAGTGCTTAAAATCTTTATCAGTTTGTCCAGGTTCCATGGTCAACATATGATAACCTTACCATTTTAAATTATTATTTTTGATACTTGAAGCCACTCAAGGGCCCTATGGAGTCATGCTGGTGGATAAAAATCCCCATATAAGGAGTGCAACACTGTAGTGTACCTTGTATGATCTTCCTTGTAAGTGGGGAACAAACTAATAAGACAATGCTGCTTTGGTTATTTTCAATAATCAACCATTTACAGATAACCAGCTGTTGTGACATGTGCTAAGAGCCCACATGCTTCTAATGTAATCTCTAACTTCAGAGCAGTAAATCAGATGATGTCACTAAGTACAAAAGCACATATTACTTACCAAATAAATTGCTTGAGTGTCCTTGTTTCGATATGGGTTTCAGTTCATTTAATCCCCATGCGTAATGTTTATAATTATCCCAGGCATGTTTCATCATCTGGTGGGAAATGAAAGCAGGATTATAATGTTGATTTAGCAAGAAACCATTGCAGTAAATGCTAGCAGAAAATATACTGTACACTGAGAATCAATGTGTTGAATTCAGTGGTTAATTAAATCCATATTGTATTGTAGACATACCACTTTAACATAAAGCATTATTAACATTAAGTTGCTGTTGTGGTGTTTTAGTTATAGTAGGGAGTCTTTTATTCAATTCCATTCTCTATTGTTAATTAGGAATTTGTAATGCGCACCCATTAATTCTCATTAAGAAGTTTAGCTAAAAGACTATTAATCCAATTAAGAATTTCCCTCTAAGACAACAGGCTTCTGAAGCTGGGAACTACAGAAAAGATATTTTATTCCCCCACAACATATGCTTACAAAGTTATGAAAGATAAATCATATGTCTGGTAGAGACTGCAGTTTGGTTACAAGCTAGCAGACTGAAACAACTTGAAAGAAAAGAAAAGAAAAGAAAAGAAAAGAAAAGAAAAGAAAAGAAAAGAAAAGACCAAATCAATGACAGCAGAATACATTCTAGCAAGCATTGGAGTTTTATGAAATATGCTAAATGATCAAATCCTGTAATAGGACTACCCAAGAACTAGATGCTTTCCCATATTTACTAGATGAAAGACTGGTGTTCTAATATTTCACAGGACTCCCACAGCAGCACAGTCTTTGTTCCATCCCCATGCCATGGTTGCCACTAAGCAACAGCTGAGTAAATACAGTGGTACCTTGGTTTAAGAACAGCTTAGTTTATGAACAACTTGGATTAAGAATGCTGCAAACCTGGAAGTAAGTGTTTTGGTTTGTGAACTTTGCCTTGGAAGCAGAACGTGTTTCACTTCCTGTTGAGTGTGTTCCATTTGTAAATTGAGTCCCCCGCTGCTATGGGAAAGCACGCTTCGGTTTAAGAACGCTTTGGTTTAAGAATGGACTTCCGGAACGGATTAAGTTCGTAAACCAAGGTACCACTGGAACTTCCATTCAAATAGACTTTCTAAAAGTTTAGGCAGCTTTTCTTAAAAGATTCAAGAAGACAACTTCACAGAAAACGACATTTCCTTCACATGATTGGTCTAAGTGCCACTGATCACATCAAACAAAAATGTCAAGAATATAATTTATAAAGCTACTACATTTTGGTTGGTGTGTATACTTGTATCACAGCCCAGTTTTTGAAAGCAATACAATAGCCAATCCATATGTTGAGGGAGAGAGCAGACAGATCTTCGGGGAGGAATCATTATTCTTGACATTTTTGTTTGATGTGATCAGTGGTGCTTAGACCAATCATGTGAAGGAAAGGTTGCAAAAGGAGGAAAGGCAGTAGAATTAGAAATAGATTTCCCACTTTCCGCTGCCCTTGATAGTTTTAAATGTGGATGTTCCTTGGTATGGCTAATTTTAACACTATGAGTGCCATCTTATGAAAAATAGTGGAAGATATGCTTCTGTCTGGTCTGACAAATCTGATAACGGGGAAGGCAGGAACAACTGTGTTCACTCAGACTGTACTCACATTCCCATTTACAGTGCACTCAATGCATTTTCAGTGCTGCGTTTTCATCCCTGTTTATTTGACGTTATCCAAAATGCAGATCAAGTCTGTACTTTGCTATAAAATACTACAGCCTGATGAGTTGTTAGAATCATAGGATGATAGAATTGTAGAGTTGGAAGGGACCCCAGGGGTCACCTACTCCAATCCCTTGCAATGCAGGAATCTTCAGCTAAAAACACCTAAGTCCACAACCTCCTGAGGGAGACAATTCCACTAACAGCTCTTACTGTCTGAAAGCTTTCCCATACGTCTAGTTGCATGTTTAGTTGTTTGTTTGTTTATATTTTCCATATGTTTTGTTGCAACTTGTCAAACCAGCTTCACACTGGTTGGAGTCTTTAAGTTGCTTTTACTTGTCTCTAGCCAATATGTAAATACCTTTGCATAGAGTAAAGGCATCCGTGTCCCCTCAACACTGCTTGGTATATACACAAACAAAAACAAACCTGACACTAATAAAGCTGTGCTGATGTGAACAACTGGGAGGAGGGGAAGCTGTAAAGTGGACAAGGTGGGGAGGACAACCTTACTGCACTCTAAGGTGACAATGTGAACACACTGTCATTTGGCAGCCCTTGCTTTTTTCTTCTTAATTACTCTCCAAAGTTATCTGCTGCCCCTCATTTGGACAGAGTTCTTTCTAAACCAATTTAGCCAACAACAAAACCTGGTGAAAACTTAAATTTTCATTATTGCTTGTTCTCTTGCTATTCTATGTTGTGTGTGTGTGTGTGTGTGTGTGTGTGTGTATGAATACACCCCCTGTCTAAGTGGTTTAATAGTAGACAATCTAAAGCATTCATTAAAAATGCCAGTAAAAATATTAAAAGCAACTTACATATTTATAAATATATACAGTGGTACCTCAGGTTACATACGCTTCAGGTTACAGACTCCGCTAACCCAGAAATAGTACCTTGGGTTAAGAACTTTGCTTCAGAATGAGAACAGAAATCGTGCTCCGGCAGCGCGGCGGCAGCAGGAGGCCCCATTAGCTAAAGTGGTGCTTCAGGATAAGTACGGACCTCCGGAACAAATTAAGTACTTAACCCGAGGTACCACTGTATATATAAAATCAGTAATTTTAAAACACAGTAGTGTTGCTCCTTATTTTGGTTGAGATTTCATATTTCAAGTGTTCTGACTATTTAGTTTTCTCTCATCTCAGAACTGTATGTCAGTAAAACACCTGAAATACTTTAATAAAGTGCTGCTTATCTACAATACACATTCTAATGCCAATCTTCCATCATAAGCCCTTGAAACAAAACCCAAAACTGGACCTGGACCACATGTGAGGTGAGCACCCCCATGTTAACAGAAATATTGGTCCTTATTAGTGTACCAGCTGTTCATAGCCAAGTGCCAAATTTATACCTGTCAAACATGAAACAGACTGAAACCGGCTTTCCACATATGCTAATAGTCAAGTACTAGATTGTAAGAAGAGAAATAATTCTGGGGTGTGTGTGTTTTATAGATTATGATGTGATCCACAAACCAATTAAACTTTGACCTAAGTCTATTCTTCATTTTCAAGATAAGCACAAATACAACCAGGGTTGCTCAACTGTACTGAGGAAAGTTCACATGTACACACACTCACACTCTTCTTATATATGCACATACATACACACACTCTTCTATACTGCATTTATAGTCTGATCTGCAATCGCAGGAGGCAAGACAGTAGTGTTTTACCTGCATCAGTCTGAGAGTTTCCTTCTTGGTGTGATTCCTGCCTGCAAGAGGTTTTTTTGGCTGACAGCAGAGTGCAGTGTTGTTTGGTTGCTGACTGACTAGATGAGCTGGGATGTGATCCAGAGCACATCTTCTCACAAAGGCAAATCTTGCTGCAGGCAGCAGTTTTAACACCAAAGGGGATTTCCACTTGCAGGAGTTATAGGAGTATGGGTGCGTCAGGATACAGAATTGTAGGCCAGGTACTGTGGGTGACAGGCCTGTGAGACCCTGGGAGAGGGGAAGTTTGGTTTGGTGTTGTTTCCCTTGAGTGAGAAACAGGGGGACAAATGCTGTAGTTGTGTTCTCACTGACAGCGTGGGATTTGTCCACTACTGGGCCTTACTTAGTCTACTATCTGTGGCCCTGTCAACTATATGATGATAGTGCTAAGATGTGTCTAGGCGAGCAGGTAGCAGCGAGTTAAGAAGATGCTACCCTGATGTCAGTGTTGGTGAGTAGGGCAAGGTATAGTCTGAATGGAGGAGCTGACCATCTGGGGCAGAGGTCTAGAATGCATACCCTGTCTCCCATCTCAGCCCTCCCACTTTTCCAGAAGTTACTGGTAGATTATCCACCGAGTCTTCTGGTCTGATGGTGCTATTAATGAATGTCAGCTCAGTTTATAATAAGACCACGCTCATCCACAATCAAACTGGCTGACCTGCCATGTATTACTGAAACTTGGATGCGTAAGCTGGGTGGACCTAACCTAACTCAGCTGTGCCTCTCTCTTCTTCACCGCAAAACCTCTTGATGCTGGGATAAACTTTAAAGAGTCTGCCCCTGGTGTCTGGACAGAGAGACAGATTGAGGATGCTCCTCCTCTATCAAGAATACACTGTTGTCTAGCAGTGGCTATTCTGTTTCGGCATTTTATTTCTGTGTCTTGCTATCACCTGCAACTTCTACCTACTTGAAGAAAGTGCATTTATTTCAGAACAGCACTGCATGGCCCCAACACTTTCCCTATCTTTACTGAACAACCCATACTCACAACCCTTAATGCTTCTTTTTCTGCATGTTCACACACACACTTTTTTCCAGCTCTGCAAGTCCATCTGGTAAAATCACAAACTCTTTCAGCTGTGCTACTGCAGTGGTGTGAAATCCTACACTAAGACCATAATTATAAACATACTCAGGTCTTTTTGCAATAATTTCTGAATAATTTCTGAATTATAATTAGGACTGCACTATTTGCAAGCAAACATATTTTTTTTTAAAAGAAAGGGGAACTTGAAGTCCACTCCCAAATGTTCCTAAAGATACAATTTCAAATTCCTGCTTTTTCCAAGTCATTTTTGGGATGTCTTTGCAGCCCAGGTAAGCTGATGCAATTACACCATTTAATAATGCCTCCCCAGGCATTATTAAAGTCAGCAAGTTATCAAAATTATTAAAGTCAGCAAGTTATCAAAACTAGCTCAAATGTGAATGCAGTACTTTATTAAGATGGAAAACATCCTGGGAACTATATTTACCTCTCACAGAGCTACAATTCTGGCTGAACTACTGAACACAGCTATGAGAATACTGGTTTGGGAGTAGACCTATGATATAATAGGAAACATATGGAGGTCGTCTATAGCTGAGAAAGCAACCAATAATGTAATAGAGATGAAAGGAAGGAGGGGTGAACTGACTCCTTTTATGTTATTTGGTGGTTATTTTGTATACAAATGAAGTTTACAAAATACATTATCAGCCACATCACTACAAATTTGGATGTTGTGACCATCTATACTTGTTGATACTTTAAGTTGGAGAAGATGACATTGTAAGGGATTGTGTTTCTATTGAACCCTGATGGAATAACATAAGAGAGTCCTGTAGAATAACTAAATAAAAAATATTAAATATCCTCTATGCACTTCCTTTTCAAATCTTGCCACTTGCAATTTTGTTTATGTTTAGAATTTTTGTATATTATTTTGATAAGGCACAATGATCAATAGCAATTCCATGCTCATATCCAAATGGGAAGAATATTTTTGTGGAGTGAGACATGAGTAAACCGAGTAGTCAGCGTCTTGGGATCATCAGATTTTGCACTGTCACAGGTAGAAGAAAGGACATATGGGTAGTTTCCCCACAAGCAGCAAAGACATGACTTGTGGAAGAAAGTGACTAGGTTCCAGGTCTCCTTCACAAAGTTTATTAAAAACAATTATGACTAAAAAACCCTACATTTTAAAAACTAAATTTTATTATAGTATAGTAACCATGGATTTATTTTAAGTGAAAAACTAAAGCTCTGTCAGCATAGTTATGTCATGCATTTGACTTGGGAGATTTCTGCTAAGTTCCAACGATAGTACTCTCACTGAAACTTTACTTGGTCCAGCACAATTTGCAAACTATTCAGAATTACTTTAGCAAGTGCAAATAGATCCAAGTTTCAAAGATGGAACATGTTTTACCAAGATAAATGTATTAATTATAATGTTAAACTAACAGTGATATTCATAGTGAAACTTTTACTTTTAATCTTGAAAGGCTACATATGGAGTGCATTTCTCAGAGCTACAGATGGGTGGAGAACGAGAACCACATAAGCCAGCCCTACTCTTCTTTTTATACAACAGAACTAGCAAAGCTATATTTTAATAATTATTCAGCAATTATCAAAGGTAGAGCTAAAAAAGCAGTGTCAGGAAAGTTTAATCACATGTCTCCATGTGAATTTTAGTCAGTGAAATACTAAACCACTGTCAATTGCCTCCAATGCAAAGTTTTGCTTTCTTTAATTAAGGGCCCTAAGGCTGCTAGATTCAATGTAAGATACAGTTCTTATGCCTTACATAAATAGTTTAACACTTTTATTCAACCCTTAAAGACACTAGACCTCTGTCCTAAACTGTGTTGCAAATTTGGACCATACAACTTATTTATTGTTTGGAGGGAGTAAACAAACAATCTTGAGAACACATAAAATTCAGGAAACAAGTACAGTTCATTCCTATGCTTACCTACTCAAAAGTAAGTCCCTGCAAGTACAATGGAACTTGCTTCCAATGAACTGTAATAAGATTTTAGTCTTGTTCTATAAGAGCCGTGATATTCCTCAACGCTAATGAGATTAAAAGCAATGTGAAGTGTTTAGATATTATTCCTGGTGATCTGCAATGAGCCATTGTTGTTGGAACAGCCTAACCAAAATATAATTTATCTTACAAGTTACGATACCAAACCTACTCAAACAACACTGAATCCATTTTGCTCTGATCACAACACATCAGCTCTCATTACAAAGTTAGGAGAGCTGTGTTATTGTTGCTCAAATTCCATTTACTTTTATTTCCTCTAGAATAAGCTACAATTTACTTCCATTTGTAATTCCAAGCACATTAAATGAACAGCCCATTAAAATCAAGTTGTGAGTTGCCAAAACTGTAATCCTTAAAAAGCAAGTTTAAAAAGATTTGCTTTGCTGTTATGATGCAGTTGCACGCACCACATACATATGGCATTAACACACATTACTTGTGGAAGCCAGCCTACCAACTTCACTAAGACTTTCCATCAGCATTTATCAGTGTGTTTGCCATATATGTAACCAAAGAATACTTCTCTAGTAAGTTTTGCTGCCAACACCACTTATCTATTATTTCAATGGTGCAATTTACAACACTGCACTTTGGCTACATTCTAACACACTTACAAGGAAGACCCATTGAAATCCATGAGTATTGCCAAGCAAACACAGACAAAGTAAGGCTGTCATGATACTTTCATTTTGGCTTGAGTCAAGATATAGTTTCAAGTGCTAACACCATGTATTTGGGAAAGTAGCAGTCGTCACCAACGAAGTCAATATATAGCAGCACTAGTAGATGCAGCTATATGTACACAAATTTCATACAACTGAATCATAAAACCAGTTTGCAATATTCAAAAGAAAGGTGAAAAGTTGCAGATGTCCACGTCAGCCTGCATGAATCGGGCATCATGCCCGACCAGGTTTTTGCCTGCAGCACACTATACAAATCCCAGAAACTTATGTAATTCTTGGACAGATATAAATCCAACAAAGCATCTTAATATTGTAGTAGGCACAAGAGAAAAGCTTTAATACATTAACAGCCAGGTTCTAAAAAGAAAAGAAAAAATGAATCTGAAGGCCTCCTCTGCAAATATGATGTTAGCTTTGAGGCAACAGGAAGGGGTTATACAGGATACAAAAATAGAGTTTCCTGTTTCTAGATAAGAGGACTGTGATGCACGTAACTATGAACAGTTGATAATAACCAATGAAAGAAATTCTAATGAGGGGAACTGCAGTTTACTAGATTAACAAGACAATGCTACTTATGATTGCTGCAAGTAAGATACACACAAAAATTCAGCCTAGGCACATATACTTAGAAATATTCCATTCAACTCAGTATGACTGAACTTGAAGCCTTCTGAATCCAAAACATGATCCCTTTCCATACACAGCCCTTACTTTCAGACTTAGGACTGACCAATAAAGAAGTTCTCCTGTGGAAGCAGCCGACTATGTACCATAGCCTACCCTACATGTGACAGAATCCTTGTTTTACATTTACTAGGAAGCCTCACTGAAATTCAGTGGTGATTGACCTGAAAAGGTGCATAGAACATTGTAAGCTGAACTACCTAAGAAAGCTAGCAGGCAAATTAACTGCTTTCCCAGGTAGCGTACACCTGGGAAGCTACTGTCACTTTAATAGGACAGACATGGTTCTGTCACAATCCATGGTCAACAATGTGATTTTGTACCACTGCTGCCTTTCTCCCTACTGTTTTTCACTTACTGCAAATATGACAGTGACCATACCACTTGCCCACACAGTATCTAATTGAATACATGATCCTGGTAGTTCCTGGGAAAATGCTTGATAAAGAAATATTACAGTAGCTTCTTAAGATGCAGGCCAGAGCATCAAAAGATTTGTTAACACATTCCTAAGATGGTGATGGCTTGTTTTGCTTAACTGCCATCTGTTCATAAGATTTAGTTTAAAAGGTGTACAAAACTTTAAACAGAAACCAAGGGAACCACAACAGATATGACAATGTATCACTGTGTGTCCCCTTTTTATTGAAACAAAAAACTTCTAAAACAAACTTAAGCTTATTTCACCAAGCATTTGATATAGGAACTTGAACTACCACTTTGCCCTTATCATAGAAACACGCAGCACAGGTAAAAATCACAGACCCACAAAATCAGACTCCTGTAATTACAAGCCTGATGTGTCAGCCAAATAGTCACTGATAACAGTAGCAGCTTTGATCTTAAATTTAATTAGATGATTTACTGAGTGATTCAACCTGGGATTTAGACTGGGAATTCAAGCAATTCAACATTGTAAAAAAATTAATTCTTAGCAGGCATACACACAATTACAGCTGGTCTGTAGCAATCACTATTGGTACAGTCATCTGAAAATTTTCAGAGTTGTCTATTTCAAAAGTCTCATACTGCACCAAGTCAAAAGCAATGTACATAGCCACTCATTAGCAATCAGTTACTGTATTGATGTTAGGTATGCCTACCCAAGATTTTCACCCAAGTCTTCTCTGATACCAGCTTTTTATTATTGGTAGTAGTAGTAGTAGCAGTAGTACTACTAAGACTTTCACCAGGAATAGGGCAGTTACTTCAAAGCACACATGGACACACACTTAGTAACTTAGGTGTTCAATAAAGTGTCTGTGTATGTGGGTTTTTTAAACTTGTTTGTGCACTAATCAAAAGTTTGGGCAAGAACATGAAAGACATTATGTGAGCCACTTCACATATTAAACAATTCTTATGGGCAAGTTAGTCCCATGAAGAATTAGGGTGCAAGAAAATGAATGACATTTTGCCCACAGGGTATGCATAGGATTGCTACATCTCTGTGTGTTTCATGATTAATAGAAGTGCCTCACAAGCAGGACCATTTTTCAACTGTTACTATGTTTTAAAAGTTTAACAAGATCCAAGTGAACAATGAAGTGTATTATCCATAAAGCATGATGTTTAAGAAGTGGTATCAATATAATCCTATAATTTCTCCAACATATGGCCTCAATTACAGTAATAGTACAATTCCTCCCAACTTTTCCCAAACAGTAGGAAAATATTGCACATGTGGAAAACTTCCAGTAACACTGACAAAGCAGATGAGCAGGGAGAAAACTGAACATTGTAAAATCGGCAGATGGATGAAGACAAAATTGCACATTTAACCAGGCAATCACTAATATATTGACAGTTAAGGACGTCCATCAGTCATTAAAATGCTTTATGACAGTTACTTCTGCTACTAAGCAAAATACTGGAGTTAACTTTTAAGCCCTCTTAGCGATCTGACTTGAAAAGTTAGACAAATTTAGTTTAGGAAGTTACGTAACACAGATGTATTTAGTTTAGAAAATTACATAATATCGTCAGGATTTGTTATGTTGTCCAGCACGCCTGCTAGATTTTTCTTTTGAACGCTGAAATCTCAAGTAGCACTTAAGCAGAAATGTACTCTGGCACAAAATACACCCCTACAAGCAAACACACACACACACACACACACACACACACACACACATATCTCGAGACAAAACATAAGATTCAAGCCAACACAAGAGAAAGCTGAGCTTCAGATAAGATCGGAGAGCTGACATAGCCTATTTAAATCATCATCCCGTGAGCTCGAAGAAAACCAGAAGCGCTTAAACTATTTTGAATGAAACGTGTCTTTTCCCCATTAGAAGTTCCTCCTCACGTCAAAAGCCCTCCTCCTCCTCCTCACACAGGACCGTGCCCGACAACGACAACAATGAAAGTATTGCAGGAAAAAATGGGAGGGAGGGTCGCCAAGGTGGCGGAGAGAGTACCCAAGAAGAACACAAGACCGAGCCACACAAAAGCGAGAGGGTGACTTTTCGGGATCATAGGGAAGGAAGTTAATTTCTGTATTATCATTGTTATTATTATTATTTGCGGGAGGGGGGAAGCTGCTTTGAAGGAGTCACCCACCTCTTTGATCTTCTCCCTTTTCTTCCGGATGGCGGGGTCGGTCGGTTCCCCTCCCACGGCCCCGACGGGTTTGCGGAACGGCAAGTCCGGCAGCCCGGCGGCCCCCGCCTCCCTCCTGCCCAACTTGTCCTGCAGCAGAAACTTCGCCTTGTCCTGGTGGATGTCCCTGCGGATCTCGTCGGGCAGCTTCTGGAGGGTTTCTTTCGCCTCCCGCAAAGCTCGCTCGTGGTCCTCGCGGATCTTGGCCAAGTTCTCCGCGGCTTCCTCTGCAACAGCGGCAGCGGCGCCGGCCCCATAGCCGCTGCTACTACTCCCGGCTCCGGGCGGCTGCGGCGGGCGCTGGTGTTCCCCGTGCGCCGGGGGCGGCGGCGGCGGCTGCTGCTGCTGGAGGTTGCTGCTGGAGTGGAAGAAGACGCCGCTGAGCAGCTTGGGGGAGTCCGGCAGGAAGAAGATGGCCCCGAAGCAGAGCGTGATGAAGGCGCTGAAGACCAGCAGCAGCACGAACTTCTCCGTCAGGCGGAACGCGCCGCTGGGGCCGGGGGCTTTCCTGCCTCCGGGCCCGCCCAAGGGACCTCCGCCCAGAGGGCCGCCCAGGGCGCCCGGGCCGGCGGGGCTGCCGAAGAGCGGCAACAGGCTGACGGCGGGCATCGCGCGGGGCTCCGGGACTCAGCGCCCCCTGTAGGCCGGCGGCGCCCGCGGGGCAACCCGTCGTCACCAAACCGCCACAGCCGCGGCGGGCGCCGTCACAGCCAGAGCGGGCCGGCGGGACCAGCCCGCGCTTCCTGCCCTCGGCTGCCGGCGGCAACTTTCTTCGTCCTCTTCGGCGGCAGGAAGTTTTGCTCGGCCGCCGCCGCCGCCGCCTCCTCCGCGAGTTCTCCCCTCACGGGAAGCGGCTGCCTTTTGCCCGACGAGGGAAGTTCGGACCCGAGGTGTGTTTGCGGCTCTGTCAGCTCCTGCCGCCGCCGCCCCCTCGGCTGGTGCGGCTGCTGTCGCCGCTGCCCATTTGACGCCGGCGCTGCCGCCTGCCCTCAGGTATCCGGCGAGAGGAAGGCGGAGCGGCGCTGCTGTTATCGCTGTGGCCGCCCAGCCAATTCATAGGAATGATGACACTTCGCTCCCTCTCTCCCCTCCTCCCTCCCTCTCTCCCCTCAGAGGCGGCGGCGGCGGCGCCTGGCACTCGGAAGCGGAGGACAACTGCTTACTCGAGCACGGAGCGCGGAACTGAGGCAGCCGCGAGAGGGAGGCCCCTGCTTCTCGGCGAAGGAGCGCGCTGGACCAATCACAGAGTAGGCGGGGCTGGGTGGTGGCGGGCGAGAGGAGGAGGCGGTTACGGGAAGAGAAGGGGCGGGGCATTCCTTGGAGCGAGGGGCGTGGCGTGTGGGTTTGTGGTTTTTTTTTTACAGTTGAGAAATAGAGCGTCCCGGGCGGAGGGGGGGCGTTGCCCGCGCAGCGCGCGCGGGGTGCCAGAGCCGCTGGTTGCAAACGTGCGCAGGCGGGCGCGCGCTCACACTCGCACACAAACACACAGGCAGATGACGACTTGGCTTGCTATGCGTCGTCGTCGGCTTCCCCTGCTCGGGCGTACGTGACGCCACGCAGGAGGTTAGGCGAAATCTTCGTGCCCGGCCCACCTCCTGGCCTAGGGTTCATTAACCCCGGGTCCGTTCATGCATGCACACGTGCAGTAGTACGAAGTTGCGTTTCTTGATCAATCAGTGGGGCTTTGATTCTAGCGCGAGGTTGCAGCATGACGCGCACCGTCGCGTCCCCCCACAACAAAACTCAAGTTTTAACACTTGTCGATAAAGGATCTTCCTGTGGGCGGCCGGCTGCGTGCATTATTTTTTTTTTTTTGTTTGCTTATTATGTGGCGACAGTTTATGGGAAGGGAGGAATTGAGACCGAAATCTGACACCGGCTGTAAATATACAGACCGATCGATACATTGCTAGGCAATAACGGGCGCGCTGGGCTTCCTGTGCCGCTTACTTGATTGACTAAGCGAGACTGGGTAAACGTGCACAGCCTCCCACCGAACTTTTCTGGAATTAATGCATTGGCTGAAGTGACCAACTGGGTTTTTCCACCACAATAATCTAGCGGGGCTTCCAGACTCTGTTGCCATGCCCAAAAGTTTTGCACGGTGTCGAGAGGACGACCTGATCAAATGGAGCTGTCAACTTTTTTCTTTTCTTGCGAGGAATCTTATTCGAAATAAGGGAATTTCCCTTAAAAAGGGGGAAAAGTTGACAGCTACGACTCCAATTTAAATCACGTTGCCTCCCCCAAAGAATGCTGGGAACTGTAGTTTGTCAAAGGTTCTGGGACTAATAGCTCTGTGGAGGGTAAGATACTGTTCCCAGGATTCTTGGGGGGAAGACATGTGCTTTAAATGCACAATGTGGATGTTGCACGAGTCTGGCTGTTGTTTATTTACTGGACGTAGCCTGCCCTATCCCAAAGATTTGGGACTGTTAGCAGTGTACTAATTATTCTGCTTTATACTCCACACCACTCCATCCATGTGACCAAAAACATCCACAGTAGCCTTACATCCCTACAACCTTGGGCAAGTCTTCTTAAGAAAGTAATTCTAGAGTTTAGGTGCAGCCATCCATGACACTTGTTTATATTCCCTTGCAGGCATTATTTGGTTCATAGTGGTGGTATGCTTAAACATTATGATAGAGATGCTCTCATAGCTACAGGGTGGTACGTAGCCACCAGCAGCTTGAATTCAGCTCGGAAGGTAATGCAGGGTCAATGCAAATACTGGGAGAATATGGTCTGGGCGAGTCACCATTAGAAGCATTGGCACCATTTTGCATTGGCTACTACTTGTGAATTATTGCCAAGGAGAGCCTTGCATAAAGATTTGGCTATCCTTATTTAGCAACATAAAGGCTCATCTGGGCCTCTGCATGTTATACTTGGCTGCACAGCTGTTGTGTTGCTGTGGTGCACTCGACAGATAAAACATATGCTCATTTAGGGTCCATGGTACTCTCGGAGCTCTAGGTGGGAATTGTGCTAGGCAAAAGGGTTTGTGTGTGGTTGTGAAGGGGATTGAAAATGGTGGTTGTGGACTTTCACCAGAACATTCTTAAATTCAGAATAATACTGTTTACAACATTAAAGTCTCACATTGAACAAAATGATCCATAGAAAGTACTTTACGATCTGAAAATAGAAACAATGTATGTACTTTTGTAACCCCAGAAAATCTTTAATAAAAACAATTAAAAAGAAGAAGGCGGCGGGGGGATGGCCTCCCTGGGTAGAAAAAGTTTTCAAGTGCTTGAAGTAAAGGGAAAACAATCATCTGATATGTTGCAAAAGAAAAAGAAATTGAATGTTTTGTTTAATTAAAAGTTTGCAATGAACAATGACTCAACGCTTTACCAAACTTACAAAGCTAATTTTTTCTATAAGAAGTTATGTAAAGCTACACATTTATTGTACATGGCTCTATGCCCAAAGCCCTTGCCAAGCAGTAAATTATACAGTGGTGTTGTAATGAACATAGAAATGAAAGGAACAGCTATAAAATGGTTTAACAATAGCCTGCGAAGTCTTTGACATTAAAAAGCACATTTATAGTACGTACAGTACCCCAAAGCATCTCCAGTGACCATGCAGCTACACATCACCATATGGTTAAGAAAAATGTGGTGAAGAAACAAACCAAATCAGAACCCTATAATCACCATCTTTTTATTCATTTTTTAAGGGAAGGGATTGGAATTTTTCATGGAAGATTTATTCTACTTGTGACTAGAATTTTAGCAGACAACAGAAAATCTTTGTCAACTCTTAACACAATCATTTATGCGACTATATTCCTCTTAGGCTAGTACTACATTGTACTGCAGACCACTGCTTTAGTTCTTTGTGCACCAGCACATTGTATTATGCTATGGCCACAACATAAGAGGCTGCTAGAAATTGAATTAAAACTCAGTTTGTTGGCACTCAAAGGCAACTGGGCATATGAAGTGAAGAGAAAGGGAAAGTATTGCTTGGTTGGATTGCACGTGCTCAGTGTCCCTTGAGTTGGGATGGAGGAGAAATTCAAGTCTGTTTGTATTTAAAGGCGAATTTATCAAATTTTCACTTCTATCCTTTGCGATTCATACTTATCTGAATTTTGTGATGCAGCTCTCTTACCAACCAATGATAACAAAAATGCATATATTATGTAAAATGTGCAGACGAATGAATGTATTAGTGAACATAATGTGAGAAAGGCATTCTGTTAGGAGAAAATGCTTACAAAATGCATAGAAAAAGTGTTTATTAGGATAAATTTGCACTAAAATGCAGAAGTGGTTTTTTTAATCACAAATTGCTGCAGAAATGTGGAGAACTGAATTTAAGGTTGGAAAAATAAGAAACTGGGAGAACTTAAACTGACAGAGCCTTACATGGCAATCTGTAAAGCGCTATGTATGTCTTAGGTTCAAACTATATGGAAGACCGTGTTCCTCTGGTTTTGAGATCTTTGGGGGAGGCCTCTAAGTCCCACCACCCTCACAGGCACACTTGGTGGGCATGTGGGAAAGGGCTTTTTTAGTAGCTGCTCCCAGACTGGAACTCCCTCCCTGGAGAAGATAGACTGGTTCCCTCCTTGTCCTTCTGCCAGCAGGTGAAGACCTTCTTGTTCCAACAGGTTTTGGGGAGCTGACTGCTTTTAATAAAAGGGATGGTGCAGTGCTGTTTTTATTGCAATTATTTGTATGTTTGAAACACACACACACACACACACAAACATATATTTGTTGTTTTTAATAAACAGTGAGAAACTGAGTGTTAATTCAGCATTTATCACTGCTTGGTCTGGAAAGGCCTTCAGGACTTTGCTGTGTTATTTCTTTGTGATCATGGAACTTTACCTGCAAACACCCTGTGGACCACAAGCAGTCCTTACACCACAGTTTATGAATTACTGCCAAGGATATTTAGGAAATTAAGATGACTACGGATTAAAGATATTCAAGCTAACCACAATTGTGTTAATTATACTATCTGCAGGTGGTGTACTGTATTATGTCTTTTGAAAGATTATGTGGATATTGCCTAAGTTTATCAATTATCCCTTTGTTGTTACTGCCCATTTCCTTCCTTCTCTTAGCAAATATGCAGTGTATGCCTGATGTTTTTTCTTTTTTGATGATTCCCAATATGGCTCCACCAATTAAACACTATGGAAATTGCTTGCTGAAGGTTCAAATGATCTTATCCTCACCAACTGGAAGGGCATTTACAGATCATCATTTCTGTTGCTAGCTGCAATGCTTTAAATTCAAATGCCATTGCTGCATGGAATACAGCTATATACATATTTTGGTGCATTCATTTATGATACATGGTTTTAAAGGGCCTGATGAAACTTGTAATGGAGGCGAGGCTCTAAGCAATTTGCAAAATATGGAAATTAGTTACACAAGACAGACATGATTAAAATACACAATAGTTAAAAGAAAACTGTAATTAAAATAAAAAAAACCCAATCACATTAAAACATTACAATATAAACACTCATAGTTAAAATGTACAATAAAAGGATCCAATTAAAAGTGATAAAAAATGAGTCTTGCGTCAAGAGATCAAGGGAATGCCTTTGTGAACAGGTGCATCTTCAAGAACTGGCGGAATGCCAGTATAGATGGGGCCTCATATTTCTGCAGGAAATGCATACCACAACACCAGTACTACCAGTGAAAAACCCCACCTCTGTCTCACCATAAATCATCAGGCGATCATAGGACTAACCAGGTTCCAGTTGTAGATATCAATGCCCTTACTGAGCAATGGAGTGGAGAGTTGATCCTCCAGGTATTCTTCTTCTTCTTATTCATTTCATATTTATACCACTTTATATTGTTATGAAAAAAAAATCCTCAAAGCGGTTAATAACACATAAAAACATCAAAGTATACATTTAAGGCAACATAATTGTCAGGAAACTAAAATATTAAAGATTTCAAAATAAAACATTGCAAAGGAGGTCAACTACAGAATGCACATCTAACACAGCAAAATTAACAAAAAAATCAAATCAAAACAAAGCCTTACTATAGGAAGTCAAGTATAAAAATGCACATTTAAAAGAGCATAGTTAGCAAGAGAATAAAATATTATCATAAGCATAGAACATCTACTGGGCAGTGGCTGTGGAAGCTCAGGTTCAATGACCCAGATCTGCACTCAGAGACAGGCAAGACAGCAGCCTTAGCTTTTGTAGCTGGAGTGATTCCTGGGCCCCATCCTCCCAGGCCAGTGGAAAAAGGCCTGTAAGGCAGGAAACAGGTCTTCCAGGACTTACAGCCAAGATAACAACCTGCTCTAGAGTTGTTTAGGGCTTTATATGTAAGAATACTGTAAAACTGGCTCAGTGGCTCATAGGCAGTCTGTGATCCCTTAGCACTGGTGTGACATGGGCCCACACTCCCCCTGTCTTCCCCCCCAGGGAATTTACACAAGTACAGTGGTACCCCGCAAGACGAACGCCTCGCAAGACGGAAAACCCGCTAGACGAAAGGGTTTTCCGTTTTGGAGGCGCTTCGCAAAACGAATTTCCCTATGGGCTTGCTTCGCAAGACGACAGCCCATAGGGAAATCTCCGGGACAGCGGGGAAGCGCAGCGCGTCTTCCCCACTGTCCTCGGACCTCCTCCCCCCGCCCGGCATCGGAACAAAGCTCCGATGCCGGGCGGGGGGGGACGCCTCCTCCCCCCGCCCGGCATCGGAACGAAGCTCCGATGCCGGGCGGGGGGGGGGACGCCTCCTCCCCCCGCCCGGCATCGGAACGAAGCTCCGATGCCGGGCGGGGGGGTGGAACGCCTCCTCCCCCCGCCCGGCATCGGAACGAAGCTCCGATGGCGGGCGGGGGGGGAACGCCTCCTCCCCCCGCCCGGCATCGGAACGTAGCTCCGATGCCGGGCGGGGGGGAACGCCTCCTCCCCCCGCCCGGCATCGGAACGAAGCTCCGATGGCGGGCGGGGGGGGGAACGCCTCCTCCCCCCGCCCGGCATCGGAACGAAGCTCCGATGGCGGGCGGGGGGGGGGAACGCCTCCTCCCCCCGCCCGGCATCGGAACGAAGCTCCGATGCCGGGCGGGGGGGGGGGAACGCCTCCTCCCGCCGCCCAGCTTCGGATGGCTTTCCTGAAGACTTGGGGTGGGAGGAGGGTTTTCCTTCCCACCGCCAACATTCAGAATGCTGTTCTGAATGTTGGCGGTACGGAGGAAAAACCCTCCTCCCACGCAAGCCCCGGGAACAGAGGGAAAGCGCTGCGCGCCTTCCCCTCTGTTCCCGTACCTGTCCTGAAGGCTTGCGGTGGGGAGAAAAGCCCTTCTCCGCACCGCCAGCCTGGCAAGCGGTTTCCCTAGGAACGCATTAATTGATTTTCAATGCATTCCTATGGGAAACCGTGCTTCGCAAGACGAAAAACTCGCAAGAAGAAAAAACTTGCGGAACCAATTAATTTCGTCTTGCGAGGCACCACTGTATTGCACTTTCTCCACACCAAGCTTTTAGTACTTAAGGCAGCCTTCTCATTTCTTCCTTCTCATCTTTTCCTGCATTCTTCATTCTGCACCAACTCATCTGCTATTAATGCTTTTCTTTTTCAACTCCTGTCTCAGTGGCTTCTGATAGAATTCTTCCTATGGTGTGGCATCCTTTCCTTCTCTGTTCATGAAGGTGCTTGCCTTTCCTATTCTATACATGACATTGTGGCTGAATCAAAACAGATCTCCAGACTTCACAGCCCTGTTCACAGACACTGAAAAGCTCCTCTCCATGGGTGATGGTTCGGGGAGGGTAGTAGCAGGTCTGACTCCCCTTTTCCACCACTCATTATGTGTTCCTTCCCACTTATCCATGCAGTGTGAAGCAACTGAGTAAAAGAATGACCCTCATAATGAATTAGCTATGTTTGTAATATTGCGACAATGTGAAATCTGATTGGCAGTATGGAATTGTAACATACAGTAATCACATTCACCATGTGATCTCTGATTGGCTAGTTAATACAGTGTGCAAAATAAGGAGAAGTGGAATAAAAAAAGTGCCTAAACAGCTGTCCAAAGTGAAAATGAACATGGGCAAATGGCTGTGTGAAAAAGTCAATATTTGATGGTCTTTGGAGAGACATTTTTGGACATCCCACCTCTAATTACACCCCTCATTTCATATCAGAAATGTTCACTCCTGAATATTCATTGCAACCTTACACAAAATCCATTTCTTCAGCAAAGCCTCTACCTGCAACTTTACTGTTAACAGTGGACTCTGTATCCTTTTCCCATTGTTCATTCATCACACTGTGACCTCTCCCTATACTCCCCTTGTGCTTACTTATTTTCTGTCCAGTATCTAAGAAACTGTTGGCAATAAAGCATGTTAAATGGTAGTGGTACCAGATATAGCAAGATTCTAAAAGTAGAGTTTTAGTAGTGCCTTCTACCTTTATGATTTATCTGAGTTGTAAGAACTATTTCCCAACAACCTTCTGTAATGTTCTTCAACAATACCAAGTTGCACTCTCATACTCTGTGTGGTAGTGATCTAAAAGCATTGCAGCCTTTACACCTATTGCAGCTTTTATACTTGGATGCACACACAATTCACTCTCTTTCTTTGATCTCTGGCCTTTAATCATTGTGCCCCCCCCTTCAAATCTTGATGCTGCATTTCAGAATAGATTCAACTTCATAGGCGATTTTGCTGCAAATAAAAGCACAATAAGAGGGAACAGTAGTAGTAAATGTGTTAGCTTTCTTTCTAGTCCAATAAGGAAATATGACATTAGGGTATATTTCCAGATTACAACTCAACATTGATGCCTCTAAATAAAACATTAAGATACTAGGTTTGGTTAATAATTTCTCTGTTTTTCTTCTGTTGTGTTCCTTAAAAAATAACTTTAAAACTTATGCTGCATGCCCTTTTTATATTCCTTTTATATCAATAATAAATGCTATCCAGAAAGTAAGTGGAAATATTTATTTATTTACTTATTTTATTTCCACCATTTAGAGTACTTTTTCTGTTCTTTGAACATAAGATTTTGGGAAGGAAAAAAAAAAGATACCTTGAAAAAAATAAAGGGCCAGATTAGCGCATTGGCAATGCCTCGAGACATACCTCAATTTCTTTTTAGTATGTGACATCTGAACAGACACACTGTTCCCATGGGCAAGTAACATAATGGTGGAGAAAAGGGTTTTCTAATATGAATCAACATTGTACTTTTAAAGAATGGTTGTTGCCTGTTGACCACTGCTGCCCAAGTGCTTATATTTTATGGCTTTAATTTTATTGTCTATAATGGTTGTATTCTAAGACTTTAATTATTATGCCTTCCCAATGATTTAGAAAGCCTTCATTTTAAGAGCCCTTGCAACCTGTCTCACTTTTGTTGCCGTGTTATAATAGGCCAGTTTTGTTCCGCCATTCTCAGCCTAGCCCCATGAATTTCATTTCGTGCAATCATTCAGAAGATGGCAGTTCTCAGGGGGGTGGACTGCCATGTGTTGATTAATGCAGCTGGGATGCCTGTGTTCAGGCCATACCACTATGAATATTTGTCTTTTTCCAAATGAGATCAAGGACTTTCTCCTTAGTTTTTTAGCCTTAGGGTGCTTATTCCATTGATTTACTCGGTTGGCTTACTTTTTAATAGGGGAAAGACTAATCAGGAACAAAAATCCAAACTTGTCTGCTCTCCAGACTTCTTCTGGATTATCTGGTATAGCTAAGCCCAAACTTTGGAAAAGGAGTAGTTGGTGTGTTGCAGCAAAAACAACCATGATTTATTTGGCACTTAGAAGATAGACAGATTTATGGTGGTATATATTTCCATTGGCCAGAGAGACCATTTTGTCAGTTCATAATCACCTAAGTGCATAGTAGGTACACATATATAACCATAGAGAGAAGTGTTATTTATTGTCTAGGGCCTGAGCACCGAGTCTTCACTTACATGGTGACTAGGATGGCTACAAAGCCGAGTGCTAGTGAGACCCCAGACACTCGCCCTCTTAATTTCCCCAGAGATGTTTGTTACATTTTGCTAAGCATCAGTTTTTGCCAATAGCTTCTGGGTGGGGAGAGAGCCCAATTCATGTGCCATGTACTGGGCAGAGAAAATCCTCTTGGTACCACATAGCTCAGAGAAATACCTGACAGCTAGATTTTTGGGGTGGGTGGGGAGGGTGTCCTCTTTCTCTGAAAGTCAGCCTAAATTTGCATCTATACAACTTAGTTAGAATATACAAATGTTACATCTGCCCTGAGTCTTTTAGATATCTAGCAATGCCCCTTTTTGCTGTCATTGGTTTTAACAAAGTAGACCAAAAGGGCATGCCGTGTAAGAGATGCAGCATGTGTTTCACACTGCTATACAAACGGGTGATTTGGTTGATTTACAGGGCCTGTGATCTCAGTTTCTCTCTGTTTATGGCATTGATTGTGATGCATCCTGGGAAAAGACAGATACCTCTTGGACACTCCTCAAGGGGTGAAGAGCCCAGACTGGTCTTGTGCCTGTACACTCCAGACATCCCAACAGATAAGGACCAGGACAATCACTCCAAAACATGCATGTAAGAAACCTAACACAACAATTCTAGGCATGTTTACTCAGAAGTAAGTCCTACTCCAATAAGACTAATCCTAAACTTGCCTGGACATCAGTGGGGTGTGTAGAAGTGGCATAGCCATTGCTACATCTGCAGCCTTGCCATTCATGCCAGCAGGAACACAAGGCAGGCAAAATCCTGCTTGGTGCTATGCCAGCCTGGAGCTGATATGGCAACTGAGCCTGGATCAGGCTCACTGTCTTCAAATGCTGGCAGTCAGCCTGGCTTGGAAACTAGTGTATTCCAGGTCTGTGCAGCCCTTCTCTGCCCCTGGAATGTTTTGTTTGGGAGTTTTCCATGGGCTACTGTTGGTGGGATTCCTGCTGCCAGTAATTTTGCCAGGCAGAATGGGGAGCTCTGCACTGGAGGAGAGATGCCAGCATCGGTCCATGGACAGAGACTAGTGGAACTGTTTTAGGCCGTGCACAGAGAGAGACACCTGCCCCATCCAACACCTCCCTCCCCAGTATTTCAGATTGTGGGGTTTAGATTGCAGCCTTATTTTCTAAGGCATGTTCAGAATTGTAGATTAAATCTGAAGCTTTTAAGAGGACACTGTACCCAGGGAGTTAGGCTACAAAATGGCACAAAGCAGATTTATTTAAAGTAATAATACACTGTTAAAATATATTTTGAAATATGAAGCACCTGTTAAATGTAATGTGCATATTGGTGCAAGATATTCAGACTGAAAGAGCTTAAGGTATTCAGTTCAGGTCTCTAGCAATGCAGAAGTAATTAAATGCACATATATCACTTTACGAACACATACCGGGAAAATTGTCAATATACAACTTTCAACATCCATTGGTAAAATGCAGCCCCAGCAGTGAACATCACCTTAATGAAAATCTGTGAAATACACAACTGTACAGTGCTCGGCAATAGATAACAAATTGGAAATAAGGGAAATATTATGGAGACACAAAAATGGAACATTGTATTTAATTTATGCTTTATATTTCAAAGGGTATTTTAATAATATGTTGTAACTTTTAATAAGCCTCTTCTGAGCAATTTTGTGCTCTAACTTTTGAGTGTAGCATAGAACTTTTTCTTAGAATTTATTACCCTTGCTTTTTGTATGTGAGGGTCTTGTACAGCCTTTAAGAGGATTGCAGTGTAGGATCATTTGAATCACGGGGGACCTTGAGCTGCACAAATATGAGGCTCCCTACCAACGATTGATTGAGTGAGGGTTTAATAGTCATTTATGCTAAAACATCTGCAGTGGGAATAATTTTACTCAAGTGCACAATATGCTAATATGACAGCATAGGATCAAAGTACAGTAACAATTCCTTCATTGAAACTTCCTTGGTAGCAACTGCAGGGAATGCTCTCTAAAAGGCCTTTATTGGTCCTTGGTATCTTCAGTGCTGAACAAGCAGGGTCCCATGGACACTGGGAAATGTAGTTCTTCTGGTTGCATGAGTTTTTAATATAGATAGCAGGCAACCTGGAACTTCTTTATTGTTGTTGTTGTTGCTGCTGCTGCTGCTGCTGCTGTTGTATAGTTGCTTATCCCCCACTTCAAATGAAACTAACTCACACCATTTACAATGGATTTATGTTACACTGAAGGCGTTAAAGACAGGTATACATTGAATGACTATATTGTAGAAAGGTAAAGGCACTTTATAAAGAAAAGTAATAGAGGTACAGAGATACAGAAATTTGACTGGGGGCATTACAGGTCTCTTATGAATGAAGAACAGACAGGACACAGAACATACCTACATTATAAAAAAATCCAACTTATTAATATGTGTAATGTAGGACCTACTCTAAGGAAAATGTGCATAGCATTTCAGTCTGTTGTATTTAACTTCATGGAATCTAGAGCAGCATTTTAGCCCCATGACAACTCTGTGAGCTAGTTCAGGCTTAGAGAGAGTGGCTTGTTCAGTGAGCAAATAGCTGAATTGGGATTTGAACCTTGTTTCCCACATCCAAATATTGCATTGCCACAACAGATTACATTCCAGCCACCTTTCAATTTCTCTAGAGGCATCTACTAACTTGACTAAGTGATTGAGAGACAAAACTTCATCCCAACACAGTGTTGGTGAGCAACTATAATGGAAGTTAATCATTAATTGTACATGGACTCAGAAAGACAATTTTAACCGGAGCAGAACCAGGGATGACACTGTTGTTCTGAATAAGGATGCCCATTAAATCCTAGATTTACCTTTTCCTCTATCTGTGGAATAAATGCTCTCTGAAGATCTTGCTATAAAAATGACTTGCATACTTACTTTTCTTCTGAAGTTTTTTTTAAAGACACTTTATTTGTGAGAGGCCATATGGTGTATCTTATCTTTTTTGCTCACTAGGTAGAACAATAAATCTATTGTGCCTGATGCATAACAATAGGAATCTGTTAGACCTTGCGGTCCTATCATTTGGTTGATGATTCAGTTTATATTTACATCCCATCCTTCTTCCCAAAGAAGCTTAGGATGGCATGCCTTTGTTGGTAATGTGCAAGAAAATGTAGAAAGTTTTTATTTTCAACTCAGCCAAGAAGATGGGATGCTCTGTAGCCTGTCCCAAACATATCCTGTTCTCTCTATGAAAATGTTGTGTTTCTCTACAGTTTGCCATTCTTTTGGTGTTTCCCATTGCTTTGGAAAAACATCAGCTGCCTTACAAATCCTTCCTATTCAGACACATTTAAAAGAAGAAAAATATGCATGAAAAGTGTTCAAAAAGTAACTGAAGCTCATTGTATAAGCAAGACAGAAGTATCAAAGTATAATAGAATCAAATCATAGAATCACAGAATTGTAGAGTTGTAAGGGACCCTGAGGATCATCTAGTCCAACTCCCTGCAATGTAGGAATATGCAGCTATCCCATAGGGGGATCGAACCTGCAACCTTGGTGTTATCAGCACCACACTCTAACCAACTGAGCATTGCTAGCTTGCTACATTTCCCTCTGACTTGCAACAAGTTAGACAAGATAAATACAATAAATCCATAGGTTACTCTACTGATAATAAGACTGCTGTCAGTGGAACATGGAGTGAAGTAATATTTGGCAATACACTTTATCTCATTCAGCTCCTGCCTCAAATAATCTGCTCCAGAGTCTTGTACAAGTCATATATTGTCAAATGAAGTTATATGGCCATTGATCATTTATATTTATTTATTTTTCTGCCATACCAGATAATCTTCCATTGATTGAAATTGTATTTCCATTTGCTCATCATATACTAGAGATGTGATAATTTAGAATTGGCTGAAATTTACATGAAGCTTTTTTGGTAGAATTTGTTGATAACCATAACAAGCTATAGTATTAGGAGATTGGGAATGGAATTATTAGAGGATTCTGAATTCCAAAATCTTCTTTGAGATAAGAAGGCTATTGATATGGAAATGTTGTGTTAAGGAATGGAAACTGCCAAGCAGCATCCTTAATATTCCAGAGCACAATCCACTAAGAACTAGGATTACATATACTCAACATAATTCCCACTGGAATGGGTGGAAAATATGTGGCAACAGTCCTAATGGAGCGTACTTCTTTCCCTTGCAAGAAAGATTTGTTTTCAGAATTGGGGAATCTGACTTGAGCTGTCAGTAATGAACATAATTCACTATGGAATCTGAAACAATGTCCATGCTAGAGAATTCGAGGCATTCCCCAGTTGTAGATGAAATAAAATATTCACCACAGAAAATATAATGAAAAGGCTGCATAATTTTACATAATCATAGCACTAAAAATAATACAACTTGCTTAATTCATGAAGTTTTGCTATTTCTTCTACATGAACATTGCCATTTAATTGCATTAATTTTTTTTGCAGCGTAATTTTTATTGCCTTGTCTAGGTAAATGTCTCTTGAGCCTGAAGCTGGCCAGTAGCTCACATCTCTCACTTGCAACATCTGTGCAACCAGACAGAAACAATGAGTCCTGCTAAATAATTCCCATGGGGATAGGGGACAACCACAGCAAACTTTGCTTGTATGAAATATTTACCCAGCATGTTTTTTCTATAGAGGAGCAAAGAGGTTCTTGTTAAGTTAATACCCTTTGTGTGTGTGTGGGGGGGGGGGGGATGATTTACTGATTTCAGAAGGCTTCCTGTACAAATGTTTGTTGATTACACTGACAACCTTTCCAGTATATAATGTTGACTGCCCATGTCCCTTTATCACCTTTCGCCAGACCTGGGCCCAGTAATGGAACAAGGCACTGAACAGGATAACCCCAAGGTGGGCCTCTTGTTCAGCGATGGAGGCTCCACTGGAGCCATAATGTATGCCAAAGATTGCTCTTCTTGATATCCCATCATAATAAATTATATGGCGTTATGCAGTGCCATAGGAGGAGGGCTCCTATGTAGCTCAGTGGTAGAGCATCTGCTTGCATGCAGAAGGTCTCAGGTTCAGTCCACAGCATCTCTGGGTAGGACTGGGAGGGAACCCAGCCTGAAATCCTAGAGGGTTGCTGCTAGTCCAAATAAACTATTCTGAGCTGGATGGACCAGTGGTCTGACTCAGTAGGAGGAAGCATCCTACGTGTCTAGGAAAGGGCCTTCTCTGGGATGGTGCTCCATTTATGAGGTGTGTCTGGTGCCCACTTTGGGTTTTGTTACTGCTGAATAGAAATGATGAGGATTGTACTGCTAGTTCAGCGCTGGAAGGATGGAGCCAGCTGCAGTATTAGAGGTTGTTTCAGAGTGCACTTATGGCTGTTATTTAAATTGCTTTTTAATTGCTTTTGTTTGTTTGCATTGTCTTTTGTTGATATTTTGTTTTCTATAATCTGCCCTGGGATCAATACTGATGAAGAATGGACTAAAAAATTTCAAAAGAAATAAAACAATTGCCTAGTATAGTTGTATTGGGTTAATTTACATACCTATAACATTTTTTTAAAAAATGGTTTATTTTCTTTCCGCGTGTGTGGACAACTGCCTAGCTATAGTCAAAGGCTCAGTCCAATATGAAAGTAACAACAGAATGAATGATTGAGCGCTAAGAGCATAGTGACAACATATGAGAAACTCCTCTCCTTATTCTGTCACTCAGAGCTGGCGCCACCCTCTTCAGGGCTTCTTATTTAGCCCTCCTGATAACAGCTTTTGCACTGGAATATGGAGGTAGCCTGAGCTTTGGGGACATAAATGGGCAAAACATTGTTGTCAAGAGGAGACAAACGAGAAACTCCACTGGTGGGCAGTTCAACGCTCCTGATTGTTCTATTGTCATTGAAATATATTGTTTTAAGGAGCTCCAAAGAATGCACAAGTGTGGACTTATTTCTGCAGGAGCAAAAGGGAACAAATCTGCGTTTTCCTGTTGGCATAAATAGTCTGCTGCCATCCACCTGATTTTGCTTTCCACTCGGCTCCCTCAGTGGTTAAAATGCCAGCATAGTACATTTTCCTAATGTGTTTTGTCAAAGTAGCAATTTTCTAATAGTGTCGTATGAAAAGTAGAAAATGACACAAAATGTTTGTGTTTTCTATTGATCTTTAAAATGACCCCGCTCCTTTTCAGCATAAGTGACTGACAATTACTTGGCAGATAACCCATGCAGACACCGACCTTGAAGAATTAGAGGAAATCTGTTCCACGGATGAAGTGTTCTTGAACAATTTCTCTGAAGGATTGCACACAAAAGTGCTTTCCTCCGGCATCATTCATGCATGCCCTCTTGTTCCACTCTCTGACTGTGGTACAAACGTGATGCTGTAGTCAATGTAAGGAAGAAGAAGAAGAAAAATAAACAAACTACCTTACACCTCAGTTCCCACCCACATCATTTTATAGAATGCTACAGTATAATGTACACACAAGTTGGATGCGGGTGGTGCTGTGCTCTAAACCAATGAGCCTCTTGGGCTTGCTGATTGGAAGGTTGGCGGTTCGAATCCCTGCGACGGAATGAGCTCCCATTGCTCTGTTCCAGCTCCTGCCAATCTAGCAGTTTGAAAGCACACCAGTGCAAGTAGATGAATAGGCATTGCTGTGGCGGGAAGGTAAATGACGTTTCCATGCGCTCTGGCTTCTATTACTGTGTTCTGTTGTGCCAGAAGCAGCTTAGTCATGCTGGCCACATGGCCTGGAACGCTGTTTGTGGGCAAATGCCAGCTCCCTTGGCCTGAAAGTGAGATGAGCACTGCAACCCCATAGCTGCTTTTGAGTGGACTTAACCGTCCAGGGGTCCTTTACCTTTACCTTTCCACAAGTGCACCTGTCTTTAATTCTTATTTTGTTCAAGCTTCACGACAACACCAGAATACCAAAATTGCAGACCACGTAGCCATGCATCATGGCCTTGCAAGTGCTTGACAACCCACTTCCCACGTGTTTGCAAAGCTAAGTTAGCATTTAGCCCCTACACAGCACAAAAGTGCTTCACGCAGATGACCTGGTGAGGAGTATTATCCCCATAACATAGGTCAAGGGCTAAGACCAAGAGGCCTGCTTGGGGTTGCCTAGTGAGCTGTGTGGCAGAAGCAAAGCTCAAAGCAGCTATTGTGTTTTTATTTTCCCTAGGTCTCTGTTGCTATGCTACACCAGCTCTCTGAAGCAGCTGGGCAACAAAGGCAGGAGTTTTATTGAGCCCTGGTGGGCTAAATAAAATTCGGAGGCTATCTACCTGGCAGCGTAGTTGACAAGATCTTCACATCGATGCTCATCAGTGAAATGGGCAGGCTACAGGTTCAGTGCTGGGCATCTTTGCATGGTTTGGAGTAGCAGTAATGTCAGCTTCATGCAAGCTAGCAGGTCAGCAATCGGTGTGTTTCCCTCCACAATACCAACAAGCAAGGGAACAATAGACCTTTTTGCAGGTTGGGAAGGTGTACGATGACACAGAGGAGCTGCCAGAGAACCTCAGAAAATATGCCCCATTTAAAATATCTATTATTTCTTTAGCTCCTCTCTTAGCCTTTGCCTGTTTTTGCATCTCCCCAATGGTAAGAGAATTGGTAGTAACAGACCTTGGAGGCCACAAAAAGTGTCAGTATTGCAACCAGCTATTCACAGAGAAGGTGGAGAGGGGGGACAGAACATTTATTAAGTGAAATAAATGGTGGCTTGCTTGAACATTTGTGAATCTGGTCTTGATTTAGGCTGTGTGCACAGGATACCCTTAAAACACGTTCGAAACACATTCTTTCACATAAGGAATTCTGGCCACCTTGGGCTGTCTCTCACGGAGTTACAATTCCCAAGAACCCTTAATAAACTACAGTACCCAGAATTCTTTGAGGGAAAGAATGTGTTCCAGATGTGCTATAAATATTTAGTGTGCATGTAGCCTTACTCAACAAACCATAGTTGATGTAGAGCAGAGGTAGGGAACCTTTCTCAGCTCATGGACCAGGTTCCTTCCTCAGCAACCTTGTAGCTGGTGATGGGTGGAGCCAAAAGCAAAAGTGGTTAGAGCAACCACTTTGTTGCTTTGGCCTTTGTACAGCAGGCTTCTTTCTGCACACACTTGCACAACCCTCTCTATCCTCCATCCAGGTAAGAAAGAAGCCTCATCAGTCAGGCAAAAAAAAAGAAAGAAAACAAAAGAAAAACTTTCAAGGAGGGTGCACAGCAGGGCTGATGAGGGATGTTGTCTGAGGAAGAAGGGGCGTGGCCTGGAAAGAATCCTAAGGGTCAAAGAGAGAAGGGCCCCATTCAAACCTCAGAGCTCAGGTTCCTCATCCCTGGTTTGGTGCTACATCTGAACCACTCCAATGGGCTTACAGAGACATGGAAAACCACACACACACAAGATGACCAAGTTGGACAACTGCACTTCTTTGGGCATTCATAATGATTGAAAATAGTGATTTCTAAAATGCCGCATTGGCCATATCCTGATGTTCCAAACGCTCATCTCCCCTGTGTTAGAACAAAAAGGAATTTGTTAGCATCACTTAGTGAAAAAGCAGCCACAGACTTATTTGCTGCTCACTGTATGACAGCACTGGTGCTAAGTGGTTTCAGAATTATGGTCTCAGTGGCTTAGTACACATAACTTCATTAGGTTACAACAGGTTATTTTCAGAAAGGCAGATACATATGGAATAAATATTATACACATAGACACACACACAGTTAAAACAAACTGACATAGATATTCTTCTTTCATTTGTGTTTGTTTCCGAGACACTAAAATATAAAGCTTTTTGCTGGATGTTATGTTATGCTAATATTCTCATTTATGTCTACAGAATTGCCTGTAGGTGTTAAGATTTTTGATAGCATGTCATATTCTTTTTTGCCACCCAGCTGACTGATTCATGCCGCCTAGTAAAGCTTCATGTAACTTTCAAGTATGAAACTATGCCTTTCAAGTATGAAACTATGCCTGAGTTGGAGGCGGTGGAGGGGGGAGGGAGAACCATCTTAAGACAAGGCAAATTTAAAAAATAAAATATAAAAGCTTTGCAAATGTCAACATGGCTATGTAATGATGTATGAACCAGAAACATTTTAATTTGTATCTCACCATGTTCAGAGTCACCATTATTTCATCAATAAAGTGAACCATCACCTTAACTTGTTACACAGTAGACCCAAAATGTGAAGTTATTATTAATGAAGCCATGAATTCATGAAAAAGGAGAGGTAGTTGTAATACTACTGTGCTTCATTTCAAAGAGACATCTGGTGATACACTGAGACAATCAAGATGCCACATTAATAGTTAACAAATTTCATGGCAAGCCAATCTTTGATAGCCCATTGATGGCTGTACCTGAGGTATAATATTGGAAAGGGGCATCAACACAAAAGGATTGCCTCCGAAAGGCATAGCAAATTGATAACTGCAATTGTTATCTGAAAACCGCATCTGAATGATGACTATATTGTTACAAATCAGCAGAAATACACTGTACACCATATGACACAGAGATGGTTCAAAAGTCATGAAAATAAAGAGCACAGTTTTAACTGTGGAAATGTGGCATACAAATAAAATGATGTATGTATGTATATATGTATGTATGTATGTAACCCATGTTTTATTGTGATGGGAATGAGCCACAGTAAGCATCTAGCCCTTTCACTCCTCCCCTCTTCCACCACAGCCCCAAGGAGGAGATTTAGCTCCTGTTTTTGATTAACCACAGCTTGTCATTTCATCTAAATCAACAAACTGTTGATTGTTTGAAGCAAGTCAACTTCAAACCATGAATTATGCAGCTAGCTTGTTTCAACAAACCATAGTTAAGATTTCTCACAGTTTAGGGTTTGATTGTAAGGCTAAACTGTAGTTAATCTACAATGGAAGTGAAAAGGTTCAGATTTCCTCTTCAGGAACACATCGGATACCTAGCAGCATGCAAACACAAAGCTTGATAAACTGTGGTTTATGACGATGACTGAATTGTCCCAAAGAGAAAATGAACCATACAGTACATGGTCTGATTTATGACCTTTTCAGTATTGCAGGATGTGTGGTACAGTGAACACCGAATCTGTGCCAAAGCAATTATTGGATGGCCTTACTCTACATCAGATCATCGATCACTTCTCAACCCACTTTCAGAAGTTTTGCATAGATATGTGCAGAATCTGGAGGAGAGTTTTGTTTTTAAAATGGTAATACCAACCCCAAGCAGGGATTTCTGGGGTGGAGGGAATCTTTCTGGCTTTTCAGATTTCAGCTGATTCTTGTTGCTCAGATGTACTTGACAGTATTGTAAACTCCTTGCTCAAAATTATAGAGTCCTCAGATGTTTTCAACCATGCATATTTCATACAGTGACAATGCATCTTGGGTTTTATAGCCTTATGTCTGCATAAAGAGTTAGTTGTTCTTGTCCATGCATGGAATGGTATAGTTTAGTTTGAAAGAGAATAAAACTGCTGTGGAAGTAACAAAATGTTCATTGGTCTGGTGCTGGTGCGAAAACAAATGAGAGCAGTTACTGGGTGAATGTGAATGCAGTCAGTCCTTCAAAAGCAGCACAGTTTCAATACTCTTTTCTACTTTGAAAGAAATTCAAATTTCAGCATGGATTTAAATAGGCTTGGCATTTGCAATGTAGTATTTGTTTTGTTTCTGTGCAAATGACCTTATCATAAGAAGGAATTATTCTACTGGGTGCAACATCTTCCTTTCCTTAGTAAACACACAGGGTAGCTTAATAAACAAGTTTGGCTATATGCAATTACTCAAACTAGCCAAGTTATCAAATAAAGCAATATGTTTCTTGCTGTGCGTACAATATGCCAGGCACATTGCAAACAAAACTGATAGACCAAATCTAGTTCTGAAGAGCTCAGAAATGATACTGTTCATTTCTATCTCACCATGCTGGAGGAAAGCAATTGTGTTACGGGTTTCAGTTGTTTCTGCAAAATTATTAAGCCATTTGTAACATAGCCATTACTGCAGCTTCAGAACACTGTGGCTTTTTCCAAGCTAAGTCCTTTTATTGGCTTTCTGTCAACCCTTCTTTCAAAAACATGCTTTCATACTGCTTGACAAATCTCAAAGGGAAAGTGGAGGAAACTAAATTAGAAAGTCAGATATTTTTGAATTGGAAACATGATGGTTTCCCATGTGTTGCTATTCCCCACCTCATATATTTATGTAAAAGCAGTTAGTTGGGTTCACTCTAAATGGCCAGAGTGTGTTCTGTTCTAAAGGCAAGGGCACTGACTATCAGTTGGAGCAACAGGGAATAATTGGCTTCTATTTTCCCTTGACTTTGTTATTTCAGAAGCTTGGGATAAATTAATTGAGGTTTTAGAAATGGGAATGATTCACCAGTTAAGAAGATCATTGAATAAGAACATAAGAGCCTTGTTGAATGAGGCCAAAACCCCATTTAGTCTAGCATCTTGTTCTCACAGTGGTTGCCTATATGGGATGTCCACAAGCAGGACATGAACACAATAGGGCCTCTCCTCACAGTTATTCCCAACAAGTGGTATCAGGGGATAGGATTATTAGTCAGGCCACTCAAGCCCCTCTTTAGCCATCTCCCTTGTGTGGCTTATTGTTAAGAAAGATGCATATTACTGGCTATTTGGTGACATAAGCATTGTGAATACAAAGTAAGCAGGTGGAATTTCATCCCAGTGCAGCCTCCCAAAATCAGAGAGTAGGTCTCTGCTGACTTTTTCAGCAGAAAAAAAAGCATATTCCTGAGTTGTAGCTGTCATTCAGCGACAAAAAAGAGAGACAAATTATACAGCTACAAGAGCGGCTGAATATAATTAAGGCAGCCAGCTTTTTCAGTGCTCTACCATTATAACACTTGAAAAGTCTATTCATCATAAAAAATCAAGACAATTTGTCCTAGGAAAGTAAAAGCTGGGATGAAGCGTCTTCCCACCAAGCTGTATAATCTGGCCAAATTTCAAGACACCCCAGACCAGGATCAAGCAGATAATTCTCAATCACTGGTTGTACTCCTGTCCCCTGATTATTAATATAGGACATGCTGAGCACTTTCAAGGCATAGTGGATCTCAATGTGCAGTCCCTAAGGGCTTTCTTGGGAGGTGCACATTAAATCTTAGTACAGGGAAGCCACATAGCCTTGGCTAAGGCACAGAACCAGCCACTGGTGACGTGGCCACAACGTTAATTAGGTGCAAGCAGTCCCTTTCTTCAATTTACTTTTCTAGCTGCATCCTCCTTGGATCTGGACTTTTCTCATTAGCTTCTTCTGAGGTCTGATTGATGCATGCAGACACCAGGTGGGCAAATGTTTTGAATGCAACTGCATGTTATCAACCACTTGCGGGAAGTGCAGTTAAGGCCATTTTTAAACAAACCACTGCAAAACATCTGTCTTGGGGTTTTTGTAATAGCACGATAGAAATAATCTCAGCTACTCACACAAATCACTTGCCATATGGAGCACCTTCCAGATTCCCCCTCCCTTCAAATGGCTTCATATACAGATCTGAATCATCCATGGGGGATCTAGTTGGCCTGCTTTGCTTTATTGAACAAATGGAGATGGATTTTGCTGAAATGGAATTTATCACTTTGCCATCATACCATTTCTGTTTGTACTCGCATTTATTCTTAACAATTGCACACCTCGTTTCCACCTTGTTCCAGCTGGTTAAAAAGTGACCAGGTGGGAACTCTGCATCATGGAACTCTGTATGATGAGCCACCAGCAGTGGTTCATGAAGAAGGGGACAGATTGACAGTGGCGCCTTCCCAGCAGGGCATTCACTGGAATGGGGCAGGTCAGGCAGTGGTAAGGTTGAGGAAGATTTGGGTTGGCATTGGTGGCAGCCTACAGGTGCACATGCACTTGTGAGGCTGCCAACACCAACCCAGAGCTGGTCTTGCCATCTCACCTCACCCTTTCACTGTCCCAGTAATGGCATGCCTGAGGGCCACATTGTGCATTAGACAGCAGCAGATACTTATTTTCTGCTTCCTGTCTATTCAGCAAGGTTTTGTGACCAAACCACACTCCCAGGATTATGTGACTACATTCTGCACATGACACACTGATTAAGGTTTAAAACAGAAAATGCTTTTAATGGATGCTTTAATGTGTGGAGTGGACCATGGTGGAACTCAATAGGGCACACCCATTGGGGAGCACACCTGGTATAGAACAAATCTGTAACGTCTCCTGCACAAGGAAAGTGGAAACTCAAAAGACTAACACTGTGCAGTGTTACAATGCTTGACATGTTATATTAATCACAGGCTCACTGGCTGATGTTGAGAAGCAAGAGTTCTGTCTGTTTAATCTTCCTTATGTCTCCAAGCTGTTGAGTAGACATGCTTTTAGATCATTTTCACATTCATGAATAAAGACTCCTAAGTAAAAGTAATGTACCATTATGGAATGGAACAAGCCGATGCCAAAAAAATAAATAAATAAAAAATACTGCAAAGTGGTTTCAACAAAATTTCATATTAATCACCAGCAACACAGGACCCGATTTAGAACGTAGCAATTCAATGCTGCTGCTTGCTGCCAGGTCAAAGGTGGTTTTAGAAATAAGAATTCCTTTTCCAGAATTGCTCTGAAGTCACTTGGCCAGGGATATTTGGTGCTGATAAGTGAAATGCAAACTGTATCTTAGTCTTAGGGATGCTTGACAAATTTGATTTCTTGTGAATTCCAATGTGAATTAACCTGATCCACACTTCCTGCACTAATGTGTAGATTTTGAGCTTTTGAGATACAGGTCTTAGCTTGAAAAACATACCAAAGTGTGTTGATAATTCACATGTCTAGAAATGTGTATATTGAGATAAATATGTTTTTAAATACACCTTTGTTTTAAAAAAATGGAATGAAATGAATTTATGAATGACCACATGAAAAACCATCATGAACTGGAAATAGACCAATCTGTCCATTCTTACATAGACTTTCGTAAGCCTCAGAACTAAAACTTTTTCCCAACCTGAAGATGCCACCTAGCTATTAATAGCATTTCTAGTATATTCTTTTTCTACTTCACAATGTGCGTCAGATAACAGTAGTTAAAAGTTATCAACTTTCCAATTAGTGTGCTCATTAATACTATAAGCAGCGCAGTGAGTGAAGAAGCCATACAACTTCATCTGGCTTTGCCTTCCAAGTCACTGCTTTAAAGATAGATTTGTCAGAAATTTACGAAAACACTGTTCTCTTGAGTTGACGTCAAATCATTGTACTTACATTTATTCCCAAGTTCAGCGCAATGTTAATGCAATGTTTTCAAAGTGTCATTCTGTTCTGAAAGGTAGCTATTAAAAGAATAGTCACCATCCTGCTCTGATAATATCTGTTCCCTATTTACATTAAGTGCCAGGTTTGCTTATTTTTTTTGTGGCAACCTCTCCCCCCCTGCTTTTATTGCTTTTTAATTCAGCTAGTGATGCAAAGCCAAATACAGCAAAGAGAATGAGCAAGATTCTATTAGCAGTTGTGCATCCATAAAGTTGATTAAGCCTCAATCACATTTATGCAGGCACACAACCAGTTGTAAATGAGGGCCAAATGCTGCCTGTAGAGGCTTAGCTACTGGCAGTGATGTGCAAAAAAGAGAACAGAAATTGAACATAGTTCTCAGAAGGATTGTGCAAGGCTATCCGCAACTCCCCCTTGTCTTGGTTTCCATTTTTCTGCCCACTCTTTGCCAGTAAACTGGTCTCAATGTCATCTGTTACATGGTAGGAAAATGTGTGTTTTCTGCCATTCATACATGTGGTGGGAGCTACAGCCATTCCTGATTCCATGACACACATAACTCATATAGAAAGTTGGACATCTGCATTTGTCATAAACCCATTGAGTTATTGAAAACACAGGGCATGACTGAACCAAAAAACAAGAGCTTCTGAGTCCTATTCATTTGGATGGGAGAGTTAAGCATGTACTGAAAGCTTGTCCCATTGAGCCTGGATTTTAAAATGTATAACTTTGCAAGGGTCATGCATGTATTGTATGAAGCAGCTGTGAAAGTACATCTAGTTTCTAAAGGCAGATTCACAAACTACTTCTCTCCCCCCCACACCCAGTGTGTACCTAGATAGTTTTGGGCAGGGGAGAGGTGAAAAACAGAGGTAGGCGTGTATTGCAAACATGTGTTGGATCATGTACATTAGGGAGCCAGAATAAATCCTTTCCGAGGCCCAAACTTATTACTATTGTGCCCATTGTATTTCCATTTGAACCTACAATAGTCAATATGAAGGTGAAGCATTAACAGAAGGTTTGTGAAAATGTCTGACCTCAAAGTTTTATGCTTGGGTACTTTTGTCATTGAGTATACCTAGCTGACACAATTGGTTACAGAATTAAACACTACCACCTGTCGGAATTGTTGAACCTTGAATAAGATTTATAATGGCTGGGATGTAATGGCGTATTACAATGATAGCACTGAAATACTGATTGACTTGGAAAAGTTTTCAAACTGGCTGATAATGATCAACTGTAAAAACAGAGTAGCCAATATAGTCAGTGTAAATGACCAGAGGAATTTATAAAATATTTTTTAAAAAATAGCAATACTGAATATTCTGCACTTTTGATTTTTGGGTTAAAACAAGAAATTTAGGTGGGGTTGACATTTCTTCTGAAAAATAATACAATGAAGAGTGAGGGTATTTCATGGAGAATAAGGCCATAAATGGCCATATTACCTCTAGCACCAGATGCAAGAATGCTTCTGAATAACAATTGCTGGGGATCATGGTTGGGAGAATGCCATTTGTGCTTAGGTCTTGCTTAGGTCCCATAGACATCTGGTTGTCCACTGTGAAAACAGGATGTTGGAAAAGATAGATCTTTAGTCTGGCCCAGCAGGGATCTTCCTATGTTTTTATGTTAAGTTAGATTTCCAATACTGTTCAATGTTAATGTTTCCAGTGGCTGCTTTTCCTTTTTCCTTCCTGGATTAGTCACATGGACAATTCCTCCCCATCAAGGCTCACTTCATGAACTGGATAACGTAACAATGCTGTGTATCCAAACAGATTTGGCTTGGAAATATCACCAAATGCATTAAATGAGTAATTGAGCCATTTTTTTTTTCATGGCAAAGACTGCAAAAATCGTCAAAGTGAGAGACATTAACATTGCCAAAATTGTTTCCAAAACCTTGAAAAGTTTCAGCTCAGCCCAAATTTCAAATAATAATACATGTTGTAGTTGTTACAGTTTATTATTGCCTGCCCTTCACCATAAGGTCCCAGGGTGGGTTACTGGAATTAAAACCCAAGATTAATATTAAAATCCAGTATCACACAATATTAAAAAAACAGCTCAGAACAATTAACAATTACAGAAATAAGGAGGTTCCTAAAAGTATACACCTTAAGTGTCAAAAACCAGGGGAAAGAAGCACACCTTCAGCATTCTATGAATTCATATAAATGTTAACAGCATTTGGGGGTGGAGGGCATCACATGACATTGTCCATGGTGCTGAACCGTAGCCTCTCAGGACTATTTTCTGGAAATGACCTTGGGGGTAGGAGCAGAGCCACTAAAACACAGCTCCCCCAACCTACTGCTCCTGCTAGCTAGAGATGATTGGAGTTGTAGTCCAAAAACAGCTGGAGACCCAACTTTGGGAAACACTGCTCTAGAAGAATACCATGGTCAACAGTATCAAAAGCCGCTGAGAGATCAAGGAGAACAATCAGGGTCCCTGCCTCTCTCTCCTGATAAATGTCATCAACGAGGGTGACCAAGGCAGCTTCTGTGCCATGACCAGGCCTGAAGCCAGACTGGAATGGATCCAAGTAATCTAGGCAATGGTCTGTTGTTTCTTTATGGGTCTTAAGTCTAATTACTTTTAAAAATAAGAATTACATTGGCTGTGATAGACTTTGATAGCAGCAGCTTATTAGATGAAATCAATGGGTGTAGTCCATAGGTCAAAAGACACACCAGCCACGGGAGCCTCCCAGCACTGATCAGCTAGCTAGAGTGTGATGGGTAATGCACCTTCTGACCCCTAGAAAAGTTGTGGGTCAAGGCTTGCTTACGGATCAGAGCAGCTGGGAGAACAGCTCTTTGTCCCCCTCAGTTACACAGAAGCTGGACCTAACAGCAACCCAGGATGACATGGGTGGCTGCTGTTAGCATAGAAGGGAATGGATGGAATACAGCAGTGGAAGAAGTGTTGCCTCCATAGGAGGGCACCTTGACATCCTTCTTTGCTGTGATACATTCAAATGAACACGGCGGTTGCTAGTCATCAAGATAAAAATCTCCTCCTATTTGGCTGAAGGAAAATGACAGATCAATATGAAAACAATGCCCTTTGCAGTAGACACAGCAGATGCTCTCAATTACAGGCAGCAATTACCATACAGAGGGAATGGGAAAGCTCCAGTACCACTTAACAAACACCAAATAAGCTGTAAAAACTTCATGACCCTAATAGTGCTCTCTTATAAGCCTGGAAATGATTTCCTCAGCCTAGCATAATGTACTTATAAATATGTATGTAATCTCAAAAGGAGCCTTAATAATGATAGTCATTTAAAATAAAATAATAAAATAAACCCCTGACAGTGATAAATCAGCCTATTACAGTCTAGAGGCAGTTGTTGCTTTGTGCAACAGAGGCGACAGATACCCATGACCAAGGCTTACACAGCGGAGAGATGACAGCCATTCTTGGAGGGTGGGATAACAGTTTGCAGAAATCAGCAACTGTCTGCCTGTGGCAGCTGAAATTAAATAGGCCATTTGCAACCTGCTTTGGTTTAATTTTTACCAATTCCCATAATTCTGGGTCCATAGGAATTGTAGCAATATTATCACAATAAGTAATTTCTGTAGGGGCTGGTGTACTGATGGGGCACAGAAAACTCAGAGCCCAGAGAATGAGCCAAGGCAATTCTGGAAGGCGACAATCACAGGGGGCTCAGTCATTTAAAAACTGGTCCTAGGTTGGCCAATAATTTTTGAAAACTGAATATCCCTGTTTCTGTTTTTATATCCCTTTGAGCTGTATATACAAGCTTTTGCAACTCTCACTAAAGAAGAAAGTGCTTCCTCCTCCATGGCTGATGTTCTCTCTCTCTCTCTCTCTCTCTCTCTCTCTCTCTCTCTCTGTCTCTCTGTCTCTCTGTCTCTGTCTCTCTCTGTGTGTGTGTGCGTACACACACACAGAGAGACACACATACAGTGTGTGTGTGTTCAGTTTGGCTATGCCTTTAGGAATTTTGATTTTTTTTTAAGCTACATATCAGGAGGTAAATATCAAAGGAAATAATTTACAAGCTACCAAGTGTTGCTTTGTACAACATGCTGAACACCCTATTTTTAATAGTGAGGGTTCATTTCATGCAAAGGCATTATTGTACCCACCCACACCCAACAAAACGCTGTCCTGTGATTTGTCTTGCTTACTTTTAAGGGTGTTGTAGCTAAAAGCTGGAAACGAGACCTTTAGTGAGATGTTTGCTTGTGTGGAACTGAGCATCAGAGAAACCATGACACCCAGCATATTACATACGTGCTGAGGCAGACCTAACACAGCACCTGTTTCCACAAATATTTGCAGCATCCAGTGACTGTAGGTAAAGGTTTGTATAGGCCCACCTCCGTATAATTTAGCCCATGCAAGGGGACTATGTGAAGCTCCCATCCTACACAGAGTGTAGCATTTGGCACCCCTTTGCAGTGGCATGCTAATATTAGATCATGTGCATGTTAGTAGGTATAGGTAGCTGGCTTGCCATGGGCTGATGCAGCTGGAGACTTGGGGAGGGTCGTCCTCCCCAGCCATAATACATATTATAAATAAATAGGAAATATATTGTGAATTTTAGAATACGGAAATATGTAGTGGTCAGAGAAGGTGTGGGAAGACTCAGGTTCAAATCCTAACTCTGCCACAAATCTCACTGGGTGATCTTGGGCCAAGTCAAATTCTCTCAGCCCAACCTACTGTAGAGGTTAGTTGTTAGGACAAAACAAAATGGGAAGAGACACATATGCCACTCTGAGCTCCTAGGGCAAAAGCAGGGTTATAAGTACAGGGTGAGCCCTTTAAAAGTGGCCCCGTGGATACAGAGTACACATGTTCCACGGGGCCTCTTTTAAAAGACTCACCCTTGTACATTAACAGCACTATGGTAACATATGGAATGTGTTTGTATAGTAATCTGTGATCCTAACAAACGGACATACTTTTGTAAAGCCTCTTTGCCATTTTCTCTTCAGAAATAATTGTGTGATTTATGAAATGGGGTCCTCAGAGTGGGTTGGGAAACTTGTTCCTTGCTATTGCTGTCCCATAAATGACTGAAAAAGAAATGTACAATTAAAGAGAAACAAACAAGAGCATAAGAATGAAAAGTCTGCTGCAACTGAAAAAAAATGTGTGTTATTAAGAAGAAAAGTATAGATATGATTAGACCAGCTTCATAGAGAGAAGAAAACTAGAGGAAAAACGAAGCACAAACCTGAACTAAGTTTCTTTCTTTCTCTCTGCTTAAGTGCACCAGTTCTGTGACCTTCAACAGATCCATCTCTTGGTAACCTTATGGGAAAGTGCCCTGTTTAAATTCATTTTGCAGATCTCATTACCTTGCCTATTATTATTAATTTGTATAATAATGAGAGTTCTTAGAGGCCACTGTCAGAGTCTCTGTAGGTTAGCAGCTGTGAGTAGACAGAAGCTGGTCACTTTCCCCCAAGAACAAAAATGTTTATTAATTTAAGGAAGAACAACGAAGGTAAACAGATGGAAAAGAGAGGAAGAAAAAAATTCTCTTCCCTCCAGTTTGGTAGAATCCTAATAGCCACATTTTTCATTTTGTGTTTCTCTCTCAAAGCAACTTCCCTGTCTTTCCTAGTCCCTCAAAAATCTGGTGACATTTTTTTTTAGTTAGCTTTTCAGAAATCCAAAATAGTCAAGGTTTGATATTGTGACATCTGTGGGCAGACCCTCTGGAGCACCGTCCCCCTGTCCCTTTGATGACAACTAGCAGTGGAAGTCTGAGAAGTGAAATAAAAGGAATGACTATAAATTTCAGAATATTCTCTCAGGCTACCAGAGAGGGCAATAGAGTGCACACTATGCTGTTGTTAAAAGAAAAAGTACCAAATGAAAGTTGTTCTTGTTACAAAGACAGGATAGTATCTGTCTGTTTGTGAGAAAACAGGGATCTAACAAGAGGCCAGAGAAAAGCAGAGCTACAAGATGAAAACGCCACAGCAAATATCAAAGATGGCCTCCAGCACCTGGCAACCATCTCCTATGGACTTTGATAATGGAGATATGGCTGAAAATTGGGCCCAGTGGAAGTAGCTCATGGAACTAATCTGTTGCAGGCCCAGAAGCGGACATATAATCTGCAGAGCAAAAGGCAGTTCCAGTTCAGCATTGGACAGAAGCACAGACATACCTGCAGGGCCTGGATAGCAAGTGGCAAACTATTTGTACAGGAGAGAAAGAAACACAGTACTGTCTGTATTGTTTGAAACATAGGCTGCATTTACACAGAAGTAGATTCCGTTTCCATGACATTTCCCTAACTGCTAATTTCTGCACTTTATTTGAGCTTTCGCGTGACATAGAAGCCACTACTGGGAACCTTTAGGGGAAATGTTGAATGTTTGGTGGTAATTTCTGTGTTAATTGCTTCAAAAAATAAAAAAATAAAAATCCGTTTGCAACCACTTTAACCCAGAAAATTGTGGGAGTAAAGTGATGAAATTTGAGGCAGGTTAATGGCATGCAGTTATTTCCTGCTGAATTCATAAGAGAAACAAGGGGTGGGGTGGGGCAGAGAATAAGATAGTAGTGACGCTGTCCAATGATGTTCACTTCCCCACTTTTTGGGGGGTTCTTTCAAGATATAACAATCCTCTAATCCAGAATAAGGACTTTAGGCAATACACACAAAATATCAACCGAATAACAAGATCACATAAATTCTGCACTGCATTAAAGAATTTAAAAACTGGCTAATATTTCCTGAATTTTTAGTTTGCTCCTATGTTAGATGTACATGAGGAATGTTCTGATTATTTTACCACAAAAAGCACCAACCAAACCTTTTAAAAGACATTTAAAGAGGGTGCAATCCTACACCATCTTACTGCAAGGAACCCATCAGCCTCATGCGAATTACTTCTGAGTAGACATGTATAAGAAAGTCTGAAGTTTTCAATTTATCTCCTCTTCACTGATAATAGAACTACAGCATTCTTGCAGCCTACCTCATAAATGTGCCTCATCTCTGACTTGAAAGTGATTTCCATGGTATGAGAAGCTTAGTTCATATTCTGCATCCATGCAGCTGTTCACTTGCATGCTGAGGTGGTTGTGAAGGATGCCAGTTATGGAAAGGGCTTTCCCCTCTCTCTCCTTTAATTTAAAAAGAGCCTAACCACAGAATCTGCCATATATTTTTCAGAGTCGTTTCTGCTGTTAATCCCTGTCCTGCTGACCTGCACCAGTAGGCAACTTGCTTGCTGTATTTTGGAAAACCACAGGGAATTTAGTTAGTGCCCCCTGGGAACTTACAAGGATTAAAAGATCTGTTCCTTTATTTTACACTTCTTTCTTCTGTTGCATCATGAAATGGCTGTGTTAAACTGCTTCTGCTATTTGGATTAGGCTGCCATTCAAGTCTGTCCTGATGAATATTTGTTGTTCTAAGTGAATAAATATCAGTTTTTGTCTTTTAAAAGTGATAATTTAGAAGATAATTAAACGAGTTTCTTTCTTTATAGCTGGGAATTTTGTCAAATGAGAAGACTAGTGTGCAAATCAGCTGGAGCTGAGTGGGAAATATAATTTCTTGGCGATTTTCCTGGTAATTAAAATTTCAATGCAAGCTATGGACATGATGCTTTTGAAATATTAAAAACCCTTTTTTGTTTTTTATTTTGACAGATTCATGATGTTAATGTTGATGAATGTTCCACATCAAACAAACACAGAACACCTCCGTGACTATTTCCCCAGACTTTGAAAGAAAATCTTACATGTTCAAAGGAAAAATATGCTTTGTGTATCACAATGTGTTATTAAACATCTGCAGAGTTACATGTTACTTGAAAGCAGCGCAATTATATATATATATATATATATATATATATATATATATATGGGTGCCGGAAATCACCATGCACACCTCTCATTCTCTTAGAATGGAACTGTTGCCCACCTGAGAGGTGCTGGAACTGAGTTCCCCTGAAAAAAACACCTTGCTTAAAAGGGAAAACAAGTATCTGTTCTGAAAATGGGTTTGTCACTCTGTAACTTGTAAATGTCTTCCCACTGCAGTATCACAAACTCAAGCCCAAGGCACTCCATCCCTTAAAAACAATCCCTTGTCTGCTGTGGACTCTTTCCCTCCAGTAAGGCCGAGAAAGTAATTGTTGTCCATGATCCCCAAAGTGAGCCAACACATAGACACACCTAGTTGTGTTTTTATGTTACCTGACTTTCTTTATACCTGCTTTCCTCCCATCTGCCAAGGAGGAAGGGAGAAAAGTCATCAAATTCACACCTTTTCCAGCTATTTCCCTTGGCTAGCTAGTCCCAAAGGAGGAGTGGAGGAGACTCTTGAGAGTCCCATGGACTGCAAGAAGATCAAACCTATCCATTCTGAAGGAAATCAGCCCTGAGTGCTCACTGGAAGGACAGATCCTGAAGCTGAGGCTCCAATACTTTGGCCACCTCATGAGAAGAGAAAACTCCCTGGAAAAGACCCTGACGCTGGGAAAGGTTGAGGGCACAAGGAGAAGGGGATGACAGAGGAAGAGATGGTTGGACAGTGTTCTTGAAGCTACCAGCATGAGTTTGACCAAACTGCGGGAGGCAGTGGAAGACAGGAGTGCCTGGCATGCTCTGGTCCATGGGGTCACGAAGAGTTGGACACGACTAAACGACTAAACAACAACAAGCTAGTCCCAAAGTACTATTCCCAATCCAGTTGAGATTCCTACATTGCAGAGGGTTGAACTAGCTGACCCTTGGAGTCCCTTCCAACTCTACAATTCTATGATTCTATTATCTCCAAGATGGACTAAAAGGGCCATCGCCCACCTACACCCTGTAGATTTGACATACTTCAAAACCAGGGGTATTTCAAAATGGTGTCAGCAACCCCTTTAAGAAGTTGCTAAGTGTGTGCTCCCATCTGCCACACACTGTAAGAACATTCACTTCTATTAAGTCCATGAGTGGAGCGTCTCCTGCCCTTCTTAGCTGCCAAGTTTCCTTCTCTCAGCTAAAGGGTCCTAACCATGGAACTCTACGATGGTTCCCCATTTATTATTTCATTGCAAAATTGTGTTAGGGGAGACCCTGATCCAACGCCTCCTCTTCTCAAAAGCCTTTGAGGTGATATAGTTGCATCAGATGGGGTTGGTTCAGTCTGTAGCACTGAGGCAAGAAAACAAAGTATGCTCAGTATATCAGGGAATCCATGGTACAAAACCCACACTCCTGCAATTTTTCACTAGGAAGTTTCCATTGATTTCATAGTTACAACAAAGGAGCAATTGTATTGGCGTTCTCATGATATCATAATACTTTTTGAACAACTGTGGCATGCAATTTCACAGCCCTGTCTCTCTCTTTCTCAATTTGTTAAACTTTTTTTTAAAAAACCACCCTACCAAAATACTAACTATATAACTAAGCACATAGCGAAACACATAGTAAAGCCTTTAACTACTCTTCATGCATAACCTTGCAATTTGTAGTCTATTACATTTTCATTCTCTTCTAGTAGTTCCTAGCCCTCAACCACACCAATGATGTATTCAAAATCTTGGGTCTCAGCAAATTCTGTTAATGTTTTCCTTATTCCATTGTCAGAGAGATACAGGGGTGGAAATGTTGAATAGAGTGGCCTCTTATCATGGAGTTACGATCCTCTCTTGGTTCAGACATTTGCTTGTCAGTCTGTTTTTCCTTCTCACCTTTATCTAATTGCATGCTTATCTTCCAGTACCTGTATTAATCCACATCTTCTCCAGCGTAACTATTAATTTCCCATGTGGTGGTGTATCAAATGGGGTACTGAAATCCAAATAGACTGGATCATCAGCATTTCCACTGTCTAGAAACCCATTATCTTACAAAAAAGGAATCAGATTAAACAGCAAGGATCCATAGCAGACCCCAACCCCCCTTCTTTGCTGCTCCAGCAGAGTTTGTTTTATCAGTGTTGCCCAAGGTGATCTTAGTCCGCACACTGATACTGTTTCTTCCACATTGTCACTCTTTGTTTCTTCACTATCAATCATATTGATATATAATGCTCTTCTGCATTCCCTCCACACACACCCCTGAAAGATAACAGATTCTCTTTGGTGCTGTCATTCCAATAAAACCCCTTGTTTACAGGTTATATACATACAATATTTAAATTTCACACCCTATTCTAGCAATTTAACTCTCTCTCCCATTAAAAAAAGCCAACTGGACTGTTCACATATGTGCATGCTGATTCCCTACATTTTATATTCTGCATTTTGCTGCTACTTGGAAATTAGGCCAAGATGATTGTGGGCTATATCTATCATTATTATTTATTGAATTTATATACCACCCTATACCTGGAGGTCTCATTATGTACCATCTTTGAATCCCAAAACACCACATCCAGTTTCTTATCGATGCTTGGAGGTTTTTAAGCTCTCATTTTCTGCTATAGTGTCTGCTATAAACATTTCTCTGAAAGGCTGTGGAACTTTTCAGAACAGCATCTTTGAGGCCTGATGGGCTGTTGCGCGTCGAGGTCCCCAAGACACCCCCCCAAAGAAAAACACAATTTACACTTAATTTTTGTTTAAGGTTTTTGGCATAATTTTGGCCACAACTTTATTCAAATTACAGCAATGTGAGTGGTTGCTTAGGCATTGGTAGCACTAACTGACCCCACACGGGGACAGCTCTGACATTCGCACCCCCCGCGAAGTCAGCAAGGGTAAGTCACCTGGGGAGAGAGACGGGACTGGGAACCATGCCTCACCTCTCCCCAGAATGCTCCCAGGGGCTTGCGTGGCCCTAGCCCCTTGCCAGGGGGTTTTGGACAAAAGCATGGGGAGCCTCTGGGTTCCTTTAACGGAAAACCCTTGAAGCAGCAGCAGCAGCATTTTGGAGGGGCAGGCACAGCCGAATCCATACCCCTCCACCAACTAATTCCAAGACCAATGCCTAACCGCAAACCTTACAAGTTGTGACGATTTGCTATGCAGTAGGCAAAAACCAAGTGGCACACACTAATCAGCCAAATGGACAAAATTCCTACCAGGCCCCTGCCCCAAAGCAGACGACCCCATGACAGGCATAGCAAGGTCAAGCAAACAGCCTAAAATTAGGGAAAGGAGGGCGGGTGATCCGAAGTAAGCAGCGAAAAGAGGAAGTTCCTCGCTGCGAGCATTGTATTTAACAAATAGGGCTGTCAATCAACAAATGGCAACATCTAGATTTCCCCAGTAACAGCCTGCCCCTGCTTAAAGGATGGCCAAACCATTTGCCTAGTAACAGTGAGGTGTCTTGTCAGCTCCGTCCGCAACCTGTGCTCTCCATGAGGGAGAACACACTTTACCGAATGACAAATTTGGCCCATCCACAGTGTGGTGACCACAAGATTCACCTTGAATCTGTAGCATTTGAAAACAGACCAATCTGTTTCAGATCTGCTCTGTGTCATTGTGATTCATGTAGTTATTTGGATCTGGATCTCATCTGTTAAATCCAAAACTGTGTCTTGCCCCATATGTTTTTAGAGAAACCTAAAAACAGTTTCTTTGTTGTTGGTTTTTTAGACTGTGGGAAATTTAAATTGTTTTTCAGGGTGTGGGGTGCAAACATATGCATGTTTGCTTACTCAGAAGTAAGTCCTATTATGTTCAATAGGGCATGTTCCCAGGAACGTCTGGGAACAATTGTATAATTGTTGTAAAAATTGTTTATTATGACAGCAATGGAGGACTGACACAGGCAAAGGACTATACCTTAATGGTAAGCATCTGCTTTGCATGTGGAAAATACCAGTTCAATCCTCAGTTTAGATTTGGGAGAGAATTTTGTCTGAAATCCCAGAGAGGTGCTGTTAGTCAGTATGGACAATACTGAACTAGGTAGAACAATGGTCTGAGCCAGTATATGGTGGGTTCCTGTGTTCCTATGTTGCATCAATAGAGCTCCACTCATGCAAGCTTCCTCTATCCAATTTTGAGATATTCTTGTGACTTGTCTCAATACAGCCCTACATGTTGCAGCCCACAATGTTCATAGATCCCTCCAACCCTCTGGAGATTATGGGGCTGTGGCGATGGGAAGGGAAAGATCAATTGCACAAACTTGCTTTCCACTTGTGAAACTCTGTATACAACCCATAATGCTTCTACTGCTACTGTTTTACAAAGGGAGAAGTGAAAATGTAAGCAAATCTGTTGCAAAATTAGAATTTGAACTGAATCCCCTCAGGTCTATATCACAGCCAAGCTGTATCTACCAGGTCAAGGCAGCCGCCTAAAAACTATTTCTTAGGCCAGATTTTGTGCATAATTTTCCCATCAGCATTCTTCTGTTGCTTTAATGCCAGAGATTGAATAGCGAAGAGATTTAAAGACCACATTTTGTTGAATTCTTTAATTTCAGGTCCAGCACAGTGAAGCTGCGGAGTGGTGGAGCCAAGGCATGGTGAAGTTGCAATAAACACAGTACAACCATTTTTTGCGGGGGGGGGGGGGGATATAAAAAACAGGCAACAACTTTATTGATTACAGATGTCAGCAGGCATTGGCTGTTTATCCTGAATCGCTCAACTTGTCTGCAGGTTGATTAGTCAGCAGGGTTAACCAAGGTTAAGGATCACCCTCCAAGATCGCCATTTTGGGAGTGCTATGGCCCATCATCCTGCATCTGGGCATCAGGACAAATGCATCTTCCCTTGGATCCCTTACCAGGAAAACCTGATACCTTGGAGCGGGGAGTGGAGCTCCCAACCACCCCCGCCATCCATCTAGGCTATGGATGCAATCCAATGCCTTATCTGCCATTGAGTAGTCACAATTGCTATAAGGTAGGTGAAAGCCCTAGGCAGGCCCAAATGGTCTGAAAGCAAATTCCTCCCTGGTCACAAATATGGTGGCTGAAGACTTCCAAAGCAAGTAATAATAATGTTTTTATTATTTCTATGCCACCCATCTGACTGAGTTGCCCGAGCCACTCCCTATGGTCTTATGCAGGGCCTGCCTGCTTACCCATGGGCAGTCATACACCATAAATATTAGGGTGGTGGTGGGGAATCCAGTGCTGCTTGAAGCTGAGTCCTAGGCTCCTAAGACTGTGCCCCCCTAGCTCGCCCACAATGGGCTGCTATTGGTGTGGCTGGTGCAGGAGCAAGTGACAACCTCCCTTGGTTGTGCTGAAGCAAAAAGACCGACCAGCTCCACTGTGGCTGCACCAGCCCGCTACTGCTGCTTCCCTCCAGCTGGCGGTAAGTAGTCTTTGTCAGACCTTTTAATTTTATAAGAGACTTTCAGCATCCAAAAGTTCCAGGAATACCAGGCCTCTGTGCCAGCAGGGCCAGCTGTCACCTCTAATGATTTACTGAGCTTTCCTCCCTGTGCGTGTCTGAGGCAAGAGTTCAGAGTGGATTTTATTTTTCTTTTCATAGCCATTCAGTTAGGGCTTATAGTGCAAATTGAGTATTAGGAAAACAAATGAGCGTTGTGTGGAAGCACAGGCATCCCACATCCCAGAGGCCTCAGGCAGTGCTTGGGCAGCAGATGTGAGCTAGTGGGAGCTTCCTACAAGGATGCTGTCTGGTGAAGAGCATGTTGCAGGCTACTCAGAGGAAGAGAATTTAACACCCAATCTGGCTCCGTGGCTGAAGCCAGGAGTTTACGCGCCTCAAGAAGAGAATCTGAATCTCTAGAGCATCATCACCTCTCCAACTGGCCAAGACTCTTCAGTCCTCAGTAAACTCCAGACCAAAATCACAGAAGATGCTATGCTGGAGTGCACACTAGGGTTTTGCGTCTCTAAATTCTTACTCAGTGGCCTGGTTTGCACCACACAATAAGCCAAATTATGTCTTAGGAAGACTGTGCAGCATCTTTGTTCCTCAATAGTCCTTTTTAATGCCACACTAAACTAAGCCACTAGATGCTAGGACTGGACACCAACCCTTCTGTCTGCTCTGAACTGAAGAGAGGTGCAAAAGCTTCTCTCTGTAAGGGAGCACGTCCATGCCGTTCCCCTTTTGATCGGAGGGGGTACCTGCATCGTTTTGTCTTCCCATCTCTTTTACTGCTCCTTTTAAAGATGTGACAGTGTATCATATCCCCACAGAAGTCATTTTGTGTTGTGATTAAGTTCCATTGGAAGCAGTGGGACTACCTTCTTCAATACATTCCTCCCAATGTGCTCCCATCATTATCCGAGGCCCTGCTCTAGATCCCTTGACCTTGTGAAGAAGCAGAGTGGGTGGCAACAATGGCTAGAGCATTTTCTGTGGACAACCCATGGAATGCCTGGTCAAGCAAGTGGCACAATTCTCCATCACTCTATGGTTTGAAGTAGCAGAAACAGATGTGCTTTTGCAAAAAGGCCTTTGACTGATCTTTCTGCTTGGTGCTTGGCAGTGCTGGAACTATTACTGAGCTTCATTTTGTTTTCAATTTGAAGACAGTTTGTAGTTGAGATACTGTTTTGGTATTGTGACTTGTTACCTGCCTTGAGTTCTTTGAAAGTAGGTGGGATATATGGTAAAAACAAATAAAATAAGTGGAAGGTGACTTGATTGTGGCTTGATTAAATTCTATTGATTTCAATGGGATTCATCATGATAAAGGTCTGCTGGATTTTGCCCTCTGTAGACAGAACAAAAATTGTCTGGTTTGGTTGCTACTAACCACTTCATTAGCATCTGATCATCATACTACCTTTTGTTGGCATATTATTTTTATATGCCCCCCTCCCCAAAGCATAGAGTGTGTTTCTAGATGGGAGCTTAAATACTGCAGATGGTTCATTCAGATATCATAATTTATGTTTTTAAGAAGGGGGGGGGAGTAAAATCTGAATTAAATGGGGAGAAATATGGGCCAGTGTTTTGATGCCAATTATGTTGGGTGAATCTCATGAAAAATTTGCATGTGTGAATAGTACCTACCCCTCAGTAAGAGCCCATTTGGAAGCACTCCTAGAGTGCACTGGTAAAGCAATGGAATAATAGTAATTCTTTCAGTGAGCCAGTGGTTAAAACTATGCTTAAGTGCAGCTCTTTGCTTGCTCACTCTTTCTCTTTGTCAACAATTATTCATTTCAGTTGCTTGCTTAATGCTGCTCTTGGGCCACACACCGAAAGTTCAGAAAACTATTGTATAATCTATGTACGAGTCAAAGGAAACTCCTGCAGAGTTTAATAGATGAGGAGATTGTGCCCTGCAAATGTAAACTGTGTGAGGGGAGACTTTTTATCTCATAAGCCCAAGGGCACAATTTCTTTTTACAGCTCCTCCTATTCTCTCAAAATATAGATCTACCACCACATTATACACAAATGCTAAGAGAATGAACACATTTGCCACTTATTAATTCAAGCACAAAAGAAAACAAGCAGAGTTCAACTTCGTGGGGGGTTGAAGGGAGGGGGCAGACTCTGAACTTACTGCATTAAAGCTTGGTGTCGCACTAATCTAATGAGTTTTCCAACAAATGAGGCATGAAATATAATGCTGGAATATATACTCAGTAAAATATCCAAATTACTGCATAATGCCACTGTGTGTTTTATCTTGTTGGAGGACCTAGTAACAAATGCGTTATTCTTAAATTTGCACTACCAGCAGAATAAAAGGGGGTTGGCACACGGTAACCCAACACCTTATTTTATGAAGTAATTTGCTATTCATATATGTTTTGCTAATAAATGCAAATTACAAGCTATCCCTATGCGAAAACATACCTGCACCCATTTTCAGGAACAACATTTAAGACTTCAGTTTGGTAATTTATTTACAATTCTTGTTTACTTTTCTATGTCATCAGATAACCTTCTCTAACAGAGAACAAAAAGTACTTGTTTTCTCAGATTGCCTCATGCAAATAGGAACTTTTGCAATGCACACTGCTAGCACTTTTGTGAAAAAAAGGTCCCAGATGATCAGTGCATTCCTTCTGCTGCCCTATATTCTGTGGTTGCTAATTCAGCCTCCCAAAGAAATAAACTGGTCCTCTAGTAATATAACATGGGTTTCATTTATGCAACCCTTAGACTGGGAATGGGTATCCTGTGGCTCTCCAGATGTGTCATATTATAATTCCCATCATCCCTTACCAATGGTCATGTTGGCTGAATCTGATGGAACAACGTATGGAGGGCCACAGATTCCACATTCTCAGTCTAGATCACAAGAAGGGATCAGTGGGCTTCCAAACTCTAGCACTGAGAAAAAAGAAATTAGCCAACTCTGCCCAAACTCTAGAATAGATCAAAGAAAGGCTTTCACAGTTTGCTCCTTAGCTAGGGAACAGTGTTGTGGTGGCCTCTTGTTGCGTCAGAGAGTCCTTGGATTGTGAAGCAATTCCTATCCTGGTAGCTCTGTTGCACTGTGATGAGAGGAGGATTTTGTTTTTTTAAAATCTCCATTTCCTTGCTGCATAGTAAACGGACTCTCCTGTATAGTGGACAGCACTCCACATGCTAGGAGGGCAGGGCTCCAGAACGCTAATGTAGGGATGGGTAACTTTTTTCAGGAACAAGGGCTGCATTCCCTTCTGGGTATGCCAAAAAGTGGATGGAGAATTTAATATGAACTTTACCTTTATACAGCAGGCTGCTTTCTACACACACCTCTCAATCCTCCATTCATCCAGGCAAAAGGCATATTCAGGGTTCAAGGACATATTCTAGGAGGATGTGAAGCAGGGATAGTTGGAAGTGTGGCTAGGGAGAGGGTATGTCCTGGGGAGAGTCTTAGGGGGTCAGAAAGAGAGGTCTTAGGAGGTTCCCCATACTTGCAGTAAGGGTTAAGTAATTAATATCCTCCATTGACGTCCAAATCAGTGGTGTTGAGAAGACAGGATGGGCTTAAACTCAGCCAACTATCTTTGCCTTGATTGTTTGAGGAGCACTTAAGAGCTTGTGTGGACAATTCTCCGTAGAATGCAAGGACAAAAGCTTTAATTTGAGTGTGCGTATGATTAGAATGTCAAAAGCAGATAAGCTCTTCAACAATAGTGCTGATGTCAAGATGGGACTTGTAAGATAAACAGAATCGGTTGCAAGAGTGTTGGGAGATCTTGTATAAATAAAAGAAAAACCAGTGAAGGTTAATGCTGGAGCATATGGATTGTTAGGGGGGATGGTACCTCTGGTGGGGGACATGTCATGCTCCTTCTGGGGTAGTTTGTCTACCTTTGGTCCCCACCCTGCACTCAGCTCTCATCTGTGGCTCCTGGAAGCTGTCAGATTGCAACAGTGGCCACACCCCAGGAAACAGCTTCGACTGGCTGGCTAAATTAGGTGAGGGGAGCAGATGGGTCTCAGGAACTTTTTCTGCATGTGAAAACAGGCTCTGCTGCCTTACATGATATCTTCAGGAGAAGAAAAGGCCAAGGAGTAAACCCCACACTAATCCAGCGGAGTCTCTAAGATGGTTGGAATGCACCTTGTATGCTTCCTTCTAGCAACTCCTGCAGTCAAACTGGTGCCAAACATATTGTTCTGCTTTCCTTTGAACCACATCAGCAAGGCCAAGAGGGGGGTCTTGTCATCTGGGCAGCCCAGGACCTCCATACACACTGCCCAGGCTTGTGTTCCAGGAAGGTCACTTTGGTGCTGCTAATGCAGAAGTTTGACTTCACTCCCAGAGCCACACTCCATTGTCTTTTGAGACAGACAGATGCCAACAACAACGATGCTGAACCATATAATACACATTCAATTCGGATAATTAATATTCCATTGCAATGGGATTGAGTTAAAGAGAATGGTGGTAGGATGAGGTGTATCTAAGAAATAAAAGTCAACTGCATAGTGTTAAAAAAAGACTGAACTAGAATATTCATAGTTTTTAAGAAAGACTGACTGAAGCAATGGTTACAGAAAGGTTTCTCTGAGTCTGGAAGTCACCCCCCCGCAAAGATAGCAGTTACAGCTGCAATTACAGCTGCAGTTCCAGCCCATCTAAATGGGATGCTTCTGGTAGATTGTGGCAAATTCATCTAGCTAAAAGAGTGCCAAACCAACTGCAATCATATATAGTCAGTTTGGAAATGTACTTTATGTACTGCTGTTTAACTTTTATGTACTGCTGTTTAACTGTTTAACTTTAATCAGTGCCACTCTGAGATCTTCCAAAGAAAAAAGAAAGACCACTTTCCCAGGAAGATAGATCACTGAACACAGTGGGCTTGACCTCTGCGTAAATATGGACATCAAAAATACTATTGTTTCAATGGATAGAAATATGGTGAAACTCCCATGGAAGCAGAATTGGAAAGTTAGGACTCAAGCTTAAAAAATGCAATCTCTGCATCAGTTTTACTTTGGGAACAAACAAGAAGCAGGGACAAAGTGATCTGAGACAAGGTATGCACCAGGACCCCTTCATGGATCACTGCCTTGTCGTGGAGAAGGGCCTTGAATAACTCCAAGAGGCTCTGAGCTATGCTATGCAGGGCCACCCAAGATGGACAGGTCATAACCAAGAGTTTAGACTCAATGTGATCCACCTGGAGAAGGAACTGGCAAACCACTCCAGTATTTTGCCAAGAAAACTCCATGGACATAAAAATGGAGAAGCTTTGAGAGGAAAGTGAGAGTTTCCAAGGCATGCTCTGGTTCATGGGGTCATGGAGAGTCGAACATGACTAAGGCAACTAAACAACAACAACATGCACCAGGAGCAGGACTGGAGGAAGAGCAGAGCAGCCATGATCTCCAAGACCCAGCATATTTGCTCATTTGTGCTAAGCCACGCCTTGGCTTAGTCTTAAGTATGAATTGGGCCTATGGTATGAATTCATGAAACGCTGAATAAGATGGCAAACACGCAGTAATGGGGATGCTGCTGTTTCCCACCTGCGTTGTTGCAGAGCAAGCTTAATCATGTACTCCAATTCTTTCCCTTCATTCTCTACAATTAAAACCGTTGTACTACTTTTATTGGAAGGATACACAATCAAATGGACCCTGGGCGACCCTGAACGGGAGTCCACCCCAGCTTAGACTCATGCTGTGCAAGCGTGTGATAAAGGAATAATTGCCTTGGAACAACATCCTTAGTTCTGTCTTTGAACAGTAGGCATGATCATATCCAGTCCAGCATCAAAACAAATAGATTTTCTGTATAACCTGCTAATTGAAAACAGAGTTTTAAATGTTGTTCCCCTGCAGTGAAGCATTTCATGCCAGTTTCATATAAAAGCCTCTTAAGTAGCACCATCTCACAGCTAGCTTTGTTCAACATTTCTATGCGGGGAAACTATATATATGAATATTAGCTCCTTTAGCAGAATAAATGGTTCGTGGACTTTTATACTTGGAACAATCACTGGTGTGGGTATCAGAATTTGAGACTAGCTAGTTGAAATCCTTGTACAAATCAGCCTATTTCAAACAGAACATCAGAAATGTAGAATGCGTAGAGCCTTATTGGCTTATCCTGTGATTTAGAATTTTATTTTCATAGAGAAGTTAGGTTTGTTCTTTCCTGCTCAGCACAATGAAAATTGTATTTTGCAGTAACAGTAATTGCCTTTGTGAGCATTCTGCTTCATCTGGCATGATATCATGCATTCCAATGAGATTATTTGAAACACAGGCATTTTCCTTGTTTTTTATATGACGATGGTTGCATTTATAGGCATCCCACCACAAACAATACTGTGCATGGCTGTAGGCGCTACATTCATATAAGGAGAATGTTGGACAATTTTGAAAGGATTCAGTGGAGACATAAAAGGATGATGAATGATGTGGGTAGAAAGTTATTTCGAGAAAGGCTGGAATTACAGAGTATGTATTTTAGTTTGAAGAAAATGCTGTGTGGGTCAAGAACACAATTGTTATCCACATGCAACAACGAGTAGGATAAAAGTGCTGGTCTTGAAGTACAGAAAGGGGAATGTTTCTCAACCATTCAGCAATCGAACAAGCTGGATTCAAATTCTCCGCTGTGGACCTCACAGGGCAACTTTGAAGCAATCTCTCATAAAGCCTATTCTACCTCACAAGGTTATTGTGAGGATGAGAGCGGGGGAGACGATGAGCCCTGAACTTTTCCAAGGCTGAAAATGCAATTAATCAATTGACTTGGAAATGAAGTGCAGTCCTAAGGTTATTTATTGAAAAGTTAGTCCCCTTGAGTTAGATGAACCCTATTAAGGTGTTGTTTTTTGAGTTTGTAGTCTTCAATGCTTATTTGGCAGAGCAATGCTCTCTAATTTCTCTGCAAAGTCCTTAACTGCAAGGTGGCCACTCTCTGAAGTGAGTTACACCACAAAAGGGGGCATTGTGCTGCCTAATCGGTCCCTGGGTACCAGGGCTGGCCTTTGCCGGGAGCATACTGGATCAGGATGCATGGCCCATTATCTCCCCTTTACAGAAGTTCCCCTGAAGCTTTATGAAAGATGCTTGCTTTGTATTTATAGATCAAAAAGCCATTGTGCTAAATGAACCTCACAAAAACATTTTCCCTGCACTTGAGTATTCAGTACATTGTTCTGAAGGTCAGCCCCATCACTGACATTTAGCTAAATGCATGGCAGACTCATATTTCATAAACAAATTACCTTTGGACAGCAGAGGTGGGCACAATTGGCAAGGCACATTGCCCTGCGTCTCTTGTTGCAACATCATGCTAATGTATATAAAGCAGATCAGGCCTCACAACATAGGGTTCCCTAAATGATGCTTCCTGCTTGCCCCCACCCCAGTCCCAAGGTGAGGTGCATAGATCCCAAAGCCAGTTAAGTAATTTTGGCACCTGAGGCAGAAAATCCCACATGCAACCCCCCCGGCAGTGAATACAATAGCAATGAATTAAACAACTCACAGTTTGTTGCTCTTTCATAAAGTCAGCTGCAGAGGTTGGCTGACTGCCTCATGATATGGTCGATCAAGAGGCTGCTATGGAGTGCAGAGAGGGGTAACAGTTAATAGACAGAAAAACAAATACTGGGTTAAAATGGCAAAACAAATATACTCCAGGTACTGATGTGGCCCTCCATAAATACATTAAAATGGCCCTCAGAGTGCTCTGAATTGTCCACCCAGCAAGTGGATCAACATGAATTCTCCATCTTCAAACACAGCTCAATCAATAGTCTATTTCTGTAGTTCGAGTCTTGCTGCTAACGTGTGTAGTCCATTAGTGTTTAAATTAGGCATGCGAGGAGCAAGAACTAAGTGTTTATATCTGTTTTTTATGTATAGGACAGTGAGAGATTTTACTTTCTTGGGCTCCATGATCACTGCAGATGGTGACAGCAGTCACGAAATTAAAAGACGCCTGCTCCTTGGGAGAAAGGCGATGGCAAACCTAGACAGCATCTTAAAAAGCAGAGACATCACCTTGCCAACAAAGGTCCGTATAGTTAAAGCCATGGTTTTCCCAGTAGTGATGTATGGAAGTGAGAGCTGGACCATAAAGAAGGCTGATCGCCGAAGAATTGATGCTTTTGAATTATTGTGCTGGAGGAGACTCTTGAGAGTCCCATGGACTGCAAGAAGATCAAACACATCCATTCTTAAGGAAATTAGCCCTGAGTCCTCACTGGAAGGACAGATCGTGAAGCTGAGGCTCCAATACTTTGGCCACCTCATGAGAAGAGAAGACTCCCTGGAAAAGACCCTGATGTTGGGAAAGATGGAGGGCACAAGGAGAAGGGGACGACAGAGGATGAGATGGTTGGACAGTGTGCTCGAAGCTACAAACATGAGTCTGACCAAACTGCAGGAGGCAGTGGAAGACAGGAGTGCCTGGCATGCTGTGGTCCATGGGGTCATGAAGAGTCGGACAAGACTAAACGACTAAACAACAACAATATGTATAGGACACACACATATATAGGCCATATTCTCAGAAAGGCAGGTTCCCAAACCATTGTCTCTCACTGGAGCTTGAAATTGCTAACTAAGATTTGGGGGAAACAATGTTGCTGTTGTTTTGGTGTTTGGTTTGACCGTTTGCTTTTTCTTGTAACGAACCATTTCAATCCTGTGCCTTATTTATGTTGCATTGTCTTTCAATACTGGCACAAGTGCCTAGTGCTTAGGATAAACCTAGCAGTGTGTTGGTGATCCAGCCTAGCGTTCTGTTCCCAGGAAACATCTGCAGCAAATCTGGGGAAGTTAGATAAGAATTTCCAAAATACTAGTTATTTTTTTCAAGGGTGGTGGTGATGGGTGACCTGGTTGAATTTCTGTAGGTAAAGTTCAGTAAACAACCCATACAGATAATGTTTGTGCAAGCTGAGATGCTCCATTATATATGGATGCTCTTAATTATACAGTGCAATGTTTCATTATAAATTATTGTAGGGAAAGATGAGGGTTGTTTTTTTTAAAAAAAAGTTAGGTGTTTATGTGTAAACTTCCAATTCCTGGTAGGAAAAGCTTTCAGAAGTTCAAGCTCTGAGGGGTGGAAATGTTCATTATGCTTGTCTGATAGTAATTTCTTACTAGAGTGAATAATGTCATGACAAGTTGTTCATTAACAGAGAGAAACAAAAAGGAGAGACGTCAAGGAAGCAAAATGTACATTGTGAGCAAGATATTGTTTGAATATTGGGGGTGGGGTGCATGCCATCCACCTGCTTTGTGGAGATGCAGCCTTTTTGTCATCATCCCTGGCACAACAAAGCCTAAGTGGCATCAATTTGTGGATATTGTTATAAGTTTGTGTGTGCTAAATGCCTGGGCTCAGTAAACGTTAGAATTTAATTACAGTTTGTGTGTTAAAATGGAATGTCAAACCTGTGTGTCTTAAGATGTGTGTTAAATGCTTTAATCCTTTGATTACATTCAGCAAACTTATTACATTGTGTATTAGACCTTTTCTAATCCTAGGGAATCAACATGTGAAAGGCTAATTAAGCCAGGACTAGCCTCCTGCAGAGGTGTTAGCATGAGGGTGCTGTGTCCTGTGAGCTGACTGGGGAGGCAGAGAAATGGCTGGTGTCTGTTGAAACCTAAAGCTGCATTTATGGAGGAGGCAAAACCCTTGTGTAATGCTGGGTACCCCCCACCCCCGGCTCAGATGTGTGTGTGTGTGTGTGTAGATAAACCACATACCGGTATCATATTGGCATATATCACAATCCTCTCCAACTGCCCCCAAAATGCCAGGACCATCACAAAAACCATTAAGCCACCATGGCTTCTCACTTTGTCACACAGAATCCTGAATTTCCATCTTTGTTAAGGTACACTAACTGGAAATGGCTTCATGTGGGGGGAAGCAGAGGGAAGAGGTACTTGCTGACTGAAGCCACCTCCTCCTCCTTTGCCACCTCCTTTGCTGCCTCTCCCGGGAGTCGGAGAAGGTGGGGTGGGGGGAAGGAGGATCTGAAGGATCTGGGTCTGAAGGAGGGAGCCAGGCAGCAGCAGCAGCACCAGTAGCGGGAGGAGGAAGGGGGAGCAAGGCAACAGGGACACCACCAATGTCTCCACCATCCCTGCTGTAGGAGGCTCTGGCCTCGCAGGCCCCCAGCCACCCATCTAGCTGGCCATGCCAAATAAAAATAAGGAGGAGAAAGTGAGCCAGGTCAAGCCTGTAGAGAGGGCGTCAGCTAGAGGAGACCCTGGGGAGGAGCAGGCCCTGGGGTTGGGGGGTGATGTGGAAGGGTGTAGCTGGCAGAGGGCAGGCAGACCTGTCAAGGGCTTGAGTTTGAGTAGTGGGGGCAAGGTAGTTATAGGGGTGGAGGGTGGGTGAGGAAGCTACAGTAACTGGGCTTCGGTGAGGGTATTGTTTGTATCATGAAAAACTTTAATAAAACTTAGCCTGCACCCCCCCCCCCCAAGCAGTGATACTGTTGTAGAATAGAATGTCCCTATTTTCATCTGAGGAATGTTAGTGGGCATGATATCATAATAAATGTATCGTAAAGAAACCACAGTCTTGACTGTGCCTCATTGTTTAAATGGAAACATAGACCCTGGGTAAGTGCGTCTGGAATTTCACACTGCTTGGATATTGGGTTGGCATGTAACCATTTTATCCTCTGTTATAGTTGCCCTTTCTCCCTCCCTGCCTCTCCTGCTGAAGAAGGGAAGGGATTTCTTTCTCCCCATCCTCCGTTTGATTTCATGCTTTGAGGTGCCGTGTGAATTGATGGTTCTCTATGCAGCTGGAGCAGGGAGGCTTCAGGGCTGGAATCATGGAGCTGGATGGAAGGAGCAACTGAAAACATGATAATAAACAACCAGGGACCAAATTGGGAATCAGCCAGTTGAGATGATGTTCACAAATTATGTCACAGTGAGTCTTTCTCAAATGAAAGAAAACAGCTGGAGTGGGACCTCTTCAGATGTAGCTAATAAAAAACAAGCACACCAATGACTCATTGACTGGCAGTGCTCATTCTCATTGTAGAACCGAAGCCTGGTAGCGCAAAGGATCTAGGCCTTGAGTTTTGTCCTCAGTGTCAGAGTAATAACATCTGCTATATCTTATCAGCCAATGTATCAACTTACAGCATTGCATTCATGGTGTATATTGTGAAACTAGTCTTACTGCTTTTGCCACCTGGCATACAGTTTCAGTTCCTGCTCCCTGGTGGAATCTAAAAAACGCTGTGAAAATGTTTTTTAAAAAAAACGTTTTGAAAAATATATTGAATTTGCCATAAGCTCACCATCACCATCTAGTGTCAAATTTGTATAATGCACTTAAAACGTTATACTTGCAGCTGTAAAGCTGAGTCCCTAGTTGTGGTGCACTTGACAGTGGATTGTGTTGGCCCCCTTGTTAGCTGGCAGGCTATGGCATTGGGCTACCATAATCTGCCCCATCCCCTGTCACACAAGAATATTCTATTTCCCTCTGTGGAATACTGCAGGATATGATACCTTCTGCTCTAGAAGGTAAGAAGCATGCTCCCTCCTTTCCTGCTTCAGTCAGGTGCAGACAGGAATGTGAGCTGTATTGCTCTATTAAGTTCAAAGTGCGGGCTGCTGTCATTCACCACTGAGTCACTTTCTGTGTAGAGACACATAAGCAAACTAATTCCAAAGTCCATTAACTTACTGGAAAGCACTAAAGCTTTTTATAATAGGCAGATTATCTCACCTTCAGAATGCAGAAATAAACCATTTCAAACCTATTGCCATCATATATAAAAGCATCCAGAATTCAAGATCCAGGAGAACAGTCCTTAGGTAGAAGCTGCCTTAAAACTTTGGGTTGAAGATCTTCCACAATTTTTAGTATAGGGAACAGTTAGGTACTTTATAATGTATAGAAGACAGCATGATGATTTCTCTACCTTTCAATTCGTCCCTAGCAGATTATTAACTCATGCTTGATTTGTTACATATTATTCATTTCTTTCAAATATTTATGCATCACCCTGTAGCAATGTATCCAGAGTGGTTTGCAAAGACATGATTTTTAAATATCAAACAAAAAATGTAGTTAATTGTAGGATGTTAAAATGATAATACATAAAGAAGCTTGGGAATACAAAGCATCTTTCTTTGGCGCTGGCAATACTGTAGTACTGGTGCCAAGCAAATTTATTGGGGAGGGAATTCCATAAATGAGGTGCCACCACCAATAAGGCCTTCTCTCTAGTTGCCACCTGCCTCACCTGAGATGCTTGGGAATCTGGAGGAGGGCCTCTGCAGATGACCTCAAGATTTGGGAGCATCTGTCTCTTCAGGTACTTTTCCCCTAAGGAATTCAAGGCAATGTACACATTTCTCCTCCTTGTTATCCTCATAGCAACTCTGTGAAGTAAGGTGGGCTGAGAGATATAAGTACCTCAAGGTCACCCAGTGAGCTAAATGACTGACTGGGGATCTGAATCTGGACAGTCTCAGTCCTATATAGCAATCTCACTACACTGATGGCCAAATTTCTTCTCCGTGTCTTAGAGATCAGCTACACTCTGAGCATGAGGAAAATCCACAGTTTATTCAAAACAATTGTATTGGGTACAGCCTCTGCTTTAGAGAATCCCTCAACCTTTTAGAAGTGCAAAGGAGAGAGGAAAGGAAGGCAGTGTTCTGTTTCACAAATGCAAGTCCCTTCTGCTGGAAGATGGATACCATTGGCTGTCATTCAGAAACTGGTTTGGTGCAAAAAACTATGCATGTTTATTTGGAAGAAAATCCCATTGAGTTTAATGTGACTGACTCTATTTAAATGTGCAGAGGACTGCTAACTTAGTGGATTCCATCAAAGCAGTCCTCACTATGCAAAAGAGCTCCACCCACTGCCAGTTCTATTTATCTGAAATACTATTGCTTCCGAAAACACAAGTTAAATGCACCACTGACCCGTTGAGATGGGGGGGGGGGAAGTGCTGGGGTATACATTAATGTAGAAAACAGCCCCCCAAGGGGAATTTTGTACATCCCAGTTCATATTTGTGCATCTCTGGGCATATTCTGGTGCTCTGAGAGTGCTTGCAATAGAGTTGTTTTAGCTGTTTTCAGAACTACATCTGGAGATTAACCCACTCTTAATCCTCCTTTGTCCTTGAATATATTCACTCCACATTAATACTATATGTATGCATGCAGGGTTCCATAAAAAGATAGCAAAGAAAATAACTGGAGGCTCTATATATGTTAAAATACAAAACAGGAAAGATATGCTATTAGGATAAGAAGCTGAAAATCCGTTAGGCGGGATAACTTTGATAATGTAATACAGACAGACAGGAATAGGATGCCATGATTATGTGCTAAGAAGGTAAAAATGTTTTGAGAGGTGGTATGTGAGCAATGAGGCAGGGCATTTGAGTTTGCAAAATAATAGGATAGGGCAATGGGAGGAGAAAATCAGTAAGGATTGTAAGTAAACGAAAGCTTACAAAATAGCAAGAGTTGGTTTAAATTCTGCATTGTTCTGCTAATAGTCTTTGACAAAAGTGGCTTGGAGGCACCTGAGGGTTTCATAAAATCCTATCCACCATTACCCAAGGGCTTGAAAGAATCTCTCTTTTGTTCAGAACAAAGGTATTTTGTCACACTAAAAATAGTACAGAATAATGAATTAAGCAAAGGTAGGATGCTCTGGCACAATTTAAAGCATTTGTGCCTTCCTGTTTTTCTCGTGGAAAAATAAGATCCAGAGGAGTGTTAAAATGACATGCAGACAACATTATATGTGTGTAGCATTACAAGAGATTATTAAATGTGACTAATGGTAGTCGCAGAGGTAAGCCAACTGGTGCCTTCTGGGTATTGTAGGATTCCACCTTCCACTATCCCTGACAATTAGCCATGCTGGTTGAGCATGATGGGAGTTGGAGTCCAAGACAATCTGGAGGGCACCATGTTGGCTATCCCATAATATAGGTAATATTATCATCATAATTGGCAGGGAGGGTTTCCTTTGCCCTATGTCACCATTACCACTACCCTCGTAAAATCACAACGCTCATTTCTGGAGCAGGAAGCCTTCCTTACTCATGTGCGCGCCCAGCACTGTTTAGAACTCTGGAAAACCAGGAGTCTAAATCATGCAGGAAGCCTATGAGATCAGGCTTCCCACTTTAGACGTTCTCTCTCCAAGAAATGGAGGGCACCAGGGGGCAGAGCTAACATCACATGGCAGATCTAGAATGCCTGAATTAAACTTGAATGTGGCATTTGAGCCACAGACTGATCCTTTCCTTGTTTACTCATGAGTAGATCACATCATGGTTCTTATTCCCATGTAGGTATGCACATAATTATATATGTTAATGTTCTGAAAGAGTGAAAGGCAAAACCCTGTTGTTGCTGCTTTTTTTAAAGGAGTGACAGAAATAAACACTTGACCCTATTAATAGCTTGGTAATAGATTGATCTCCATCACTGCAGAGTTACTTTATGGAAGAGATCCAGAAGAAGGCATTTAATAGTTGGAATGTTATGTGTAAAAGAAAAAGGTAGGTTACATTGCCTGGGGATTTAGTATAACATAAAATAATATATTTTCAACAAAAATGTACATTGAAAACATTCCAATAGTCTATGCTTAGGGTCTTGAAGAGACAGATATTAAAACTGAGTTGGGGATGTCAAAAGTCCAAGCATTCCTTCTCAATTAAAATGCTGAGATGAGCATTCCTGTGTGAAGAGCACAACTGGAACTTACTTCTGCTATTGTTTGGGTTGGGAACCTCAGGCCTGTGGCCTGGAATAGATCCCAGTTTTGCCTGTGATGCCCTTTCAACCGAACCATGCTCACTTGCCCAACACCAGATGCCATATGTCTGGATGGCTACAGGGTCTCTGGGCCTAAACTCTGACACCTGTTTTTAGTGCCAGGGCATGGGGAACCTTGCAACCAGGGATTAGAGGGGAAGCATCCAGATCAACAGGTGCTGTTTCGGACAAAACAAACTTGTGTCCTGCCATCTTCCCTGCACCCTATCACATAAACCAAACCTTGACAACAAGCTTAGAAATACAACTGTGGTCTACCCCAAAAACTCACAACCTGCTCAAAGTCATTGTGTTAATGACATTTGCTAAGGAAGAGCTTTTTCTTTCTTTCTTTCTTTCAAATAACCTTTTCAGCACAGAAGGGGGCCTTGTTGGGGTCCAAAGCAAATGTCATGAAAGCACTCTCTTGCTCAACTTATCCACCTCTTCTTTCTTGTCTGTTCATGGCCTTGGCAGCAACAGTGACTGTACTCCTGAAAACTTTAGGTTGCCAGGTTTTTCTTCTTTTATTCACAAAATGTGTGGACAGGAACCATTGTTTTCCATCTAGTTTAGCTTCAGGGAGCATCATGTAGCCAAATAAATTAGCTGTGTGGCATTATCCCCAAACCAAATCAGAGTGAGGCAATGTTTTTTGTCTTCACTCTGATTTGGCTTCATTGACAACCCTATATAGCCAATGAGATTTGGCTTGGTGATGACAAAACAAAACTGTACGCAGCAGGAGCAGAGAACATTTCCAGTCCTCCAAATTCCATTTTGCAAACAGGAGAGCAAAGCTCTCTCTCTCTCTCTCTCTCTCTCTCTCTCTCTCTCTCTCTCTCTCTCTCTCTGGTATATTTTGACAACCCCCAATTTAAGGCAATTTTTGTGGGAGGAAGTTTCATTGTAATTAATGGGACATGCAGGATCAGCCTTAATGGTTCTCAATTAAAAATAATTCTTACAGAAATAGTTTTTGCAAACCTGTATAAATATTTCATTCCTGACCTAAAATTTAGATTTCTGATCTTTTGGATACAAAGATTTTAGAAGAGAGACCAAATGTAAGGTGGGGTTGGAAGCACTGATCTGCACTGCATAAAGTTCATTTTGGAGCAAGAAGCTGCAAAGGTTGCAAATGCTTAGATCTGTAACTTCTTTCACAATCTTGTCCCCTTGACCCTTACCTTGTTTTCTAACCATGTACCTCTTTACAGCCTTGTACTCAAAGTTACCACCTTATCCTTTCTGGCAACTATCAGAAACTGTGTTCGTTGCATTGTGTCTACCTTTTCCTTGAAAGGTTTTCTTCAGTGCCTGAATATGCTCCATCTTCTTCTGCGCAATGCTGAGCTTATGAGATCACCAACCTTTCACATAAGGAATTGCCCTATTTCAGAAACAAGACTTTTATTGAACTCATGGGTATACATCCAAGGCTTAGTACACAGATGATACACATAACCGTCATGGACTGGTTGGGCACAGAGGAATGGTGGGAGGAACGAGCTGGAGAACCCAGCTCCTGACCAACAGGGTGGAAGCCAGTTCCTTATGCAATAATCTCTCTTGCATAAGGCTACTCCAGTTGCATAGGAGTCACATGTGTCTTGCCAACCAGGTGGGAAAGATCCATGTAATTGACTGAGATATTGGTCTGAATTTTGGTTGCCAATTCATTTCTGGGCCCAATTCAAGGTGTTCACATTAGTGTTTAAAGGCCCCAATGTCTTATGCTTCAAATATCTGAAAGACTACTTCCTTTGCTACAGACACTCTTGGGTGTTGGGATTATTCACGGGGGCCCTCTTTGTAGTTCTACCACCTTCAAAAGCTAAAGGAATGGCTGCCTGGTAGAGGCCATTCTCTGTTCCAAGTTCCAAGGCTGTGGTAGTCCCTCCCCACCAGGTGCATATGGCACTTTCAGTATATAGTTTCTGCTGTATGCTGGAGATGAACCTCATTACCCTGGCCTCTGACACCCGAAATATGTTTTTTCAGAACTCACCATATTCCTGTAATTGCAATTTGTTCAAACCGCTTTTAATATTCAATTTTACATGGTTGTAACCTCCCACAGTTAACTGTTGTTTAGGGTTGCCATATTTCAAAAAGTAAAATTCCTATCACACACAAAAAGACCCCAAGATTGTTGAGTTTTATTTGGGAACAAACCCAAATTGTTGAGCTTCTTTGGGGAAACCCCAAATTAGTGATTTTAAGCTTTTAGAGCTGTTTCTGCTGCTTTTTTCATTGCCATACATCTGGGTTTCCCCTGGCATTTTACCATTACGGCAAAATCCCCCCTCCCCGACACCATTTTTACAACTGAAAACCAGGACATGTCAGGATTTTTCCTGACATATGGCAAGCCTGCTGTGGTTACCTGCTGATAACCCACTGTGGGACCTGATGATGAAGGGTGGGTTAATTAATTGAAACAACAACAACAACACAAATTCTCCAGTAGTGTAGGGCTGCGTGAGGAGGAAGTGACTCTGTGTGTATCTAGGTGTTGAAATATGTCTTTAGTTGTGGATATCTGGGTAAATGATTAGAATTAATGAGATAAAGGTTGTCATTCTTCCCATTTTACCCATTTCCCCCCCGAGTAAACATGCCTAAGATTGTGCTGCAAGTTCACAGCATTATGTCGCTCACACACAATAACTTTCCTAGGCAATCCGCAAACCGAAACAAGTCATTCTTTGAAATACGAACTTCACTGAATTTTGCAACAAAGTTCTCCAGTCGCGTAATGGACACATATATGCATATACTTTGGGAAGGTATATTGATGAAAATAACATACGGATATGTATTGTACTAGGGGAAATTGCTTTTCAGAAATGTGTATATTAGTCAAAGTTGCACACAAACAACAGGTGCATATTGTGGGAAATCAGCACTGATGAAATTTCACGAGGACTTCTTCTTTTAATTGCAAATAGATGAGGAAATATGGAGAACTGAACTTAAGACTGGAACAATGAGAACTGAAGAGAAGCCTAAATCTATGAGTACAGGTAAGAGTCGACCTTGAACTTGGGTAGGGCCACAAGGAAGGGAGTGTGGAGCTGAGATATCCATACATGCTCTTCCCTCGCCTTCTGTTTCTTTAACCCCAACTATGAATGCGTGAATAAGGCTATTTCCTGATTTTTGTTATATTAACCATTGATGGTCAGATCAGAGAAATAAATGGGAGAATTAACAAACTGAGTGAAAAGCACCCAGATACTAGGGCTCTGCATGTGGGCTAGTTTTTGTATGAGAATTGAGCTGAGAAAGTGGAGAGCTCTCAGGGGACTGAGTATAAACCTTAAGAACGATCAAAGGATTTGAAAATGTGAATCCACTTCATGAACATGAAAACGGCTGTTCATTATTTCATCTCTACTTTTACCCTTCAATTACCAGTCCTAGGCTGAGGACCATGGCAAAAACTCTGCTATGCTATGTCTCCTTTGTTTGAGTGTGTTAGAGAAGAAAACTTGCCATTTCTTCTTCTTCCGGAATGCATATTAAAGATGTATCAGGAGTCATGTGAGGGAAAACTGATTAGAAATCCTGTCAGCCGATAACTCTCCATCTTCCCTTCAGCGATATGTATCTCCGAATGTGTTTGATGTTATGAAATGCATTTTGGTTAAATGCTGGAATGCCGAATGGGCTGTCAATAGCCTGAAGGGATGCTACATTTAAGGCATGAATCAATTCCTAGAATCTTTAAAAGTGGAAGTGTAGGGAATTAAAGTGCCTAAGGGCACAATCCTAAACATTCTTACCGGGAAGGGAGCCTCATTGAACTCGGCAGGGCTTACTTCTGTGTAAACATGTCTAGGGCTGGGCTGTAAATATGTTATTGGATAAAACAGGAGATTTTTAAGGTCACTTTAACTCTCTTGTTGAGATTTCTCTCTCTCTCTCTCTTTTTAAGAGCAGCCTGCAGGTACAGCACGTTCTACATCAGCCAGCTAGGATGAAGCAATATTGTAAAAATAGTCCAGAAGCTCTAATAGTGCAGCATTTTGCCACTGGAGACATGCCTCATACCCATTAGCCAATCATAGCATCACAGGGATGTAGAACTGGTGCGAAGTGAAAACAGGGTCAGTCTGAAATGTCAGGGTTGAAAAACTCGGATCCAAATAGCTTTGAACTTTGGGGATTAGGAGAGGTTGTGGAGATGTTAAGAAACAGCACATTATTGAAGGAAAAGGTGATAATTGTGATCCCTGGTTTGTTTCAAGGCTACGTCTTACAAGTAGTTTTTCAGTCTTCTATTTTCCTGAAGTCTGTTCATCACTGGGATTTGGGTTTTCATTGTGTAAGGTGCCACAATATTCCAGGGAGCCACAGAAGCACAGATAGGAATCTATTTTCTATCAACTCACAAGAACTCTGTATTAGTATCTATAATAGCACTGGATTGTTTGCTATTTGATGAGGGTTAGGAAATCTCACAGCTATGGCAATACTTCTTGGAGCTATTGCTGCTTTTCAATGCTCTGATGCGGGCCAATTTCTCTTCATGCAGGATAGGTCACAATGACTACACAGAACATCTACAGTAGGTTCATAGGCAACATGCCAGTGAATACTAGCTGATGGAAAACAACCAGTGGTGTAGGCTGTTGCTTTCAAACTGCCACTTATGGGCTTCCCCAATGCATCTGGGTGGCCACTGTAGGAAGCAGCATGCTGAACCTCGATGGTCCTGTGTTCTGTTATTCTTATTCTTACATTTTTATGTAGATATCTGCATGAATGTGTTGCACCATCTGTAAACAGAGGCACAGTGCATGCTTTAGATTTGAGGACTGGCTAATATGGGTGTGATCCTGCCAACCTAGCAGTTCGAAAGCACGTCAAAGTGCAAGTAGATAAATAGGTACTGCTCCGGCGGGAAGGTAAACGGTGTTTCCGTGTGCTGCTCTGGTTCGCCAGAAGCAGCTTAGTCATGCTGGCCACACGACCCGGAAGTTGTATGCCGGCTCCCTCAGCCAATAAAGCGAGATGAGCGCCGCAACCCCAGAGTCTGCCATGACTGGACCTAATGGTCAGGGGTCCCTTTACCTTAATGTGGGTGTAAAGCTGTACCTAAAACACATTGCAGTCACCCACACCAGCAAGTTCTTTTCCCACCAGATCCATCCAATGCAGAACAGGGGGAGTGAGGTTGGATTGTGCCACTCTAACTTCTCCTTTTGTTCCTCCCTCCACGTTTCTACACTAACATGGATCTGAATCAAAGCTCAGAATTTGCTTTCTTATGTACTTTGCAAGCTTTTTCTGTACCCCAATCTGGAGCAGGATCTTTGTGTGTGTGGTGGGTGGGTAGGAGGGCTTGAACCTTTTGGTCCTCCCCTGGGTCAGCACCCCTGCCTTCTATTTGCAAAGGAAGGAAAGTTCCCATTCACTTCAATGGAAGTTCTCCACAAACAGCTCCCCCTGCAGTTATAAGGGGTCTGATTTCGATCGAGACCACAGCTGAGGGCAAAGTGTGAAAGCCCCACCCCAACCTCCACACCAGGGTCCTGATTTGCACAGCCCCCTGTCCCGGGCTGGAAATTTATGAAACAGAAAGCTTGCAAACTGCATGATAAATGTCAAGTGTCATTTGGCTTTAAAATACCAAAAAAAGAAGAAGCTTGCACTCAAGGGCAAACTGTGTGATTTATGCTGCCTAGTTTTATGGATGTTGATGTTTTACAATGTTTTATCTGCTGTTTTAGAGTTTTATACCTCGTACATTATTTAACTGTTTTCTGATTTTTTTTCTGCCTGCAGAACTGTTTTGAGAGCTTCATGATGAAAAGTGGCAAATAAAAAATATATACAAACAAACAAACAAACAAACAAACAAACAAACAAACAAACACCACGCATGGTTTGGCTGCTAGCATGCTGGCTGGTGATGGTCCTGCACCATAAGTAATAAAAATATGGCTCTCTAGTGTCATTGTGTACAAAAACTGGCAGAAAGGATGGACATTTCTGGGTTTTTTTGTACCCCATGTAATATGTCCATAGGAAATCCATCTATTGATTTCAATCTGTGGCAGATTTGTTTGAGTTTTTCTTTTCTTTTCTCTCTCTTTAAGAATCCCTGCAGAGCCAGATCCCAGTTTCTGCTCCTTCCCAGTGGGTGGAAGCCTTTAAAGGAGAAGTCCAGACTGGAACTTTACACTCTACTTTTTCTGTTAGGTTTCTCCAGGCTATTTGCCAGTGTTGATGGAAAGTTGTGTGTGTGAGATACCCTGTTGTAGGTGTTCCAGTTATGAGGCCCCTGGTTTTATGAGCCCCTAACTGTCATGCTGTGGCAGGATGTTGGGCTCCGGGTTGGTATCCAGAAACTCTGTCTCTCCATGGTGGCTGGTGTTCCTTGGGACTGAAGAGGTGGAAGGCAGCCAGAGCCAATACAGGCTGAGCCAACAAACTCTAGTTTTGCCCTTTTCCTGTTCTCTCTTGCTGAGCTCTACAAGGACAAAACTGAGACTAAGGAGAAGGAAGCTGAAAGGCTAGCCCCTTGTTACAAGTCATATAGTAGTCAGGCAGATACTGGCTAAGCGTGGGTGTGAGGTTGATAGGAGAGTGTCTCAGTTGCTCTAATGGACCAGCCACCACTGTTGCCTCTGGTATCACTATCCTGATTGGCCCCTACTAATGCGGCTCAGAGTTCTAGCTGCTGTTCAGAGTGGGGGCTCATGGTGACAAGATGGGGCTACCACATACACCCTTCTAGGCTAGTCTTCTACTTTCTTCTTCCTGGCAAAGTGCAAGGGGAAACACACTCCTGGTAATCTATTTTGACATCTTTCGAAAGCTTGCTCATAATTAAATGGGAGAAATGGTGATTAAAAATTGTGACCATAAGGTTGGTATAAATTGCTTGGTAAACAAATTAATAACAAACTGTCAAACAGGGAGGAGGCAGTTAAAAGTAGTGTGATGCCACATTTATCATTTTCCCCCAATTATTTCCATGACAAATCTTTGCATTATTTTTTTAAAAAAACCTTCTTTTATCGACAGCTCCCCTTACATAGAACTTGCAAAATAGCCCCACATTGGCCATTTCTCTTCCCATATACTGCCTCCCTTTTCATCAAATTCAGACTTGTCTGTTGGACACAGGCAGCTCACCACCCTCAGGGTGGGGCTTCCAGAGCATATTTATTGCATTGCATTGAATTTATATCCCACCTTTTCTCGAAGGAGCATATGGTAGGCATATCTAGGTTCTGGACCTGCTGGTCACTTTGCCACACTGGGCTTGCATGGATTTGATGTTGAGAGAGGGCTGCTTGCTTGTGCTGGACGAGTTGCTGGCATAAGTGCTAGTATCCTTGGACTGAGCTGAAAATTTTACTGCCATCACAATGCATATAGACCCAAAGCATCAGCATGCTTAGATAATACGTGAAACAGTGGCATGCATTGTGCAAATTTGATATTAATAGGAAGGTACCTTTTATACACAATCCTTTTTCAAAAGGGAACAGTGTTTCCAAGAAGAAAGGCACGCCTGCAATATGTATCCTTAACTAAACTGCTTTTGTCTCTCCTATATCTATATATGTATTGCTTGCACAGCCCCAGGTGTGCTTTCTTGTTCTTCCTGCTTGCCATGTTTCTCCTATTTGTGTTGATCGACTCCCCCTCCCTCCTTTTTCGGTATGTGCCTCCAGGGCTTCTAACCTTGTCATGAAAATGCTCCCTTATTGTTTAATGCACTCTGCTTCCCTTGCTTCCTGCCTTTTGTCTTTACAAACCCCTCTGCGATCTGTGCCTTTGTAAGAAAATGCACGGCGTGTGCGTACAACCTCTCTGCTCCTTGACAATGCACGTCAGCACTGTACATTTTGCTCTCCCATTTAAAAATAACCCTCCTTACATAGCATATAGCACATTAACCCAGTATGGTAAAAGGGAGGATTGTGGTAGAGAAGAGAGGGCCAATGTATATGCTGCTTTGGTGACATGGGAACAGAGAGCCTTAAGAAATGATCAAATTCATCACGTGAGTAGGCTCTTCTTTGTTGTTTTTGCTGCAACCAACTAACACAATGACTTCCTCTGGAACTTGGTAGCATGGTAGCTGCTTAAAAAACAACAAGGTTCTGTATGCTCAACTCCCATATGCAAGTATGAGTCCATTCTTTGACATCTTCTCCACCCATGGTGTGCCATGCATCAGAATCTCCCCACTGTTTTCTATAAAGCTTATTCCCAGGTGAGCCAGTTTAGATGGGACTTTTGGATCCCTTCCAGGACTTTGATATTTCAGGATATTTGGTTGGGGATTAATTTTAGTATAATTGTTCTGTTCCTTTTGTTGTTGTTTTATTGGTTCTGTAAAGTTTGTGTTTTGTTTTTAAGGGGTGGGATCAGGGCTGCCTGGGAGTGGGGCCCCAGCCAACATGATGGCTGGGACAAGTTCCACGGGGGGGGGGGGGGGGGAAAGCACTGGGACATCCGATCTCAGTGATCATGGGCAGGAGGCAGAGTTACGCTAAGACCAGACCATGTCATTACCAAGGAGGCAGGTTTAGTCGTTGTTTGAAGACTATCTCTACCTCTGGGTCTGGCCTTGACCAGATGGATACTGGAATCAACAGGGGAAACCCACATGACCTAAAGGTGTTGCTGTGTAATGCCAGGTCAATGATGAATAAAACCACTGCCATCCACGACCTGATTGTGGATGGAGGATTTGACCTGGCATGTATGACAGAGACCTGGTTGGAGGAAGCAGATGGGCCTGTCCTTGCCGCTGCTTGCCCACCAGGTTTCTCTTACGCACAGCAACCCAGGTCATGTGGGCGGGGGGGGGGGGTTGCAGTGATTTTTAGGAAGTCACTAGCTTGCACCAGGCATCCTACTGGGAAGATCCAGTTTTCTGAGTTCATGTTCTGGAAGTTGGGCAATAGGGGCAGTACAGGATTCCTTTTGGTGTACAGACCTCCCCGATGCACCAAGGATTCCGTGTCCGAGCTGCTTCAGGTCATGGCGGATTTTCTCCTGGAGACACCTAGTTTGGTTGTCCTAGGGGATTTTAACATCCATGCCGACACGACCTTACAAGGGGCTGCTCGGGACTTTGTGGAAAGCATGGCCTCCATGGGGTTGTCCCTGAATAAGTTTGGCCCAACTCATAGTCATGGACATGCCTTAGACCTGGTGTTCACCTCTAGTGACGTGGGTGATCTGACACTAAGTAAAAGTGAAACAAAAGAAGTGCCATGGTCAGATCACTTCCTGGTGCAACTGGACTTCTCCGCGACCCTTCTGCTCTGCAGGGAGGTGGGACCAATTCGGATGGTCCGCCCCCGCCACTTAATGGATCCAAATGGTTTCCAGAGAGTGGTAGGGGATGCTTTATCCCATGTTGATGGCCTTTCAGCTGATTCCCTGGTGGCCCGCTGGAATGCGGAGTTAACCAGGGCTATTGACTGTCTGGCTCCGAAGCGCCCTCTCCGATTGCATGGAGCCCGGACAGCCCCGTGGTTTTCTTCGGAGCTGAGGGCGATGAAACAATCGCTGAGACGGCTAGAGCGTTGGTGGCAGAAAACTCACTCCGAATCTGACTGGACACAGGTTAGAGCTCAATGTTGAGCCTACCAAGTGGCGATAGCGATGGCGAAAAAGACTTTCTTCACCGCCTCTATTGCATCTTCCGAAAATAGTAGCAGGAGACTCTTTCAGGTGGTTCGCAATTTAACGGAACCACCTTTACCACCGGGGCCTTGTAAAGACCCCAAGATCTCCTGCAACGATTTTGCAAAGTTTTTTGCAGATAAAATCACTCATATTTGGAAGGAGCTAGACACCACTGTGGGAGCAGGGCTGGGGCGGGAGAATGCTGGAGCTCTGTCTGGTCAAGTTGCATGGAATCAATTTTAATCCGTTTTTTAATCCGTTACCCCCGAGGATGTGGACAGGCTGCTTGGATGTGTGAAACCAACCACCTGTCTCCTTGATCCTTGCCCATCCTGGCTAATAAAAGCAAGCCGGGAAGGGCTGGGCGATGGGCTCTGCGGGGTGGTGAATGCTTCCCTCTGTGAGGGAACATTCCCAGATCTGCTGAAAGAGGCGGTCAATAAACCGCTTCTTAAAAAACCATTTTTAGACCCAGCCAGTATGACCAACTATCGTCCAGTCTCAAATCTTCCATTCTTGGGCAAGGTGATTGAGCGTGTGGTTGCTGAACAACTCCAGGCACGCCTGGAGGATGCGGACCATTTGGATCCCTTCCAATCAGGATTCAGGCCTCATCATGGGACTGAAACTGCCTTGGTCGCGCTGGTTGATGATCTCCGGCAAGCTAGGGACAAAGGTGAGAGTTGTTTCCTAGTTCTGCTGGATTTCTCAGCGGCCTTTGATACAATCGACCACAACATCCTTCTGGACCGTCTAGAGGGGCTGGGAGCTGGGGGCACTGTTATACAGTGGTTTCGCTCCTTCCTCCTGGGCCGTGTTCAGAAAGTGGTGGTGGGGGATGAGTGTTCAGACCCCTGGGCCCTCACTTGTGGGGTACCTCAGGGTTCCGTCCTCTCCCCCATGCTTTTTAACATTTATATGAAGCCGCTGGGAGAGATCATCACGGGGTTTGGACTGGGTGTCCATCAATATGCAGATGATACCCAGCTCTACCTCTCTTTCAAATCAGAACCAGTGAAGGCGGTGAAGGTCCTGTGTGAGTGCCTGGAGGCGGTTGGAGGATGGATGGCAGCTAATGGATTGAAGTTGAATCCTGACAAGACAGAAGTACTGTTTTTGGGGGACAGGGGGCGGGCTGGTGTGGAGGACTCCCTGGTCCTGAATAGGGTAATTGTGCCCATGAAGGACCAGGTGCGCAGCCTGGGAGTCATTTTGAACTCACAGCTGTCCATGGAGGCGCAGGTCAATTCTGTATCCAGGGCAGCTGTCTACCAACTCCACCTGGTACGCAGGCTGAGACCCTACCTGCCCGCGGACTGTCTTGCCAGAGTGGTGCATGCTCTAGTTATCTCCTGCTTGGACTACCGCAATGCGCTCTACGTGGGGCTACCTTTGAAGGTGACTCGGAAACTACAACTAATCCAGAATGCGGCAGCTAGACTGGTGACTGGGGGCGGCCGCCGAGACCACATAACACTGGTCTTGAAAGACCTACATTGGCTCCGAGTACGTTTTCGAGCACAATTCAAAGTGCTGGTGTTGACCTTTAAAGCCCTAAACGGCCCCGGCCCAGTATACCTGAAGGACCGTCTCCACCCCCATCGTTCTGCCTGGATGCTGAGGTCCAGCACCGAGAGCCTTCTGGTGGTTCCCTCATTGCGAGAAGCAAAGCTACAGGGAACCAGGCAGAGGGCCTTCTCGGTAGAGGCGCCTGCCCTGTGGAACGCCCTCCCATCAGATGTCAAAGCGATAAATAACTATAAATAACTATCTGACATTCAGAAGACATCTTAAGGCAGCCCTGTTCAGGGAAGTTTTTAATGTGTGATATTTTAGTGTATTTTTGGTTTCTATGGAAGCTGCCCAGAGTGGCTGGGGAAACCCAGCCAGATGGGCGGGGTACAAATAATAAATTATTATTATTATTATTTGATCCTGTGTCAATGGCTTCATTCCAAAGAAAACTGAATCCTGGGTAAAGTACTTGGAACCCCTAGAGTCTCTCAGCACTTGGAGATTGGGTTGGAGTCCAACAATATAAATACAATTTATATTATTTATCACATTTTTATCTCACTGTTCCTCCAAGTTGCTCAGAGTGGTATATATGCATGCAGATGTGACGTGTTGTTCACTCCATGAGGCAGGCTGGCCTGCAGCCTATCCATCATTTGTATTTTGCATCTGAGGGGGGATTTGAACCTAGCCAACCCTGGCTGCCATCCAGCATTCTTGCAACTGTGCTTATGTTGGTTATCATTGTGGTGAAAGGAAATCTCCATCAAGGGGATTGAGTGGTATTACTGACTTCCTTCAGAACGAGAGAATAAAGAGCAGCTCCTGGTTGCTGATCTCCCACAGCCAACATGGGCAGATGGGCTTCCCATTTTGGTCTGGCCTTCTGCCAAATCGCCTAGACCTTTGGACAGGTGCAGCAGTAAATCCTGGCCTCCCAAGGAGCAGGCCAATTACATGGGATACAAAAAAAGAAAGGGCAAACACTACGTTATGTAAAAGGAAAAATAATAACCCTTTTAGGAGAGCACGGATTTTAGAAGCTGATTTTGTCGGATAATTTTGTCTCAGTCCACCATTCTGTGGTGATTTCCAGATGGGTGGCCACTATCCCATCTGTCTCTTTGAAGGCGATTCCAAAATGCTTCTCTTTCAGGTAATTAAGGGGACCAGGGATTAATGAGCAACTTTCTTCTACCCTCTGGCTCACTGAAAAGCGGCTTTGCTCTGAAGAAATGCCTTAGGGAATTGATGTAGCAATCAACACCAGACTGGTAGGGCTACATTTCAAGAAGGCATGATAGGCTTTCCAGAGCCTTGTAGGGCAAGAAGGGACCTGCAGGGCATTTCCCTCACTGCACAACCCACATTCATCCACAAGACAGTGGTGCCAAAAGCAGATAATAGGTGCAGCCACGAGGCAGAAAGCCAACAGGCCCTTTAGGGTAAGAATCAGTTGAGGCAAAACAAGCAAGGAAAATGTGTTTCTGTATATAGCTAACCTGCCAATTATAAAATAAACCAAAGTGCCAGGTAGACACACATATTCATGGCCAATAATGAGTTGTAGTTGTTGAGTGGTGCCACCATGCACATTACCTCCTTGCAACAGCCATGATACAGTTTACTGGGAGGGGCGAGGTGGCAAGGATGGTATTGTGCGTATTCACTGATGGGAGCACTGGATTTGCTCTGTTACTGCATCCATACAGCGCTGACATCTTCAGGTTTCTTGCCCCCTAGAAGCTGCAGTGATGCTGTGGCCAGGAGGTCAGGTGCGTGATAGTACCCCTTCCTGCTGGTCATTAGTGATAGTCTGGCAAAATTCTACTCTAGGGAGAATTAAGAAATAGACCTTATTTTTCTGGGACATTGTCATTAATGTTGTCAACAATGTTGTCAACATTGTTCCCAAATTTCAGTCATTTACCATTTTCAGTTTTATTTTTGTACACAAAGAGTGCCTAGGAAATAAGAATAAGAATAAGAATACCCTATGAATCCTGGCAGATTCTTATGTTTGGGCTGATTTTTTGTCCCTGGTCAGGGAAGTGCCCATATATGGAGATTTCTTCCCAAAAACAAAACAAAACAAAACAAAACAAAACAAAACAAAACAGCTTAGGGGGGACAGATCCCAAGAGGTCTATTGATTGTTGCCACTGGGATGATTTCTGGCACAATCAATGGCATTGGGTTAAAAATACCCCATTGGTTGTTTTGAAACAAAAGGTGATCCAGGGAAACAGCCTTAAGTGTCCATAGATTTCTATTCTACATGCACTGACATTTGGCTTGGGGAGGTAAAATACCCTAAAATTATTTGTGCACTTTTTATAATTTTGGTTTATAAATTAAGAAAAAAGGCGAAATAGTCAAAAGTGCCTAGGTAAGGACAGAATTTTGGGTTGTGCCAGCTAATATGTGTCCTTAGGTCTGCATCCTTTGAGATGATGTGAATTCAAGAGTTTGGGGATAGAATGATTGGGCTGGGGGAAGAGGGTGTTTTAACCCCCACTCCCAAGGTCATTTTCCTCTCCAGAAAGGCTCATTTCCACTCTTGGAGTCTTGCTGGGAAGGCAGGGAAGAAACAGACTAAAAACAGCCTGGGAGGGTTTTGCAGGGAGTGAATTTTCAGCAAAGTCTCCTCTGTTTTTGTCCTTCCCCATTGCCCCCATATCAGTGTTAGGAAGAACATATGGATGCTTCCTAGTGCGTAGCTCCAGCTAAAGACTTGCATGCAGTCAAATTCCTTTTTGGATGGGTGCATTATCACTCATTTGCCATTGCCATTCATTCGCCATTTTAATGCTCTGCTGCATCCATCATGGATGTTGGCAGCATAGCACCACCATAGCATCAATCTGTCCTTTTTACCAGCATGATGTTCTGTTGAGTAGTGGAGCCAATGCAATGCAATATAGACCATAATGTTTAATTGGCCAAGCATTATTGTGGTCCACTCCCCCTGCACACCCTTACTATCTTTGGCTGAATGACCAATTGGATTAGGTCGTAGGTTTCCCTGTAGAAAGAGACTGTAGCTCTGCAAAACCACTTTCCCCAGTGCAGCTCTGGGGCAGCCTTAATAGGCATGGTTATGAGTCATCTGCTGAGCAAGAGGTTGGGAACTGTAGATTTCAGTAGTTAAGCTGGTATCTAAGTTGCTTTTATGGTTATTGAAAGGAGTGATAAAATCCTCTTAGCAGATCATGAATTTTATATACTGAATCTGTTTGATGGATGGAAATAATCATCTTATCTCAGTTCAATCTAGCTGTAAACTGGCTACCGTCCCATTTGTCTCTTGGGATATGTCTCCAAGCTCACTCAGTGCATCCAGTGCCTTTGAGGCACATGAGTCCTCCTCAGCTGAGCCTCCACAGACCTCTCCTCATAGCAGATGAAAGCAGTCTGACTGTGGATATCCTTGTCCACACAGCTGTGGGTAAGATGTGGAAACGAAATTCTGTGTGACCTCTGCTTTGAGGATGGGCACATGAAGGACTGCTGACTGCCTATTATTTTACTGAAATGTGAGTATGAGAGATGAATGGCCTGCCCTCCTGGGTGAGTCACTGTTCTCAGCATGCCTTTCTGAAGGCAGGAAATTCTGCAGTGTCTTTGCCTTGGGAGTGACTGAATGATGCAGCAAAATTACCTCCTGGAGGTCAGGGAAGTCTGATTGGATGGCAACAGTGCCAGAACTGTGATTCATGCAGGGATGAAACAGGGAGCCTCTTTGGACTTGCAGGTATCTTTATTGAATGCATTCATTGCACACTTAGAAGATTTTGTAATGGCACGCAGATTAGCAACAACAACTGTTGCTGTTTATTTCAAATATGCTTTCTAGGCAAGAACAATCCACCTAGAGTCTAGGCTAAAAAGGACATGGCCCTGGCCTCCATGCCTCCAGTAGTGATCCCTTAGTTATGGTGGCTATCCAAAATATGCCCTAACCACTCCTGAATTACTGGTCTAGACAATATCAAATTACTGAGCTGCCATGCGAAAACATTCCTCTTCAACCAGGCCTTTGCCTGATTAAGCAATCTATGGCATTTTAAATGTGTTGTGTGTGTGTGTTATTATTTGTTATTATTATGTTATGTATTTTGTGTTTTTATGTTGTAAACCACCCTATGATCTTTGGATGGAGGGAGGTATAACTATTTAATAAATACAACAACAACAACAGGAAATCATCATTGATACCGGATATGACAGGCTCTGGTTGGTTTGTACATGCATATGGGAATACTCTGCTGAGTGCTTGTGGCATATTTGTGTAATCCCTAAAACTGTATTTAAACTGGGCTATAGTCCCTATAGTCAAAAAGACATAGTAATACTACCTCTAATAATAATAATAGGCGGATCATTATTTTGAATCTATGACCATGATATTCACATACATTCAAGCCCTAAACCTATTCATACAAGCTACCTGGCCTTCAACCATATGTTTTAAGCTATTAGGTAAACCCACTTTGATTCACACTTGAAGACATTTTTTTTTTTTTTAAGAAGAGGATGAGTGCTGCTATTATAATGACAACAGTACTTTCAGAGTAATTAGTGTACTGCAAAAAGAGAGAAAGAGAAGTTAGGTTTATCAAGGGAATCTGAAGGGATAACCCACTTCATGATATATTTGATGCTATAATATAAAGCATTTTTAGTAGTGACACTTGTCCACAAAAGACTTGGAGAACTCACTTGTGGTTCCACCACTTGCAACCAATACACTCATCTCAAATGCACAGCAATAAATTTTTTTTATTGCACCTCACAAAGTATGGCGAGCTATAAAGATTTTATCACTATGCATTTGGGACAGCCATATTACATCACCACATATCCCCTCCATAAACATTCTGGCTCGCTATCTCTGCTAGCTGAGTAATCTTGTTCCATACAGATGGCTTCTGAAGTTAGCTGTAGCATTTAACTTATCACTGCAATATGGTTTGCTCTGCATTGTGAATTCAGCTTTATTTATTTTTTATGCAGTGCTGGGAAGGTCTATCACAATGTAGGAGAAGGACTTGCAACCAAACTTTGCACTGAGGAGTGTTTGGGTTCCAGCCCTCTATTCCAATATTCCTCAGGCTTCCATCCCCCCAAATCCCCCCTGAACACTTTTATAACCTCTATCTGTAAGGGCCCTGTGGGATGAACCTTGGGGGAAAAAAATCAAAGTGAAGAACATTTCTTTAGTTGGAACCACCATTATACAGACAAGTACAAAGTTGCCCACAAATAAATGAATGCATAAGCAATCTGGAGGAACCAAAGCGATGCCACAGATAGTTCCTCTGAGCCCAGGGAGAAGGTCTGGTAACGTTTGTTTGCCAACTTTGTAGTCAGCCAGTCCAAATGATCATCTAATCAACCAAAGTTCTGGTCACTACACAATTGCTCTCTCTGCAAAGAGCTTTACTCCCAAAGCAGTGGGACAAAATGACAAATAGCAACTTGGACATTGCAACTCAAAGGATGCGGCTGTGGTTCATTGGCAGAGCACCTGTTTTGCATGCAGAAGGTCCCTGGTTCAATCCCTGGCATCTCCAGGAAGGACTGGGAAAAGACTGCTGCCAGTCAGAGTAGGCATGGACCAATGGTCTGACTCAGGATGAAGTAGTTTCCTGTGATCCTTTGACATAACCCTGCACTCACAATACAAATATAACCAAGAATGCTAGATATACAAGAGCTGATTCCCATCTCTTTGCATGCATAAACGCATATTCAATAATGCATGTCAATGAATTCAATTTACCTTATACAAGGCACGAGTCCAGAAATAGAGTTCGCTTCTCCAGCGGAACAAGCTGACTTCCATCACTTTCCAGACCTTTCCTCCAGGACTTTGCCCCTACAGAGCCTAACCATGCAGGGGTGCATGTTGAACCCACTTTTATATACGCTCTATACAGCTGACTGTGCCCCCAAATACCCCAGTAATAAGGTCATTAAGTTTGCAGATGATACAACGGTGGTTGGTTTAATCACGGCTGGAGAGGGGGAGGCGGCCTATAGGAAGGAAGTTGAACAGTTGGGGGAGTGGTGCAGGGGAAAAAACTTACTCCTTAACTTAAAGGAAACAAAAGAGATCATTGTGGACTTTAGGAAACGTAAATTGAATATTCAGCCACTTATTATTGAGGGGAAGTGCATGGAACAGGTCTCGGTGTTTCGATTTCTGGGAATGGAGTTCAGATATGACCTAAACTGGGGAGAGAACAGCAAAGACCTGATGAAGAGAGCACAGCAGAGGTTATATTTTCTGAGAAGCCTCCGGAAAAACAATCTCTCAAAGGACCTGTTGATGGCATTTTACCATTGCACTGTGGAGAGTGTATTAACTTATGGTCTCTGTGTGTGGTTTGGGAGCTGCATGGCCAGGGGAAAAACAATGCTGTCCAGGGTTGTAAAGACTGCAGAGAGAATAATTGGGTGCACTCTTCCCACCTTAGATCAAATCTATGCGGTCAGGTGCCATAAGAAAGCGGCAGAGATAGCGCAGGATAGGACGCACCCCGGAAATGATCTCTTTCAGCTTCTGCCTTCTGGAAGAAGGTATAGGGTTATAAAGACCAGGACTAGCCACCTGAGAAACAGTTTCTACGCAAATGCAATTCTGGTTCTAAACGCAGCACAAGGAGTCTCTATAGCATATTGTATTTTAAAATGGGGTTTCAGAGTTTTTAGGGGTTTTTGAATGTTTTATGTAGATTTTCAATTTCATTGTTCCGTATGGGACAATGACAGTAAAGATATCGTATTGTACCATTTAGTTCATGGTGATATACATGCTCTGTTCTCACTGGCTTGGCGCTTGTACTCCTGAGTTACCAATTATGGCTGCGGATACGCTATAACTTAAAGTCATAGTCTTTCCCTCACAGAATTCTGGGAACTGTAATTTATACCTCACAGAGTTACAATTCCCAGCAACCTTTAACAAACTACAGTGCCCACAATTCTTTGAGGGAAAGAATATGATTTGATATATATATATATATATGTAAGCAACAAGGAACCATGTGCCCCATTTCTAATCCTTCCTTAGTTATTTTTATTATTTCATGCAAGATCCAATAATAATAATAATAATAATAATAATAATAATAATAATAATTTATTACTTATACCCCACCCATCTGGCCAGGCCTCCCCAGCCACTCTGGGCAGCTCCCAACACAACATTAAAAACACGATAAAACTTCAAACATTAAAAACTTCCCTAAACAGGGCTCCTGTCCCAGAGCTCCTATTTGATGCTGAAGCCATATAGTACTAATCTATTTAAAATACCTCTTCAGAAATAGTTCCTTTCTTTCAGCCTTAGGATTTGCACCCACTTGGAAAAAGATCTTCAACATTAAAATATATTCCATGTTATAATACTGTTTTAAAATTAACCACTGTATCACTAATCATTTTGCTATAAAGTGTTAATTTGGAAAAAGATAAAATATCAGAAGCATGATGAAGAGCAGGTGAAATTATTTCCCATCCTTAATCCAATAAAATACAGTGAATTATTGAGCACTTCACAGAAATTTCATTTTGTCTGATATGAACGATAGACTGTATATTTTCCCCCAATACCGAATATAGTTACCACTTTTGTCTCTTATAAGCATTTGTCTCTCATAAATACAGTATCAGATGAGTGGACTAAAATTACAAAATGTGCTTGCATAAAATTTCAAGTGCTACATATTTTCAAAAATGTATAAATGAAATGAGCTATGTTTTCCCAAATCCAGTTACTAGAGAAAAGGAGCTCTGGTTGGGCTTTAACCAGGAACATTTCAGGAATATTTCAGGTGAGGAACCTCCAGATGTCATTGAACTCCAACTCCCATCGTGCCCAGCCAGCACAGCCAATGATCAGGAATGATGGAAGTCATAGTCCAGCAACATCTGGAAGGTCACATTCCCGTCTGGAAGTTCCCATCCCTGGAATATTCTAACAAATAGGAGGACAGACACTTTTATGAATTTGATGCTGAGGTGGACATGAGTGACAAACTTCAGAGGTCAATCAGGCCTACTCACTGGGTGTTTTTATGGTAACAATTGTCCTTGAAAATGACAGTCATCCAGGAAGGATCTTTTAAAAGGAAAATATGTTGATAAACTAGTTGTCAGTATAGAGTGCAGAATCCAGCCCAGCTAACATTTAGGGAGAGCTGTAGACAAGGAGTCAAACACAAAGGTCAGCTACTCAGAGGGTTAAATCTGGCATTTTCAGTCCAAAGCCAACAAGCTAGGAGGCATGGTGTACAAAAGCCAAAACTGCTGTTTACTGAATTAAGGTCAGAGTATTGGTCCATTGAGTTCGTCACTGTCTACTCTGTATTGACTATCAGAGGTTGTCAGGGTTACACACAGGTGTATTTCCCAGAATTATTTGGAGTTGCCTATGATTGAAATGGGGACTTTTTGCATGCAAAACACATTCTCTTACTGCTGAGCTACAGCCCTTCCACTTGAATGAGACTGAATTCATGGTAAGGAACTAGAGAAATAGGAAGAGGGAGCAAGAGTAATCATGAGACTAGGCAAGCCTGGGCAAGAGAGAACACACCACAGGGAGCAACAGCCTCTCTCTTTAAAATGGGGAATAGCATTGCATCAGTCTCTTTGCTGACAATACCCTGTTTATGTTAGACAATTCTGACAAAGCTATCCAGTGTTGTAAGAGCAATTACATGACTTCAAAGAGATAGCAGGTCTTGAGGTGAACTATGAGAAATTTGGACTTACATGCGTACCTATCCTTTTGGACACCCAGAAAGAACTCTCTGGGCTAACCTTGAAATTTGGGTGCCTTAGATAGCCTGGGGTTCTTATTGTGAAAGAGATGTAACAATTGCAAAAGAGAAACCTTGTCCTTTTATTGCAAACTGTTTATTGATGTGAATGCTTGAAAATTTCTTGGTTGGGAAAGAATGTGTCACTTCAAATGGCATTGCTCCCCAAGTTCTCATTCTTATTTCAAACCCTCCCTATTCCTCTGAGTGAGCTTCAAAAGTAGCAGCACTTATTTGATATATTTTAATGGAAGAGGTGACAGACCTAGAGTACAGAAGGTCTGCTGAGGGTGGTTGCAGTGTGCTTCATCTACATATTATGAGACATTTCAGGTGAGACAGCTCATTAGGTTTATTTAGAATGGAAATGACATATCATGTGTATAAACAGAAGCTAAGCCTTGGTTTTGTAAATACTGGAGAACCATCCTTTCGCTTCTCCCAGAGTAGAAGACTTTGCTTTATTTCCTATCCATTTTTACAGTAAGTTTTGGGTGAAGTGGGCAAAACAGTTTGCTCATGATTTGTCTCTTCTGCTACCCTTTTTGAACCTCCTGAAATTTAAAGATTCTTTCAGTATCAGGGATTGAAGGCAAAGGGGGCTTCAAAGGATACTGTGGGATAATCAGCCTCATATAACCAACATGCTTAAACCTAATTACTACATGAAGGGGTTAATACCATAGAGTAAGCTGTCCTGCCAGGCTTAGTTGTCCACTTTCTCTCAGCTTGGGAGCAACTATGTAATCAAGCCTTTATTCAACCCCATAGTCTACCTGAGAAGCTCAACATGTGAAGAGGTTTGAGGTAATTGCTGCAACTCAGACCGCATGGCTCGCACAAGCCACCCTTGAGTTTCTGGATCTATACCAATAATTTAGGAACTCTGATCACTTTGTAACTAAGCTAAGTTTTACTGCCTGTGTAATCTTTTCTGAAGCACATGAATCTGACCTTTGGAGAGTTTGTAAGTCTGTAAGTAAACCATTTCAATTTCAAACTTACCAAACATGTGCTCTTTTCTATGCTGGGAGAAGTAGGAAACTTTGGAAAGAATTTTGTTAAGGAGACATTTTGGAACTCACTTTAAAGGGCACATTTTAAGGTTTTGCAGCCTATATTTTCATGCTTTACTTTGCTGCATGTTTTGTGTTTTTAAATCTCTGCAGGGGTTTTCTCACCAAAGAGTACTTGCCCCAAACTTGGATCTCAGCATCTAGAAATTCTCCTTTCTCTCTATATATTGCAGGACTTCTTTACTAGGGGCAGACCTTTAATATTGCAAGAGCTGGAGATTTAGCTGGGGGATCTCAATCAGGATTGGTTTCAGAAGGTGTAAACACAGTCTTTCATGACCATGTTGTCTCAAGCATATGGTACACTGTGCTCACTAATCCTATTGGAGAAACTGTGTGAGACTAGCTCTGGAATGACAAAAGGAGTGGTAACAGATGTGTATAAAATGATGACTGACCACCTGTATGGTGAGGGGGCAGTTTAAAGCAGCTGTGGAAAACAGACTTTAGGGGTGCAATTCTAGATGGAGATTGAAAGGCAATGTGGAAAGTTCTATGTAATAAATCTTTGTCAGCTAAGATGGAAGAATCCATGCTCAAGCTGGTGCATAGATGGCACTGGTCTGATTTTGCTGTCACCATAATGCTGGAGGGGGAGTCCGACCCCAGGTATGCTTATTCACCTCAGGTGGGAATGCCTAGGAGTGAACCAGTTCTGGTGATGTGTCTTTGCAGGTATTTCAGATATTTTTCATTGGGAGCTGGAGGCTGAACCAACTTTGGCCTTGCTATCTTTATTTTGAGGGCAAAACAAGTCCGTAGCATATAAAAGCTTGATAACTTACTTACTAGCAGCTGCCCAAATGGAGATCACTCGCCACTGGGAAGCTGCAGGGGAGTGCACATTAAGATGTGGTAGAGTTTGGGATTTGGCATTAGTTGATAAGCTCACACAAGAGATGTAAACGTCTCAGAGGTGACATAACACAAGGCACTTTTGACACTGATTGGTTTCCTTTTATTTCGTATATGAACTCCAGTGCAGGAGAACGTAAACCGGCTAATCTTCAGAGATCTTTTTGGAGGGATTATCTGTCCTGATGCGTTTGATATGCTTTGTCTGCCTCCTTGTAAACTGCTCTGACTACTCTATATACAGCCTCACATGTGGTGGCTTGTTATTGACCTATTGATCTGTTACTGTGGTCACAGACTGCTGTGTGGTATACAACCTGTAAACTGTGTTGTAAGTTTCTTATGCTGGGTTGTTGTCTTATGCGATTATTAATTTCAAAAAATTAAAAAGAAAAGAAGAAGAAAACAGACTAGCAAGAAAATTTCCTTCTGCTTGCCGATTGCAGCATAGACACCTGCTATGAAAGCTGTTAGTCTTAGTTCTCTGTAGATAGCTTTAAAAAAAAAATCATGCAAATTTTTATATGTAAATAGATATGTAAACTGCTTTGCAATGACTGCTCACCAGTCACCTTGGTGGGCGGCTTTTGTGACCCAGCGCGGGCACCGCCAGCCTCTGAAGCCACGCCATGGCTGCTGGTCATTTGCTCCATCTCCTGGGCTGGCTGCCGAGGCTGCAAGGCTCCCACCAAGCACCTGTTTAAATCAGCCAATCGGTGGCGGGCGGGGGTGCGGAGCAATGGCCATGTAAGGAGGCTCCAGCCAATGTTGTTAACATATTCACTGATGTACAGAGGGGCCTCTTTTCTTTTTCTTTTTTGAAGTTTTTGCACCCCTCACCGTCCTCTTTCAGAATTGGGGGAAGAAGTGATCAATATAGTTCTGAGAACAGTCAGCCATCGCATTCCCCATGGGAGAGCTTTGGATGGCTCCGGACCTCTTGTTGGATACAATAGGACCACTAGTAAAGGTAAAGGGACCCCTGACCATTAGGTCCAGTCATGGCCGACTCTGGGGTTACGGCGCTCATCTCGCTTTATTGGCTGAGGGAGCCAGCGTACAGCTTCCGAGTCATGTGGCCAGCATGACTAAGCCACTTCTGGTGAACCAGAGCAGCGCATGGAAACACTGTTTACCTTCCCACCAGAGCGGTACCTATTTATCTACTTGCACTTTGACGTGCTTTCGAACTGCTAGGTGGGCAGGAGCTGGGACCAAGCAACAGGAGCTCACCCCATCACAGGGATTTGAACCACTGACCTCCTGATCAGCAAGTCCTAGGCCCTGTGGTTTAACCCACAGTGCCACCCGCGTCCCAGAATAGGACCACTAGGGATACAATAAACCTAGCTTTTCCGGTTTCTGAAATGTTGTGCAGCCTATATGCCCTAAATGTGCAATCCTAACCATATCTGCTCAAGTAAATCCCAATGAATTCAGTGAGATTAATTTCTGGTAAGTGGGTTAGGATTTTAACCTCAATCTGCTTCATATTGTAAATTCACAACAACAATGGAATGCATTACAGATTTAGGGTGGAATTCAATGGTTGCGCTCATCCAATTGTTTCATATGCACAAGCATTCCAACCTGTCAGATGGAATGATATCCCCTGTTGCTTTTCTGGAGGTTTTCCTAGCCTTCTCCCCATAAGACAATTTCAGGGGTATGGGAGTATGTGGGGGAGGAGAAAGGGGAAAGTCCCAATGCGGAAGCAGAAATTGTTGTGCAGGGCTGCCACTGACAGGCCTGAGGAGGTGAATTTGACTATCCATTTATGACCACCCTAAATATTCATTTTAAAGATAAGATTAAATTTAACATTCATTTCCACCACCCCACTCCACTGGTGGTTTCTTCCGTCCTTCCCTGATGTCTGAGTGAAGGAAACGAGATAGGATGACAGCTTTACCCTGAATGTGAAATCAAGGGTATGTTCACATTACCATTTACTGCAGCTCCAGTGTGTACACAACAAAAGAGGTTTAAAGACTCAAGGCAAATCTAAAAAAATGTAGTATAAACACTGACATTTGGGAAACACGGGCCTACGAGTGCTCCAGTTGGAGATCAGCCTTTACCAAAGGTGTCACGGACTTTGAAGACACTCAAACTCAGAATGCAAGGGAAGAGGAAGGCATGTTTGGCAAACCCTTACCATGATCAACTCCTGCCTGGAAACCTATGTCCCCACTGTGGAAGGACGTGTGGATCCAGAACTGGCCTCCACAGTCACCTACGGACACACCATTAAGACCGTGTTCATGGAAGACAATGAACTTCTGATTGTCAAAGAAGAAGAAGAAGAAGAAGGATACACAGTTCCAGCTGTGTCCCATAGCTTTAAGGGAAATACTCCTCTTTGATGAATTTTTTCTTGAAACCAACTTTCATCTGATTTGAAAACAGAAGCCTGGTTCTGTTGTGCCTTGAACAGATCAGGCAGATTTTGTGCATGCTCAAATTGGGGCACATGCACAGATCAAAGCTTTACTCAGTGCGATGAAAGAAATTATTGAGTAAAGGCATCATTAGACCATTGAATACACGTCTACTCCATCTGTTTCCCTCCCTCCCATCCACCACCTCCACACGGCCCTGGTTGCTATCAACCCATGCTATACCACTGCCAGGGAGTAAGCCTAAATTTAACAGAACTTGAATTCCCGTTGACATAATTAGGTTTGCAACCCAGAGGTGGCTTTGGGACAGGCCACTGGCCACTTCATTAACTTTGTCTTTAAAGTGTCACAGTGTTGTGGGTTGTTTTGCTGCAAAAGACTAGCAGGGCTACCCCTCTGGAAATCCATTAACTTTGAAAAGGAGCACACAGGGAAGGTAATTGATTTGTAAGTATCTGTTGATGCCCGAGATATGCAGGTCTATTGTCTACTAGTAAAAAATAAGTTACAATATGCATATTTCTGCATCTGTGGATGGCAAAACAGGACACAGAGCTGTGCAAAAGCAATCTATTGCAGCAGAACAGAAAATACAACATGAACGTGCAAATGAATATAAGAACAGATTGAGACATGTTTGTAGATCCCTGGTTAGGAGTCATGCCAAGGAGCTGAATAAAATCTTGTAGAACACCGCTCAAGTCACTGTATGGAGTCTGAATGCTATAATCAAGGTTCAACAAAGACCACAGAGAAAATCTCCCAGCTCCACGGCATTCCAACAAAATTAACAGAACCCTCTGACTATCACGTTTCTTCTTTTCCTCTCGCTGTTCCTTATTTTCACAGATTCTAGTACAAAGATGCTGTAGGGTGCGGCAGGAAGGTATTACCAGCTAGGACACACTTTTCACCTATCCAAATGTCTCCTATTATGGAAGCAGGAGAGGTGGAAGCTGAAGGTTACTGGGGATGCCCTCCCTCCCTCTGAGAAGCTGTGTGTTGGACCACACAACTGCTGATGGAAAAATCAATTGGACACCTTCCCTCACTGGCAAGATCGAGCCTAAAAGATACAGGGGAAGCTGGAAACTAACAGCTCCTCTGTGCTTCTCTTGTTACTACTCAGGCTGTGGTTGGGAATGCTGGGTAAAAAGGGAGCATGTCTCAGGAGGTTGCACCCACAGGAAGTTAGGGAGAGAGAGAGAGAGAGAGATTGTGGTGGGCTTGGTGGGTGTCAACACCTAAGGCATAGCCAGGATATATTTTAGGGGGAGCAGGCTTTATGGGGGGGGGGGCAGAACCAATGCGATTGGTCAGTTAGTTAAGTATTTTTTTTTATTTCTTTGATGGGGGGCAGCTTCCTCCTGCACCCCCCTGACTATGCCCATGCTATACATGCATAATGGAAGACACCACATGCAATTTTCAGAAGAGTGATGTAGCACTGTGATTGCAAGATATGGTGTGTAGCTTTGCTGTGTGTGTGCATATGTAGACCACCCAGTTCTAGGCCTTTAAAAACCTGTAAGTATGGATATGACCACAGAAAGGAAAACTCCAGTACATGGTCAGAATAAAGCCATAGAACTATCAATAGTACTGTGATTTTCTGTAATCGCACCCACAACATCCATTTAAAGTAATCATACTACTTTAATAGTCATGGCTGCCCCCAAAGTATCTTGTTAAGCATCGTGAAAGGAGTTAGGAGACCTGTCACAGAACTACAATTCCCAGGGTGCTTTGTGTGTGTGTGTGTGTGTCACGACTTTTAAAGTGGTATAAGAGTGCTTTAAATATATGGTGTGGATGTGATGTACAACGATAGGGAAAAGCCACCTGAGCTCGCTGTATCTTCAAAACTATGGAAAACAACCTCTACTTTGGAGGCATCATAAATTAAAAGAAAACCAGAAAACATCAGCATAAAGTGATGCATGAGCTTCATATCTCCAGTAGTGTTAGCTAATAAATCATTTGTATACTGGCTTACAATTGCCAGGCAAAATCACAAAGGGCAAAGAATGAGTCCTAGTGAACTAAAGATTTATTAAAAATACAGCCATCTGACCTAAGCCCTGACAGTGCTATTGCTATGTCCAAATGGGTAATGACAATGGAGATCTCCAGTGACACCCGTTGTCTCTCAGTCCTCTGATTCAGACTCAACAGATGTCAAGAAAGCCTCTGCATTGTTGAGGCTGATAATCTATTGGTGGACTCTTACTCACAACAAAGAATAAATTCATTTGAACGAGCTCAGAAAAGAATGGTGTGGTGTTCTTTACAATGTTAAAAGAGAGTACAAACACAAAATTTGACAGCATAGCAATAAACAATATATTGAGCAAGACAACATGGAACCGAACAGCATTAATTTGTGTTGATTATAAGGCATCTTAACCATAGCGACAAAGCCTGAAACTATTCCAGCAAGCTTGTTCAGAATACCAAGCAAGAATGCTAAGCTGTTAAAATTCCAATGTATATGAAATGCTTCCTGCAAAAATATTATAAACATTTTGGGTACTGTTGTTAACCCTGTCATCAGATATCCATACAACCCAAACTTGAAGATATAGTTTTGGTGAAACTTCTCTCACTTAGGCTAGTGAGCATGAAGCTCTGAAAGCAACCTGTGACTCTCCAGATGTTGTTGGACTCCAGCTCCAAATGTTGGATTTGACCTATCAGGTCCTAAATGGCTTAAGACTGCAATACCTCAAGGACTGCCATGCTCCATATGAACCTACGCAGACCCTGAGATCACCCTCTGAAGCCCTTCTATGTGTGCCTCCTCCATGAGAGGTCTGGAGAGTGGCAATGGAAGAATGGGCCGTTTCTGCAGTGGCTTCCTGTTTCTTGAATGCTACCCTCAGGCAGGTTTGGCTGGTGCCCTCATTATACACCTTTAGGCTCCAGGCAAAAATGTTCCTCTTCAACCAGGCCTTTGGCTGATTGACATCCGATGCCCTTTAAAATGTGTTGTGGGAAGGGGAATTTTTAGTTTGTTTTCTTCTTATTTTTATTATGTATTTTGTGTTTTTTACATTGTAATTTTATGTACAGATGTAGGGCGGTATACAAATTTAATACCGAACAACAGCAACTCCCAACATCTCTGATCATGGGCCATGCTGCCTGGAGCTGATAAGGTCCCAATTCCCGACAGCATCTAGAAGGTCAGACATGTTTCATTGCTGCTCTAGATGATGGAGAGCTTCAGAAATATGAGATGACAATTACAACACATAGAATCAAAATTTCTTTCTTTCTTTCTTTCTTTCTTTCTTTCTTTCTTGCTTGCTTGCTTGCTTGCTTGCTTGTGTTTACTTGGTGTACATCATCTTCCAGCTATGATTAGTGATTTTTCCCCCCTTTAGGGAATTAAAAAGAAGCATCTACAATAGTTCAATGGGCAGCAGTTATGGGAGAAACTTATGTCTGGGATACATTTAATAGCTTTCAAAGCAGAGCAAAGACCATGTGGCTCCATGCGTTTGCTTTAGCCTCAGCCACAAGCAGATAAAATTAATTCTCACACATCTTCCATAAAGCAGAACTTAGCTGGGCCTGAGTTTCCCATATGTGCTCAACAACTGGATGAGTGAAAAAATTTGATTGAATGATGCGGTTTTAACATTTTCAAGATTGGAAGGATTCCCCTCACCCCGTTCACCATGGTCTGCTAGGCACAGCAGAGTGATTTATTTGAAAATGATATATTAAATGATTGCTGCCATCCAATAAGGAAGATATGGTCAGTCATATTGTGGGTTGATTTTCTATCCTATTCGCTTATGAGTCAAGCGGGAATTAAATAGATTCTGGCAAGATTCTCAACCTGAGTAAAAATGTGTCTTTGTGCTTGTCATGGGACTGGGATTAGATTTCTATAAGGGAAGTATAGATTGGCTGTCTCAGGCACACTTGGAAATACATCCCTGTAAAATCAATGGTACTTTAGGTGGCTCATCTTTAACAATGGTCTCCATGATAATACCTATAGAGTCCACAGGGACAAGTGCTTATTTCAGGTTTGAAGTGGATGGGTTTCTGTCTGAATGGTCCCACCACCTCATCCCTGTTGTTGGCTGCCAATCTGCTTGCTTCTCCCTCTGGGCTCAGTTGTACCATATTTCAGAGGGAGTGATGCCATGAGGTGTGAATTTTACTGCTCCTCTTGCTCCTCACTCACATGAAAAATAGGTAGCAAGGAAGAAGAGGAGCAGGGTTAGGAGCCGCCAGGGATTGGCAGTGGTGTAAATCTTGGCATGTGCCCAATGATGCTAAGCCTTGGTGCCAGCGTTTCACAGGAAATAATGCTAGCTTGTGGATAGCCTCTGTTCACTTTAGACACACTGTTTGTGTGTGATGGTTCCTTGACATGAGAGCTGAATAAGTGTAATGATGAGATTTGCATGGTCATAGTGGCTTCAAAAATACTATTGCACTTGTACAATCTGTACAATTAGCACCTATGTGGAGGTGTTAGCTGGCACCAGTGACACTTTATGTAAATCTTTGGTCTGGCTACAAGTATGGTGCACACTCCTGACACACTCAAAATTACTTGCAAGCCATTGTGCTGAGGATTTCAATGAGCAGACGTGTTGGGAAGTCTTTTACAGGATTGCAGCAATTATCCTGCAATGTGCTCAGAATGTTATTAGCATAGAATGGATTTACACAAGGTCTACCCCATGGAGGTCACTGGAAAGCACTTCCACACAGTGACTTCCCCTCACCGAGGCTGTAATGTTATTGTCTCATAAGTGATTAGTTTGCTTTTTATTGTTTATTACATTGTTTGTTATAATTTTAAATTTATTCCCTCCCCAAACTACTTCAAGCCAGTTAAATACATTTTTGACTAATGGGTAGGTTAAGTAAAATCAAATCAATATGGAAACTAACATAAAGTACTGGCCCCATTCTTCATCTCTCATATCATCTTCATGCTCCATTGCTGGTGCAGATCATGTTTCTGTGAGGAGAATTAGGAAGTACTATGCATTATCTAGCATAGAGAGAAGTGCATTTAAGGCAATTGATTTCAATAGGTTTCCATGTGTAGGATAGCTGGATTGTGTGTTTGGCTAGTGTGAATGTGTGTGTGTGTGTGTGTGTGTGTGTGTGTGTAGTTAAGTCATATCATATCATATCACAAAGAGGAAGTTTTCCATTGTCATCACCTGTCAAGCACTGCTGAATGAATATTAAAAAGTACTGGGGAGTAGTTTAGCAGCTGATTGATGCACGTATACTATCCCTTGGTACAATAATTTAAGACAGCCTGTAATAAATTAATTAACTTTATAGTCTTAGCAGAACACCATGAAAATTGTCCTCTACTCTATGAACAAAGAATATGCATATGATAAAGAAATGATTTAGGATTGGATATTGGCCACACTAAAATTAATAAGAGCTTTATTATAGGCACATGAGAGGTCAGAATTTCATCTTAGTGAAGGTAATAACACTTCAATGTTATGTGCCTTCTTCATAAATAATAATAGTGTTTCATTTCCCACTCCCTTTAGTAATGGGAAATTCTAGAGCAGCTTTCTTTTTCTTTGCCAGTTTTCTACTGGACACTTAATACCTTTTGCAAATGCTTTTTTACAGACCTGCTATCACAGCCTGCCCCAGATAAGGAAGACACACATCTGATAGTTAACTCTTTATTGGAAAGAGAAACACTTGCAGCAAGGTGCTCAACAATATACATGCTCACACGCTTCTAGCCTCTGGGCAGCTGTCCACAGGTCTAGACCCTATGGAGCAGTTGCAGCATCAGGGAAGCTCCGCCCCTGTGGTGGCTTAAATACCCTCCCCTGATGGGTTGCATGCCCTCAACCTGAGACTTCTCCTTCATCCATCTCAGTCTGCCCTGATTCTCCCTCCTTCCCCGGCTCCTGCCTTGCGGTTGACATCACACCCCATAAACCACAGCTCCCCTCTTCTGGGTCACTGCCCTGGTCCCCTGCCTCTGCCACACACTCTTTGGAGCCCTGCCAGTCCCTGAAACTTACAGGCTAAACAAGTGGCAAGCAAGCATATTCACAGGCAGATAGCACTAGCTGCAAAACAGACCGGTCCTAAAGCCACGGCAGTACCCCTTGGAGCCCCAAACGTAAGAGCTGTGTTTCCATCGCTCTGGAAAAGTTCTTATTTCCCACCCTTCTCCCATTCCAGGTCTCTTGACCCACACCCCACGTTCAGATGATGCCAACTTATTTCACAAGCTTATCCCCACCTTAAAGGTTGGGTGTGATTTGAGATGATCTGTTTCCTTGATTGCTCATTAGTTATCATTCAAGGTTATTGGCCAAGCCCTGGTGGCGATAAAAGGAGCTTTTGAATAACAAAGATTGCATGGCACACAATGATCAAAGCATTAATAAAAGCTGGGCCTTGGACAGAAGAGGATGCAAAGTAAGAATAATGTTTTCCTTGATGGTTTGCATCACTCTCTTTTTAATTGTATTTCAGCAACATATAGTTAATCTTGGACTGGCTTTGCCTGAAACAAATGTCTGCCGCACTCCTGTTTGCATTAGTGATTGCCAAGATCCATTTGCTCATTGTGTAAGCTAGATGAGGTTTGCCCCTTAATAAAGCTGTCGCTTAATCTCAACTGGGTTTGAAACAGTAAATTGCAGTGTTATTTAGTGCAAAGTGCCAGGAATATTCATTGCTGTCCAAAGATGCGGCTTCAAACCTGCCAAGGTTTATACATGTGAGAAGCCATGTTCAGTTCAACAGGATTTTGTAGATGCATCCATGCCTTCATTCACACTTCTGAGATGTTATTTTTCTGAGAAAATTCCATTAGACAGACCTATCTGCAAGCTTCTTCACTAGAGCAAACTGCTGCAAGATGAATTGGGCTTGCTTGCAGTGCCAAATCTGCCATTGGACAATATGAGGCAACACCTCAGATAGCCGATTTGGGATGTTATGAAATGACTGCCAGTTGTTGCTTATTTAATTCACAGTTACTGTACTTTTACAGCCGGGGGAAGGGGGAGAGGTGCTTATAGGATTTTTGGTCTCAGATGCCATAGACCGTGTTGGGACATTCTGCACCTTCACTTGGAAGTGGAGTGGGAGACACCATCTGCAAATGTACCTCAGGCAAAAAAAAGAAAAGAAAAGAAAAAGGTCTGGGCTGGCTATATGTGAGAAAACCAAAGTGAAAACCCCTGATATCCTCAACTTTCTTGTGAGACTAAAGAAAATGGAACTCTTGGGTCGCATCAGCACTCACCAGCTGACCAGCTGCAGTGTCATGTTGTGGAAAACAGCATGAGTGATAAAGGAAAGTTGGTGTGCCTTTTCCCCAGCTTGGGTTGTATTTGGTACCTCCACTTCTCCCTCCCTCCCCCAAGTGAAGGTACCAAGTAGAGATAGGGCTTTTTTGTTGTTCTTAAAAATGATACTTACTTGGACACCTTAATAGCAGATCCTATGCTTTGCATGCAAAAGGTCCTCGGTTCAACCCCAGCATATCTCTCGTTTAAAAAAGGTCCAGTAGCCATTGATGCAAAATATCTCTTGCTGAAGACCCCAGAGACCTGCTGCCAGACAGAGTAGTTAGGCAGTCTTGGGCTAGATGAACAAATAGTCTGACCGCTTCATATAGTCCCATGTTATCCCCCAGCAATTTTTCCCATTTAATTTTAGATGGCATTCAGTGACAGTGGTAGACAAAGAAGAAAAGCATGCCATAGAATGGCTGAAGATCATATCATGCTATGTGCTATTTTTTAAAAAAAGATTGGGGGTGGGGGAGAAGAAGAAACCGGATAAATGTAAAAGAGAATTATGTCCAGCTCTTGTCCTATTATCATTTGTGATTTAGAACACCAATTCATTTTCCAGATTGACACAATTTCATGCTGTGGGAACAGGGGAAAATGACAAAGAATAAGAACCTAATTAAAGATAGCAGAATGTGATCTTTTGGGAAATTACAAGTGCTTGCCCACCTCACTCCTATAGATGTTTACAGATAAGTATGATATCACAATGGTTAAGTGAACATGTGGAAAATGAGATCACTGTCGGCAGCAAACTCTAAAGAAGTGTTAAGATAAGAACCAAGAAGTGCAGTTCGAGACTCTTGCCAATGAAGTGATCTACATGTGTATAGGAAGCAAGGAGCTACACTAGATAAGAAAACCTGAGTGATGTATTTATGTAGAACACTCTTTGCCAACCTGGTGCCCACCACAGACTTTGGACTACAACTTGGGTCAGTCCCAGCTAGCATGGCTGGGATGATTGGGGTCAATGAGAGTTGTAGTTCAGAACATCTTAAGGACAATAGGTTGGTGGAGGCTGACGTAAAGAAATAGACTGCAGATTTTGCTCATCGAATACACTGGGGTCTCTTCACAACATTGATGCAAGATTTTAAGAACTGTGTAGAGAGATCTTTCTTTAGACTGCTCTGAGACAATGGCAGACCCCACTGTTGAACCCATACACCTGTACAGCTTAAGATGTTACTTGTTCAGTTCCAGTCCAAACCAGGCTAGTGGATGTGCTATGGCAACTAAAAGAGCCACTCTAAAATCATACAGTATATCGTAGCCCAGTTGACAAGAGACTGTAGGAGATTAACTTTAACTATGGAACTCCAGAGGCTGTAAAGACACAATAGCATCACATAGAGTTCTGACTGGCAGTATATTGGCTATTAGAGCATGAAGAGTAGTATTATTTTACAGACTTCTGATTCAAGCTCCTTTCCCTTCCTTCTGTTTTCTCCTCTTTCCCCTTTCTCTGGCCCTATCTGCACTATGCATTTAAAGCAGGATCACACCACTTCATAAACAATCATGGCTCCCCCCACCACCAAATTCCCAGGAACAGCAGTATGTTAAGGGTGCTGAGTATTGTTAATACTCCTGTCTCCTGCATGCAGCTACAATTTCCTGAGTGGTTTATCAACCAACCCCTCTTCCCAGGGAACTCTGAGTATTGCACCAGAAGCTAGCCCTGAATCAATTTGGCGGCGGTGGTGGGACCCTAATGTTTAATTAGGGCTTTAAATATCCCATACAGTCAGGAAGGTGGTGGAGGAAGGAGATGCTGTGCCTTCTCTTCAGCCCTCATGACCACACTGCAGAGGGCAGGAGGGTTTAGTCCTGCTGGGTGTTGCTTTGCCAGCACTTCCCCTGGTGGGGTTCAAAAGGGCAGAGCAGACCCCTGCAGCCTGAGGGATTCGACCCCACATGGGTGGCTCCTGCACTGCTGCATGTGCTCTGCTGCCATGCCAGACTCCCCTCTTTGCCATTGCCATGGGCTGGTCAAGACGGGATGATACAGATGGAGGGTTTACTGAGAACCTGTGGTAAGGCTCCTGTGGGATGTAGAGCTCTTTGCCAGAATTGGGGCAGCCTGATAGTGGGCATCTTGGGAGGGCTCCCTGAATGTGCTCACTTGCCTTACCTATCTCCATGATGAGAGTGGTGTGCCATGTCACCTACCCTAGTGCGATCAGACATTGGGAATAGCCCTTCCTTTCAAGAGGGGGGCATTTTGCCAGCGCTCCCACCTTTCAGGAGGCAGAGTTATCTCCCCCACCACCTACATCCTGGAGGCACCAAAGGAGGAGAGAATAGATGGTTCTGCCTACTGGATCTGCCTAGGTTGACCTGGTTTCGTTCAGCCCTACAATTTTTCCTGCCAAATTTGGTTAAAATCAGTGCAGTCTGAAATGCTTATGTCGGTTATTTTGCTTCAAAATGGCATCTAACGGTATCCAAACATAAACAAAAACCCACTCCTCATTCTCAGGAACCATTACACCAAATTGGGCAGTGGCATCTTCAGAGGCATCTAAATTGGTGCAGGTTGGAACTTTCATGCCACATAGGACAACACTATGTCAGATTGTGTGATGATTTCCAAGGCATCAGCATCTGAACAGTTTTGAATGGTATGGCCCACCATCTGAGTTCAAAATAGCACCTGAAGGTATCCCAATATATAGACTAAAATTCGCTTTTCAGTTTTGGGAATCATCACAGCAAATTGGGTGATATCTCCAGAGGCATCTGAATCAGTGAAGTTTAGATTCACGCCACCATCTTGATTTGAAATGGCATCTGGTATCCAAACTTAGATGACAGCTACCGGTACCTCCTCCATCTCTGGAACCATTATACCAAGTATGTGATAATATCTCAAGAAGTGTCTGGTGCATAGAGAACAGACAAACCAACCACTTTCCAAAATATATAGTGGATTCTTTTCCTGTCTTCCAATAGATAATACAAGATCTATCATATATAATAGTGTCTGCTGGATGAGGCTTCTGAATGTTGGGAACTTTGTATACAACAGTTTGCTCCTGATCAAAATTTACAAGGTTTTTGATATGTATGGCAAAGATCTGAATCAATTTTACTTAGCTCTCATTTTCTCTGACATTTTTATTACAATGTTATGAAAGCATTTTTGATCCTATTAGGATTTTTAAGCTCTTAACTTTATTATATATATTTTTGTGAGGCCTAAATTACTTGGCAGTGTCACTTTCAATTTCAAAATGAGTAAAATAATAGTGTAGAAAGGGAATGAGATCCTCATTTTGATTACATAATCTGATGAGCGTATGGGAAAGATATGCAGAGCACTCAGTAGCATCAAAATGAATGAGTGAGGCAGCACTCCTAAGCTCACTTGCCTGCAAAAAAGTCCCATTGAATTTGATGGGAATTACTTCAAAGGATAGGGTTGCCCTGCCTAGCTCTCTTGCTGTAGATCAAAGGACAAGAACCAATGAGATGTTTGAATGGTCACATCTATATGTCTAAAGTTTGAGTCTAGAAGCCATTTTCAGTTTGAGGCTTAGGATTTGACTTAAGCAACAACAAATTCATTACAATATGGATGAAGGGTGATATACAAATTTAATTATTAATAATAATGCATGTTCTTGGGCAAGATAATGAGGGAAAGCTTTAAAACTACAATATATTTTTACACCAATGTTTTAAAAGCTGGTTACCATACTGGTGGGATGTTAAAAACGTGGCAAAAATGCTTTTTTTTAAAAAAAATTGTTTTGAAAAAATGCATTGAATTTGCTATAGCTCGCCGTCGCCATCTAGTGTCACAATTGTACATTGCACTTTACAACACATTCAAAATGTTTTGTTTGCAGCTGTATAGCTGAGTCCACTGTCTCCCAAGAAAAGTTTTGGATAGCATTGTTGAACATAATATAACCAACATATAGAAGGGTAAGGCCTAGAACCAGCCACAGTCAGCCAGGATACTTCTGTCTGGGCTGCCATGCTCCCTATCACTGAATCATCAGCACAGGTACTAAGCCAGGAAAGAATTAATGGAGAGGAGTATTGGGTGCTAGGCCAAGAGCTTGACCCTTTAAATAATGTTTGGGAAACCTATGGCTGGTAGCCACTTATGGCCCCCAGATGCTCTCAGAGTGGCTTGTGTCAGTGTCCAAGCCCCCGGTTGAATTACCCCCCACTACCAAATTTTGCTGCATCCCCCTTTTCACTCCATTCAAGTCTATACAGCTCCCAAGCCTGGCAAACAGCTGCCAGGTGGGCTTGGAGTGGTGGTAAACACAATTGTGATGGGAGGATGGCACATGGAGAAGGGAGGATGAATGTGTGCATATGTTTGTCATGATCATATGTGAATGAATATGAATATGTGTGGGAATGGTCCCACCCACCAACAGCCCAGGCTTTGCTCACTGCCCACTCTGGCCAAGGCCAGTGGCACGAGTCCCACCCCCACTGTTAAATTTGGCCCTCAGGGGGCAAACAAATCCCCCAGCTCTGCTTTAATCTCACCACTGTCCAGGGAAAAGGTAAGGCCTGGGAGGGTTAATTTGCACTGAGAATGGCGAAGGGACTCCTTTCATTTGGACACCAGGCCTTGATAGAGCAAGTTGCTCACCTGGAGCTCTCCATGGTCCTGTAACCTCAACCTTACCTGCTAACTTGCTGGACTGCATCTTTCTCCTAATGCGTCCCATGAGTTCAAGGTCAGGGAAGAACTGAAAAGTTGCATAGCTTCATAAATCACAACAAATGAATAATTTTTAAAGAAGTGTTCGAGCATGCAGCTAGCTTCTAATAATAATAAAAAACACCACTCTGCTCAAACTGACAATCTAGCAAGCAGACCCAAGGTCACTCAGTAAGCTTCATAGCCAAGTAGATATTTGAATCTGGGTCTTCCCTGTCCCTGGATGCTCTGTTACATCACATATGGATTGAGGAATTTAAGAAAAGAACAGAGAGGCAAGAATAATCTTCTAGACCTCTACCACTGTGGCACTAATCATTTCCCTTTGGTGTGTGGAGCATTTTGTTGTTCATGCTGCTCCCAGAACTGCCATCATTTGTGGATTTGGCCATTTAGTGGCTTCCTCTTTCTACTGCTTGAGGACCATGCTGTCACTGGGCAATGCAATGCTACAGGAGTGTGAAAACTCACTCCTGAAAGAGAGGGGGCATCACTGAAAATTAATGAAGTAGGTTATGTTCTTCTCCTACAACATACCCAACATAGAATAGGAGCAGCTGTGTTTGGAAGTGATAAGCATAGGAATATGGGAAGCTGCATCACACTGAGTCAGGCCTTTGGTCCATCTAGCTCGGTATTGTCTATATTGACTAGGAGCATCTCTCCAGGGATTCAGGCAGTAACCCTTCCCAGCCCTACTTGGAGATGCTGATGATTGAATCAGGGACCCTTTGCATGCAAAGTAGATGCTCTATCACTGGGCCAAAGCCCTTTCCCCATAACATAGCTGGAAAACTGCACTGTAGGAGTGGCAAGCTTTGGAAGGGAAGCCTGATATATTTATTATACAGCTGTATCTCATCCTGCTCTCTCTCTCTCTCTCTCTCTCTCTCTCTCTCTCTGCGTGTGTATTGTTACAAAATATCTAAAAGCAACTGAAACAAAAATCACGAAAACACAGCAATAAATTGAATTGTAAAAATAATGAATAAACACACATAATCAACATTCAAAAACAACAAGTCAGCCTACGCAAGCATACTGGTCATATAGCTTGGTGAAGCAACATATTGCAGCCAACCCTGATGCCTTTTCCGATAATCACTTGGTGAAGGATTGAGATGTTTGTGAATGATGTGGGAATCCCAGAAGAGACATGCATCATCTTAAAACCTCCACTGCCTGGAGGCAGTAAGCTTCTGAATACCAGTTGTTGGGAATTGCGGGTGAGGAGAGTTATGTTTGGCTCAGATCCTGCTTGCAGCCTTTCCACAGGCATCTGGTTGGCCACTGTGAGAAGAAGGATGCTGGACTCGATGTGCCACTGGCCTGACTCGGCAGGGCTCTTCATATGTTTGTAAGATGATAAAGTGAGATTTGGATAGGATAGCCTTATTACCAGAACGTGCTGGCATTAGGCTTGATTAAAAAGAAAGCAACTCTTAGTCATGGTCATGAATTTACAGGTGAATATTTTTATTTTTTAGGGACACGGGTGGCACTGTGGGTTAAACCACAGAGCCTAGGACTTGCTGCTCAGAAGGTCAGTGGTTCGAATCCCCGCGACGGGGTGAGCTCCTGTTGCTCGGTCCCTACTCCTGCCAACCTAGCAGTTTGAAAGCATGTCAAAGTGCCTGTAGATAAATAGGTACCGCTCCGGCGGGAAGGTAAACGGTGTTTCCGTGCGCTGCTCTGGTTTGCCAGAAGCGGCTTAGTCATGCTGGCCACATGACCCGGAAGCTGTACGCTGGCTCCCTCAGCCAATAAAACGAGATGAGTGCCGCAACCCCAGAGTCGGCCATGACTGGACCTAATGGTCAGGGGTCCCTTTACCTTATTTTTATTTTTTATTTTATTTTTTGTAAATTGCTCTAGGTATAAATATTTCAACAACAATAAAATTAACCCAGTAAAAATCATTCTTTCTTGGGTGTACTTTTCCACTGTCCTCCAAGGAAGTCTCTTTAGATATGCATGCCTGGGAGGAGATCCAGATCCAGGCAATCCAAAAACTACGTCCAGCCAGTTCTCTGACAGGAGATTCAAGCTGCCAGTTGCGGTTGCTGCCCATAGTGACTGGTAGGGTGGAAGGCTTGGAGACCAACAGTAGGTGGTGCCAGAACCCATGATAGACAGATCCAGCTAATTCTAGTCTTGCTCCCCTCCCCACATGCTGACTTCTACACGGACAATGCCAAGAATAAGGAGGAGGAAGCTGACACAGGCAGTGCCAGCTCCTGGGCAGTTTGCAAGTAGGAAGGAAGGCTAGTGAAGACTAGGTGAGGGCAGACTGAGAATAGCGGGTAATGCCCCACTCATGCTAATGGTCCCGTGTCTGCTACCAATTGCAGTTCACTGCAAATCTTAGATAACTGAGCAGTGTGTGTGCTATGGTCTCAGCTCTTCATGCACTGCACTGTTCTGAAAATATAGAAATGATTCAAGTCTGATTAGAAATAAGTGGCGCCTATAACCAGAACAAAAGATTCAAGGTTGAAGCTGTCCATGTAAGAACTCTTCAGTCACTATCTGAGAAAGAGCGAATAAACTCATAAAGAAGATAAAGATCCAGCTATTGATCCTTGCATGTGTTCCTTAATGGAACACAACTCCAAAAGGAATACAATAAGCACTGATGGGGAAATAAATAACAAATAATCTGGCTATCAGTTTACAAGCTGCATTTTAGAAAGGTCACGGAGGCTAAAGGGATTTATCTACTGTTAAGAGATCTTTGTGAAAAACAATCCAAATTATAACCAGCCCCAGGAAGTCCTAATAAGGACTCATTCAGCCCCTAAAACAGCAACTGGAGAGCATCATCAAGGAACCTGATATTATCCTTGGCTGCCAAAATATCTCCAGAGGAACCTGAGCATGGCACAGCCAAAGAGCAAATTCTGGAGAAAATGTGAAGTAACAACCCAAAATATTGCTGTACCCATTACTGCTTGAGAGAGGGGGAAGCTTTCCCTCGGACTTGTCAAAACAGAGATTAATTAGGCTTGGAGAGACATCATAAATGCTGCCATCTGGGGGATTAGATCCCAAGTCCTATACAGATGGTGAAGCAGCATTCTCTGCAGACTATCTACCCCAGGTGTTCAAATCCAACAAGCTGAGAGATGATGGTAAAAAAATTAGTGGTTCTCACCTCATTTGTGAGGCTGAATTGTTCCCAGCTGAAGAACACTAATAGAGAAAGTTTGAGCATACTCCAAATCTTAGCTGTGACATCTGAAGGTGATGGCGTATCTTTTAAAAGAAAACAGGTATGTGGGTTAATCCCAACTAAGGTGTCAGGAAAAGAAGGGTTAGACATGTGCATAATTTTCTGCAGCTACTTTGTGGTCTTACTGTTTTGTGATTCTTTTTCAATGAATTATATTGTCAGAGTAATACTCTCTTTTAAGTGTTAGTGTGTGCGTGTACACTCAGCTTTGGGACCTTTGGGTGAAGGATGACAAAAGTTCAATACAATAAAATAAAATATATGCTTAATCCTTTTAAGCAGAAGTGGGGAACCTTGGGACCACCAGATGTTGTTGGACTGCAATGCTCACCATCCCTGACCATTGGCCATGAATGCCGGTGCTGATGGGAGTTGTAGTCTAGCAACATCCTGAGAGCCAAGGGTTCCCCATTCCTGCTCTATAAGTATTACCCGTACATCAGCATGCAACCAGAAAAAGCCTTGTGTGCTCTTTTTGCAGTGCATAGCTTGTTGCTCCTTTCATGCTATACTATTCAGAGGCTTTCTGTTTGTCCCAGCACGAGGGGCTTCTCCAGTATGAATAACTACCCACTAAGCATGCATATTAATCCAAATGAAACTAACTTCCTCTGGGAGACATATTTAAAGCCTGCAGTCAGATCTGTCTGGGTAGAACTACTGAGCCAGGGACCAGTGCACCACTCTGTTTACATGAACATAAATAATTAAACTACCCTGCTTCAAAATAAACATGAGAGCCATCCCTCCCTTTAAAAGGGGCACAATCATCAGGAGTTCCTGAGAAAGAAGTGGTGCAGCTATTCCTACTTTCCATTTTAAAATTCTGACTTGATTTGTTACTCAGTGAAGTGCAGAACATGTTTTTTTCCCTAGCAAAGAAAAATGTCCTAGCAAAGAAAAAAAACAACGATATGTGGAGTAGGATTTCTGAATTTAAATACAAGCACAATGCAAAAGGGTAGGTTTGTTTAATTCAAGCTGTTATGAATGCTAAGATATGGAAGAATGCTAACCTTCTGCTTCTTCATGTGTTGTTCAGGTGAACCCCCTCTGAACTACTGCTTAATCTTTGCTTTTTCTAAAGAAAACTCTGGGAAGTTAGGGAAGTTAAAAGGTTTTATTTTGCCAAACAAAACTGGTAAAACAAAAATATGTGTCAGAAGATACAAATCTTTCCAGAAACAGTTAATACACTAGAAAACCAAAGAGGTGTATGCAGTGGTAGCTAAAGAAATAAAACAGGGCTGGTTTGAATGAGGATGTGAGCAAGAAGAGCTGGTGTGCAATGAGAAATGGGATTTCAGCCGAGTGCACTGGATGTGATCTGGTACATTCAACCTATGTACATAAAACCCAAAAGCATACAGACCACTAACCTCTGCAAAATATTGGAAATGCCTGCACTGCACTTTGTAAACATGGCATTCAATGCATAGGTTTCCAGTGGGAACAGAATGGGGGCAAGACATCTTGGTGGGTGGGTATAAACCATGAAGCAGCCCTTGGTTTCTAAACATGGAGATCCTGCAGTCAATGATGTGCAGTGCTTATTATTATTTTCCCTTCCTAACAGAAGTTCCTTGAGATGTGAATGTGTTTCAGCAAAACTAGATTTGAGCTGCTGAGCCCACAGCACAGTAACAGGGGCCCACTGTATCATCAGAGGTGATATTCCCTGCCACCTCTAACCAAAGCAGAACTTTGGTAGATCAAGGGGATGCACAGAATATGGTTTCACTACAATCTCTTTTACAGTCGTACCTTGGTTTTCAAACAGAAGGCATGCCAGAAGTCTGTTCGACTTCTGAAATGTTCAAAAACCAAGGCGCGGCTTCTGATTGGGTCCTGATTGTGCAGGTGCGCTGGAAACAATAGCAGAAGCTGCACTGGACGTTCAGCTTCCAAAGAACGGTTGAAAACCAGAACACTCATTTCTGGGTTTCGATCGTTCGGGAGCTGAAACGTACGAGTCCCAAGGCGTTCGACAACCAAGGTACGACTGTATTTGGTTCATTGTAAATTATGGAATTTACTCTTACAAGAAGTGATGGCCAACAACTTGAATGGCTTTATAAGGAGGATCAGACAAATTCATGGAGGACAAGGCTTTCAGTGGCTACATATAGTACTCACAGGGTCAGAGGTAGTATGCTTCTGTACACCAGTTTCTAAGAATCAGAATGGTGTTGCATTCATGTCTTGCTTGTGGGCTTCCCATGGGTATCTGGCTAGTCAATGTAAGAACAGGATTCTGGACTAGGTAGGCCTTTGGCCCAACCCACCAGGGCTCTTATGTTCTTATGTTCTTATGTTCTCAAATCATCAGACTGCTCTACTGGCATAACACTCTTTTATTTCACTTGGGGTTGCACTGGCATGGCATGTGAAGATTCAGCTGTTGGGGAGATCAAAGTCTCAGAGCAGATGCAAATTGTTTCTGATTGCCTTGCCTCCATTTGAGAGTAGAATCAAAGATACTTCCTGTGTAACATCTCCTTTACTGCTGCGAGAAATCCCTCCGAGTTTTGTAATCTCTTATTAATATTTTTGACTATGGGTTTGACACAAGTCTCCCATCGCTAAAAATGACTTTTCGCTTTTATCAGGAATCTTTAGCTGGCACTTGTAACAGCCTGGCAGTTTTATATTAATAATTTCTACAGCACTTCTACAGCACTTAATCGTTTTTATAGCACTTTCTTTGTTGCTCTGCAGCTGTAGAAACACAGGGGCAGGGAATCAGTCCCCAGACCCTGCCCAGAAGCAGAGGTGCCATCAGGACTGGACTTTTTTTGGGTGGGGCAGATGTGTCCATAGCACTGCTCAGCAGAATGAGCAGGAGGGCCCCCAAATTTGTCACGGTCGGCTTCTCACATTTGAAAGTAAGTGAAATAATAAAACGCCATGTAAAGAGAGGGAGATCATAAGACTTTGCAGGGCTCCTGCAGATGACCTGGTTTTTTTAAAACGTAGTTATCTTGATTTGCCTGTGGAGCTAATGCTGAGGTTAGATTTCTCATTACAGTGGTACCTTGGTTCTCAAACTTAATCTGTTCCGGAAGTCCGTTCCAAAACCAAAGCGTTCTAAAACTAAGGCGCGCTTTCCCATAGAAAATAAAGCAAAATGGATTAATCTGTTCCAGACTTCTAAAAACAACCCCTAAAGCAGCAATTTAACATGAATTTTACTATCTAACAAGACCACTGATCCATAAAATGAAAGCAACAAACAATGTACTGCAGTCACACAATCAGTCAATCAGTCAGTCAATCAATCAATCAATCAATCAATCAGTAGCTGAACTGGTTCCACGCAGTCACAAAAACAAAAGGGCTGCAAAAACAAAAAACAAAACAAAAATTAATAGCAAAAACAGACAGACCTCAGCGTAACACTCAAAACGGAGCACGTTCGACTTCCGAAAAAAGTTTGCAATCTGGAACACTTACTTCCAGGTTTGCAGTGTTTGGGTTCCAAGTTGTTTGAGTACCAAGGCATTTGAGAACCAAGGTACCACTGTATTATATTTTCCCCAACCACCACCAGTACACCTACATATGCTGAACTTTCATCAGGCACACCAGGGGCATGTGATTGTTGTTGGCATCTATCTGTCTCTCAGGAGACAATGGCAGGGAGGAGAGCGGAACGTAACCTCCACCTGTGTTACAGCATCACATATTCCAGGGTGGAAGCAGGTACACCTGCAGGTTCATCATGCAGAGACTACAGTTCAAACTGAGAGAGAGCTTTCCAATCTCTGGCTGAGATTCATCTATCCTGTTCCACAAGTAGAAGCCAACACAAGGATCTCCAAGGACAGGAGACACCCCAGAACAGTGTGTGAGGGGATGAGTCAGGCAAGCAGAAATGCTTGCACCGATGTCACGGTTTTCTCTAGTGCTACATTGAGTTCCACCCTCTGAAAGCACCTCTGGCACAAGGTATTTCCAAGAGAGGAAATGTTCAGGTGAAAGAGATGAACTGATGTGCATGGATCTATGTGTGAATCAGACTTTAGCTGTCAGTTCTCTGCTACCTGTCCATTGCCCACTCCCCTGAGAAATCCTGGTTCCCATTATAATGTGTTCACCCCACAAGTGTCTCACCCAGTCGTCTTTAGGCAGGGAGCTGTCATAGATGCCTCTGGCAGTAAAGCTTCTGTGACTGCCACTGCTATTTCAATTCCAGGCTGAGACCCTTTTATCAAGAAATCTGTTCTTTCAGTGCTGGGACAGCCTGCACGATAGACTCTTTATATATATATATATTAGTGTTATTTGTAGCTTCTGTGTTTTCTCCCTCACCCTCTAGCACCGTTAAACTGTTTACTATGACTGCTGTCTTGCTGCCAGCTTAGATAATCATCACCATCTCGTTTCATCTCATCTCATATTGGAAATGCTCCTCCATGGAGATTTGCAAAGACTGTCAGATCAAGGCTTCGAAACTAGGAATATACAGCTGTCTCCTGCTTTTAATGACCACAGTGACCACTTTCTCCACACGACAGAGAGGATCACAATGATCAGCGGCACAGAAGAGGCATTCCAGGCGAACTCCCAGTAGCAGGGGCCAAGTTACTCCCAGGCAAGGGATGTTAGGTTAATTCAGAGGTGGGCAGCATATTCAGCACCAGGAAGCCAGGACACATGTCATGAGTCAGAGGGCTCGAGGTGCTTTTCATATTTTTATTTGCATGCAATTAACAAGGCTTGCATAACATTTTGCAAATGGAGTGTGACAGTGTCTGCCTGGATGAGACACATATTGCATGCTCCCCTTTCTTGATGCTTCAGTTTCTACCAGTGGCAGAGCAACTGCTTTGCACATAGGAAATCTCAGGCTCAGCTTCTGGCATTTCCCAGTAGGGAAGGGAAAGACTTCATGTGTGACTGACTGGCAGCTACCCTAAGAGTAGCTGCCAGTCAGTGCAAACAATGCAGAGATAGACTCTGTATAAGGCAGCTTTCTACATTCCACAAATGTTGCCCAGTTGTGGTAGTTTTGAGTGTCAGGTGATTATTTCAGTTAATTGGAATTTGAGTTTTACAGACTCTCCATACATTGCTGAAGGAGAATAACCAATGTGAGTCTGACCCACCAAGTCCCATCTATTCATCAAGTCCAAAGACTGGGATCCCCTGTTCTTTATGTTTTATGGGCAACACAGGTCAGTGAATGGATTATGTGGTTGCGGCATGGCTTTTGCATGTGATGAAGTGAAAGTTTCAGTCACAGACAGTTGTAGATAATGATTCCTTCAGGGACCATTCATTAAACACCACTAAATCATACTATAGAATCATAGAATCAGGGGTGGAGGAAGTGCTTTTGTATGTCACCTAGTCGGGCCCCTGCATAGTGCAAGAAATCCAGAGCTAGAGCATTCTTATCAGGCATCAGCTTGAAGACCTCCAGTGAGAGAAGCCCCCCTCAAAGATAGTTTGTTCCATTGTTAAACTGCTCTTATCATTATGAAATTTCCCCTAAAGCCCAAATGAAACCTATGTTTCTGTAACTTAAACCCGTTAGATTTATTTATTTATAATTTACTTAAAGTTCTTACATGCAGACCTCACAGCAGTTTCCATAAAGATAAACCTTGGTAATAACAAAATCAATAAAATAAAATAAAATACAAAGTGGTATCTGAGCAAGGTTAAGATGAATAGAAAAAGCAGAGGGTGAGATTGTTTTCGTTTGCTATCATGGTTTGTATTGTTGTGTTTTTATGTTGTGAACCACCCTATGATCTTCGGATGAAGGGCATTATAGAAATTTAACAAATCATCATCAATATAAGCCTCAGCATTCTATAGCTTATAAAACTAGCATCTGTTGGGTTAATAGCTTGAAACTTGGCATATGCGATCTACCTGATGAAGTCTATGAAAGGGCCGTATGCCAAAGTGATCCAATAAAATTTGCCAGATACAGCAAGTTAAACACTGCTGAAAGTTGACACATTGACCCTCTTTCCCCCAGAAAGCATATTTATATATTCCTTTCCAATTTGGGTGAAAAGTACTGGTGTGCTTCATACAGGCTTGTGGCAGTGGCCACACTTTCATTTGTTTGGTGATATTTTCCGCCAGCAGGCACACTACTGCAAGTACAGCGCTGGTTTGGCTACTTGGGTGTGAGGGGATGGTGCAGACACTCTAGGTTTGAATACACACAGCTGCTAGAGTTTGCATCAGGGACCTGAGATCCCCAGATTCCCCCTTTCAGGACAGTCTCACAGCCAGGCAATGTGCTTTCCTAGTCATTGACAAAGCTGCTCCGTATCCTAGTTGTGATGTGTCAAGCAAACCCATACCTAAAATTGTCCTTCCATACATGTCTGGACTTCAGATAATATCTATGCAGCCACATTCTAATGGGAGAAGCCCATTCTTGGGAGATGCATTTGCGGTCTAGGTCAAATGGTGGTGGTCACCTCAATAAGCCATATCTCAAGGGCTGAGAAGATGATAGGCTGTTCATGTAGTGACCTCCTGATTCTAATCACCTCTCTGGTGGTCATATTTGATGGTGGAACCAGGAGGCCACCAGGTGGTAACTCCATCTCCTTATTTTCTCCCTTTTGTGTCCAGATCCAAAAATAATCCTTTTGTCCCTGACTGCCAGAGACGTCTGTGCCACCGTCATCCTCCTTTCTGCCAGCGGTTTGTTCTCCCCACCTCTAAAACAAGAAACTCGTAATATTCCATTTTGTCCTCACTTGACTCTTGGCTCAGAATTTATTGCACAAAGCCTGCCAATATTTAAATGAAAGATGTGTTTACACCGCTGATACATGGCCTCTTACTTATGGCTGGTCTCTCAATTTCATTTCCTTAATTGTTTTTGTACCTTTTTCTTGTTTTGCTTTGTTCATTTGTCTCCATAACGGGAACATGAAGGAGAGAGTACATCTCATTCCATTTGATACCAAGGACCCCGTGACCACCTCCTCCCTTGGAAATATCTGGGATGAAGGCCAGTGGGCAGCTGCATGACGTCTGACAATGACTCCTAACCAACAACTCTGAATACCAAACCATTGCTGGTACATTGTCATGACGGTACACTGCCATTGCAAGGAGGCCATATCACAATGAATTTAAAGAAGAAGAAGCTTGGACAGGAAATCTTGGGTTTCCTTCATGCTATGCAAAAGAATTTCCCAGGTGTTCAAAGCCATCACTGCACTTCAGGCTCCTGTGATTCTTGATTGCAGTGGCAGATTTGCCCAGCCGGGGAATGGCTTACAAGGCTCCATAATCCCTGGCTCCAAATGATAGCTTTTCACAGCCAGGAGAATATGGGAACATAGGAAGTAGTCTTATACTGAGTCAGTCACTTGGTCCATCTAGCTCAGTACTGTTGACAAAGATGGGCAGGATTTCTTTCAGACACATGTCTCCCTCAGTCCTACTTGGAGATACTGGGCATTGAATCTGAGACCTTGTGCACACAAAGCAGTTGCTATAACACTGAGCTATGAGAACACAAGACGATCACTGCCGGATCAGACCAGTGACCCATCTAGTCCAGTATCCTGTGCTCACAATGGCCAACCTGCCAGGCGCAACAACACTCTCCTCTCCTGCAGCTTCCAGAAACTGGAAGCAAACTGCCTCCAACTGTGGAGACAGAATATAGCCATCTGGGTTAGTCGTCCATTTATACCGCTTCTGGCTACATGAATCTTTCATTTGGGTGAGCAAGGGGAGGGAGGTTCCACTTTGGCTTGGAAATGAACCGGGCCATTTCCTGATTATTTGGGGGAAGTGGCTCAGCTTATTTCAGTGACAATCCAAAGTGAGCCACACATTGCCAAGTCATCTCTAATGTTTATTTAAAAACTACCAAGAGACAAATCATTGCCTTGCTCTTTTCCTTCTTAGGTACCACTCTCCCCACCGCCCCCTAGAAAGTAGATCAGAAGACAACTAGGCTATTCCCACAAAGCTTCACTGAACATTGTGGAGAAATAGTGGGAAATTGATTTTAGAGTCTTATGCACTTGCAAGCACTACAGAAGTAAGTCCTGGACTCCTAAACAGCCCCCAGGCTTGTGCTGTTGACTTCTGTTCATATGAATATTATTCATTCATGCGGTACAGTGACAATACACAGAACACTGTCTCAAGCACTGTAAGCAAAATGAGAGCCAGGTCCCTGCCCCCAAGAAGTTTACAGTTTACTGATAGCAGGGTGAGGAGGGACGAAAAGGACAGCATGAGGTGACACCACAGGCCATAGTATCTTCTCAGATATTCATCTCAGCTGAATTATATGTGGTGTCTAACCTTGCTCACTGCTTTTCTGATAGATACAGACACGGGGGAAAAAGCAAAGCTGACACTTAGTGCATCCAGTTGACTCATCGATTGTTTGTGGCTTATGCCTTTATGCTCTCTTTGGGAACAACCAGCAGCTGCTTCCTGAACTGAACTTCAGGTGGACCCAGCCAAGATGAGTCAGCTCATGAGCTGCTGTAATGCCTTTTGGCGAATGCTCCTCTGAGAAGGAAAAAACATCCTCGGCTGCATCGCTCTCACGCCCTCTCTCTCACACACATGTGAACTTCACTCTTCAGCCAAAAAGACTTCCTGAGTGGCTTGCATATAAACAAGAGAGTTCCTGCCTGCAGGTTTACAGTCTAAAAGACATGAGCCCATATATGTCCACTTCACCGCTTTGATTTGCGGTACTGTTACTGTTACTGGTGGTGGATAATACCAACTCTGCACTTGTAAGTGTAAACGGCAGCATCTACGTTTTGGAACTCCCTGCCTATTGACACCAGCCAGCCACCTTTCTACGCTTTTTGTCACCTGCTTAAAATATTTTTGCTTGACCTAAAAGGCAGTGTAGAAAATATTATTATTAATAATAAAAATACCAATAATAAAAATAATGGTGCCAAACATGATAAAAATATGGTGGATCTTATTTTTGGGGGGGGATTATCTTGCAAAAATGGCAAGTTTTCTACCTGAAAATCTAGACCAGTGAATATTTGGTATAGTGCTTGTTTTTGACATAGTGCTTATTCTTGTTTGCTACCTGATAAATTGAAAGAAACCTCAGGGGCTCTGCAAATTAAATGGACCACTTTCTGTATTTGCATTTACCTTGATTTACATCCAATTTTTGATGTTATTTTCCCCCTAATACTTCTGCATGAACATTTTCCGTCACTCAGTTAACCAAGGCAAAACTACTAATCAGCTTCAGGGATAGGAATGTTTTCCCTCCAGTATAGCAAAGTATGAGTTAGGTTAAGACCCCAATAGTCTCTGTTGTTTTGGTTCTAGCAACTGATGTGTGGATAATGATTTCAGGTTATTGAATTCTTTTTGTGCTAGCAAACTGTGAAACAAGTAAAATGTCTCAACACCATCTAAAACCATCGGGAGCTGTGGGCCTCCATGACACACTGTTTCAAAATAATGCTTTTTCATCTTTCACATTATTAAAATAAATCCTTACTTTGAAGAAATATATTCCCTAGAAGAAGTTCAGGATAAGAATGGATTTTAAAAGAAAAAGGTCATGGCTTTCTCTCATTGTAAAAATTAATTTGTTGGTCTTGACATTAGTGAATGTCAGACCAATGACTCCAAATGAGATCCTAAAAATCTAGCAGTTTTCCATCAAATTTATAGACTCAAGAGCCCATGCAAAATAAATTTTTTAAATAGTCTACTTTAATAAGTTAGTGCAAATAAGGAAAGAGCTTCTGAATAAAGAAATCAGATATATGCAATATTTATTGCATGTTTTTAGGAATAGCATGTTTTTAGGAATAAGAGACAAAGATTGCCCCCAGACTGTCATTATTTTGTGGGAGGGCTTCCAGCACAAGCCAGAAATTTAGGCTTGCACTTTCAAAGTAGACTAAAGGCTTCTGTGAGCCTTGTGCAGCAAAACTACATTTTTAAAAAATGACCTTTTTGCAGCTAGAAAAGTGATGGAGAAAGGCACTGAGAAGTGTGAGATGAAAGGTTGTTCAATACGAAGATGTATCAACATCCAGAAAGCAATTCAAGGGTGAAAGCTCATAGCCTGTCCTGCAAACTAAGGGGGATGAATGCTCAATAAAAACTGAGCACAGCCTAAACTCCATGTAAGCTTTGTACAAACATACCAATATGAATGCCCAGCAAACAGATTGTCTGAAAGAGCCCACAGTAGCATACAACGTGACACTTGAACTAAAAAAGCTTAGCTACCCCTGGGCTACACATTTAGCAGGATTGTATTTAGTGGCTAAGATTCAGTCATAAAATGGCTTGTGATGTACCAGATTAAGACAACGTGCAGGACATGCAAATACATGAGAAGCCTATAATCTTAACAGAGGGGGAGCTAGCTGCTGCAGCACCCAGAGCAGTGCACATGCTGTGCACCTGGGGGTGGGGCTAGCCGCCCACTGGGGTGGGGTGAGCGTCCCAGGGGTGTGTTGCCCATGGTGAGCATCCCAGGGGGGCAAGGGGCGATGTCACCCCCCAGGGATGACACCCAGGGCGGACTGCACCCACCGCACCCCCTTCCTCTGCCAGTGAATCTTAATGGTTGCCAGAGCCGGCCCTAACATTAGGCAGAGTGAAGCAGCTGCTTCAGTTGACAGATAATGAGGCGTGGGGGGTGGACAGAGCTATGTGTGCCATGCAGTATTCCTGTAACCCTCAAAAGTAGCTTGTTGCCCTCATGTGAAGTGAAAGATACTGTCTTTGTACCAGTGTTGAAGTAAGATTCAACTGCCAGTCTGATTCAGCTTCTGTATCTGGAATATAGTTCTTTTGTCACTGCCTTAGGGCATGGATGAAAAATGCCTTGAGGTTATGGTCCTAATTGTAGATCTATCTCAGTCAGGCCGAAGGTGAAGCCATCACTTAAAAGGTTTGAGATCGAACAGATTCATAGGCTGCAGAAGAAGGAAAGTTCATTGATAAAATAGTTCATAATTTTGAAAATCTATGAATGATTTTGGACCTTTCTTACGCAGGATAGAAAAGCTTACCTGCACTGCTTCATTTTTACTGTCAAAAGTCAATTGTTCATATAACTGTAGTGCTAAAAGCAAATGTAATGTCTTGCTGATGATCACAAAATCTGCAGAGTTCATTGATTCATGTGTACATCAACTCTGTATTATCACATTTAGCTGTTACTAAAAGGTAGAGGTCATTGTTTTGTTTGCATTTTAATTTCCATGTTGCTTGTCTTAATTTGTTGGGGGCATGCTCGCTAGAAAAATCAGAGCTGTCCCCAGTAGCAATAATCCTATTTGGGAGTCAAAGACAGAAGAATTTAAAAAAATCAGCACATAGAACAAATTAGACTAAAATCAACTGGCTTAAAGACAGTCTCAGAAGGTGGTATTCAACTAAGTTGGAATCACAGTAAACCCATTGACATTAGTTGACCTAACTTAGTCATGTCCATTAATTTTAGTGTCTCTACTCTGAATAAAACTTAATTGAATACCTGCCATAAATATCAGAAGATCATGTACTAGCCTTGAGAACCTGGTTTCAACACATTGCTGAGCTAGTAACTCCCAAGAGCCTTAGCTGGATTCTTACCTACTCCAGTTTCTCATGTGCAAAATGGGACCAAATGATAAGTGGTCTACTAATCTTGACATGATTAATGATAATGTATTACTTTAGGTACAATTGAAATAAATAAGAGTTGGCAGTCACTGCCTGCTTGGACCCTATCAAAGTATTTGTCAAGTTAAGATTTCTCACTTTACACTCATTTATATTGACCCACATTTGTGATTTTAATGCCCAGTTTGGAGAAATAATTTTAGAGTTCTTCACAACTCTCCCTTTTAATTTCCCTGAATAGTTTGGTGTCATCAGCAAACATGGCACCTCAGTGCAGAATGTTATATCAACAAATCCCAATACAGATCCTTTAGAGGCACCACTTGTTACGTCCCCCACATTGTGAGAACTATCTATTTATTCCTACTCTCTCCTTCCTGTTATTGAACTACTGATTCATGAGATGATCTCTTCTCTTATCCCATGATTTCTAAATTTGCTCAGGAGCCATTGGTGAGGGACTTTAGCCCCATATGGACATTTTAAAACAACTGGCCATAATCACATAGGTGGGAAGAGCAAGGCTGGATGGGCTTGTCCCACTCTCAAATGCGCACCACCTTCTGTATTGCTTCTATCTCCCTCTTGTTGACACTCTCAGTGAACTCTAAAAGCTTAGTGAGACCATACCTGCCTTTGCAGAAGCCAAGTTGTTTCTTCTTCAGCAAGACTAAATATAGATGACAACTCATCAGGCTGCGTCACGCCACTTCCCAAGGCTATCTCGTCCATCCTACACAGCTGCCTGATTCTTCTTGATATTAGTCTTAGCTTGGTGTCGCTTGTCTATTGCGCCAGCACAAAGCTAATCCCGATACACAAAGGAGAGAAGCTGCAAGGCTGGTAGATTTGAGGCTAAGACTTAACCAATGATGTCCTTTATGAGAGGCCTCCAAAACTGCCGAGGTGGTTGGAGAGACTTCCCTGGTGGAGGTTGCCCTGCAAATAAAGCACATTTCTTTCATTAATTCAGATATGAGCTCTGTGTTTTACCCCTCTTCTTTTTGTCTTTTTAAATTTGCTTTCTGCTTCCTCGGTTTACAATTCCCAGTGCTCTCTTGAGACACTGATGGCTTCCCTTGGCATATGGTTGCTGAGCTGGCCTCTGGCTGAGTTCTCCACCCCAACCCTTGCATTGAGATCACTTTCAGTGCTTATGCTTGCTCCAAAAACGCTAGATAAACAAGATTACCCCCTTGACACACTTCCCCCTTTCTGCCACTTTACAGCTGTGAATGGGCTTCGCTGCAAACCTTCCTCGGGGCAGAGGTTAGTCTGAAAAGCCTTGACAGGGCCCTCCCATTCACCCCTGTAGTTCATCTTCCCGGCTGAAATGAAGCTGGTGCAGTCAGGTGTTGCTGTGTTTGGGCTGTGCTGCTGAAAATCTGAAGAGAATGTCACAGCTGTTCAGTTCTGCTTGAACAGAAGACATTGGGCTCACAGCCATGTGGGCATCACAGCAAGGATGTGCCACCTGCAAAAGCCACCTGATCATTGTGAGATCCTCTTCTCTCCCTCCAACCCCCCTCATCTCTTCTGCAGCTAACTGGCAATATTCCACCATTACTGTATTCATAAAGATTCAAGGTTAAAAGAAATCCATCAATGTTATGTACAGAAGCTGAAGGTGAAGCTTTTTAAATACCAAGGATATTAAAAGAGAAATGACACCAAATAATGTCATACATGCACCTTGTAGCGTCTCCCTTATGGGCCTGTCAAATTAAGTTCCGTTAGAAGCAGCAGTTATCTTGCACAGTTTTTTTTTATTGTAGATTGTTTGTCACTCAGACACTTTGCCCTGATGAAATACTATTCCCCAAACTAATGATTTTTACTAGGAGAGAGGGGTTGAAATCATATCAGAGAAGTGCTATATGCTCCAGGATGACAGAAACAGTTATGATTATGGCTTACGGCAGTTACCAAATTGCCCCAAAATGGACAGGGTGACTCCCCTGTGAAAAGGAGATGTTTCACCCAAAGTTAATGCTTATACGAACAGGCGGCTTTCTGCAATTTAAAAGAAGTGTTTCTCAGAAGGTAGGTTTACCTAAAAACTGTAGGGATTGACAATAGATAAATGGTTGTTAGAAAATGTGAAAAGTGGCTTTTCTAAGCCAGGCTGGCAATTTTCCTGTTACTGCTGCCGCCCTTACACTGTGCTGGCTGTAAAATGACAAGAGCATTCGCTGAGATTAATTAAATCAATCAAAATAATATTTGTTTTCTTGGCCATTTTATTGAGATCTCCAAATGGGCCTGCTGAGACCTCCCCCTCCCCAAGCAGTTGTTTGCTATTATGCTTAGGACGTATCAGTGACTTCCAGTGCTAATAGCTTCCCTCCTGCTGGTTGCGTTATCAACAAAGGTTTTTGCACAGCCCGGATTGTCAGCATTGAGGTACTTTACTGCTTCTTCAGCACTGTTCCTTTGAAGACAGAACCGCATTTGGCATGTCAGAAGAACATATTAGAGAAAATCACTATTCGCAGAGTTGTGTACAAAGTCATTCCTTAACTGGCTCTAATCCAAGACAGTTCCTTGTTTCTGAAGGAGGCTGACCTGGCCCTCTCTGTATTTGTTATCCTCGGCTGCCTTGACTGTCTTTCATGAGAGCACTTGGAAGAATGGGGATGATGACTGCTATGATTACTAATTTATTTACTTACTGTATTTATATACCACCATTATCTTCTAAGGATCTTAAGGTGGTGTACATGGTTCTCTTTCTCCCCATTTCATCCTCATTAACAACCCTGTGAGGTACTGTAGGTTAGGCTGAGAGGTAGTGACAGGCCCAAAGTGAGCATTATGGCAGAGCGAGGAGCCGAATACTGCTCTCTCAGGTCCTAGTCCAACACTCTAACCATTACGCCACACTGGCTCATGGTGATGCTGTCAGTTAAATTAAGTAATAGAGGAGGTAATGGTCGTAGCTCAGTAGCAGAGCACATGCTTTGTTCATCCTATGTTCATTGCTAGTATGTCAAGGTAGGATGGGGAAAAGACCTTCGTTTGAAACTTGGGAGAACCTGAGGAAAATGTGCTGCACTGCCGCCTCCCTTACATGGGTTGTGTGGCGAGATCTCGCCAAAATATCATGAGATCTCATGCACTCTATGAGATCTTGTGAGAACTCCCCAGAAGCTGGTGGCGGAGCATGCCTATAGGAGAACCGCCTCTTGGGCTTCTGCTGCCTGAGGCGGCTTCCTCACCCTGCCGTTAGGGTGGGCTGGCCCTGTTCCTGTGGGACCATCATTTCTGCAGCTTGTAGTTTAGCTCACTCCAGAGAAACCATGAGCTGTAGTCAAGATTTGTTCTATGGTTTATCATGCAGCGCAGCGCAGCAACAGAAGTATAGGAGGAACAGAGCAGCCATGATTTCTTCCCTGAAAATCTGCTTGTCACACAAAGTGATAGTTTGGCTTGGTGTTATGTCTGGACATGGTGGGACTTTAATGGGCTATAGGAACTGCAGGTTGAATAATAATAATAATAATAATAATAATAATAATAATAATAATAATATTACTTATACTCCGTCCATCTGGCTGGGTTTTTAAAGAATTTCTTACATTAAGAGAATAAATTATAGCTTCCTGGTTAACATAGGAGAACACAGTTCAATCAGGCTTTTCAGCCTTGGACTCCTACGACCTTGTATCAGGGAGATTTTACCTGGTAAGATGATTGTTTCTCAGTCTTAACATTTGAATTACTTTCTTTCTTTCCCAAGTATCCTTGTGGTAAAAATCCTGCTATCAGTAGCAAATCTGGAATGGTTGCTGCTGCTGTAATTACCTTGATTTTCCTCCAAAGTTGCTTGTAATGTTGTAGCCCTGCTAAAGCAAAAGACTTTGCTCCCTCTCAGGTAGAATCTATCAAGTCTCTTAGAAATTACTTTTTAAAGATGATGTTTTACCTCTTGGAATCACAGAATTTAAGGCCCTGGGGATTGTCTGAGTTGCCACAGAATTCTGCTTAAGGGCAGTTGAAGCCGACTAGTGACTCTGAGGACAAAAGAGGGCTTACACTGTGAGGGAAGGTAACACAATTTCTGTAATAACATCAAATTATTTTTGGTTTATACTCAGCCCTGTAGCTGTGAGCCTTTGGGGGAATGTTTGCAGAGGCCTACGAGGAGACAAACAGAAATAATTGGGAAGAAAACCAACCACAAGGCGTTTGGTGATATGGGAGATATACCAACAGCGAAAGTAGTTGTGACTTCCCTGAATTTTTCATTGTCTATCTACTGTATTGTTCTGGGGAAAGCTTCTCTCAGTACTTTACACAATTAGCATCCGTTGAATAATCAGCAGGATCTACAATACAAAGGCGCTCCTGGATCTAGCTCTGAACCTGGATGTCCCAGTGATGCTTATGGCCAAGAGTGCTTTGGTCCAGCTTAGGCTGTTGTGCTAGCTGTGCCTTTTCCTGAACAGATCTGGCCATGGTGACGCACACAATGTGCTGTATGTGGAGCTGCCTTTACAAAGTCTCTGGAAACTTCAGCCAGACTGTTGACATGAGCCAGTTATCAGCAACATGTGACTGCCATGCTGCAATATCACCACCAATATCCAGACCATTTCTGGGCCTAATTCAAAGTGCTACTTTCCCCTTGACAACCCTAAATGGCTTGAAACCTGAACATCACAAAGGATGCCCCTCCCCATACCCAACTTTAAAAATCTTCAGAGGTTTCTGCTTTGCATCCCAATAATATTACTGATGCTACTATTTCTGTGACTACTATTATTATTACCTGCTGTTCACCAACAGGTCCCAAGGTGGGTTACAATAATTTAAAATTCAGAATTAAAATACAAATCACAGCCACAATAATATCTAAGATGCATTTGGGTTGAGATTTGAAAGGATCTTTTCTGTAATTGCTCTGGAACTTCCTTCTGAAGAGGTCTACTTTCCTTCCTTCATTTAGCTATATTTTTATTGATTTTTGCATGTAGTAGTTTTTATTTATCCACCAAAGACAGTCTTCACAAGGCACCTCCAGAAGAGAAGGTTGCTACATTTCTTTGCTACTACAGTGGTACCTTGGTACTCAAATGGCTTGGCTCTCGAACAAATCGGCTGCTGAACACTGCAAACCCGGAAGTAAATGTTCTGGTTTGTGAACGTTTTTCGGAAGCCGAACGTTTGACGCAGCTTCCGATTGAGTGCAGAAAGTTCCTGCAGCCAATCGGAAGCTGTGCCTCAGTTTTTGAATGGTTTTGAGAGTCAAACAGACTCCTGAAACTGATTAAGTTTGAGAACCAAGGTACCACTGTCGTTTGTTTGGTTTCCGATTCTAGGTGCCTGAAGAAGAAAATTTACACCAAGTCATCCTTGCAAATGGTCAATAGGCTTAATTTTGCATCAGGTGCTACAAAGTACTGAAAAGGTTGTTGAAAGACTTCTTTCTCAACATTTTCTTGCCAAGTTTCACAACCAACACATGTGGTGGAAAGTTCTCCTGAGAGTTCTGAAGGGTAAGGCAGGGCAAAATGTTATTTAATACATGCATACCTGTTTCTTCCAATGTCATTCCCTGGCCACAATGTGAGTTCAAAGGGAACGTCTCAGTTACAGTTCGTGTGGCAAATTGTTCTCAGATTAGGTGATGTAGCTATGTTCACATGGAATGGTTGGAGACTCATGGACAATTTACCAGGCTGTCTTTATGAATCCTGAGGGGATCTGGAAACAATTGTTCCATCATTAAACTCACAGAAGTGTTTTGTGTGCATATGCTCCATCTGGGGCTAGTCGGGAGCTTAAAAGCCCTTCTGGATGTAATTGAAACTCTCAGGAATTCACTCCCCCCTCCTGCCCCGCCATACAGTGTTTTCATGGGTGGAATCAATGAATGGTGGCACAAGTTAACATGATAAGTTAAGCACTGGTGTCTTAAAATTACATCTTGGAAGCCGATTGCTTAGAACAAGTCCAACATAATTTAGCCCAGAAGATGGAAAAGGATTAATAAAATGACTGCCTTACTAAACACGCTAGAGAAAAGTCTTTAGGGGGAAAGTAACTGAATAAAAGTACACTGAGATCGTTAGGAAACAAAACTTTATATAAAACAGAGTGTAAACAGATTAATAATGAATGCCTATTCTTCAACATTTCCCCCTCTCTCTGTTCAGTAGTTTTCTTATTCTAGCCAAGCACAAACAGTTCCAAAGGATAGCTCAGGGTGGAAAATAGAAACATACCCAGTGAATAGTTGCAATATAAAAAGTTTCAGCCAATTCTACCTCTGTGCAGGACTGGTTGCTTATGTACTGAGAAACCCTTTAGGTGAATTTGGCCAAGAACTGATAGTATGCTAATAATATCTATCAGTTGTCAGTGTTGTGGCATACACAGCTGAGCCTTCCAGAATAAAAAGCAAGCAAGCAAGCAAGCAGTGAAGTTCTATAAGTATGTTTTTAAAACTATTCACTGCATAAGATTATATTGTTCCATCAGTCTCTGTCCCCATTCTCATTTTACAAAAATATGTATTTGGGGCTTTTCATATTTAACTTGGCATATTTTGTGGGTTGCTCCCTTCCTTTGCTTATGTATGTGTGGCTCAGACCTTACCTCTGCATGTAGGGGTGTTGCAGAGTTTGGTGTTGCCAGGTCACCTCTGAGATGTCTCCACATTTTCATTGTGATATCGCTCCAGCAGGGCCACATTGAACTCTATTTGGTGGTCACTAATGTATGCAGTCTGTTAGGGAAGTGTCCTCAATGTGTTCTTTCCATGTTCTTTCCTGTTTTATGCAAAGTGCTCCGTCTTTGTGCAAAGTGCCTTTCTCTATTTTTTCAGCCACTGGGTTTTCCCCTTGTGTGCTCTAAGTGTCTGTGACATGCAGCCAGTCTGATATAGCTCCAGGCTATATCACCCAGGGTTGGGTGGGTGTTCATATGCAGAATTATGTCATATCCTGTCCTCTGTTGCACTGATATGCAGTATGGGGGATGAGTGGAATGGAAGATTCCCCCTCCCCCAGCTCTTTCATAAAGTTCAACCATCTTTGGGGACAAGTTTGATGTCTGAAGGCATAGGAATTGACATAGGTTTATGCCTCCCCTATCCTGACCGTCCATGCCAACACCCTATTTTAGGTTCTACATTGGTAGAGTTGTGTTAATGTAGCAGAGAACTGCACTGCACTGGCATATCTTTGCAGTTGTGCTGGCATATCTCAAGTGGCGCCAACATTCATCATGTCCCACTCGTGCATTGTGGGGCTTCTGCAATGTCCCATAGCCCCTTTAGCTGGTGTGCCTTAAGATGGTGATAATGAAGAAGGATTTGTTAGTATTTGTCAATAACAAATAGTCTCCAGGCAACTTGCAACTGATTTAAAAGCATAAAAAATATTTAAAGCAAGAACCATGAAATTCATAACATTACTGTCAGGGAACTGCCATCAGTACTGGAGGGGGAGAGCGAAAGCCAGAGGGATTCCAGAGAGCGTCCAGGGATCGGGAGGAGCAGCCCATCTTCTGGGGAAGAGAATCAGCGTAGCACCAGAGGAGAAGGGGGGCAGCTGGGGGAAGTGGCGAGGCGGTCTCATGACTCCTTGCCTGGGACCAGCGGGGAGAGTAGGGGTCCTCCGTTGCCCACGCCCTCCCTGCGCAGAAGGCTTCCGCGCAGAGAGGGTAGGCGGAGACTAGGCGTCAAAGAACTTCTTTGCTGGAAGAAGTTTAAGAAACGCCCACTCACGGATTCTGCCAGCGATTGAGTCAGCCACGGGTGAGTGGCTGTGCGGACAGAAAAGGTTCACTTTGGCAACCCAGCCAGGTGTTTGCACCCAGCCGGGGAGATAGGCACCTGCTTACGCACAAGCAACCCCATAGAACCATTACAGCAATCCGTGAGTCCCTGACGTTGCTTGTGCGGAGCCCCGGGGAGGCAGCACGATGAGCCAAACAGGGCCGGCTGGAGAGACAGAGCAAGAAGCCATGGTGCGAGGTCTGGTCGAGAGGAATCGAGACCTGGAGGCACATGTCGCTACCCTGTCAGCGCGGCTGGAGGAGAGGCGGGCTCAGGATGCACAGGTCAGAGCCACCCCGGTAGGGAGGAAGGTCCCGGGGCTGGTAAATAAGTTTGGAGGAAAGTCCCAAGACTACAATGCTTTCCGAACGGAAATTCAATACGCTTTGGAATTGCAGAAAAATGACTTTGCTGATGACGGGGAGAGGGTGGCTTACATTGTTGGACATCTGAAGGATGGGGCGCGCGAATGGATCAGGCCCTTGATGGCAACGGGGAATGATGCATTGAAAGATCTTAAGAAATTCTACCAGGCAATGGACGCGATGTTCTCCAGCGAGATTGAGCAAAGCATGACACGGAGGGAGCTGATGGGGTGCAAGCAGGGGAGCCTGTCCGTCAGAAGCTACTGGTCGCGTTTTGCGATGTTAGTGCACAAGCTCGGGTGGGACCTGGACTCTGAACCAGTACAAATGCTGTTTGAGGCAGGTTTGGACCCCGAAGTGAAAGACGAGTTGTCCAGAGCGCCCCGCCCACGGTCGATGGAGGAGCTCACAAAGACTGTGCTTGCGATCGGTCTACGCCAGGAAGCGCGGGCTCAGGAAAAGCGGGAGATAAGGGCGGAACGTTTCCATGGCAACAGCATTCCTAAAATGCCGAGGAAGCCTTCCCAGGCGGTAGAGCCGATGGAAATTGATGGAGCGCACGCGCGCGAAGTTTCAAACGCTAGTGAAGGCCGGAAAAGGGAGGTGAAGGAGTGGAAAACTACCAAGAAGTGTTTCCTCTCTCAGCGGCCAGGACATTTTGCAAAGGTCTGTCCTCAACGAAAGGCCTGGCAAGGCATGATGGGGGCTGCAGGCCACGATGAGAAGGGGGAGGAAGGGCCGGTGCAGGGAAACAAGAAAGCCTGGCTGCCAACCAGCAGGGGCAGCAGCCAGGCCAGTGACCAATAGAAGTACCCCAGCCTGACCCTCCCAAGGCAGCTATAGCCATTGAAGTGGTGCTAGAACTCCCAAATGGGCACCCAGTCAAGGTGGAGGGGCTGCTGGATTCTGGCAGCTCGTGTAATTTCTTCAGTAGAGACTTCGCTCTGGAGCACCAGCTCCACCTTTTGCCACTAGATTTTCCCTTGCAGGTGACCACCATTGATGGCAGGGAACTACTGGGAGGGGAAGTGACACACCAGACACCGCCAATGCAGATGAGTGTTTCCCGGCACACGGAAACCATGGCCTTTCATGTGGCCACGCTGGCGGGACCCCCAATAATACTAGGAATGAGCTGGCTGGCGCTACATGACCCAGTGGTGTCATGGCATCAGCGGTCGCTCACCTTTGGGTCAGCTTACTGTTTAGAACACTGCCTGGGAGGAAAGGAACCAAGAATGACTGTGGCCAGGGTGGCTGGGGCGGCCCTGGAGGAAAAGGGGCAGGTGCCACCGCAATATGCGGATTTGAAGGAGGTGTTCAGCGAGAGAGAGGCGGATAGACTGCCCCCCCCACAGACCATATGACTGCCAAATCAACCTGCTTCCGGGAGCCCAGTTACCGGTGGGTAAGCTGTACGCCATGTCCGATCGGGAGATGGAGGAGTTGAGGCAGTTTATTGACAAGAACTTGAAAAGGGGCTTCATAAAGGAATCGAAGGTGGTGGTAGGGAGTCCAGTGTTCTTTGTGGACAAAAAATCAACGAATCACCCAGACTTGTGGTGGACTACCGCCGTTTGAATTTGGTGTCAGAACCCGTGACTTTCCCAATGCCCAGAATCGATGATATTCTGACACGTGTGAGGCAGGGAAAGATTTTTACCAAGCTGGACCTAAGGGGGGGCATACAATCTGATTAGAATACGGGAGGGGGACGAATGGAAAACGACCATGTTCACCCACCTGGGGGCTTTTGAGTATTTAGTTATGCCATTTGGATTACAATCGGGGTCCGCCTGCTTTCAATCCTTCATGCATCATGTGCTGGGGCCACTGCTGTACAAGAACTGCGTGGCCTTTTTGGATGACATCTTAATATATTCGGAGAATGAAGCGCAACACATCAAGGACGTCAGGGAGGTGCTACAGAGATTGAAGAAGCATCAGTTGTGGGTCAAGCTGGAAAAATGCCAATTCCACGTCTGGGAGGTCGAGTTCCTAGATACAGGTTGTCAGACAAGGGACTGGCCATGGATCCAGGCAAGGTGAAGGCAGTGCTGGAATGGAAGGCCCCCCAAAACCGAAAGGATGTGCAGAGGTTCCTAGGTTTCAGCAACTTCTACAGGAAGTTCATAAGGAACTTCGCCCACTTGACAGCACCCATTACGGATTGTCTTAGTAGCAAAAAGAAGTTCGCATGGACAAAGGAGGCGCAGCAATCCTTTGAGAAATTGAAGAAGGCGTTCGCCTCGGAAGAGCAGCTCCTGCACGTGGATCCAGAGAAGCCCATGAGACTGGAGACGGATGCGTCCAACCGCGCGATTGGAGCAGTATTGTTGCAACCCGGGTCCAAGGAGAACTAGACACCGTGTGCCCTTTTCTCCCGGAAGCTGAGCAAGTCGGAGCAAAACTACACGGTGTATGACCGAGAACTGCTTGCGATTTACTTGGCATTTCGTCAATGGAGGCACCTCTTGATAGGGGCGCGGCACAAGATCCAGGTCGAAACTGACCACAAGAACTTGGAATACTGGCGGACCGCACGAGTGCTTAACCAGAGACAGATCAGATGGTCCCAGGAGTTCTCCAAGTTTTTCTTCGAGATACAATACGTGCCGGGAGGGGAAAATGTTAGGGTGGATGCACTCTCCAGAAAACCGGAATACATGGAGGGGGAAGGGCCTCCGGAGGCCAGGCACGTGTTCCCCAAGGACCGGTGTGTGGGGGGGAACATTGGTAGGAAAACGAGAGCTAGCAGGGCTCACCCGAGACGATGAGTTTGCTCAGACTAAAATCAGGGAGCTCAGAGGTGGAAAGGGAGACAATGGGGGGTTTTCGGAAAAGGAAGGGGTACTGTACTACAAGGGGGCGCTGTATGTACCAGGGGAGACGTTGAGGGGCAAAATACTGAGGCAGCTCCATGACAATCCCGCAGCTGGGCATTTTGGACAGCACAAGACTATGCTACTAGTTACTAGGCAATTCTGGTGGCCAAAGGTGAGGGAGGACGTACGAGAATATGTACGAGGGTGCGACCAGTGCCAGAGGGCAAAGGGGGAAAGGACTGCCCCCGCAGGGTTACTGGAACCCTTACCAACACCGGAAAGGCCCTGGGAGGTGGTGTCCATTGATTTTATGACAGATCTGCCCAAGTCGAGGGGGAAGACAGCAGTCATGGTAGTGGTTGATCTGCTGACAAAAATGTGCCATTTCGTAGCGTGTTCGCACGCAGTGTCGGCAGAGGAGACAGCCAGGCTGTTTGTGGACCACGTTTTCAGGCTGCATGGCACCCCATTGAGGGTAATCTCAGATTGCGGAAAACAATTTACTTCCCAGTTCTGGCGGAGGCTCATGAGCTTGCTGCAGGTCGAGGTGAGCTTCTCGATGGCACGGCACCCAGAAACCAACGGGCAGGCCGAAAGAGTGAATGGTATACTCCAGCAGTACCTACGCTGCTATGTCAGCGAGAGGCAGAAAGATTGGGTAGAGAAATTGGCATTGGCTGAATTTGCATACAACAACGCTGAACATGTGTCCACGGGAATGAGCCCTTTCATGGCCAATTATGGGTGTCACCCCAGGGCTTTCCCAGGGAGGGGGGAGGAAGGATGGAGTGTACCTGCGGCCGAGCAATTTGCCGAAGAAATGCAGGCCTTACACCAGCAACTCAGGCTGAACTTGGAGAGGGCCAAGGAAGTTTACAAGAGGCAGGCAGACAGGCACTGTCGGGAGGGGGAGGCCATATGGGTGGGAGACCAGGTGTGGCTGTCGTCCCAAGGGTTGCCCCTAAAGGGAGGGTGCAAGAAGTTGCAGCCTAGGCGACTGGGGCCTTTTGAGGTAATACAGCAGGTCAACCCAGTGGCATTCAAACTCAAGTTGCCCGACAGCATGAAGATACATCCGGTGTTCCATAGATCCCTACTTTCACAGTACAGGGAGGGACGGGAATTCCCAGGAAGGGAGGGAGGGGTTACCACCCATCCGCGGGTAGAGGAGAGGGAACTCTGTAACAAAGCCACGGAAATACTCGATTCGCGGTGGCGGGGTCACCAGGTAGAGTACTTGGTAGCCTGGGAGGGAGAACCCAGTTCGGAAAACACTTGGGTCCCTGCTGAATCAATCACGGACGGGTATCTGGTGGAAGAGTTTCATAGTTTGTTCCCGGATAGACCTAAACCATTAGCTAGATTCTGGGAGGAAGAATTCGGAACCACAGACTTTGTGGGGTTTCCTGCCTCCGAGGAGGAGGAAGGGGAGGTGTCCGAGGGAGAAAAATCAAACTGGGAGGTTCAACCAGCTGGAAGAGATACGAGGGGATGGGAGGCCGGTTTTGAATCCTCAGAAGGTGATGACAGTTCTTTCAGGGGGTTCCTCGCATCGTCGGTTGATGGGAGAGAGGAGGAGGTATCGGAAGATCGTGCCGGGGGTGAGGGGGGTCCTGAGGAGGGGGTGGATGTCAGGGAACTGCCATCAGTACTGGAGGGGGAGAGCGAAAGCCAGAGGGATTCCAGAGAGCGTCCATGGATCGGGAGGAGCAGCCCATCTTCTGGGGAAGAGAATCAGCGTAGCACCAGGGGAGAAGGGGGGCAGCTGGGGGAAGTGGCGAGGCGGTCTCATGACTCCTTGCCTGGGACCAGCGGGGAGAGTAGGGGTCCTCCGTTGCCCACGCCCTCCCTGCGCAGAAGGCTTCCGCGCAGAGAGGGTAGGCGGAGACTAGGCGTCAAAGAACTTCTTTGCTGGAAGAAGTTTAAGAAACGCCCACTCACGGATTCTGCCAGCGATTGAGTCAGCCACGGGTGAGTGGCTGTGCGGACAGAAAAGGTTCACTTTGGCAACCCAGCCAGGTGTTTGCACCCAGCCGGGGAGATAGGTACCTGCTTATGCACGAGCAACCCCATAGAACCATTACAATTACAAATCCATACCAACCTTCAATCCCCCAATGCAATATTATTAGCAGTTCAAAACATCATCTAAATAAAAAGAAGTCTACCCATATTATACCAAACCCCCCCCCCCCCCAGGAATAAGCCTATCATGTAGAATTGCACCTTTCGTGTCATAGTGACTATTGAAATCAATACATATATGAGCTGCTTGGATACATTCTGATTCAGGGAGGGGAACCTGTAGCCCTTCGATGGTTACTGGACTCTAACTCCCATGATCTCTGTATGTACTGGCAGGAGCTGATGGGAGATGACTCCGGCAGAATCCGGAGGGCCACAGCTTCCTCACCCGAATGGATAAATTGAGCTATTTCTTTTCTTACAGTGTGGATGGCCTGGGTAAAATGAATTCAAACTCGTCCAGTTGTTGCCCCAAATGTCTTGCAAGCCGCTCACCAGTTTGTCAAAGGGATTTTGGGAATGGCAAGTTGCAGAGGGTATTTGGGAGTCCTTTATGAGACCAGAGACTGCTCTGGGTGATCAGAATCACTTTAGGATGATTTAAAACACTAAAAACCTAACCAGATTTCATGCTAAAATTCAGGGCAACTGTGCTATGAGGAAAGGTAAAGGTAAAGGGACCCCTGACTGTTAGGTCCATTTGTGGACGACTCTGGGGTTGCGGCGCTCATCTCGCTTTACTGGCGAGGTTACAGAACAGTATTTGAGGCTTTTGTGATACTGTGTTCTACCTCCACTGTTGAAGGCAGTATACCACAAGGGGAGAGAGTTCTGTTGGGCTCAGGTTCTGCTTCCGGGTTTCCCATAAGTATCTGGTTGTCCACTGAGAGAACAGAATGCTGGATTAGGTGGGCAGTAGACAGATCTAGCAAGGCTCTTCTTTTGTCCTAAGGCAACTACCATCGCTTCATTACCTTTCTTTGCAACCAGGTTGATATTAGCTCAGAAGAAAAGGTGGCCTTTGGGATTTAACTCAGGTTGATTTCTTACCTGTCGGAAGTGGCCAAATTATGGGAATGTAGCCCAATAGGAGATGGTTGTTGGTTCTCAAAGGCTTTCCTCTCAGTAGCAGGTACATTTATAATTCAATTGACTCTTTTTGGTACGCCTTCTTCTAATTTTGTTTTCCAGAGGAAAGATTAACTGTGGAAGTGAGAATTTGCCCCTTATAGGTTAAAATAATGATTATACTTGACAAGAAAATAACTTGCTGCATGCAGCCTTGTTATTTTGTAAATTTATTTAATGGGCTTCATTTTTCCTACCTGACACATTTGCCTATTGAGGATATACCCAAGTTTAAATGCATTTTTTAATGGTTTAAGCAGTTTCTGATTCTTTACATAAACATGATGGAATGCACCTCTTTTCATCTGATTTTGGAAAATATGCAATAAGAGAGGAAAAAACAGCATTAGTAACCACAATGGGGAAAAAGTGCACCTGTGAAGAGAGTTTTCCCACTTCTTACGTGCCTTTGGCCTTCATTATTTTTATTACTGTTTTGCTAATAATAACCATAACAGACCTGGATAACCAGAGGTGCAGTGCCAAGACTAGAATGTTAACAGTGCAGATCAACTAGGACTAGGATGGGGTAATCAGTGTGTGAGAAATCCTGAGAGAAGGTTCATAGGTGAGCCTAGTAAGGCAAGGGGAATCACCCATACTACCTCCTTTTACATTAAGGAAAAGGACCACATTTCAGGGGTCGAGTATATGCATTGCATATAAAAGATTCCAGCTTCATTTCCTTGCATCTGCTATTAAAAGATTCAGGCAGTAGGTCATGAGGAAGTTATTATTGAGACAGCAGAGCAGGGATTAGGAACCTGTGGTCCTCCAGATGTTATTGAACTACAGCTCTGAACATTGGATTTGCTGGAGAAGGTTGGAATTGGAACCCGACAACATCTGGAAGGCTACAGTGCACCACCCTAGGAAACTGCTGCCAGACAATATGGGCTAAATGGGCAAATATATCTGACCTGATATAAGGTGGCTTCCAATCTAGAGGACCCAATCCCTTAAGGGAGCCAGGGACTATTAGGTTGCACTAAATGTAAATAATGTTGTACAGTTTGGGTCACATATTATGCAGTGACCTAAGTATTTTAGTCTAATCTGTCACTCATTTCCTTTATGCACCTAAAATATTATGATACTGCCTTTTCATAACTCCAGGCAGCCAACAAAGTGGGGCGGATGGGTATCAAAATAATAGAAGCCAATAATCATATCTGAAACAGCTAAATTCATAACAATGAAAACTAGGCAGACAGAAAAACAGAATAATAACTATCCACTCAATCTCCACAGTTGAATGCCCTCAAGAGTAAACATGTCTTATGTCCTTTCCAGAAGCAGATGAGAGGCATAAACTCCAATTGTCCCTATTTTAAAAAGACAGTCTCTATTTTCTGTTTGTTCTTAATTAATCATTGTCCCTACTTTTGTATCCAATTCTGCCTTTTCAGAATGCCTTGTTAAGAGTTTGTTAGTGTGAACTGTTACAATGGTTGTTCTTCAGGATTCAGCTGCCTCTGGCGGATGCCTCAAAGTTAAATCTCTGACGAGGTGGGTGGTTGTGGATATCTCTTATCTCATACACATTAATGCACACACATGAACCCAAATATTCCATGCAGTGCACAACACCCTAATTCACATAGTGGTGACTCTTACTTGAACTGTCAGATAACAGTTTGTAGGGCAAGTTTTTGTGAGCTTGATGCCTTCGATAGGCCGGGGCAGGAACTCCTTCAGCAGGCATGCTGCCCTTAGTCTTGAGGCTGAAGTCTTTGGCCTGGTTCCCCCAGCACCTTTCAGCTAGAAAGTGGGCTGGAGTATCATATCACCCGGCTCTTAGTTCAAGCAAACAAGCTGCAAGGCAAATATACAGCACCAGTCTTCCAAAAAAGATGGAAGCAGCTTTAACAAACCGAACAAATTACTTTCTTCCCATTTTGATATCATTTGACATCTGCTTGCCATACAAATATTGCTTTTCAGCATATACATCCTGAGTGTCAAAGCAATAAATTGAATAAACTTGTAAATCATTTTGTTGGATAAAATGGGCGCTTCCTTTGAATCTCACTTTTGATGCTATAAAACTGCATCTGTGTGTGTGTGTGTGCGTGCGCGCGCGCACACACACTGGTTAATTCAAACAAGAGGGTAGTAGAAAGAGCTTATGCATGGCTGAGCTTCTCTATTTTCAATTGAGTTTATCAAGTAAAAATGACTTTGGCTCACATATACTTAAACCCTACACATCTTGGTCACAACCTAGAGGTGCTTGAACGAGGATGTGTGAGATGGGCATACGGACCAAAACTATGTAGTCATTTCCAGCTTGATGCAGAAGCAAAAAAATGGCATACGTCGTTTTATTATTTGTGCCCCAGAGCTTTCTTCCGTCATTTTCTTCAATGTGTATACTAATGCTGTCAGGGAGGAATAGGGCCCTGCCTGATGCTGTACTCCCTGCTGACCTTGATCTCATGAATGTTTTAAAGGACTGCAATTCATATTTTATTGTTTTATTTGCTTGTCTTACGGTGAGTTTATTGTTTCCACATGTTGTGTGCAAACTGCCTTGGCAGCACTTGTTCCACAAAGGCAAGACAGATATTTTTGCAACTGGTGATGATGATGATGATGATAATCACTGAAAGCAAGTTGCAAAAGGGAAAAAAGAAATTTTTTTTTAAATGGCTTTTGGATCAAATTGCACTTGCTTGGCAGTGCATGGACAAAAATAATTTTAGCTAGGATTTCAGCGGTTGTTTTGGATCCTATCTTATCCTAGGGTTAGAAAAGGATAATAAATCAATTACTTGAAGGAACTATAATAATTTAGTACTGTATTGCCTAAAAGACAAACACCGACCTTCAGATTTAGCATCTCTCTCTCTCTCTCTCTCTCTCTCTCTCTCTCTCTCTCACACACACACACACGGTAAGTAGCATTTTCCGTTTGCAACATCATTTTTTTATTTCTTCTCACTCAGACTCTGCCAGTATCATGTTAATCAAGTGCATGTAAAACCATGATCTAATTTTCAAAGCACAGCAAAGCAGATTGTTTGTAACAAGGAAAGCGTGCTAAGGGAAATGTGAAGTTGATTTCACTCTTGCCGCAGGAGACTCTCTTTCCACTTTGTCTTGATGCTGGGTCACCCAGGGGTCACCCAACACAGAGACATCCCTAGGCAGGCAAATCAGGAGTGCCTTTTTAGAAAGAGTTAAGTCAGCTGGGAGCTGGGCCACAGTAATCTTATATTCTACATCTCTCCAAAACCAGCCAACTAACTAATTGTATGTGTGCGCTCGCACACACAAACATCTGTGCGTATTTTTGCATTACCAAAATGCTTTTAACCGAAATATAGTCATTGTGTTTTTGCTATTACCTCAATCAGATTCTAAGCATCCCTCTCATATGTCATAGCTAGGCATCATTATAGTCCTGCTTTCTATTCATGGATATGCTGATTTAAGCATTTGGCAAACCTTTCTGAATTTTAATTCCAGTCAATGCACATATTCCAAATATTTAGAGAAAGCAACTCCTTTATGGCAAATCTTTCTCTCAGCAAAACGAAAGTAATTTAATAGCCCTGTCCTGTATTTGTTGTTCATTCCCTCTTGTCTCTGCAAATGCTTCGTCTGGTTTTCTAAACAGCTTATCATGTAATAGTAACACATTTCTATTGATCATCAAATTTATAATAGAGCTGAGTAATACTTTCTGTTATAGCAGGACTAATACTCATGTCTAATTGGCCACATAGATCCAGCATTTAGTATCCCCGCTGAATAAATTCAAAGACAGCTGTTGTTAAGGTACCATTTCCTATAGAAGGTTGTGTGTATGTGTTCATGTATGTATGTGTGTGTGCACACATGGATGTTGTAGGAACTGGACATGGAAGAAGGGGTTAATTTCCTTCATGAGCACAAACCACCCCATGTATGAGATAAGCCAACAGGTTCAAGGTAAGCTAAGCCAGTTCTTATGGAAATGACCCAATGCCATCTATATAAGTGATTAGGGCACATCAGCTCACTGGGTCTGGGGTCTTGCTTTGTGTGTTAATGAGTCTATCCATGAGTCAGAGTCAGTGTTATGTCTTGAATTGCTGGAGCAACAGGAATACTTTGTACTTGTATATATCTGTACAGTGGTACCTCAGGTTAAGTACTTAATTCATTCCGGAGGTCCGTACTTAACCTGAAACTGTTCTTAACCTGAAGCACCACTTTATCTAATGGGGCCTCCTGCTGCCGCCGTGCCGCCAGAGCACGATTTCTGTTCTCATCCTGAAGCAAAGTTCTTAACCTGAAGCACTATTTCTGGGTTAACGGAGTCTGTAACCTGAAGCGTATGTAACCTGAGGTACCACTGTATCTGCAAAGCCTACAAGGTGTATGCATATATCAGCATCTGCAGCTGTATTATTGAAGTTTAATATTCTGCAGCAGTAAATTATTTGGACCTTAAGTTGCCACTGTGAAGTGACTGGAACTGGGGACAACTTCACTGTGTGGTTATCTCACCTAAGATTCCAAACAATGGACACAAAATACACTAAATTCCAGTAAGTGGAAATGCCCCTTGCCAAAAATAATTAATGCAAGATTGGTGCAACCCAAGCATCTCAGATTATTTACCAAGTTGTTCCACTTATCACAATGAGGACCCAAAAGAACCCCCAAAAATGCAATGTTCAAAATTCAGTTTTGTTTTTGTGTTTGTTTTGCAATGAGATGTGCGCGCACAGGCACAAAAGTTCTATGGACATTGATCAAGTCTCTCTCCTATTCATGTGCAAAGTTCATCATCCCAGTTTACCTGAGTGTGGATTACAGTCTAAAAAGTTTTTCTTGCAAGGCTTTGCTTTAGCAAGGGTAGTGCTTCAGTGATCCAGAACAACAATAGTAGCAACAGCCATCCTGTCTTTTGGAATCTTAATGAACAAGGGAGAATGTTCCATCCATGCACAAAGGGCACAGAAGGATCAATAGGTGTCTAGGAAGAGCCCATATTTTCACTTTATACAGCAATTCACCTGGTAGAAACTAGACAAGAGGCAGTTCTAAAACTGAACAGGAGGTCTTCCTACATTTTGACCCTCACATACTAGCAAGTCACCTCCTTTTTCATCACCAACACCATCATATATTAATTATTTACACTCAACACACCATACAAAAATAGAAAGGAAAGGTCTCTGTACACAGGCTCTCAGTCTAAAAAAAGTATATGGCTGGTGCATGTAGTGTAGCTACCTTGCCCATAATGATGGTACTGGAGGAGTTTTAAAATAAACAAATGAGTCCTGAATCTCACCCAGCAGAACCATCAAACAAGTGACATGCTTAGAGAAGAAGTCACACCCAGCCTCCATTTCTGGTTTTACACTGAAAGTCATCATCATGAGTGATAACACTTTGTGGATGTCAGTAGGGACACCACCTGCAGTTCTATTGTGGTTGGAGGCGTGAGCTGATGGCAGCAGGACACAACTGAGACCCCCTTGGGTACCAGTGCTAGGTGTATCTAGACTGCTCTTGTGGACCTCAGGATGGATCATGAGAAACATAGGAAGCTGCCTTATACTGAATAAGGCCATTAGTCTTCTTAGCTTAGTATGGTCCACACGATCCAGCAGTGATTCTCCAGGGTGTCAGATAGGGGTCTCTTCCAGGTCTACCTGTACAGGTCTACCTGAACTTGGAAACTTCCACATGTGAGAAAGACGTCTGACTGCAGCCTTTTGCCTTCTGTTTATGATGGATGTCTGCCAAAGTCCCTAGGTTTTCATTTTCAGCAATATTTACTGATGAAAAAAAGATTAACACAAATCCCTGGATGTTTGGGTTGGTGTTTTTTTTTTTTTAAATAACAAAATCTGTTTGCACAGGTTTTTCTTTTAACTTCTTCTTGGTTGTTTTGCTTGGGGTTCTGGGGTGACTTGGAATAATGTGACAAAATTAACTTCTCAGCAGAAGGCAAATTATTCTTTCTTTCTTTCTTTCTTTCTTTCTTTCTTTCTTTCTTTCTTTCTTTCTTTCTCTTGGCTTTGCTTTGAAAATATACATTTCCCATTCTTCCCTGTGGCTCCTCAGCAACTCTGCCCCATCCCTAGAACTACCTGCTTTTCTCTTTGAATGCCTCCTGACCCTCATCTTCACACCCGTGCCATTGTTGCAGCTTCCTATGGTGTTTAATAAATAGACTGCCTTCTGACGTTGATACTCATTTGATTCTCACAGCTTCATTCTGAGCACATAACTAGTCATTATGTGGCTTGTTATTTATATTCCACATTGACCAGGTCTAAGACTCAGAAGTATGTCAAATTTCACAGAAAGAACAGAAATGTTCAAATCAGGCGTGCTCCTGCGCGCACACACATCTAACTCTCAAAAACCACTGGCTGGTATACCCACAGTATGCTATTAAATAATAAATTCAAATCTCTCTCAGGCTGATGGATTGCTTCCACTCCCCCCAAAATGCACTAAGTTCTTGGGGGTTCTATTTTATATTTTATGGCATCAATTTTAAGTTTACAAGTGTCCCTTGCTGCAACAAATATTTCTGTGCTGAGTGCTTCTGTTCAGAGTTCCAGCTAGCCACGCTCGCTTCTCAATTACTCCATTTCATCCACCTCCTCCTGTTTTCCCCCTCCTTTCTTCTCCAACAGCCAGTCAGTTCCAGAGCACAATTGCTCTCATACTGAAGTTGTGGCTCCTTGCAAGTTGGGAATAAACATTGTGTGGTGCTTGTAATAGCGCCAGTTCTTCAGATCTAACAGGTAATACTGCCCAAGTGCATTTTCATGTGTTAATGGTTCCACAAGCCACCCTCTCTGAACATTTTTGGATTGGCTGTATTATTGTGAGCCTGAGGTGAGAGCAAACAGGAGTGAACCCCTCAGCAGTAGGAGTCGTGTCTGTGATGGGTATTCTTATGTTGTCTGAGCTGTGCATGTCCACCATTATGACTCTCTTGGTTTGCGCTATCAGTACAGGTGAAGCAACTTCCAGTAGTTGAGAACTACTAGAAGTGATATGGATTAAATCATACAGGGGGTTGTTGGCTGCTCTGTGGCCGTGTGTGCAAACAGTTGGGAAGAGAAAGCAGAGGACGATGTCTCTGGTGTGGAAGGAATGTGGACAGCAGGCCTATGAGAAGTCTGCTTCCCTTTCTTGCTGCCAAAAGGTACACTGTAAAAGAGTGAAGTGTGGACATAGGGGCACAGGAAACTCCCTTATACTGTGTCAGACCAATGGTCCATCAGTATTGTCTATCCCAGAGTTCTTCAACCTTGGGTCTACAAGGTTGTTGGACTACAATTCCCATCATCCCTGGTCACCTTAGATAATTGTTAGGGATGCTGGGAATTGTAGTCCAACAACAAATGGGTATCCAAGTTGAAGAACTCTATACTGACTGGCAGTGGCTCTCCAGGATTTCAGACAGGAGTGTTTCCCAGCTCTACCTAGAGAATTGAACTTGGGACCTTCTGCATGCAAAATATGCTCTACCACTGAACCATGGCCCTTCTCTGTGGGAGGGGTAAGTTTACCTCTCTGTTCTGAAGTCTATTCTTCAAGGGACTAGGATGCCTGTTGGACTGTTGTGCTGATGGCACAAACAAAGATTTTGAGATACATTACAGATGGGGAAAATGTTTTTAAATAAATGAATGAATGATATAGATAGAATCATAGATGATGCCAGGCCAAATAATACAGCATCTTCTTTGCATGTGTTTTAGTGGCTTCTGCAATGAAAGAAGGACTTAAGTGTGGTTAACTGAAATTGTACAAAGCTTCTCTGTTTTCATAAATAATATCTCTGATCTCTTTGTTGATGGTGGTATACGTATAGACCAGGCTTCCTCAACCTCGGCCCTCCAAATGTTTTGAGACTACAATTCCCATCATCCCTGACCACTAGTCCTGCTAGCTAGGGATCATGGGAGTTGTAGGCCAAAAACATCTGGAGGGCCGAGGCTGAGGAAGCCTGGTATAGACTGTATGCATTTTCATTGTAGTTGAAGATCAGTGTCATGATTTATTGGTTTTTCTATCACAGTGAAAATGTTCTAATGCAGCCCAAAATATTTGGAGGATTTTACTGTCTGGAAAAGCCTCTCACATTACCAACACACAAATCATAGTTGACTGTTGTAGAGTAGATTGCCAAATGCCAGAGGCTAAGCAGAAAAGACTGTGCATGATTGAATATTGGAGAGGGGGTATCTGGGTGTGGTAGCAGGAAGAGAGTGCCTTCAGTTGCATGCGCCAGCAGCTTCTGGTGATGCGTGTGTGCAATGATTCAGCAATACACAAAAGAAGAGATTCTAAATAACCCTAAATCCTGTTTCCCACAGTGGCCAAACAGATGCCTTCAGGAAGCCCACAAGCAGACATGAACACACAAGTCCTCCCTGATAGTTGCTTCCCAGCAACTTGTTCTCAGAGGAAAGCAGCTTCTAGCCATTGTAACAAGCCCCCAGAGGGCTATCATATGTAGCTGGTGGGATACGATCTTGCTGAAGGCAAAGTCCTGTGTATGTGTGAGTGCATGTTCCTTCTTTTGTGCACATAGGCAAGAACAGAAGGAAGATTTCTTTCCTAACTCATATAGTTAATCAGTTTATGCCCTGAAGGCCGAGATTCAATTAACTGCCTTATTTGTAGCTATGCAAGCTAAAAACATTATTAGCTATCATAAAATGATGGAGCCATAGTACTTGACCCTTTAGCCCTAAGTAATATTATGCATAAGAATACATTTATCTGTGGAAATTAGTTTAGTGTGGCGCCATGACCAAGAACATTTTTTAAAAAAAGAAAAGAAAAGATTTAACACAAAGAAATAAATGAATTTGTGACTGCTGACACTAGTGTTGTAGGCCCTTCTAAATCATAAAACTTCAATAAAGCAGGAGTCGGGGTATTTGAGCTACTAAGTTATGAAGACCCCAGCACCCTCATATCAGCGTCCCAAATTGGATGGGGAAATGAGGGCCAAGTAGTCAGTTATGAAGCAAGGGTCTCCTTGTTTTGAATATATATTATGTGTCACATATGGTAATTTATTTCTTAGTGGAAGGCTCAAAATGTTGACCTGATACTCTGGCCTCACAGGCCACACCCCCAACAGCTGCCAGTGGTGAAAGTGCTTCAGAGATTCCTTTCTCACAAGGAGACCCCTGACTCATGATGAACCCTCTGTTACTGAGTTGCACGATGACTCCCTAGGAGGGAGGAGGTCAACTCCCAGTAGACCTTATTTCTCTAGCTAATGGCAAAGGCCAGAGTGTCCTTTGCCTTGATTTTTGCAGTTCCAGAGCAACTACCAGTTGAAGCAGAGGTGTTTTTTCCCCCTATGTAGGAATGGACTTGATGTACAGTATGTTTTGTGTGAAGCTGCAGCAGGGATTCTCTGGGCTTGTACATTAGACAGTTTGCTGGGCATCGTTAGGGCAGCCACTGCAAAACACCTTTGAGCACCATGTGTATAAACTGATGGCATTGAACAATATTTTACAGATTGGATGGTAACCATTGCCCCCCCCCCCCAAAATAGGTGCCAGTACTCATCACAAAGTTGTTACAGTAAGCGCCACACTGCTTAACAACAACAACAACAAGAAGAAGAAGAGGTTCAGGTACTGCGTACCTCCTGAAAGAAAAACACCGGGTGTGTAAAAGCAGCACACCCAGCCACCCACCTGAAATTTTCTTAGAGAATCTGTTTTCTCAGAATAGTGAATGTGACCATTTCATCAAATCATACAGAAGGCCTGGTTCTTTAGCTAAAGCAAGTACCCATCCATCTGAAACTCACACCTGTCCTATTAAACAAACCCCCACTTTATGTGAAATGGTACTTTGTACTTTGCAGTCTACTGAATCATTGTGGGGCTTTTGATCCACTGTGCCTATGTAAATACGCCCTCGCTTCATGCAAGCATCGCTGTATTTGCACAAGTATTAGCAGCAGCAGTTATTAATCTACTGGCCTTTCTTGAGCTTATGGAGAACTGAAGAAATGCCTCCCACCAGCTTGGAAACATCCCTACTTTTTCATATTGCTGACACATATTAGTATCTGTCTAATTGCAAAAGTCAAAACCAAACAGGAACTTTTGTATTTTATTCGCTTGATCTGATTAAATTCCGATTTTGGAATGGTTCTGGTTCTGTTTCCACCACCGGTGGAAGACAAGAGCGAGTTCATTCATGCAGGTCTAAATGTTTGATTACTTCAGGGTTCTCCAGCCACAATGTGCTACTTCTGTCACTTTTTATGAAGATACTGATTAGCATTATAGAAACAACGCACATGTCCTCTAGGAACGTGCCCATAATCAGCACTGTCATTGCTGATCACATTAGAACTCAGTGCTCACAGTCCAGGCCACTCTCAGCATCTGGATTCCTCATCAGAGGCAGAGTAATTTGCAATTAGTCTCTGAACATTCCAGGTGAGAAGGCCAACCCTCGAGGGCTGTTTCTCCCAGAGAGAGAAAAGTTATTCAGCAAATTAGTCCAATACATTGATTTTTTTTTCCTTTCCAAAGAAGTGTTAGAGACAAAATAAATGTCTTTCATTTCACCTGTGTGGGATGGCCATTAGAACTCTAGATAAAAACAATATTAATAAAAGGAGACAGTTATTACCAGTGCAGCTGCCAAAAGCAAGGAGGGGTAAACTCAATTCTGGCATAGTTCTTAAGAGGACACTTCCTCCGGGAGATCCCTGCATAGAAATAAGTAGAAATCACGCACAGCTACAAGCAGGGATGTAGAAACGTGCCTTGTATTCTTCTGACATTCATTTGCCCTTTCACCTGGTATTTTCTGTTCCGCTGAAATTGCTTTATTTTACAAGAGTCTTTCTTCTTTTTCTTGTTCTCTGACCCATTTTGATGCATATATGATGTGTATCATAGAGCACAATGGCCATGCATATTTTAGCCATCAATAGATATTTACAAATTAATTACCTTCCCTGTGTGTTCCCTTTCAAAGTTAATGAATTTCTAGAGGGGTAGCTCTCTTAGTCCTTTGAAGCAAAAAGAACAAAGGGTCTTAAAGAGAAAGTTAATAACCCCTCACAAATCCATCTCTGGATGCAATTCTAATCATATCTACAGTACTCAGATACAAATCCCACTGAATTCAATTGGGCTTACTCCTAGGTAAGTGGGGTGTGGACGGCAGCCCATTTTGCTACCAAGATTTCACAGTTCAGTATAAATTTGTCATCCTGGCTCATTTCCCTCACTCATGGATTAGGGAGGTTAGTTCTTCCCTTTTTTGCTCTTTTTGTCCTGGATTATCTGAGTTACTCCTTCACTCCATGTAATTCCAGGTAACCACATGTAAGTCCTTTTATTGTGACATTTTATTTCATAAATGTTTATTTTAATCAGAAAATGGTGCCTGTCGATGATTTGTGTGTCTGATTTTGTATGTCTGATTTATTTATTATTTATCAGACATTTATTTGTCTGATTTATGTTTTCATGAACATATTTAAGTGAAGCCTAATAATTTAATTTCTAAATTTATCATTTGATTCTCTAGTTCGTGATTTTTAAAAATGCACCTGGCAATACTTTGACCTCCACATTTTGCATCGTGTCTACCTGCACTACTTCACTGACTGTGTATTGCACTGCTTCATTATGCCATTTTAAAACAAAGTTTTTGAAACAAAGATTTAGGGGGTGGATAAATGGTAAAAATGAGTCGTCAAATCCAGTTTAACTTTAACTGAGGAGCACAGATAAAAGAACTATGGCTAATAAAAGAGGTAACTTCTTTCCATGAGAAAAGAATAACGAACAATGTATAGATCTTGTTTTTAAAATTAACAGTAGGAATTGGATTAAGGCTACAATCCTAAAACCATTTACCTCGGAGTAAGAACCACTGACTCCAGTGGGGTTTACTTCTGAGTAGAGATGCATAGGATTGCAGCCTTAGAGCATAGATGCTGTCTTTGGCAATGAATAACCAATTCAGAGAAGCAACAACAATGGACAGCAGCATTTATACACCTATGAATATGTAAATTGCAAGCAATTATGATTCTATTTATGTATGGTGCCTGCATATTAAAAACAATGTTTTTGGAGAGAACGAAAGTGAAAAATATGGATAGCAAGTGTCTGTTCCATGATGGATTTAAAACAGGCAGATGGAAGGAAATCTGCTTGATGGTCCATTTTCAACAGATTCCTTTGACATCCTTTGTGAAAAGTGAATGTTGGCCTTTTGCATTTAGCTCCTCATTGTCAAGCAAAGTAAAATATGCAGCTTGCCTCCCACCCCCCCACCCCCCGTGTTTAAAAATATATTCATGCTAGAGAAATTTCAAGACTGGCATCCAAGGCTACAGTCTTATAGTTAGGAGTAAGCCCCACTGAACTCACCTTCTATTACTTCTTGTATTACTATTGTATACAGTATGCATACTGAGCCCTTTGGCACATAAGATTCTCAGTGTTGGCAGAGATGCCTCCATCTTGAAATGAATAGTCAGACCTTGTAAGTGAGAAGATTTTGTTGATATCAGAGTGCCTTTGCTCACAGAATCAGGACCTCACGTGACTGGAGCAAGGGGTAAATAAGATAAAATAAAATAAAATAAAATGAGGGGAAGATCCAAAAGCTTTCAGCATTTCTGACTTGGAATTTCAAGCTTACCTCTGTGATAAATTCTTTTAAATATGGTCTGATACAGCTCATAACAATCTTAGAAGAACATTTCTGGTATTGTGTGAACACAATACCAGACTGGTGTTATATGGTCTCGGTGGCCGCTCCCAGTCACCAGTCTAGCTGCCGCATTCTGGATTAGTTGTAGTTTCCGGGTCACCTTCAAAGGTGACATAGAGTGCATTGCAGTAGTCCAAGCGGGAGATAACTAGAGCATGCACCACTCTGGCAAGACAGTCTGCGGGCAGGTAGGGTCTCAGCCTGTGTACCAGATGGAGCTGATAAACAGCTGCCCTGGGCACAGAACTGACCTGCGCCTCCATGGACAGCTGTGAGTCCAAAATGTCTCCCAGGCTGCGCACCTGGTCCTTCAGGGGGCACAGTTACCCCATTCAGGACCAGGGAGTCCTCCACACCCGCCTGCCTCCTGTCCCCCCAAAACAGTACTTCTGTCTTGTCAGGATTCACCCTCAATCTGTTAACCACCATCCATCCTCCAACCACTCACACAGGACCTTCACCGCCTTCACTGGTTCAGATTTGAAAGAGAGGTGGAGCTTTTCTTCAAATCCCTGAAGAAAAGTCCTGTGGAAGTGGTGCAATAACTAGATACAGGGTTGGATGCAGAGAAGAGTGAGCAGAACTCTGCTTTCACAATGGGACTTTCCTGGCTCCTCCCAAAAGCTGCTTTTGAGGGTTAAGGGGCCCCTTGGAACAGCATGGGAAGGGATGTGGGGAACTGCAGCAGGACAGGGGAAAGTAGAATTTGGATGGAGTGCCTTGTGCAAGAGGAAGCGCCTTCTTGCTCATGCAAGACAGCTTTGGATCCATGCCACAGCATGAGCTGTGAATGTGAACAACTGCGGTTTTGTATGTACAAATAAATTACTAATGGGAGAATTAGGTTTCCTTGTTGATTAGCATCCCTCCTCCAGCTATAGATCACACATCTCCCCTGCGCATCTTTCTTCAAGAAGCAAACACATTCACCTCTCCCTTGTCCCTGCTACTGCAAGGCATTCCTCTCTATGAGCAAGCTTCTCTCTTTGTTGGCCATATTCGTCTTGCAGGATCAGAGTTAGATGTGCTAAGGGGAAAGTTTGCTGTTGCCTTGCGGGTGGGGGAGAAGCAATAATGATGATTGTCTGTACCAAACCTGAGCATGAAAGTGAGAAATTGTGATTGCTGCAGTGGAAGGCCTGGTTTATTAACTTTCTTCTGGCTGCCCAGAAAGGGTGCCAGAGGGCAAGGGAAGTATACCGTATCAGTGTTTCTCTCAAGGCGCCTCACTTGCCTGAATCTGGGATTTATTCACAACAGGAGAAGCAAGGCAGCAAATAAGCCCATTCAGCTCAAGAATCTTATCCAGCAGAAGGGAGCTAGTAGATAAGGGAGCCCGCTGTCCAGTCCAATAAGAAGATAATGATAGCTAAGAAGACTTAGCTGGCTAAAAGTGAGCACTTAGCGCCAGGATCGCTTACGGATGTGCCGTGATCTTTTTCTTGGTCTTGGAAAACAAAACACAACAAGCCAAAGTAGACCATGGGGGTTTCTTCTGCTGGTGGGCTGGGTTCTTTTCTCTTTCTGTTATACTAATTAAAAAGCAACAGAGCACAGCAGCTGTCTGTGAAGGTGTCAAAACTAAGCTAGCCCTCTATTGTAATATTGTAACTAGAATGCACCCGGCATGTATCTGGCAGAAGTTTTTGTACTCAACAGATTAGCCAAATGACTCCACTTGGCAAGCTGTGCTACAGGGGAAAGGAATCTGTGTCCTTTCCTCTCCTGTTCTGATGTCCATTTACCAAGATAGGCAGTAGCATGGTGCAGTGGTCAGGGTGTTAGAGCAGGACTTAGAGGACCAGGGTTCAAATCCTCATTCAGCCATGAATCTCAGTGGGCCAGTGTGACTCTTGGGCCAGTCACAGCCCTGAATCTGAACCTTCTTCAGAGGGTTTGGGGTGGGGCGATAAAATGGAGAGGGGGAGAAACATGCACACCACCTTGAGTTCCTTGGAGGAAAGGCAGAATGTGAATGTAAAAGGAAATAAATAGGCAGCCTCATCATAATGTGCATATGTTCACTTGCTCAGCTAGTTATCTCAGTGGCTACTTTCAGTGTACATTGGACTACTTATGATGTTAGCTGCTCTGAGACCAGCCTCGGCTGAGGAGGGCGGGATACAAATAAAAATTTATTATTATTACTTACTTTTAAGTATTCAAAAAATGTGGGGCCACCACCCAAAAACCCTAGCCTTGGTATCTTGTATCAAGAGGCCTGGGAGCAGGAAGAAGAAGAAGAAGAAGAAGAAGAAGAAGAAGAAGAAGAAGAAGAAGAAGAAGAAGAGGAGGAGTTTGGATTTGATATTCCGCTTTATCGCTACCCTAAGGAGTCTCAAAGTGGCTAACATTCTCCTTTCCCTCCCCCACAACAAACACTCTGTGAGGTGAGTGGGGCTGAGAGACTTCAAAGAAGTGTGACTAGCCCAAGGTCACCCAGCAGCTGCATGTGGAGGAGCGGAGACGCGAACCCGGTTCCCCAGATTATTAATCTACCACTCTTAACCACTACACCACACTGGCATTGCAGTAGCTAATTGTAAATGCCGAGCAGATTCATTTAGGTACAGATAGTCTTTCGGATAATCTAATCTCAAACTGTTTTGATGCTTGAAGGTCCAAACCAGCCCTGTAAATTGGGCAAGGGAACAAGCAGCCAGCCAGTATAATCAGTGCAGAATTGGTGTGATAGGTTCTGAATGTTTGACCCAGTGCTTTTGCTACCACATTTTCCCGCCAGTTAGAATCTCTGGACTGGCATTAGAGACAGGGGAGGATTCCAGTTTGCTCCACAATCTGGGCTGAACCTGTTTGGTTTGCATCCCACACACCATGCTTGGATCAGAATATGGACTAGTTTGCTTGCCTATGAACTTTTCCAAGCACGGTTTAGATTTCTGCCTTTTTACCTCACACCTGGAGTGAAGACTCAGCACTTTAGCATTCAGTTAAAGGTAATATCTATTAAAATGTGAAAAAGAAGAACTAGGAAAGAGTGGCACATCACCATGTGCTGTTGTTGCTTCCAGGAGCCTTGTACTCAGACCTTTTGAATAAGCATGGTAAGTCCTGTGCTTTCCAGCTGCTGCATGTGACTAGAAGCAGCTTAAGAACAAGGACAGAAAGACAGAATCATGAAAGCCCTCGGATCACATCTGAGCATAGCTGTCAACTTACAGATTTGAAAATAAGGGACCAGCAGCCTTGAAAATAAGGGACCAGCAGCCAAAATAAGGGACCTGCAGCCTCACCTGTTCCAGGCACTCCAGTCTTCCTGTCCTCCTGCAGTCTGGTCAAACTCATGCTGGTAGCTTCGAGAACACTGTCCAACCAACTTTGTAACCAGAAGTTCAACTGAATAGAATCTGAATCACATGCACCACAAGGCCTATGCAGCCTCAACTTAAGATGGCTCCCCGGCCTGGCTTTGCACTGCAAAGTTTGCAGCAGCACGTGCAACAAAATGGCGTCCAGCATTCAAAACCCCCCTCAGCTTCATTAACTAGCCACACATAAGGCATGCAAGCTCCACCCCCCAGTCGTTCTTAGACTTCTTATTGGGTGAGCAACACAGCCAAGCAACACAGTTGGAACCTTCCTCCTTCCTGGCGGAGGGAGGGAGGGAGAGGAGCTGCTGTTAGTATCTTCATCTCACAGGCAGAGGTACCTGGCCTCCCCCGAGGCAATTGAGTGAGATACTCTGTGTTTACCGTCCGTCTGCGACCCCGGCAGGCTAGGTAAACAAACCCGGCGATCCTCCTCAAACGTGAGAAGAACACACCCTCTGCTTCTCTGCTTCTCTCTCCCTCCCTGCATTCTCCCAGGGAGGAGAAATGAGACAGACAGGAGTCCTTTCTACATGTTTTATTCCTGTCACTCAACAGTACATAGAAATGTGACTGCACCCTTCAGTCTCCATTAGAAGAGTCACACACTCCTCCCCTGTACTTCCAGTACAGGTCATATGACACACTGAGCTAACATCCGGTGCTCAGTACAGAGAATAGGCTCCACCTTTTCTCCAACAGTACATCTGCAAACCTGTTTTGCATTCCAGCCATCTGGAGCTGGCTTTTGCCTTGGTGCTTTTTCCTGACATCTGCTTCCTTTGAAATTTAAGGGACATCATTTAAGGGACATTTAAGGGACATCCATCAATAAGGGACAGCAGCGGGACATGGCGCTGAAATAAGGGACTGTCCCTTCAAATAAGGGACACTTGACAGCTATGCATCTGAGCACTTCTAACTCAAGTGTTTTGAAAGCATGCAGTTTTTCCCCCTAAGAAAAAGTATTGGCATAGATTTGCCAGTCCACTTGTGTGTGTGCAAGGGATGCAGACTGGATCAACACATCCATTCCTAAATGCCATTAAAGGAGGACCCACAGAGATCATTTTAGTAACCCAGCCTGGATGCAATCAGGGTATGTTATATGGGTGCTATGCATCAGCCTACCAAGTAGCAAAGATTTTTTTAAATAACCCCCCCCCTATATACCAGGTACAGAGATCTTCACTAAAATGATCACATGTGGGGAAATGATTGGTTATGCCTGAATCATTGAGAAATCTGCACTGACTGTATTTTGCTCCTGACCATCGTTCTAGTTATCTCCACCACCGCCACATGGTGTCATGAAATCAAATGGGTTTCTGGCCTCTTCACAAGGACTCTTGCAGCTTCCTGTCTGCTGCCATCTGCTGTTCATTGTTCATGCCCAAATTCATTTTCTCTACACTGTTTGTATCACCTAAGGCAGGCTCCAAATTCATTAAAAAACAGCAACTCCGTTTCTCTATTCATTCTTTCTAATAAAGATCTGCCTTATGTACTGTGTCAAGTCAATGGTCCTCTAGCTGTAAAAGACCAGCCCAGAATGGAAATATAGTTTCTCTAGGTCTCTGTAGAGAACCCTGATGCTGGGCAAGATTGAGGGCACAAAGAGAAGGGGACGACAGAGGACGAGATGGTTGGACAGTTTTCTTGAAGCTACGAACATGAGTTTGACCAAACTGCGGGAGGCAGTGGAAGACAGGAGTGCCTGGTGTGCTCTGGTCCATGGGTCCACAAAGAGTCAGACACGACTAACCGACTAAACAACAAAAGGTCTCTGTAGAGGTATTCCTGCCATGATCAGATATGGTCTCCAAGGAGGTTGAGGAAAACCCAACTCTTGGTATGCAGAGCATGTGCCTGATCACTGAGTTACAGCTCATATTTATACAGCAGATTATCTCATTCCTGACTAGATACAGTAATGAGAAGGTGATTCATGCTGAACTGCTTATTTTGAACTGAGCGTCTTGGCAGTGTGATTTACTGTATTAAGAGTAGAAGAAATGAAAAGGAGAAAGTAATTAATTATTATTTCCTGAATACCATTCCATCCTGTCCCCTCCCCTTGTGTGTGTGTGTGTGTTTTAAAACGCCCCCCCCCGATGACTGATGCTGCTACAGAAACATTGTGTACCTATCTAATCACTTATTACAGCTGATGAAATAAAAGCCGTTGTCCCATGGCCCCGTGCAAATTATTCTTGTTAATTATTTTTTAATTATCCTTCCATCACGGCTGTTGGTGCTAGTCATAATTTCCACATCAGTGGAGACAGACGTGGCATCTGCAAATAATCTTCCTAAGGAAGGGCTTCCATTGTGGAAGGGAACAAGAGGTGTGTTCCTTGCCGGTTGTATTACCAGAGCTCTTTCAGAAGGTGATTCTCTGAACTTGATGCCATTAATTGTTCCTTATTGGTGTGTGTGCGCGCACGTGTGTGCGCGCACACTCACCAAAAGAGCCTAATTAGTTCAGGTTTCAGATAACCCGTTTAATGTCTCTGTATTGCCAGAATGCCTAACGGCATATTAATCAGGCCCGTGTTCAAGCAGATGGGTAGGTTGCATATTACTCAGGTCCAAACAATGACAAATGCATCCCTGTGGCATATGTGGAGATTATACACTGTGGTAGCTCCTGGTGAGTGGAAAGAAAAGGATCTTTTGAGCCATAACAGAGAGACACTGGAAAATGTTCTCTTTCTACTTCAGAACCGTTAATGGGGGGGAAATGTAATGGGTATTTGGGGAACACAGCTCCTGTCACCATCTAATTTAAGGCCTGGCAAATGATCCTACTGGGAGGGGTGAAGGAACAGCAATAAATGTAGCATCCAGAGAAGGAAATGAAAATTATTAAACGTCTCTGCCTGTGGGTGAAGAATCTGTGAAACAAAATATTCTCAGCATGGGTGGCAAAAAGTAAATTATTTAGCAGGCGGGTTGCTGGGTTCACAGTTCACAGTGTACATTTTAATTGATAAACTCGGCTCATATTTAGTAGCAAATTATCTGTAAACATACTAATTTGTTAGTTATCCAGCATGATTTGACAAATGTTATGTTCAAATGTGTTGACCCGTGCATTGCTTGATATCTTCTTTATGGGCTAAAAAACAAACAATTGTAATGGTTTTTAAAAGTAATTCTTAGTTTATTTGAAACGTCCATATTTTTGGCACACGACTTTCCCTAAACATTTCCATGACTCTAACCCTCCCTTCTTTTCTGGCATACAACTGCATGGCTTGCATAGTTTGGTCTGAGCAGTAGGGGATTCTTCAGTGCTGCCGGTTACACAAAATGCTTGATGTTTTTGGTACTGAGCATCACCTGCCTTTGCTACAGGTAGATTAATAAATGCTGAACCTGATTAACTATAAGAACAAGCTTTATTGTAGATTGTTGTAGTACTTTATTTGCAAAAAGGGCTCCTGAGGTATGCTGAAGTTTGCAGATGAAAAGTTTCCCCTCCCTTCCAACTCTATTGTTCTTTGTGGAAGCCAGTTGGGTCCTTGTGATGTAGAATCATAGCTTCAGTCACATGGTAGCTTCAGTTGCATAGACTCCATGTGATTATTGCAGTGAATGGAAAAATCTGATCCACCACTAACAACCAAGAATGTGGTGAAGCTGGCATTTAAAACAGAATAGGATGGCATACCATGCCACATCAATATTGCCTAAATATAATGTCTGTTAAGGCATGACACTTAAAAGCTGTAATTTCCCAGATTTTTGAAGCTTGAGTGAACATGGAAAGCCCTTAATGCGACATGTTAAACTGATTTTTTTATTTTTTATTTTTGTTAATTGAATTATAAGCCGAAAGGCAAAACCTGTGTCTCAGATTGATTTATGTGCGGTGTGTAGTTAATGAAAACTGTATAAATGAATGAATAAATGTATGAAGGCTGACAACTCAGTCCTGTCTGTGCATGATAGCTGAGCTGTGGGCCACAGATGTTAACATCCATCCTTGCAGCTAGTTTTGCATCCCAAGCCTCCAAAGGAAGACTCACAAGGTTTTCCCCGTGCCTTATTATTACTGGTACACTATACTATTATTAGTGTGTATTATGAAAGTTCAGAGAATAGTTCTGTTGGTCTCACTGGCTCTCTATAAGACGTTGCGCAAAGCCAGAGTGTTGGAAGAGCCGTCTCACTGCCATATCCTTTGTATTCAGAATAATTATTGTAGAAGCAAGGAGCAGTTGCCTGTGCAGGCATGCCCCTGGCTGCAGCTATATAAGCAGTTGACTAAGTGTTTGGTCCAGGCCCTATACTAAACTACCAGCATTACAGGATTAGATTGCAAAGCAACTACTAGTGTCCCATAAGCAGAGGGTTTTTTTGGCTATTTCCAGTACTTTTTTCCTGGGAGGATGCAGGGGTACACATACCCCTGAACATTTTGTGAATCTAACGGAAGAAGGAACTAATTTTTTAAAAATAAATTTTATAGTTTCTTCTCTAGTACGGTGAATTGTCTGTTCCCTTGCTACCCCCAATGGCAGCCTCATTTCCTTTCCTGGTGTTTCCTGAGTCTCAGACAGAAGTGAGCTTGTAATGTGTGAAGCAGTGTGGAATGTGGATTGAATATGAGGTAATGCATGTTCTTTGTACTTTTGTCCATTTACTGTATTAATTTCCCCTGATTTGAACTATAAAATGGTGATTTTCTTGAGTCAAAAGGGGGGGTACCCCTAAACATTTTTTAAGAAAAAAAGCACTGGCTATTTCTACACATTTCTACTCATCACTACTATGTCAGTGTCACTCATTTGTTTGTTTTCTGCTTCTATAAAAGAGCCAGTGTGGTGTAGTGGTTAAGAGCGGTAGACTCCTAATCTGGGGAACCGGGTTCGTGTCCCCGCTCCTCCACATGCAGCTGCTAGGTGACCTTGGGCCAGTCACACTTCTTTGAAGTCTCTCAGCCCCACTCACCTCACAGAGTGTTTGTCGTGGGGGAGGAAGGGAAAGGAGACTCCGCTTGAGACTCCTTCGGGTAGTGATAAAGCGGGATATCAAATCCAAACTCCTCCTCCTCCTCCTCTTCTACTTTTAAATTTTTATTTATACCCCACCCTCCCCGGCCAGAGCTGGGTTCAGGGCGGCTAACACCAGTAAAATTACAATAAAACATAATGGGGGGGGGGGACCAATTTAAAATACAGGTTAAAAATACAATTTAAAATGCAGCCTCATTTTAATAGTACACCATAGATCAAAACCATAAGGGAAGGGAAACATAAGGGTCAGACTGAGTCCAAACCAAAGGCCAGGCAGAACAGCTTTGTCTTGCAGGCCCTGCAGAAAGATGTCAAGTCCCGCAGGGCCCTAGTCTCTTGTGACAGAGTCGGAGCCAGTACTGAAAAGGCCCTGGCCTTAGTTGAGACCAGTCTAACCACCTTGCGACTTGGGACCTCCAAAGTGTTGTCATTTATGGACCTTAAGGTCCTCCGTAGGGCATACCAGGAGAGGCAGTCCCGTAGGCACGTGGGTCCTAGAGGTCTTTTCTGACAGTTTGCTGTACTGAGGGATGCTAGGCAGTGCTTGCTAGCGCTCATGTAGTTCTTACCTGCTGCTTTCTTGGCTGACAGATTCTCCTTCTTTCTTATGAGTCTTCAATAATCATTGGATTATTAAAATGTGAGATGTCAGTGAATGACTAAGATTCTTGTTAGACTGTCACTGTGCCTATTATGCAAATGTTTGTTCCTCCCTTCTCACTGCTGGCCAACTCCCTTGGTTTTTTGCTCCTTCCTCTGGAGAGTTCGGCTCATATTTATGATCTTGAGATCAAACAAGCAACTCTTGTCTTTATCATAGCTGCTTGCACTAAGACATCAAACTTGTCACACAGAGGATGGAATTAAATGCCAACCAAAGGATGATGTACAATGCAAGGTGGTCGTATTTTTGGACATCACATTAAAATAGCATTTGAAACCGGAATGGTGCGCTTGGGAATGATTTTATTTTCTCTTGGCAGTGCTTGGACCACCCTAAGTTATTGTTTTCTGAGTAGTCACTTTTTACATCTCTAATCGAATCCTTGCAGAAGGGAGTGCTTTCCAAATCAGTGTAGCAGCAGGGTTCTTTGCTGCTGTCAACCTTATAGCATAAAGATGAGAGGTGAACTGAAAGGGGGCGCTTTTTGTGACTATTTTCAACAACATTGAAAAGTATCCTCTCTTTCCCCCTTTTCATTTCTTCCGTCTTAAATTCAGTTCTCCACATGTCCGCAGAAATCTATGATTTTACTTTTAAAAAAATCCTCATGAAAATTGTTCAGCATTTTTGTACAATTTTCTCTGAAGCTACACATTTTCCTCCAAGCATTGTCTCCTAAAATAATGCATTTATGTCAACATCGGTTGGAGAACTGAATCACAAACTCTGGATGTGTGACTTTCAAACGGTGGCTGTGTTATGGTTTTTATATTGTTTCAGAAAGTGCAAATTTCATTCATTTGGCTTTAAATGCGAACTGAATCAAATTTCTCCCCCATTTCTAATTGCAGCTGTGTTTTGCTTATTGTGTTGCAAGGATGTGAGAGCATTCAAAGTGAGGACAACACGTCTTGAACTGGCTTTGTTTGCCGTCAGTGACATCAGCCCAATTTCTTATGCTTGAACAGCTGTGCTTGGTGCACATTCCTCAAATACCAGGTCTGTGTTGATATGATATCTGAAAAACATTCAGTAAGATTCAGTTTCTTTAAAAAAAAAAGCATGTTTGCCAATTGTATTAAACTTCTCTTTAAAAAGACCCTATGGAAAAGATGACCAGTAAGTACTTTTCTTTAAATACAAGGAAGGTCATACTTTTTCACAGGGCTATTTTTAAAAATGCTAATGCTAATAATAATAATAATAATATATCCTGGAAATGAAGTTCTCTTGCTTTTCCCAGTCTACCCAAGCAATGCCATTTTCTTCCAGATTTTTTGTTGTTGTTCTCACTCTGATTGTTCCTAAAGATCCAAGTTTGTTTCTAACACATTTCATGCAGGATCAACAAAAAAACCAATGAAATTTCTCATTTCAACATGCTGCTGATCTCAGAATGCAAGTTATGGGAGGAGGGAATACTGTAAATGGCTTTTTGTGTGTAAAGAATACTTTTTTTAACATTTCAAGCTTGCTCCTTGATTTGTCTCCCTTTATAATTTTAATAGAACACTATGAAATCTCTCCTGAGTTGCACGCTCTGGCACCTCAAAACTAGATTGCCAACAAAGTGATGATAAATGCATTTCCAAGTCAATGTTGTTTGTATAAAATCGAAGCCAGGAACGCAAATGCCACACTTTAGCAGAGAATCTAAGCGTGACCTTGTATAGCACTATTGACTTCAGTTGATGTACTCAGGTGTTTAAACACTCTTCCAAAATAGGGTAAAAATACAAAGCACATTCCCTTGCTTTTGGACAGGGGTCATTTAAGGTAATACCTGTGGCATGTAACACATTATTATTATTATTATTATTATTATTATTATTATTATTATTATACCACCCTATACCCGTAGGTTTCAGGGCGGTTCACAGTAAAGATCGACATAAAACCCACAATATATAATCAAAATAAAAGCAACAATCTAATAACACCCATCCCCTCCAAAAGAGCCACATTTTAAAAGGGTATAGGATATAAATCAGATCAACCAAAGGCCTGGTTAAAAAAGAAACGTTTTTGCCTGGTGCCTAAAGGTGTAGAATGAAGGCGCCAGGCGAACTTCCCTGGGGAGAGCATTCCACCGACAGGGAATTCCACCTTTCACTGACTTTGGTTGGTGTAATGTTGGGTTGAGGTATTGTGGAAGGGTTTTTGTTAGGAGCAGGGCTATTGCTGTTTTTTATATTAATTTTTTGTATCTTTATTTTAGATCTTATTATGATTTATGTGGAAATTGTTTGATTTGCTTGTGTACTTTTTGATGTTTGATTTATTGTTTATGATTGCTTTTGTTATGTTTGATGTAACTATGTAATTTTTTCCATGTTGTAAGCCGCCTTGGGCATGGCTTTAACTATGGGAAAGTAGCATATAAATAAAATTATGTATGTATGTACATTCCAGTTGATGCCCTTTTTGGGAGAAACATGATTTTACCAGTTATTCATTCCTTGATAATGCCTTGTTAAGCCTGCTGATGAAGATGGTTCAGAAATTCCAACCAGTCTAAAGTTCAGCAGTGGGGCTGTAACTGAGATATTAGGACACATTTCAGGGGATAAAGATCTGCAGTTATGGTTCCGTGTCAACAGCCCAGAAGACTTTGTTGATTGGATGGTCACCAAATAATCAGCTTTTTTTCACTACACATTTCAACATGCTGTTTTTGACCCATAAAAGTTTAAATGGTCTTGGACTGGAGAATCTGAAGGGCTGCTTCCTCATCTATTAATGTACCTGCTGTGGAGGCCTCCCTCAGAGGTGATGAAGAGTGGTACTACTATGACTAGGCCCCTGTGGTGGAACTGCCTCCTCAAAACAATTTGTCAGGCCCCAATGCTATTAGCCCTGAAGCACTAGATTAAAGCAGTGCTGTATTTTGCTTCATGGTCTCTTTAACTGTAGATTTGTGATGCTTCCTTATTATTGGTTTTAATGGAGCTGGCCTTTGTGGAGTAGAAGGTATTCTGTTTGATTAGTCATCTGAATTCTGCACAGCAAGTATTATGCTTTCCCTGAGGATGGGCCTTGAACTGAATGGCAACATAATGCAGTGGCCCTTTTAAATAAAAACAATCTTCTACAGCAACTGCAATATTCCCTCCTGTTTCCTTGTACTTGGTATATATAGGAAGTAGGCTGAATACTGATTAATCTGGTTGCTTACTTACCTCAGATTCTATATCGGATTATGCAGGTAATTTCATGACCTGGAATGTTTTAGATTTTGAATGAAAGCATTGCTTTAGTCTCTTTTCTTTAGTTTATCCCTAGTTTCAGTTTTGAGGAAGCCAAAGGACGCTGAGCTTCTTATGCTCTTGCATGTTAATGAAGCAAACAACAGTACTTTAGCCGTTATGTTGGTGTTGTTCAGTGACTTAAGAGTCTGAAGTTCCCTGGTTCAAATCTCACCTCTGCCATGAAGTTTCTAGGTGGCCTTAGTCAAACCACTCTCTCAGTTGCCTCAGGATGCCTTACTGAGTTGTTGCAAAGATGATGCATGTGAAGTGCTTTGAATACTCGAAAACAGTATTAAAAATTACTGCCACTAGTATGTTTGTGATGCTGCTGCTGCTGTGGTAAAGACAGTGTGGTGTAGTGAGTACAGTGGTGCCCCACAAGACGAATGCCTCGCAAGATGGAAAACTCGCTAGATGAAAGGGTTTTCCGTTTTTTGAGCTGCTTCGCAAGACGAATTTCCCTATGGGCTTGCTTCGCAAGACGAAAACGTCTTGCAAGTTTGTTTCCTTTTTCTTAACACCGTTAATACAGTTGCGACTTGACTTCGAGGAGCAACTCATAGAACGCAGTGTACATAGTAGCCTTTTCTGAGATTTTAAAGACTTTGGTGATTTTTGAAGCTTTTCCAAAACTTCTTTTGCAGCCATTTGGTAAGTTAAGCTTTTAAAACTTTTTTTGGGGGGGTTGGATTTTGGGTTGGGGTGTTTGGAATTCAAGGACTTGGTGTTGGGGAGGGGTTTGCAAGAATCTGGAAGCTTGTGTGTTTTTTTCTGCATTTTTATGATTTTCTGTGACCATTGGGCCACTCTGCTGTTTTTTAAAAAAAATTCTGGATTTGAATTTCTGTGTGCTGGGTGGCTGGGGGAACAGTTGGGGAGGGGTTTGCAAGAATCTGGAAGCTTGTGTGTTTTTTTCTGCATTTTTATGATTTTCTGTGACCATTGGGCCACTCTGCTGTTTTTTTTAAAAAAAATTCTGGATTTGAATTTCTGTGTGCTGGGTGGCTGGGGAAACAGTTGGGGAGGGGTTTGCAAGAATCTGGAAGCCTGTGGTTTTTTTTCTGCATTTTTATGATTTTCTGTGACCATTGGGCAACTCTGCTGTTTTTTAAAAAAAATTCTGGGTTTGAATTTTGAAATGCTCTTTACAGTATGTGTGACTTTAAAGAGCACTTAATAAACTCTTGTTGTACCAAATTTGGCTTTGTTTGGACTTTTTTTGACCATAGGAACGCATTAATTGATTTTCAATGCATTCCTATGGGATTTCATGCTTTGCAAGACGAAAAATTCGCTAGACGAAAAAATTCGCGGAATGAATTAATTTCATCTTGCGAGGCACCACTGTATTAGAGCAAGTTGTGGGAGATCAGGGTTCAAATACCTATTCAGCCATGAAGCTTACAATTTCTCAGCCTAACCTACCTTGTAAAGCTTTTCTGGGTAGTGTAAGCACACCTAGGCCAGAATCAAATATCCCAGACTTTATACTGTGTTACATTTGAAAGCCTATGGGCTTTTAATGTATGTGTTATGTTCCACTGCCCAGACTCCTACTTGCACACATGGAGAGCTAAACACATAGAAAGAGGCAGCGATTTCTAGTGGAACAGCTTGCTGGCAAAGAAACTGCTGGCCATTACTGCAAGGCAATCAATGGGAGAGCAGAAAGCATGCAATTGCTGACTGGATGGCAGCCCCTGGACTGCTGATATCAGCACAGGCTGAGTCTGTTAAGCACAGGCTTCACTCCAACAGCAGCAGAAGATCTCAACGAACTTTAGCTGAAGACCGATAGCAAGAAAACAAGAACTAAGCAACAAAGTAGGTGTGCAGCCTCCTGTTGCCTGCAAATTCGCGGTTTGCCTTCTCTAGGCCTATTAACAGGAAGTGATCCTCAAGGATAGATATAGCAACACTCTTTTACACATCTGTTCTATACCGCACAGATGCAATCAGCAAACATGTGTTCATTGCCCCTGATAGACATGTCTCTATCTCCACTGCCACCTCCAGACAGTTTCCTCTTGGTTTCCTGTGGTCGCAGGTGACTTCTGCCAGTGAAATGCCTCACTGGTCTCTGCTGGAAGCAGACATTCTTTTCATTTGCTGCTGATCTGTTCCCTGTCATTTTCAGCAGCAGAAAGATCATGTGCTGAGCATGATGGCAGTAGCTTAAATTTTTACTAAACATCTGGGAAGCAGCCATTTCTCTTTAGCTCTTCAGTAGGAAATCTTTACTGCTTCATACAAAGCTTCTAATCTGTGGCATACATCAGATGACAGATACCAATCAGTCCAGCATACCAGGATTCATGGTGCAATCACAGAAGGGTACAATGCAGTTAGTAGAATACCACTATATTTTAACCCATTGAAATGGATTTGTTTGGAATTTTGGGAGGATACTGAAGATTCTGTGCTTCTTCATAATACTACAGTTCCCAGGGTTTCTTAGTTGGAAGCCATGACAATAAAACAATACCCTACCTCCCGTTGTGTGTTCCATCAATCATATCAGTAAGTGTGCTGTGGCAGACATTATATATGTTGACTTCTGGCTGGAAAAATGTATAGTTCCTGCATGTATGCTAGTGGACAATGTTTGGAGTACTATACAACAGTACCAATCACATATAGGAAAGAGAGAGAGGATTGCCTGAATCCAAGCCCACTTTCCCTACACTCTTGACAGAAAAGGTGATGGAGCAGGAGAGGATAGATTTGGTCCCTCTTTTTCCAGGCAGATGATGACTTCCTGTAGGATGCTGAGTAACAGCCATAGCTCAGTAGCAGACCATGTGCTTAGCAGTAGTAGACCATGTGCTTAGTCACTTTCAATCATTGTAGGCAATATTGAGCTTGACGAATCAATGGTCTGATTTGGTTATAAGGCTGATTCCTATGCAGCACCATGAAAGTTGATGATGTCACGGACCAGCTGTTTGGTTCCATGCACATGCTTCTGAACATCGTGTCTGGATCTGTGCATGCAGGGCATGCTAGATGCAGTGTTCGGTCTGCCATCCAGAACCATGGATGCAGTTCCCATTCCAGCAAGGGATACAAGCTTTGCAAACCCCAGTGAATTCGGGAGAGTGTGCTTATTCAGTGTGGAGCACGAGTGGATCTTATTGATGCTCAGAGCTTGCAATTCAGCGAGATTCAAAGTGGCAAGAACAAGCAGTCACTGCAGTAGATATTGCCAGCAAACAGGAAACAGCACTAGAGTTGATTGCTGGCTTCCCACAGCTCTCCTGAAAGCTTCTGACAACAATCCTTCCTTTGGGAATAAGTCCACAAACCTCGGCAGTTATTCAGACAGGCCATTTCCATTTAGGTTTATGGGAAACATGCTGCCACATTTTATTGGCCTGTTGGGAATCCCCCCCCCCCACCGTATGGTATAGTGGGGATGCTGGGCACCTACCTCATTTTACCCATTCATACATCTCACTGCAGGGAAGGAGTGTGTGTGTGTGTGTGTGTGTGTGAGAGAGAGAGAGAGAGAGAGAGGATTGTATCTTTGGGCACAAAATATTTTTTCAGCATGGTATAGTGGGCATGGCTGTTCCTCCCCCTTCTTGCCCTGCAACGAGTAAAATGGGGGGGGGGGGTAGGAGTCCAATCAAGTGCTTACTGATTTCTTTGCAACGTTTTCCTCATGGACAGCCAGTTTCTTCTGCCATAGGCTGAGCTATAAGAAAAGGAACAGGGTCTGCTACACAGAATGACCCCCTAAATTGGTAGGTATAAATTAAGGGCTTGTCCACACTTCCTCTTACCCTACTGCATTGCCCCAGGGAAAACTGCTCAACCAGAGCAAATGGCAATTTGGGCTTTAGGCCTACGGGTTTTCCCTGGGAAAGCATTGATACCCATGCTTTCTAGGTACAGGGCAAGCATAAGGGTGGATAAGCCCTAAGACCAGTGCTTTTTTCTAAAAAAAATGGGGTACTCTCATTTTGACTCAAGAAAATCACCATTTTATAGCTTGAACCAGGAAAAATAAATACAGTAAATGGACAAAAGTACAAAGATTCACAAAATGTTTAGGTGTGTGCGTACCCCTGCTTCCCCCCAGAAAAAAGCACTGCCTAAGACTAAGGATGGCAGAGAAGTTTTCTTCAATTCACATTTTCATGTGTCTTGAAATTAAGATTGGAAAATGAGAAACTGATATTGACAGCTCCATCGAACCCTTTAATGTTTCCCGTCCCATGCTATGGAACACCCTTCCAGTAGAGATTTGGCAGGTATCCTCATTTATTTATTTCTAAAACTTTTGGTCATCTCTTGAAAACATTTTTATGTCAACTGGTCTATGTAGCTGTTTTTATTATTGATTAGCCAGTCATTTTAATGATCATTCTGTACTGCTTTTTAATGTTTATATCTTGCTGAATGCCTCTCTGAAATTTTATGGTATGGCAGTACATATACAGAAACACCTCTGATGAATAACTAAATCAAACCTTCACTTAGGCAGAGCCAAAATTAATCCATGGATTTAGAGAGATGAGAGGGAGGGCCCTGAAACCACCGAGCATGCCCACTTTTATTTCTGCCGCTTCCTGTTTTACAAGAGTGGTACCTTAGCCAGTTGGCGACTGCCATTCCCATCTCTGCCCCACCCACAGTTGCCCTGTGAGTAATGCCACACCATTAGCATGTCACCTTGCTTAGGCAGAACATGGTGTGATGCGCAACTGGTGTCATATGAAGATGCTTTTGCTCTAAATAAGGCTCTTAACCTGTCTGGGATTTCAGCTACTTTTATTCTCTCTGTGACTGTTTTACGCTGCTCTAATACTTTTGTTTTATTTTTATTTTTCTCTCAAATGTTATATTATTTCATTTGTTGTAAGTCATCCTGAGAACTTTGTTCTAATGAAGAATTTAGAGCTGTACGCAGTTGTCAGAGTTGCTTCCAGATCCTAGCTCACAGAGGATCACGCTAGCCAGCGATCATTAAATAAAAGTCTTTATTGAGTTACAGTTTCCATTCTCAAGCTGCTGCGTGCAACCCTACGTCTAATGGTTAGATCGGCGAAGCTCCATCTGAGTCTCCGCCCCTTGTACACCAACTTAATATCCTAGCCTTGCTCCACCTTTTCCGCCTGACTGTTCTTCTCTGGGTCCCTCTGCCCCCCGGGGTCTCTTCCTTCCGGGATTCCTCTGACGCTGACGCTGACCCCCCTGACTCTTCTCCCTCCTTTCGGCGGGCTTTAGGACCTGGCTCCCTTTCCGGGCTGCCTACTGCGCCACCTTCCTGTGCATTTGAACTTGGCGCGCGCGCCCAACCTTCCACCTTCCGTCTGACCGTTTCTTCGCTCCCCGATGGAGGTGTGGCCACTCCTGACTCGTGCCCTCCCCCCTGTTGTGAGCTGCCAGCGCTTGATCCCTGGCGCCCTTCCTCTTCCCTGCTCTCTGGCGGTGACGCTGGTCCTGATTTCCAACTGCTCCCCTCTGAGTCCCCTCTGGCTCTATCTTCCTGGGGTGTCCCCCTAGGCTCCCCCCTTGCCCTGGCCACTGGTGCTCCTTTCTGTGAATCTTCTGATTCACTGGAAAGACTCGGAGATCTCGGGTCGTCGTCATCACTCATCTTTTCTTCTGCCTCCTCTCCCTCGCTCTCTGTTTCCTCCCTTGCCCTTGCCTCTGCTCCTGAACCCCTGACAGCAGTAGTTTACAGAAGGCTGCTGCAAGCAAACAAAACCGATATATTGCCCCACCTCCCAAACAGCCAAAATGCCCCCCTTTCAAAATGCCTGTGAATGGGATGGAAAGACTGGTGGGCTCATGTTTTTAGTCCTAGGCACAATGAGAGGATCCCTTCTGGTAGAGCCTAAAGGATGAGTTTGCAAAAGATGGCAGTAGAACCAGTTTGTTGCAGTAGTTGATGAGTGTTGGACTTGGACTGAGAAGACCCAGGTTTAAATCTCCATGCAGCCTGCCACTCTTGGGGTGCTCACACATTACATTAAATGAGAGTACAATCTGTGTGTGTGGACATATAGTTGAGCTCTACATCCATACCATTATTCACATATACAACAAGTGCACGGTCTGTGTACCTGAGTGCACAATGAATAAATCGTAAATCAACACTGTACACTATTATGCGCAAATCCTTGTACGTGTGCTGAGACAGCTTGTACCCATGTTCAGTGTTTGAGAACGTCTTCCCTCTCAGAGTAACCTACCTCACAGGGTTGTTGTGAAGATACTGTGTATGTGTGTGTATGTGGGGAAAACATATAACCAGGAAACGAAGAAATTTCAGCTGTATGCAGTTGTTTACAGAAAGATGCTGTAAACACACAAAGTTGCTATTTTGATCCCCCTTGATCATTTTGGTCATTTGCCGGGAGAAAAGTAGTTGCATGTTGAGTACTTGTGAATACTAATGTGGTCACTTTGAGAGCTGCAACTGTACCTAGTGTACATTGCATATCATACCGTGTTTTGCCCACCTCCCTAAGACACCTCTCTTATAGTTTGTTCTTGGAGCCGTGTCTGTTTGATTGATATGGCATGGTGTGCACTGCTCTGTGTTTTAAGGAGAACAGCGCCAGAACAGAAATTTGTTTTCCCTGGAGTGGCTTTTCCACTCCCACTCTTCAGAACAACACTATCAGCACCTGGAGACACTTTTTACACCTTTCCTAATAAATGAAAATTTTGAGATGAAGTTAGGTTACATTTTGCCTGGAAGCGTTTTCATCAATCAATATACTCCCCCCCCCTTTTTTCCGTTTGCCCTTGTTGTTTATCAAGGCAAGTCAGCAAAGATTTATTGTAACTGCTCCTAGGGGATCTCTCACTTCTATAACTTTCTACCTTAAAGAGACATTCATGGGTATAACAGCTGCGTTCTGCATGGGAGGTTTGCAAAATGCCATCTTTGGAATTACCTGCATAGAATTTATTGGAAATGGTCTACATGTTAATACATTTACTGCAACATTACTTTGGACATCAGGGCTTGTTTAGCAAACTATGTTAGTTTATCAAAGCACCTGGAAGATGCAAAAGCATCTCTCTCCTTCCTCCACCTTTTCTCATTACAAAATGCAGTGGCTCGTGTTGTTACATTCACATTAGACAAAACTTTAGAGCCCACACATGTTCTCCTAAGAGAAAGGGCATAAATCATGTAGAAATGAGTGACAGGAGAAACAGGATTATTAGGAAGTGTATTGCTTCCCATGGCATTACAAATTCTGTACTGCGGATTACTCTTCGCTGCCTCCTCCTCCTTATCATTTATATTTAGAAGGTTCAAAACACCTCATATACAGTGGGAGGAATTCAACATTGTGCTAAGGTGATTGTTCCATCAGTGCAAGGATTTCGCGTTGCCGGATGGAATTATCCCCTTCGCGCAACTATTAGTCCTTGTGCAGGGCTTCCACAAACAGGACTCAGTTGAATCCCACTCAGTTACATACATCAACAATCCAATGTAATTTGGCCCATATGGGAATATCAAATAATTTTTATACAGGACATCTTGCTTTAGAGCAGAGGCTTAGACTATGCCACTGGGATGCTTTATATATTTTTCTGTTTGGGATGTTTCCATGGTCAAAGATCTCCCTGAGGTGAATCGAGGAGATCAGTTGCGGGGAGTTACCTGCTTCCCAGGTGTTTAGTTGCGGGGAGTTAGAAACATCCTTATTTTCATCTGAGGAATGTTGGATGGTATGCTTCTGAGTAGATGTAGTTAGGATTGTACTGTTAATAATAATTCAGTGTGAAATGGTGATAGAACGGACTCGGTTATGAACACATGTGAAAAGGAGTCTATAGGAGTTCTGAGCCATCCCTAAACCCAGCCCTTTCTTTGTAGCTATAGTTGAATTGCTGCATACACATGTTTGCGACTGGTTTGTAATGGGAAGATATCCAGAAGAGATGTAAGCATGTTAGGTATACAATGTGGAAGTATTAAGCAAGTCCAAAGTAGGAAGGGAACTGGATTATAAGAAACCAGTTGAAAGGCTGATTTTACTGAACCGCATTTTAGAACTTTTTAGTCATACATGTTTTAGCTTCTTGTGATTAACAATCAAGCCATGGTGCAATAACATTAAATGGCTATTGATGTTTACAAAAACAAGCTCCTATTTCACCCTACCTCTTATTGTTCTTTCTTATCCTTTTGTCTCACGGGCACAAGCCTCTCCGCTCATTCATTCTTTATCCACGATTCAGGCAAGGCCTGTGGATACTTGAGCACTGCAGAAGAGAAACTGCAGGCTTTAGTTTATTAATCTTTCCCTCCAGCTGTTCAGCTCAGCAGGCGCTGTGCAACAGTGGCTTGCTGAGCATATGAGAGTCAGCAGGAGGTGCAGGTGCAGAGGGCAGGGGACATGTTCAGTGGGGCTCCCAGGGATCTCAAGAAAGCCAGGGTACCTGGGATAATTCACAGCAACTTCTGATGCACAAAAGTACTATAGAAGTGGGGGCGGAGGGGAGGAACACATACTAAGTAATTAAACGACTAAAACGCTGAGCACACTCAGGACAAATTTAAACATGTTTCAGTTCCATTTCCTGTTGGAAATCAGGGGGACTTAAAAGCACCTGACTTTGGCTGCATTGTGTTCATTTTCAAAAACACACACACTACAATACAAGGAGAAGCACACAGTCGTTCTAAGTAATGTTTTGAAGGGGGAAACTTGCACAAGCAGGGCCCTTAGTTTTTCGTCCTAGAAGAAATAACATGACAAGTCAAACTAGAAACTGACTTAGAATGCTGTTACCATAGTGGTGGTACCTACACATTAAGGTAAAAGGTAAAGGACCCCTGGAAGGTTAAGTCCAGTCAAAGACGACCATGGGGTTGCGGCGCTCATCTCTCTCTTCAGGTCGAGGGAGCTGGTGTTTGTCCACAGACAGCTTTCCAGGTCATGTGGCCAGAGTGACTAAACCGCTTCTGGCACATGGAAATGCCGTTTACTTTCCCACCGCAGCAGTACCTATATATCTACTTGCTCTGGTGTGCTTTCTAACTGCTAGGTTGGCAGAAGCCGGGACGGAGCAACAGGAGCTCACCCCGTCTTGTGGATTCAAACCACCAACCTTCCTCTCAGCAAGCCCAAGAGGCTCAGTGGTTTAGACCACAGCACCACTCGCTCTCCTGACCTACACATTACTGGCTATGGGGTCGTACCACATCTGTAGGTCAGATGGGGGGAAGTTTCTCCGCATTCCATTTCTTTATTGTGCATTCCACTGCTCCTGCCTGGGAGATGAATTTCAAACTTGGAGAACTTCTAACGTTAATTCTGGATTTGAAAAAATGAAGGCAATCCCACCTTGTCATTTCCTTCAGTTCATTTGCATCACACTGTCCCTCCCTGCATTACATTTGTGCACACATACATTGCTCAGCCACTCAAGGTGGTTTAATCCCCACAACAATTCTGTGTGGTAGGTTAGGATGAGAGGCAGTGACTGGCCCAAAGTCACCCAGTGAGCTCCATGGCCGGGTAGGGAGTCCATTTATGAATTATTTGATTCCAGTTATGAATTGCTTCTCACAGCACACAACAATTTCACAGTAAGAGACATTAACAATTAAAACAATTAAAGACAATTCCATATATAAAAACAATTTCACATGTAAAAACAATTCCAGATTGAGTCTGCTCTGGGGTAAAGGTCTCAGTTATAAAGGCTTGATGAAAAAGAAAGCTCTTCAATAGGTACTGAGAAGAGAACAGAGATGCCACCTGTTTGATGCATATTGGGAAGGAATTCCAACAGGCAGGGGCCACCACAATAAAGGCCCAGTTTCTATACTGCACACAATGGACCTCGTGATACAATGGAGTCCCTTTGCAGAGCGCAGTAATAGACTGGGTATATAAGACGTGAGATGATATTTTAGGTATCTGGCCCAAGCTGTACAGCGCTTTGTACACTAGGCATCTGATGAGAAATCTGGATGAGATATTAGGCAATCGCTGCAGACCAAGAATGGCACCTGTATTGCCTTCAGGGTACAAGAGGTGACCATCAGATACATATCAGTCCTGAGCAAATGAACTGTGAAAGTTTCCAATTCCAGCCCACTACCAGTTGTTGTTTTTTATGGCTGCTTATTTATTTTCTCTGCTCCCTGTGGTGTGCCATTAAGGGACAGCAAGAGGGAGCAGCCTCCCTGCCAATGCTTCAGACTACTTGTGATTTATTCCTTCAGAGCACCTATATTTATGGTGAGTTCCCGGGCTCTTTACCTACATACTGAGTAAGTGTGCCTAAGGTACAAATCATTGGACTTCAGAAAAAGGTGTGCTGAAGAAACAGCTTGTCTTGGATCACCATTGCTGTACTTTAGCATGATGCATTATAAAAAGGGAAATAAATAATCACAATTTATGCCCTTGAAATATATTGTGTTTTAAAAGCTTCACTCTGAGAGTGTACTTTAAGACCATGCTTAATGCTGTCCTGCCCCTTGTCCCCAGTCTTTACCCCTCCCCTGGCCTCCTGAAACGCCGATCCTGTACATATACCTACAATTTAATCAACAGCTGGCAAATTATGTAACTATCAAGGGTTCCGTAAAAGAATCCTGAGAATTGCAAATTGGCAAGAATATTGCCTTTTAGGGGGAAGACAAATGCAATATAACATTTCTCTTCTCCCAGGCATTTGGCTAAGTAAACATTCTATGGCCTTTTAAACTTTGTGTGTTGTGGGGGTATTGAGGGTTCTTGGGGTTTTCTGCTATTATGGTATGTATTTTTGTGTTTTTATATTGTAAACTGTCCTGTGATCTTTGGATGAAGGGCGGTATAGAAATTTAATAAATAATAATAATAATAATAATAATAATAATAATAATAATAATATAAGATGACTATAGCACAGCTGAGCTGTCAGGTGAGAATGCAGTCTAATCAAATGCCACTTGAAGGCTGCAGACCTTGCTCTCCCTGCCAGCTTCCTTCCTTAGTATCCTTTACCACCTCTGGCTTGGGAAAGTTAACAAAGTGCCCCACAGCTGGGTGCCTGTGATGAAAGCTTCTCACCTCAGATACTCTGCTGCAGGCTGCTTTGTTATGTTTCCTGAGCCAGAACAGGAGCAGGAGGAGGAGGCAGTCAATAGAGGGTGAGCAAGAGGGTAAATGGATGGTGAGTGGTGGAGTGTTCATTAGTTTGCTCATTTCACAGCTCAGTTGTGCAGGAGGTCACAAGAATGTGCTGAGAGTCGTTGGTTATATCTGTCTCCACCCTTTAGAGATCTTTAGCCTGGCCCTTTCCTCACAGAATTATGGCTTCTAAGAGTCTTTTGGGACAGGGAATGACTATTCAGAATGCAGTCTTATACATATCCACTCCGTAAGTCCAACAGTGTTCCAAGGACCTTACTCTCAGGCAACTGGGTATAGAATTGTTGCCTTGGTTTGTGGTGATTTAACCACATCACTCTTGTACCACACAAATCCCTTGCCTACAAAAATCAGCCTCTGTGTTGATTGGAATTTGAGGCATATATATATATATATATATATATATAACCATTAATCAAATATTTATAATAGTTCTGTTTTACTCCTTTCCAGTCTGCTCCCCTTTCTGACCAACCTAGGCACCTTGTAAGCTTTCTGAAACCGTGAATGATACATTCTCATTTTTGCATTCACCATATTCTAAATCTGCTTTATTTCAGGCTTGGCAACCATTTTAAATCAAGCACAGTAGCAAGCAGTGGTGAACTGATGAAGACATAGTGCCTGCTTTCAAACTTTGCCTGAGTCAAGCTGATGTGATCTTGGGTGGGGGAGAACCTGAGTTAAACTGACACAACATTCAGAATGGTGCTAAAGCAGCACCATAGCTGCTTAGGAATTGTTTTCCTACAATTTTTCTTCCTGTAGGCCCAATGGAGCCAACTGATATTTGGTTATTTTCTAGTGTACTGAATACTTAGCACCTAACTAGTTCCATTTAAATAATAGATTGCACTTTCAGCAGTGACTAGAGGAGGAATGACTGCTGGGAGGATTGTAGAGAGGAGAAACGCCATGGTGCATCTGTAGCAGCACAATTGGACACCTTCATATGTCCCAGCTGCAACCAAACATATCTCTCCCACATTAGTCTCTGCAGTGCTGCAACCTTCAAACAGTTTAACTTCATCCCCAAAGGCTCACTGCTCCATTGTCTCCTGAGACAGATGGATGCCAACAAACCAACCTTCAGAAATATTTTGACTGAATACTATACAGATCAGGCTTGAGTACTATTACAGTTCTGGTTATTAATTAGCAGCAGGTGGTAGCCCCTGGATCTGGTGGGACGGCCTGTGGTCAAGGAGGTCATGCAGGCAGGATAAGTAAGGTCACAGGGGTGGCACCAAGGAGGTAACATGGAGAGACAAGTTGTCCTGGCTGTCTTCCCATCTTCATCCCATGCAGAGGAGTAGCCAATGTGGTACCCTCCATCTTTCACTGAACTATAACCTCATCACCCTTGACCACTGATGATGTGGGTTTGATGGAAGTTGGAGTCTTGGCTACTCTTGTTTTACTGTAGAATGTGTGTCTTCACCCTTAGCAATTTATGACGACATTTTATTCAATTTATTTTTGTTCCAGACTTATTTATTCATGTATTCATAGTTGATAGTATGCCAGCGTTTGAATTTTTAGATATTGTATTTGGGGAACCTGTGGCAATCAAGAGGATGTTGGATTCCCACTCAAATAGTCTTTGACCATTGGCCGTGCTGGCTGGGATGCCACAGGTTTTCCATCCATGTTCTAAATAAACTTGTATGGTCATCTTCTGGCTGATCCTGACAGCATGAAATCAAGATAGTATTGATCTAATATACTACTCCTTAGAAACTAGGAAACAGATATCAATAATATTACATTTGTGTATGGTATTGTTAGTTATTTAGGACACATAGTACACCAAATAACTATTTCTGCATTCACAATACAATATATAAACCAGATGTATTTTTTACTGTAGTGTAGCTACTTTACATTTGATGAAAAGCAAATAATAAATCCCTTGGTTAAATTCACATAAAATATACAATTTATATAGCCCAAGAATTGTCATTCAAAATGTCTAATAGAAAACAATAAAAATTTAATTGGCACAAGTAATGATTTGAGCCGCACAGTTGATGCATATTAGGCAGTAACAGATACAGAAAAGAATTTAGGAAGCAATTATTCATGCTGGGAGTAATAAGTGTATGAAATGGCACATCAGGCATAACCGCTCAAGCAAAAGACAAGGGGAGGAAGGAAGAGCATCAGAATGAGCCTTAGCTATCTGCCTGTGTCAGTGAACACTAAAAAGAGGGCAGGTCCTAAAAGAATGTGTCAGCTCTCCTTATTCCCCCTGAGAGATGTCTCTCTGTGTTTGCTGTCTCTCTGTGTTTGATGTATATCAAAGTTTCATGATTACTTCAATAATCCCAATCATATAGGGCAAATAATACAGATTTATCTTCCTCCTCATTTTCTTCTCCAACTCTGAAGATACATTATCACGTGGTGAGCGTACAAATGACAGGGATTTGTGTTGGCAGGAACTTATTTGTATTTATTTGTTGCGTTCGTATCTCATCTTTTTCTCCACTTTGCTCATGGTGCACCCCGGTTGATTTAATCCCCACAACAAGCCTTTGAGGTAGGTTAGGCTGAGAGGCAGTGATTGGCCCAAGGTCACTCAGTAAGCTTCATGGCCAAGCGGGAGATTAGAACCCTGGTCTCCCAGGTCCTAGTTTGACAAGAGGTTGTAAGTGACTCAAGGTGGTGGATGTATATGACGTCTATGTGTGAGAGAGATCAAACATGGGAGAAGCTTCCTGATATAGAATAGAACGTCCCTATTTTCATCTGATCCTGCCAACCTAGCAGTTCAAAAGCACGTCAAAGTGCAAGTAGATAAATAGGTACCGCTCTGGCGGGAAGGTAAACGGCATTTCCGTGCGCTGCTCTGGTTCGCCAGAAGCGGCTTAGTCATGTTCGCCACATGTACGTCGGTTCCCTCGGCCAATAAAGTGAGATGAGCACCACAACTCCAGAGTCGGTCACGACTGACCTAATGGTCGGGGTCCCTTTACCTTTACCTTATTTTCATCTGAGAAACGTTGGAGGGTATGTCCTTATGCCAAACCTGTATAAACCACCTATTCCCCATCACAGAAAGAGGGGGGCAAATCAGCAGTTCATTCTGCTGCCAACCTGCTGCCACAATGCTGCTTGGAAACCACAATGCTGGTTTCTTTTGGATTAGCAGTAAAAAAAGAGAGAGAGAGAGAAAAGGCTGATTTTGTTGGCTGATCTTAATGGACTGGAAGACTTGTGTGAAAGAGGGCCCCCGGGAACCCTGTGAGCATGTAGGGTGCTGGTTGTTTTTCTGGAGATCTGAGGTGGGAGCAGTGGACTTTGGTGGTCTCTTAGATTGTTTAAACTGTGCCTCCACTCATCCTCAACCTGTGTGTGTTCGGTGTCTGCATCAGTTCTGGGTGGATCCTGAATTATGATGCTAATAGATGTAATTCAGGTGAGATTTTCAGATTGTGCTATTAATAAGGCCCCTCGAGTCAGATCAGGGATTGCCTAAACTCCTGAGTTGCTCTATGGACTTGGGTACCTGCCACCCAATATGGTATTTCATCATTTAAATATAGTGGTACCTCAGGTTACATACGCTTCAGGTTACATACACTTCAGGTTACAGACTCCGCTAACCCAGAAATAGTGCTTCAGGTTAAGAACTTTGCTTCAGGATGAGAACATAAATCGTGCTCTGGTGGCACGGCAGCAGCAGGAGGCCCCATTAGCTAAAGTGGTGCTTCAGGTTAAGAACAGCTTCAGGTTAAGAACGGACCTCCGGAACTAATTAAATACTTAACCCGAGGTACCACTGTAAACCAACAGCTGTCTATTAAATTATTTTTAAAAAGTGTAATCAAGCTCACTAGGGAAACACTCTGATCTTGAGTGGGGTATAGTTGGAGAGGTAGGTGGTGGAGAGATGGAAGGGGATGTTTCATTTAGATGGACAGGTGATCACAGTGAATTATTTCCTCAGGACATTCCAATCACAGTGATTTGGGGGAGGGATGTTGCACTAAGGTAGAACCTTTGATTTTTGATTTTTTTTTAAAGAAGAGGCCTTGGGCTGGACTTTCCTTTGTCTATAGGCCTGCTGAAACTTGCAACTGTAATTTTAAGAAGGTAAGAAGAATTGCAGGTTATAAGCCAAACTAAATACAGTTGTGGATTTGTCACTGTCAATAGGATTGCAAAACACCGCCATCATTATTTCGGCAAGCGTTGTGTCTTTAACCTACAGTGGCAGGAATATGCCTGTTAAGTCACTTAGCTAGCATTATACTATATTAGTGCAAATCAATCCCTATTTATCCTTAATGCCTTCTCCAATACTTTTACATTCAGTCAAGAAAAAAATGTTTGTTTGGCCTGTGTCAGAGATCTATAATGGAATCTTGTGCTTTTATTCAGTCAATGAAAATGACGAAGATACGAAAAGCAATTCAAGTTCTAGCCTGCTTTTGAGATAGCGCCTAGCCCTTAATATGTGGCACCATAAAGTAGGGATGTGGATTTCCCGATGAGCATGGCAGGAAGCGTCTACCAGTCATGGTGTCTCTATGCTACCTCCAGTATCTGAGACAGGATGCTTTTGAATGCCAGTAGCTGGAGAACATGAGCAGGACAAAGTTATTGAGCTCATATCCTGCTCTTCATAAGCTGGCAAAACCAAGGAGGTGCTAGGTTCCTTGCAGTTCAGCAGCTTGTAGCACCATTTTGTGACAAAATCTTTAAAAAAAAATAAAACCAATTATTATTTATTGTATGAATGAACTGTACTTTTCATATACCAGACATGATAATCCTGTGGTTCTCCTAGATTTACAGCCCCGAATGTCAGTGTTCTGCGATGTTCAGTGGAGACAGAAGATCTGTGGAACCATGCCGTTGTTCCTTATGAAATCATCAGGCTGTAGGATCTGTTGATGGAGCTGTTTTACAAGATCTCTGCGTTGTTCTTCTCCTGGTTGCTTAACTCACAAAGCCTTTATTTTTAAAAAAGCATGGTAGATACTGCAAGTCACTGACAGGCCTAGCTTCTCTTCCTCAGGCAATGTGTGCAAGCTGTCATTCACTACCAGGTATAAATACTTGCTTGCACACAATTACTGACGGCAGGAGCTCCTGATTACCAGGTACAGATGGGCAAAGCAGTTTACGGGGGAATTTGCACACTAATGATGCCTATGTCATGGTGCACTGAGCAGAGAAAACTTGACAGTCAGCACTTTCATCATGACACAAAGGACTTGGGCAGCCACCCCCCACCCTACCTCTGTTTTAGCTAGCTAATTAATTGGGGCCACAGAGAGTGAACTGATCTAAAGCTAAGGCTCAGCCTCATTTTCCATAAACAAACTCAGTAAAAAGGGCAGTCCACCAAACAAAGTTTCCTTTCCTTCCAATCCTAGAGTTTACTGGAATTAACCATGTAAATGTTGCATAATGAGTTTCTCTCTGCCTGCCCTTCCATCTGCTTTCTGAAAGACTGTCCCTGTTTCCCCACAGGTGTGTTTACCTTTAGTATGGATTCTGACATCCACATTTCTCCCAGGCTATGTTGACTTTTGCAGTGTCCCATAATCCCCAGCCAGAAGGACATAAGAAGAGCCCATTAAGTTGTTCTCACAGTGGACAACCACATGCCTGTAGGAAACCCACAAGCAGGACCCAAACACAAAAGCACTCTCCTGTCCTGTGGTTTCCAGTACAGTGGTACCTCGGGTTAAGTACTTAATTTGTTCTGGAGGTCCATTCTTAATCTGAAACTGTTCTTAACCTGAAGCACCACTTTAGCTAATGGGGCCTCCTGCTGCTTCCGCACCACCGGAACACGATTTCTGTTCTTATCCTGAAACAAAGTTCTTAACCTGAAGCACTATTTCTGGGTTTGCAGAGTCTGTAACCTGAAGCGTATGTAACCTGAAGCGTATGTAACCCGAGGTACCACTGTAATTTGTATTCCCCTCACATTGAGCAAAAGATTACTACTTTGCAGGGGGTTGAACTAGATCACCCTCATGGTCCCTTCCAACTCTATGATTCTCTATGAGCTTTTCTCCCACCTCCTACCTGTCCCAGCACTTTCTCTGGGAAAACCTGCATTTTAGCTCTGAATCGGAGCAAATGGCAATCTGTGAAAAACTTGATTGCTGTTTGATCTGATTCAACAGTAAAACACAGGTTTTCCTGTGGACAGTGCTGGGACAAATAGAAAAATGCTCGGACACGGAGCTTTAAAGTCCAGACCTGTGCCTAGGAACATAGCACAAAGGATGTCTGGATGAGCCCTAAGTCCAAGGGCACGGACCCTCAGGTTGCTGTTCCAATCAACAGTCCAAATTAGCCCCTGTCCCAATTGCCACTATGTGTTGTTGCTACTCATGGGTTCCAGAACTGTGTCCCAATAATCATTTTGAATCTTCTATATAAGTTAACAGCACACCCTCCCTGCCTACTGAAGCCAATTGAACTTTTAATAACTTCTTGTTTCTCTTTTCCAGCTGCAATGATTTTTGATTGCACTTTATGCGTGCAAACGGATGACTTTTCTTTTTGCCCCATTGAAGAATGTAATTAATGCGCCAGACATTTGTTCTTAATTTATTCAGTATGGTTAAAGACTCAAAAGTACCATCAAGCTGATAAGATAATGTTATGCATGCCTTTACACTTCAGCCTTCAAGTTGAAGTATTGCTGAGTTCCAGTGAGCATTGTGAGCCCTGAATGGAATGTGTAATCATTCCAGGGGGATTTTTTTAAAAAAATTCCAAGTGGATTCTTATGCTGTTCTTGTGATTGTTATTCATTTGAGCAAATCATTGTTGCTTTGCTGCTTTATTAAGGCTGCTAATGTATGTCAGGACATCTGCCTCAAAAGCTGACAGATTCATGATGGATGCTGGCAAAGATTTTTTTATTGTTTTTGTAAAAATTGAGGTGCTGGTATTCATTTCTTGATAAATTCAAAGATGCATCTTCCACCATCTCCTTTGAATTTGGGCTTATAATTTGGCCTGCCAAATCCAATCTGGCTGCAACTTTTCACACTGAAGCCTTCCTTCCCCAGGTCTTCATCCAAAAGTCTTTGCCTCTCAACCCCCTTTAAAGTAGACTGACCTGACAGTTCCAAGGATAAAGGGGAGGAGGGGGAAAAAGAAGGGTGACCATTTTTGTTTATTTTTATTTTTTGCAGTGGTGGCTGCTTTTCAACTGAATAAGGGGGTGGTTGTGGTGACGGCAGCCCCTTTGAGTAGAAAAGCCTCTGAGCGACTTTAGGTGGTTTGTAGCTGTTAAGAGTTAAAATCCAGCAAGGGGGGGGGGGGGGAGGAAATGAGCTTGAGGGTAAACCAAGTATAAACAGAGCTTCCCCATCTTAGGGTTGCCAAGTTGCAATACTTTAATGTGTGTGGGGGGTGGGGGGAGGGTGGAGCTGTTAGGACTTCATCCTGATGCATGCCATCAGAAAAAGAGCAGTAGATATTATGAATGAATGAATGAATTTATTAATACGGTCACAGACCAGCGCCAACACACACAACATCACAGATCATAAAAAATATATATAAAAAATACAAAGGACAATATAAGTATAACAAGCATTTAAATATAAAAAATTAAAATTAATTATTAGCATGCCCCCTGCTATCAACACTTGGGGGTTTAGTAGATATTATGGTGATTTTTTTGTTTATTTAAGATTCACAGCAGATAGAGATTTACTATCTTGATTACTCTACTTGATTACTATCTTGATTATGTGTGTGTACTGTGGAAGTTGTTGGGTTAATTGTCACATTTTCCCCATTATTAATGAGAAACTTTGGCTGCCATACAGCCTTTCTAGGGAAAGAGGGCCAGTGGTTCCCCATACCTGGACCATGGATGACTCTAATGGTCTGACTCGGTAAAAGGCAGCTTCCTATGTTCCTGTGAAATATTCCCATTCATGTAGGAGAAACCACAATTTTGATTGAGTTCTTCTCTTTTAATATTATACTGCTCAAAGAAGTAGACCTCCTGCATGAACAGCTTATTCATGAGGATTTGCCAGTTGCAACGATGTTTGCACCGGCTCATATTCAGTATATTTGTAGGGTTTCTCTCTGTCTCACTCTCTCCTGTGACCTTCTCTCTCAGTATCTGGTCGTGGTCACTTTGCCATGAAAAGCATTGAATATGTGTAGGGAAGAAGGAAACCTCAAGAGCAGAGTGGTTGGAGAAGTTGGTTCTAAGCAGTGCATTAAAGTGGAGAAGATCATCAGCATGATTTAGTGAGTGCCAGTCACATCCAAACCCCAAAACTTGTGGGATTTCATTCACAGTACTAAAAACAAGCTTAGGTTTTTGAAAAGGAATTGTTATTTGTTTGCATACATGAATGTTGCTAATGGAAGTTCTCTAATGCTGCCATTATGCTCAAGTTACAGATATGAGATGTAGAAAAATAAAAGCAAAGCCCCCAATCCTGATTAACTATGCAGTCCTATGGTAGCAAGTCCCACTGCATCCAATGGGGCTTAGAGTAGGCCCACTGAATTCAATAGATGACTTTGTGCTCACTGATTACTCATTATCAAGTATTTTTATAGGATGGTTGACCAGAGATTCCTTTAAACTGGCCCTTAATTTAGAAGAGAACTGAGATGAGAGCCAGCCTCATCATTTGTGAATGCTGAGAATTCAGCCTCTGAAATGAAACAAAGTTTTCATTAAAACAGACAAGAAGCCAGAATAACTGAAGCAGCAAATAAAAGAAGAGAGTGGGGGGAAGTATTGATTGTTATGCTGAAGTAAAAAAGAAAACTGTGCATAAAATGTGATAACTTAACAAAACAGATTAAGATGGAACAGAGCAAATGGTTTATGGGCTACTAGCTGCAGTAGATCATACAATTTGGGAATTGAGGCTTTGTAATGGTAATGGATTTAGAGGGAACATTTGGTTATTACTATTGATGTAGCATATCTTTTCGAATAATTGCTTTACAGTTCTTAATTATTTCATTTTCAAAGAAGTATTGGGAAGCAGTTTGTTAAGAGGGTAATCCTAGAGTTACTGGAAGAGCTGCAGCGTCAGACAGGGATATTGGATCTCACAAGAGCTTACCTTTCTAATGCTATTGACACCTCCAAAGCATGTGTCCAGCTGGTGTCAGAACTCCGATATCAGAAATGCCCCAGAGAGGGAATTCTGGTGTGTGTGTGTGTGCTGAGGCATGCCAGGAAGCAGATGGACTCTAAAAGACCCTAAGTCCTCATAGTCCCCTGACATGCCCCTAAACCAGAAGAAAAATTAGGCATGCTTTCTAAATTTCTCAACCCTCTTTCCCTCACATTGTTTCCAGTGCAAAAGAAAACAGGGAAATGGGGTTTTGAGGGTTTCTTTAAGGTTGGAAATGCAGATGACAGTAGCCTGGAAACCAGCCCATAGCCACCTATTCCACCTATGTTTAGTGGAAGCTAGATTATGGTCTTTCTCCCTGTCTACAGGACTACATTGAAGCACTGATTTAATTACGTAAGTATTGCATAAGAAGAATCCTCCGGTTCAGACCAAAGGCCCACCTAGTCTAGCATCCTGTTCTCTGAGTCAGGGCCAGATTTAGGTTTGATGAGACCCTAAGCTACTGAAGGGGCCCTTTATATGTCCAGCTGTCCTTTGTCAACAACAAATATATGGACCTAATAGGTATCTAAAGCCATTTGCACATGCAGAATGTAGGCACCCTGTATACAGAAATGAGCAAACCAGTGATATTTTAGGGAGCAGGCTACCAGGTGGGGCCCATTACTTACATCATAGGACCCTACACAACACAAAACACTGTTGCTGTATGTAGGCTTTATTTTATTGTTTTTTATCTTATATTTTGGAAATGTACATCCAGTTTTTCTCCCCTTTAAATTTTTCTGGGGCCCCCAAGAGAGTGGGGCCCTAAGCTATACCTTGTTTATACGTAAATCTGGCACTGCTTAGAGTGGTCAGCCAGATGCTTTTGGTAAGCCCACAAGCAAGACATGAGCACATGAGCAGTGTCCCCACTTGTCATCCCTAACAACTACTATTTAGAGGCATGCTGTCTGTACTATTTAGAAGTAGCATGCAGCCTATTAGGGAGTATTAGCTCACTGGGTTTTTTGTGTGTTTTTAATTCTAGAAGAGCTGATCTATCAACGTTTTTCTTTTATTTTAACAGATCTGTCACACCCAGTTTCTGTGATGTTATATTAGGCCACTGATGATGACCTTTGTGTCAAAACACATTTGACATGTGTTTGAAATGCACTACAGAGGATTTGGCCTTTAAGGGTTTATTATCGGAATGTTACATATATGGTCATTACCTTTTTGTAAAACAACAAAAACAAAACACTTTCCCCTTACCTCATTAGCTCTGATATTGGTTGCTGAATTAAGATGGGCCTTATGGTTATAGCACCTCTTCCTTTCATTGGACATAATTGATGTCACTTATCTTATTCATTGTAGTTTTAGCAAACAGCAATTAAAAAAAAAGGATACATCACCAGCTCAAGATAGCAAATCAATACAAAATATAAAATAAATGCTCACACAACACAATGAAACTATAATAACTGTGATTTAAAAAGCAACAAGAAGAATTAGCTTATGAGTCATTATGTACCAAACAGATGACTCCACCATCATGCAAGGATCTGTTGAGGAAAACGGAAAGAGATGTCTAAGAACTGGAAAGATACTAGAAATTTGTCAAAAGATCAATAAGCTAAACTAATGATATTTGGGCGGCTTGGCAAGGTACAAAACTTGATTTCCTGCCTGAATTACAAACTGGAGCCATTGCACAAAAGCTTCCAGACTACAGTTACCTGAATCCATTAATCTCGGATGGGCTAATTGTCTGCCTAAAAGTTAGCCCCACACTTCAGCTAACCATTGAACCTCTTTAGATCAAAAGCACTCCACATACCAGCCATGGTAGCTTTCATTGTTGTTAACAAATACATGTCAATATTTTTATATCAGCAGACAAAGTGGCATTTCCCAAGTTATTTTTATTTATGTACTTATTTATAAGAAGTGAAGTGTGTAATAGAAATAAAGACATACACCAAGATTCAAAAACAAATCTTGAAAACACTAAGTCGCACAATTTCAGCACACATTACAAAATGACTGAATCATACTCAAGGAAGGTCTAGAGGGCACTAGGTTGGGGAAGCGCGGCTTGCCAATATATAAAAACCTTTGGCCAGTATATGGAAAGTTTTATACACAGGTACTGTTTGAAAGAAGAACAAACACTTTGGAATAAAAGCTGTCATTTTTAATGCATTTATCCTACCTAACCATGGAAGATTTAATTACTTCCATTGTTAAGAAAGCTTGTCAAGTATTTTCAGATGATTACGCCTCACTAAACCAGTGGTGTCAAAAGTGAGTCTGACATCTGAATGCTTCCATGCACCCTGGATCCAATTATAGGAATATTTCTCAGAAATATGTTGTGTAACCTGAAATGAAACATACATTACCAATATAATTTTAATTGGTTATAATTAATCATTAAGCTGGATACAGAACGCTGCTCTGTTTTTACACAGGTAGATCTTGTTGCCAAGGGAGCACATTCTTTGCCACCTTGCGTGTTTCTCTTGACTCAAAAAGTTTCTATTTTGTCTGGAAAAGTGATCTAGCAGAGGACTGGTCACAAAGGGCAAGCAAGCAGCAAGGTTACATTGGCTGTTCCCTAGGACCATGGACCATGGGAGTAGTTTCCACTTCAGTTCAGCAGACAAAGAATGCAAACAAGCCTTCCTCTCCACTGGTTCCAATCTAATTAAGCTGTATAACATAGCTATGGACAGGCTTCCTAGAGCTCTAAGGAGCAAAAGCATCATACAGGAAGCATTGTGAAACCTTCACATTGAATGCATTAGCATCCATTAAGGTGAGGCACCCACATCCGGAAGGATGCAAAAAACACAAACTTTTGCACTCACATCCCATAATGGGATAAGGAAAAAACCACTGGCATTCCATTCCCTTCATTTCCCATTCCTTTTGTTCACCAAGCAGAGGACATTGGCAGTCTTCATAAAAATATAAGAATGCAAAAAGAGGCTGTTGGATCAGGCCAGTGACAGCATCCTGTTCTTACAGTGGCCAACCAGATGCCTGGGGGAAACCCATAAGCAGGACCCAAGCACGAGAGGTGGATTTAGGGAAACGTGATCAGTTTGGTCACACTGGGCATGGAGTCTTGCATGCAGAGAGGTGCAGGAGCATGGAATTTTAGCATTGGATGGGGTGCCGCTGAAATATGAGGCTCCTAAGATCCACCACTGCAAGTACAAGAGCAATCTTCCCTCCCATGGTTTCCAGCAACTGATATTCAGAAGCATTTCTGCCTTTGACTGTGGAGGCAGAACAGAGCCATCAGGGCTAGTATTTGACAGCCTTGCACTCCTAGCAATTCCTCTCCCAGAAGTACTGCTTTGTTACACCAGAAGTAAGTTCTTTCCCCACTCTGAAGTTCCTACTTGCCCTCCATAGGATTCCCTCTTCACCTGAGTTAAGTTAGGAACTTAGAAAGTGGCCTTATATGGAATCTGGCCATTGGCCAACCAAGCACAGGTGCCTCTTTCCGATGTTGAGAGAGCTATTGCCATGGCACAGGACAGGAACTGGAAGCCTCAAGAGATTCTTTACCACTGAGCAACAGCTCTTCCCCATAAGTCTCTCCACCCTGATTCCTTCACATTCCCTCTGTGCATTTGAAAGTTCCCAGTTGGTGCCTGTTTGCACTCCTTTAATCTCTTCCTTCCTTCTCTTTTCAGATGACAACAGGTCTCTGGTTTGTTTTGAGCACATTCCTCTTTTTATTAGGTCATGCTGTCTGGGGCTGATGGAGTTCAACAACTTCTGGAAGGCCAAAGGCTCCCCATTGCTGATGCATACTATGCACATTTGGCTGTATATACATAGGGGTCAGAGCAAACGACACACTTGAATGTGCTGAGGCTGCAGCCGGAGCCAGTAGATGTGACCTCAGCCAGTCCTTCCCTGTGCCCTTGTACACAACTGAATAAGGTTCATATTATTACACAGCACCACTTCTGCATCAACAATCAATCTGGCAGCAACAGGAGCACACTGCTATAGAAGAGCCCTGTAAGTCAGCTAAAGTTGCAGATATAGATTTTAATCCATTCGGAGTGGAGTTTTTCAAGTAACCATGTTAGATGACAGTCTATTTAGAATGCCTCACCTGATGCCATTGGATCACCTATTGCTCACTGTCAAAATGCCTTTCCACTAAAAAAAAAAGTGTTTGTTTATATGAATGTCTCTGTACTTTGTGCATAGCCACATAAGTTCTCAGTGTAATCCCCCAAGGGGATTAGGCTTGCAGTTATATCTTGCTGGTCTCATCAGGACTGAGGCATGCATTGCCAAGTACCATAAAAATGTCCCATTGTCCTTAACTCACTTTTAATATAGAAGCATGACTTTGTTATTTTCCTTATTACTTGCTTTGATCTTAATTTGCTATGCTCTGACAAGCCTTTCCGAGCTATATATATATATGTGTGTGTGTGTGTGTGTGTGTGTGTGTGTTTTTAGGAAAATATAAGTCTCTTTAGGAAAGGTAACTATTGAGTCTTGCTTTTCTTGATGTTGAATATCTAGAAAGAAGGGACTGCTAATGCGCAAACTGCAGAAGGAAGAAGGAATCACTCCCTTTCCCTAAGCAGGAAATGTGGGGTTCAAAGTGAAATGACACTATTGTTTTCCATTGCTTAACACTAGGATGCTGCTAGGCACAGAAGAAATCAAGAGCAAGATGTATTATTGGCCCAGAATGCATTTGAAAAGAAGGAACTACAGCAGCATGAATTTCTTCCTCGCCACCAATCCTTGAGATCTCAGGGGAAGTACATCCTAATCAAGTAATAAAACATTCTCTACCGTGACCAGAAGACTCAAGTGAGCAAACTGAAAAGGAATAACTCAACCAAATAATGCAAAACATCCAAGAAAATGGTTTGGATTACAAGTGTGCATCTTGGGATGGAGGAATGCTTATGGTGGCAATCCTATAGCTGTTTACCTGAGAGGGATTACTATTAAGCAGAGATGTTTAGATTTGTGATACAAGTTGCTGATCTGGAATTTTGTCCAGTGTTCATTCTTTTTATTTGTTCAGTGTTGCTTCTTTTCATTTATTCTATTTAAGTGAGACGTTCAAGAATTTTCAAAGCTCTGGCCAGTTTATATGTAATGCAAGTACCTGTGGCCAGGTAGCAGTCACACAAATGAGCCATTTGTGAGAACTGGCTCCTCCACAAAAATGGCTGTATGTGTAACAATGATTGCATGGGATTGTCCAAAATAGTGTTCTAAGATTCAGAGTTTGGCTAGGAGAGGGTTAAGTGGCCAAGGTTCCAGGCACAACTTTTGTTAGGATTAATAGTCCAAGTTATTCAACCCAGAATTAATGGTCTGCTTCTTGATACAGGATGATGCTAGGAAAAGTCTTTGGAGATCGGATGTGGGACAGTAGCTTTTGCTGTCCATTGGGAGTGCTTAAACCATGCCTCTATCTATGCTCAACCTGTATATTTGTGAATAATAAATTATTGCAAAACACCAAAAACTTCAGTGGCCTCTTTTCAAAGAAACTCAAACCTCAGCAAGTGCTGCACCCCTGGAACTTTACATTGCCTGAAAAAGAGGGGAGAGTGTAACACCATCACATCAAAGGCTATCCTTGCAGCAAGGGTTGTGAATGACCTTCTTTTTAAGCTGCTGTGATCATCACCCAAAATATGGTCTCCACAGAGATATCCCTTGTATGGAGATGATTTCTCACAAGTGGTGCCTATGCATTAACATGGCCCAATCATTCACATTCTGTTCAGAAGCTCCTACTTGGCATATGAATGGGCTTCCTGGTTGTTATTTATAGTGCCCATCAACTCTAAGAAAGGTAAGATTTTTTTCTGTAGGACGTGAAGAAAGGTAAATGTCTATGTGAGAAAAATGACCTAAGCTTAGAAGAAGAAGAACCAGCTGGATGGGCTTTGTACTTTCAGGCAACAGTATAAGAAGAGAGGGATATGTTTCTCTTCTAGGAGTTGTGAAGTGAAGGAAATGACAGTGCCTGTTTCCCCAAGCATTAGATCTGGGTCTTTGCAAATCCCGCATTTCCATGAGGGTCTCTGCACTATGGAAGTGAATGGACAATTGAGCTGCAGAACCCATCACTGCCACTGATGCAATTAATGCTCTGAGATCTGCCCGACTATGAGAGCAATATTGGCACCAGCTTGTTCATTGTCATGCTTCTCCTGATTTGGCAGTTACAAATTACCTTGTAAACTTCCTTTCTGCTTTCTGTTCACACCTGAGTGGCAGCTTTTGTTAGAATTTGGTTGCCCCACTTTCCCTACTTCAGCATTCTGACTGTCTTTCTGCGCTGCTATTCAAAGATTGCAGATTATATTTAAAATTTGCCTTTTACTTTCATTTGTCCTGAGGCTGGCTGACTTCTATGGTCCATAAGACTAAAGAAAGGGGGGATTACGTTCCCTTTTTATGATAGCTAACCAGCCAATGAAGGGATGCGGGTGGTGCTGTGGGTTAAACCACAGAGCCTAGGACTTGCCGATCAGAAGGTCGGCGGTTCGAATCCCCGCAACGGGGTGAGCTCCCGTTGCTCGGTCCCTGCTCCTGCTAACTTAGCAGTTCGAAAGCACATCAAAGTGCAAGTAGATAAATAGGTACCGCTCTGGCGGGAAGGTAAACGGCGTTTCCGTGCGCTGCTCTGGTTCACCATTAGTCATGCTGGCCACATGACCTGGAAGCTGTACACCAGCTCCCTCGGCCAATAAAGCGAGATGAGCGCCGCAACTCCAGAGTCGGCCACGACTGGACCTAATGGTCATGGGTCCCTTTACCTTAACCAGCCAATCAAACTGGTTCTGCCAGTATGGCACACTGGCTGCTGCTGATGGATCACATTCTAGTCTATTTTTTCCTGATCCAGCCATACATGTATTAACTATGTCTGGATATGCTCATAGCTCATAGCATATGCTGCATATTCTCATGGCTGATAATGATGCACACAGAAGAAGTGTATGTGTTTACTTTTTTGTGTGCATCTTGGTCTCCTTTCATCACTCTGTTTTTTAGACACCCCTCATTAAATGCCATTGCTGTTTTCCTGCCTGTTCCCAGATCCACATCAGCTCCTAGTCCTTATTTTCAAAGCTTTCGGTGGTTCTTGCATCTAGCTGCACCACTCTCAGTGATCCAAAGGTCCCCACCTCCTTCAAAAGACTCTGCCCTTTCTCCCTTGCTTCTGCTGCTGCTTGGAACTGCCTCTCTGAATGCCTCTTTTACTTTCTTCAGGTAGTTCTTCAGATATATTCTTTGGCTCAGTTCCTTAGTTCTCCCACCCTACTGCAATTAAACCTGTAGCCATGCAGTACACATGTGTGACTGAAACAATAACATATCCTTTCTGAGTTTATACCTGCCTCCATTTTCCTTTTCCTTCCCCGCGCCTTTTGGATCAAACAGAAGGGAAGTCCCACATAGAGTGCATTGCAATAATCCAGTCTCGAAGTAACTGGTGCATCAGTTACTGTGGCCAGATTCTCTCGGTCCAAGAATGGCTGTAGCTATCAAGCCAGTCACAGTTGGTCAAAGGCACTTCTAGCCACTAAGATTACCTGAGCCCCCAGTGACAGGCCCAGAAGCATCCCCAAACTGCACACCTGCTCCATCAGAGGGAGTGACAGAGCCAGCCTACCCATGACACTGGGTTAGGCACCTGCCTCAGGTGGCAGTTGTGGAAGAGGTGGCACTCTGCCTGCCCCACTGCTTCTGCCACTGAGAGGGAGGCTTTCTGGCATGCAGTATAGCCATTTGACTACCCCACCCCTGGGCAGAGAAGCCAAATGAACGACAACACTTGAAGGAGAACCCATGTTCCCATGGAGTTTGGTGAGAACCAGGGCCTAGTGACTGCAGAAGTGGGGCACAGCAGGCAGGGGCAGGAGGCACTAATTCCCATTTTTTCCTCAGGTGTTGAAATGGGATGGGCCATCCCTAGGGAGAGCAACCCAATGCAGGGTAGGGAACTAACCCATTTCTCACACACAGGGGCTACACACTCACAGTGCTTCCGCCTTGCGTCCTGGCAGTGGCTCAGGGACTGCCTGGTTTCCTGATTCAGAAGTTACGGAGAAGTAGAGCTGAGTGTCATCAGCATACATGTTTTCGTATGTAACAAAAATTCCATTAAAAAGTTGTTTTAACAAACCCAACTCTTTGTCACACATGCTGCAATATGCACGTTCAGACATTAGTCTTTTGATGCTCACAGAAGTATTATGACAAGTGGAAGCTATGATACCATCATATGAGATCAGTACTATGTTTATCATTACCAAAAGTTGTGATAATAGTGATGGAACCATAGTGTTGCTCTTAAATAGCGCCTCTTTTCCAAGATCTGGGAAATGCACACCCAACACGAAGATAAAATAAGTCACGTTGCCACGGCTTTTTAAGTTAAGTATACTTGCTTCCTACATTAAATGCTGTGTTAAGTATATATTCTGGGTTTTTTGCTTTTTTGTTTTAAAAGCCCCCCTGCAGTGTTCCTTGCATCACTTTTGAAAGCACTTAACCCTTTTACATTTATGCAAAAATATAACTGATTAAAAAATATAACAAAAAGCCCCTTCTACTTACAGAATAATAGAAAAACTAGTTAAATAACAACAACTTCAACATTAAATCTTTACTATGTGAAAAATGAGGCTGTATATTGTGCTGGTAGTAATTATCTTGTCTAATGTGACTCAGAGACTCCAGGAAATGGAAGATGCTTGAATCTTACTTGACTGTTCTGCTCATCATAGAATTACCTGCTCATCAAATGCCATTCAAATCATTATTATGTGGTCTACAAACCTACCATTTGATGTCTGGAAAACAGAATTTTTAAAATTATATAGATAGAATCCTTGCTTTGGCAGAGCACAAAATGAAATTGGAACAATATAGAAAAGGTTAGTAGGGCCCCTGTGAGGGGATAGCACACAAATTCACGAAGTATTCCAGATAGATAGATAGATAGATAGATAGATAGATGATAGATAGATAGATAGATGACAGTCAAACAGACAGACAGACAGGCAGACACAAACAAACAAACAAACAAACAAACAAACAAACAAACAAACAAACAAACAGGCTTTACAAGAGATTGCACAATATGCAACCCTCAAGGAGATTATATAGCATTTTGGATTATCTGTCTAATTCTGTTCTCTAAAATACATCATTATCGCCTCCATTTCACTGAATGTTGCTCATTCATTTCATCGCTGCTTTTGAGGGAGAAATGCCTCGAGTACAGTACCTTTGACAGTTGATGAGCTTTCCAATTTTTTAATTGTATAAATGAGGATTTGAACATAGCTCTGTAAATAAAAGCCAAATGACACAATAGAAGAGGCCCAGAGCTGGTACAGCTCCATTTCTATAACTCAAACACATGTCATATATGTGTGAATCCCCACCACCACCTGCCACTCCACTTGTCCTTGCCCCACATACAAAGGTAGTATGTGCCCTGTCCTTTTTTTGATGCAGAAAATCATTTTCTCATGCAGTGAATTGTGTTTTTGTGCTGATCATTGTGCTCAGGTACCTCTGTTACACTTTAATTACATGGGGGATCATGTTCAACACCCAGTTTCTTTCGTTACATTGAAATGACTAAGTAGATACCTTGTGCCTTTTGTTAAGTGCATAGCTTGCTACATTCTCTTTTGTTGGGAAAATGGTCCTTGATTAGGCCATGTATAGATGATTTTTGTTCCATGGGAGCTACTCGTTAGAGATGGAAGGAGCAACATCAGAATAACATACACTATGTCATTAAATTCACTCCCTCCTTCCTGCAGAACAAAAAAATAACTCATTAATTTGCCATGAGAACTGCCATGGTCATTATGCGCCCGTGCCAGCAAACTATCCAAACAAGCACTGCATCTTCCTATTGATATCAAGTGGGTGAAATATAAGAATGTGCTTAACTGTTCCAGTGGACCCAACTTTTAGAACTGGGATGGAGGTGGTGGATAGGTTGGTAGATGAAATCTCCAAGTTTGGAAATCCAAAACCCCATTAGGAGCTGGGTCCAAAGCTGGCTGAATTTGACGCCTGCCAAATTCTCAAGGGAGGCACAACAAAACTGCAGCTCCTGTGTGCCCTGTAAGAAAAGCTGCTGAGCATGCTCAGGTCAAGATCATGTAGTCAAACATTGGAGATGCCTGTAGGGTCTCTTCTCCCTGCTTCTGGTCTTCCTGCCACTTTGCCAGGGTACGTAGGCAGGGGTCACGTCAGTTCAATCTGCTGTGAGTCAGTTTCCATGTCGTGAGTTGTTCCAAGCTTGCTCAGAAAAAGCTCAGAACGACATGAACCTTTCTTGGGATTTGTCCCAGAAATTCAGATTCAAATGAGGCGAGCTGGAGAAACAAGCATGCTACCAAGAAGTGCTTATGTTGAAATGATTAGGCCCTTGCTTTCTCCCATGAGCTTATCTCAAGCTAGGTGATCAGCATAAACTTTTATGCAAAAGTTGTTGATGTTGTTATTATTTATTGATTGATAGCAGCATCAAGTGTACAGGGCCATTTATACAACAGTAAAGGACAGATCCCTGCCCAGACCACTCTAAAATCCAATGCATATATTTTATGTTTCAGAGATATTGGCAACATAGCAGTACTTCTTATTAAAATAACATGCATCAATTGCCCAGAAAGGTGTTTCTGCAAATAAAAAGGTTTGCTTGTTAGTTTGTGGATATTCTCTCAGTAGACTTATTTTAATTGGAGACAGTAGAATTATTTAAGGTTAATTTATAATGGCGCTACAGATGGAAAAGTACAATCAGCTGAAATCTGAATAGTAATTTTTGCATAACCTTGCAGCAGCAGAAGCTTTATGGGCTGCAATAAAATCCCCAATTTATATATATTTTAATTAGGTAGTAATGATAGCAATACAAGACTTTGTTTATGAACTAGTCGGAAGGTCCTAATGAGCTGTGCATTTCTGATGGTGCAGAAAATGTAAGTGAGAGAGGATAATTCTCTGTTAAGTATGGAAGTAGTTCTACAATTGTAGTGTAAAGCTTCAAAATAAAAATTAAAAAAAAATTCCGGAGAGGATTACTTTCAACACTGCTAAGGATGTTTATCCAGAGATGCTTTGCAGAATAACAAACAAAACATTTGATAGAGGATTAGACACACATGCCCTGTCCTGGATTCAACTAGGTGATTGTTTGGCATTTTCTACTGGATTGCGAAGCATCTGAACAAATACATGCTGAGAGTGGAATTCAGCATCATACTATGATGAATGTTCAATCCCATGTGCTGTACTGCGGTTTCTCCTGACAACTTCCCTCCCCCAAGCCAATGCTAGGGGGATGCATGGGCATGTAGGGATGAAGAGTGGGGAAAGCCCCATTGCACAAGTAGAAGTCCTTGTGCTGGGCTTCTGCTGATGGGTCACATTAGGTGCCTCCTGCCCTATGTGTTGTACTCAACTGATTCCTACTGAGAGTAGACTCACTAAAATTAATGAACCGTAGTTAGTTCAATGGGTCTATGCAGAATAGGACTAGCACTGAATATGTCTGGGAGGCAAAGAGGTATGAACTCAGCCCTCACTCCACACTTCTAAATAAGGTGACTGGCAATGTCAGAGATGACAGCAGCAAGCTCCTAGATCAGCAGGGTGAGGCATGCAGCCAGAGATGCACCTACATTGCACAATGAATTAACAATGCATGGAGCAGCTCATTTATTACTACATGAAAGGGAAGGGCCAATTGGAGCTCCTCTGTGTGTGCATGTTTAGCACACACTGTTGGCAGGGGACATGTTTTGCAATCTGTGCATTGACCGTGGCATGTATGTGACAATGTGCAAACCAACCCTTAACCTATGCTGTGATGGCTGAGGCTGAGATGGGTGCAACCTAGGAAGCTAAATAAAAAAATCTAGGTCTGTCAGCAAATTAATGATTTTGAAATCAGTTTAATGGGCTCATTTTAAGCAATCGATCAGTTAATTAATGTTGTTTAAATAAATTGCACATGTTTCAAAACCACAATAGAGTTGCTTTTCTGAGGTCCTCAGAGGACAGTTTCCATTAATAACTTTGGACCAGACTAGATGAGTTGTTGGAGATCATGATCGGCTCTCACATCTCATTAAATTTATTTTAAAAGCAGTTTATGGTCTGCGTATGAATGGCTTAAGAACCAGAGCAAAAAATTCCTTCATGCCGTTTAAGTGAATCTTTATTCAATCACCCTAGTTCAGTGACAAAGATCACCTGTAGGAACGTCACTGGTTTCCCCCAAATTTGGTGAGTATCATTTGACTTCAAGACAAAACCAAGCCTTAAGTATTATTGTCCCACATTTGTGGAATGCTCTTCCAATAGAGATTTGGCCGGCACCTTCAATATTAACTTTCAGACATTTTCTTTGCTGCCAGGCTTATGCAGATAATTAGGAAAATACATTTTTCTGCACTGGTCAGCTGGTGATCCATTTTAATTTGTCTCCCCCCCCCATTACAATTCATGTGAGTCCCTTTAGTATTTTTATGGGATTGCATTATACAAATTATTTATAAGTAAATGAATAAAATAATAGATTTTACTCATGTAACTCTGCCCCCCCAAAGTCAAAGTGTGTTTCCTTTTATGGGGCAAATAATGCAAACCCTTTTCGGCCTGTTCCATAAAGATTTAAAGAACGGAAGGATCCAAAATGAATCAATTGAAAGGCACAACTTCATATCCCTGGGGTTGAACCAGACTGGCTAGTCTTCTGTTGCCTACCCCTCTGCCATCTCTGCCTGTGGTGGCACAAAAATAGCTACGTTGATGCCTCATGTTTGGCCGACATTTATACACTTACTCTACATGTGTTGCTCATTCAGTTCAAACATCTCTCTTCAGACCTTCTGCACAATGCATGAATGTCTGATGCTACAGCTGATGGGGGCAAGGACAATGTGGCAAAGCAAGCATGTTTCACCCTACTTCTCCCTGAATACTGGGCTAACATATTCTCTCATTTGCCTGTTGTGGTAAGTCTGGGTCATTTCTTTTTCATCACTTTTCATACAAGGAGGATACAGGTGGCATGCATGATTGGAATTCAGGAGTCCCAACTGGTTTACATAAGGAATTTAAATCTGCAATGGAAGCTTTAGTTGCCTAATTACACCAGTTAATTGATTAGTGCATTTAGGTTTAGTAAGGCCTCATTGCACTTATGGGGAAATGTGGTCTTTAAAATATTTGCTACACATTTCAAAAGATTGCCTTCACGGCCTTCCCCAACCAGGAGTCCCCCTGATGTTTTGGAACTACAGCTCCCATTGCCCTTGACCAATAATGGGGGTTGTAGTCCAAAACATTGGCTAAAATAACTAACAATAAATAATTTGAAAATACATTTTAAATGTGAGAATTTAAAAAAAGCGTTTCAAAATGTGTTTTTTTTAAATGGAAAATATGTTTTAGTGTAAGTAGTTAAATAAAAAGATTATAGAAATTGTGGATGACCACAGGATGGAATTGTTTATTTATTCAGATTATCTGCTGTGTGACTGTGTGGGAACCTAGTTGTTAACCAGTCAGGTAAGGCCAATCATATCACATAAATTGAGGTGGCCTTTCTCTCCTCCCCACACAAAAGGGTGGGCAGGGAGGGTTTCCTGATTCACTCCTTCTTAGAGACTCACAACTATGAGTGGATGTCATGGGTTAGCCCCAGACAGCAAGGCCTGCAAATGCAGAAGATATAATTCCCCCCTGAGGAATATTGTAATCATGTATGGTCTAAAAGAAAGTTATTAGCTACGAACCCATGAATTCGGGATCCCCTCCAAACCTATGTCAATATTTTGAGCTAGTGTGATGCCCCAATCTTAGAATTTTATGCTGTCACCCATGAGTCTGAAACTGATGTTGCCCAGACTGGTGGGGGGTGGGTGATGTGGGGTGGCGGTCCTAGTGAGCACTCAAAAATCACCCTTGTCACATCTCTTCTGAACCTATGCCAAAGCTGGGAGCTGGAATTCAACAGCTTCTGAAGGGTGCCATGTTGTCTGTCCCTGGAATGGCCTGTGCCTGCATCATCCATCTAGTGGCTGGCTTCTGGGCTGGCACAACAACAGCTGGCTGTTTCTTGGATTGAAAGAAGAAGCTGTGAATTTAATCAATTTATTAGGATGGCAGTTGGAAGGGGCTTAATAAGAATAATAACAACACTGCAGTTTCAGTTGCTTAAAGTAAAATGAAATAGAACATTGTGGTTTGTTTTTCTCCTTTCCACGGGCAATTCTGCCACACCTTCGCTTGTTTTCTAATACAATCATTTGATCAAATTATTCCCTAAATGCCTTTGGCGCTACTAACACAGCAAAACCAATGCAGGAGGCAGCAGTTACGAGTTACAAGTCTCTGTAGCCACAGCAGGTGCTGTGATTCTCCAGTCGCTTGACTTCACACCTGGGGGTGCACTCCATTGTCTTTAGAGACAAATAGATGCCAACAGCAGTAGCATCAACAACAGCCAATAAAGCTGCATGAAGCTGCAAACTCAGAAAACAGAAGATGTTTCTTTAAAGTAAATCTCATCCAACAAATAAAAGTATTGATGTGTCACCAGCTGTAACAGCAGCCGTAACAGAAGTTCCCTGCCCTCAAAATTGCCGATCCTTCTTTTATTGTCTCAACAGATATATTGTGGGTGGGTGGGTGCTCCCAAATGTTAGCGGCTGTTATCCTTGAGCTGTGACCTCTCACTATTATCTGAAGCAGACCAAAGGTATTTTTCTTCTTTGCGCTTTCCCCACCAAAAGGATGTGTCAAAAAAAGGGGGTCAGTTTTTAGCACAGAAGATCAAAGTAGTGTGAAGTGCCATCAAAAGATGAGGGAAGGACAAGGTTCTTCCTAGAGAAGATAAGAATGATCTAATTTGCTGTTCTTTTCCTTTTCAATTACATGACCTGATCTTATTCTTGGTTACAGCAGGGAGAAGTAGAACACTTCAAGAGAACTAGCTTTTGGCAGGAGAATACATGGAAGAGTTCTCTTTCAGCCAAGTGCAAAGAAGACAGTGCCATGACCAGATGTCAGTGTGATCTAGGGACAAACGGATCTATCAATTTCATTTTTTTCATTTTTCCAATCCTAAATTCAGTTCCACACATTTTTACAGCAATTTTCAATTTCTTTAAAAGTCCATGTGATCTCCCTCCCAGTCTTTCAGAGCAGATTTCTCCTAATATACAAATTGACTAAAAGGAACATTTTGGCAAGCCATATCCACTAACATAGGTGTGGGGCTACTTTGGTCCTTCAGATGTTGCTGAATTAAAGCTCCCATCATCCCTGGCCTGATGGGATTTGTAGTTCAGCTGCACCTGGAGCGCTAAGGGTTCCCCGCTCCTGACTTAATATGATGCATTTTTGTACGTTGTTTTCATGAATGTATGCATTTTTGTGAATTTTTTTGCCTAATATATACATTTTTGTACACATTAGTTGGCGAATTGCAGCACAAAATTTTGAAATATAATTGTGTTTTGGTGCATATATAGGTCTGAAAAATGCAAATTAGACAGTTTCTCATTAGTATGCAAACAAAATCAAAATCCTGCCCTATTCCTAGTCAGATCAATATAATCTTACATTCCTTGGATATCATGCACTTAAAGTCCCACTGTGTCTCATTAAGTCGATTAAAATGAAAAAAATTAAATGCTCAGATGTACCCTTTGTATATTTCTTTTCCAATATGAGCTTTCAGAAACCAAGACCACCTTATGAAGTGATGGAAAGATGTGTAGGTAGCCAAAGTATTCTTAAAAACTATGTCACTGTTTAAGAAGAAGATGGCATGATTTATTACAACAGAACCAGAAGAGTTGGCAATATAATATCTAATTAGTATAGCGTGTGTGTGTGTGTGTGTGTGTGTGTGTGAGAGAGAGAGAGAGAGAGAGAGAGAGAGAGAGAGAGAGAGAGAGCTTAGTAGACGTCTCCCACCTCTGAAGATTCAAGCAAATTGAGAGGCCATAGTGTGATGCCAGTTTAGGAAAGCGGAGACCCGTGTTCAAACTCCAACTTGATCATGAGACTTACTGAGAGGTTGCTCTGGGCTCTTTTCATGGACAGTGCTTGAAAAAGCTTAGGAGCCACACAACCTATTACACCACTCTGTTTGGCAATCCTGCACAAGCCACACAAGTTGGCAACATGCCAAAATTGGCAGCAGGGATGCCAAAGGTGCTCTGCACCAAAGGCACTATTTATCCAAAGGGGCTTTCCCTGTAGTCACTGTCTGTCAGCCTATTATAATTCACAGGGGGGTTATGAGGATAAAATGGAATGCAGAATCATGTACACCACCTTTAGCTCCCTGGAAGTAAAAAAAAAAAAAAAAAAAAAGGCATTAAATTCTATGATAATAACGTATTAGGTTTCAGGAGACAAAATGTCAACAATAGGAAATGCCAAGCGCTTGGTATATTAAGGAAGTTTCCTTATTCCATTGCTGTCCATGGATTGTGTTTTGGTTGTTTGTGGGTTGTGCTCCATGGTGCATTTTAGTTTTCACAATGGCCTCCCTTCTCTCCCTCTCTCATCCCACCAGCCTAGAAGCTCATTCTCTCTCATGCTTCTGCAGTATGTCTTACAAGCGGAAAGAGTACAGTTGACAAATCTATCTCCCTTTAGTAGCTGTGATATTATACATTTGTCTGCCAAAGCAAACTCAGTTTTAATCTTCAGCCTAAGTAGTGAGGGAAGGGGGAAAGCATGCTAACTGACAAAAATATAATGCTTGTTAGATAATGTGGGTAATATTGGCAACTGTGCTGGTTCCACTGTAATAAATCATGTCTTCTTATTAAGCAGTGAGTTATATTGTTTCAGATGAAAATACTCTGTTGCAGAGATTAAGACAGTTATGAGATCTTTGTACAGAGTTTCAAATTGAATGTTTATCCTGGTAAAGATTTTTGTACTGCATTCAAAATTCTAAGCTATGTCTAGTCATAAAGCCAGATGTTGTGTGACAAACAGCTGAAATACAGAACAAGAAGATGCCCGTTATTTCATGGAAAGTCTTCAGAGCTTTGGGGGAACAATTCTGCCAAGATTTCAGGAGGGGGTTAAGCATGTGCTTCATCCCCCTTTCCCCCCATGAGTGTCATTTAAAGTGTTTCATGTCACATTTTGATTTGTCTTTTTCGGGGAGGAAAGTGTCTTTCATGCCAGATATGCAGCATCTCTCCCACTACCTACAATAAAGTACAAAGTTTTATGTAATACTGAATAAACACCAGGCACAATCCAACTAGAGTTACACTGCTTAAAGGCACACTGACTTTACAATGACAAGGAAATCTCACCTGTTCAAATTAGTAGGCTGTAAAAGTGTTTTATTTTGGCCAGATTGTGTCCACGTGTGTCATGCATGATTAAGCCAAAGAGAAAACAAATGTTGGCTCTGTGCTATTTCCAAATGCGTGTTTCTAAAATGTAACGAAAGCATCCCAAGTAATGTTAAAGGGTACTGGTTTTGTAATCTCAGAAGAATTCTGCAGATTGCTTTAAATTACTCATAGATATATACTGTAGTTACAAAACCTACTTAGCCAATCACTCATATGATGTGTATCTATCAGTTTCCTCTCCCCACCCCAACGTAAGTGGATTGCTGAGAGGGTTTTTTTGTTTTTGCTTATCCTAGAATTATATCTGGATTCTATAACTGTGTTTTAGGGTAAAGTAAAATCTATCCTACGCTGTTTCAAGGAGTTAACACATTCCATCAAGAACTACACTATTTCAGTCAACCATGCACTTTTGCTTTCCCCCTTGTCTGCTTTTCAGCTAACAGTGCTTTTATATCACATCTTCAACCTATAGTTTGAACCACCATCAGTAAATGCAAGGGAATACTGGTCACATTAAAATCTTACAACTCCTATGCCCCTTCACCCGCCCTGCCCCTCCTTGAGATGCAACTTTTCATACCGCTGCCTTTGTATCCTCCTAGTTGAAATTCAGCTGTAACAGTGCAAGAGCTGCCAAATTCAGACTTCTAACCCACAAGGGACTTCATTAGTAGATGTCTTTTTCAGTTCAAAGATGGCACTTGAGAGTTTTAAAACTCTCTAGTTTACTAATTAGTTTACCTCCAAGGACTGTGTTTAACATTGTACAAACCACTTTTATATTATTATTGATGTGGGCATTTGCGTGCAAATCCATTCAACTTGAAGTACTCCAGTCCCCAGAAGTGTTCAAGGACAAATGCGTAAACATAGCCCTTCGGTACACGAAAGAGAAGGGGCTTTCTAATCCATGAACTTTGCATTGAAACCTCCTTTCTGAGAATAGCACTTCTTTTCATATTCAACAAAATAATGGCATCAACGCAAATGATATCAGAATGGACATTTTGCACAAAAGTTCTGAAACATTCTGTATCGTTTTGGGATTTAAAATAGTAAGCACATTCCTCCTTGCAAGTAAAGTTATACACTCAATTCCTGGTGGAATACTAATCACAAACCTTTGGCATGAAGTTCAGTTGATCAGATATGATTCTAGGGATTGTATGTCTTCCATGCTGATTGGGACTGTGTACTCAATCATGTCCTTTAGAAACTGACTCGCTTGGAAAATGTCTATGTATATACATACGTGTGTGTGTGTGTGTGTGTGTGTGAGAGAGAGAGAGAGAGAGAGAACTGTAGTTTAGCTGGGATGTCCAGGTCCTTGCTATAGGATGGAAGGTAAGTATTGGGGGAATGAAAGAAAGTGGGGCATGTTGGAAAGGGCCAAACTAATTTTTGAGTTGAATCAAAGTTCCATTGGATTTAGGCTCAGACTGTGAAAAAAGAGTGGGGTTGTTCCTACACCTACCTGTAACCTCTGAGGATGTGGACAGGCTGCTTGGATGAGTAAAACTGGCCACCTGTCTTCTTGACTCTTGCCCATTCTGGCTTATAAAAGCAAGCCAGACAGGGCTGCACAAAGGCTCTGTGGGGTGGTGAATGCTTTCCTCTTGGAGGAAGCCTTCCCAGAACCCCTTAAAGAGGTGGTTATCAAATTGCTTCTTTAAAAAACATCTTTGGACCTGGCCACAGTCTCCAATCTTCCATTCCTAGACAAGGTGATCAAGCAGGTGGTTGCAGAACAACTCTGGGCACATCTGGAGGATGCAGATTATTTGAACCCCTTCCAATTGGGTTTCAGGCCCCATCATGGGGCTATATGCTTCTTTATTCCCAGAATGCCTTATATTGGATCATCTGTCAGTTGTGCACATGATTGCAATGCATATTTCAGAAATCAGGCACTCGGCAAAGAAATAGACTAAGTTATTGTAAACCAAGGAATCCCCTGAGACGATTGAAAGTTCCTTGCTTGGCGTAAGTTGTAAAATACAAGAAAAGGAAGAGTCACCCAAGGGAAATAAGCCAGCGGGTCAAATTACAATAAATAATTCTCTCTGAGATTTGTGAGACTCCAATTATTACTGGAGACCCTTGATATTTGTAAAGATAACAAAAATCCAAAATACCTATATTTGTTAGGATTCAACAGCTTCTCTGTCTTGAGACCCATTTTACCCTATTATTCAGATGGTTAATCTCTTCTCATCTCCAAGGTGTGTGTGTATTCAATGCAGTCAAGAAGCTTTGATGAAGGATAAGGCTACCTCACTGTACAAATCCTTTATTCAATGCTGTGTAAAAAGGTTCAGGAACAGCACTTTTGGTAATATGCAGAGTGCCCACCAGCAGTTCCCACTGACAGCCTCGCACACCTTATTGCAATCATCTCATTAAATTGGGTTTGTAATTCATGCCATGCGAACAGATGGGCACAAATACATCTTGCCAAGGAAACACATATGTTTCTAAAGTGTGAACAACTAGGGATACAATTCTCTGTGAGGATTAGATGGACAATTCTTTCTTAGTCCCACATTTTCACATTAAAGAAGGAATGGGAAACTTGGGCATTCAAACTTGAGTTTTGACTCACTTTTAAAAAGGGTTAGCTATTTTTCAGTCAGTAAATGACGAGATATTGTACTAGCCAAAATATGCTATTTCCCTATAAATCGCACACAGAACAAGAGGGGAGATTAAGTGCATGCATTTTTAACTACCCCAACATTGGAAAGGCTGCTCTTGCAGCAAAACAAGAGAAGCTAACCTTCTGAATTAAGTAGGATTCATCTCTTTTGCAGGTGCTAACAAGTCTACAAATTCCGTCCAATTTACCAAAATTATTTGCGAGCCCATGCGATAACCCCCCCGGCCTGGGAGCCAGCTTGTAAATAAAGAGACACGACAATGATGTATGGGATAAAATGATGTATGGGATTATATTAGCAATACCTAGGTTTAGGACTGAGGAGACAGGAATACATTTTCTGCCTTTGAAAGAGTTCATTCTCGGGAAGCTCTGCTGATATCCCATATCTCCTCTCCATCCTTCGTTGCAATAACCATATTTCCAGAATGTTAACATGATTGCCCCCAGAGGCCAATAGTGTCTCAGGTAAATTGCTGCACTTTGCAGTGGACCTTTCATGTAAGAGCTCCCCCCCCCCCCCATTGCAGGAGTATGCCTTATCTCCATAACATTTCCTGCAACCATTTCATTGAGATACAAGGAACAAAAAATCCATTAGGTTTGTCCAAGTCCAGCTCAAGGCATTTTGCTGCCTGAGGCAAAGGGGGATGGGGGATGGCACATGTCCATGTCAGGAACTCGTCCTACACTCGAGTAGGACCCTGGCAGAGACACATGCCCGACTGGCATGTTCTCTCCCTCCTGGTCTTTTGTTTGGGAGCTTCAAAAGCTTTCTTCAGCCTGAACATCACAGTGACCAATGCCAACAGACATTGGCGCACTTAGGGATCCACAGAGTGTTTGCAGTTTGCGTGACAGACCTCAGCAACTCAGCATTTTGGCTAATCTACTTTATTTACATATAAACACACACGGAGCACTGCAACATGGCTCCCTCTCTAGCATCAGACAGCAAAGAGAGAGAACAAAGGACAATAGTCCCACTTCCCAGAACACAGTAACACAAACATCCTGTCTCCATCACTTCCCACTCTGTGGAGTCAAAACATAGACCGTCATGTGAAAGACAACAATCCCATGACTGCAATCACGGGGAATGAATCTCCAATAGTCCATATCCATACCTATTCCAAACAGAGTAATGAATTCTACTTCAGTTATAGCAACAGGGTACTGTCTTGTCCCTGAGGAAAATCAGCAGGTTGAGGGCAAGGTGTATGAAACACAGCTCTCTTCATCAACATAAAGGTATGGTGAGGGAGATCAGGAGGAAGAGTTGAGGGATGCCACTGCCTCCCAGCATATGCATCTGACTCAGCCAGGTAGTAGGACTGGTTTAACTTTCATGTAACTTTTGTTTTATTCCCCGATATGTTTCTTCTGGCAGGATTTTGTGGAGTTTTTTTGTGTGTGTTTTGCATGATATTTGGGAGTTTCTCTCCTCTTTCTCCACTTGTTGGATGCTTAGTTCAGGTCAGTTATGGAAGCAGTTTCTTTGCCTAACAGATCTGCAGCAGAGTTTCTCCCTATGCTGAGGGAAGGGACAGAAGGGGCAGTCACATAGAAGTTATGTTCCACTCATCTCTGTGGAGCACACTTCCTGGTCACCTTGCATAGAGGCACATCCTGGCCGGTGGGGTACATAAGCACATACAGTGGTACCTCAGGTTACAGATGCTTCAGGTTACAGATGTTTCAGTTACAGACTCCGCTAACCCAGAAATAGTACCTCGGGTTAAGAACTTTGTTTCAGGATGAGAACAGAAAGCATGGTTCGGCGGTGCGGTGGCAGCGGGAGGCCCCATTAGCTAAAGTGGTACCACAGGTTAAGAACAGTTTCAGGTTAAGAACGGACCTCCAGAACGAATTAAGTTCTTAACCCGAGGTACCACTGTATAACAATTTGCTCCGTTGATACCTGTGGTATGCCATAGTTTAGTTCCTCATGAGCTTTGTGCTTGTAGTGTGCTCTATTACCTGGCTGATGCAGGCTAATCTGGTTAAAAATGTGCTTCCAGTTTCCAGTACTCTATAATAAAAACAAAAACTTGCACTAGCAAAAATTCTGTTAAAACAAATAGACTGCGCTTTGAGAACTAGGGCTTCAGGCAATAAATGTCAAATACGCGTGTGGTCTAGGACTGGAATAAAATGACTTATTTCTTTTTAAAAAGTCATTACTGTTTTCACATTTCCTTCTCATTCCTTCATGACTTATTGTTTTGCAGCTTGTTTCATGCTTAAGATTAAAATTATGTTCTTCCAGTTAAGCTTATTTAGTGGGTAGGTAATGAATGTTCTTGCAGTTCTTTTTGTAGACATATGCTTCCAATCTCTATTTCACCTGCAGGCACATACGGTTTGATTTGGGGTCAGATGGTTTCTAAAGAGGCCTCTGCTGATCAACATTTATAGCATCTGAACTCTACCAGCATGAGTTTCTAAAATCTGCACTAATGGGAGGGCACTTATTCTTTTATGGTTTCAGAAATGGAGGAGGCAGTTCAGAGAGGCCAATGTGGAGAGAATTTCCTTTCATTAAAAGCATCATGCTGTATCATTTTCCAGTCAAGATCTTATAATCTAGTACAGAAGCAATGGATCATTCGGATTTCACTGGGCTGGAATAATTATTTGCCACTTGGCAGAAATGTCAGCTCACTTGAAAGGGTTGTTGTTCCTTTTTTGTAACCCAAACACAAAACTGAAGAAAGAATATATCTTTTGATTTAAGCAATATAAGAAAAGAATAATGATAAATAACCAATGCACAATGACAAATTAGATTTTTCCATCCTATGCCATTGCCTGACCTGCCAGAAACAAAGCAATGACCCTAGGAATTGAGTTTCAACAATCAACATGTTCTAAGGTCCCTTGCTTCCCTTGCTTGCTGGGCAGACTGCAGAAGTAAATGCCATATGTAGATGTTATTAAATTTTAATTATGGAGGGTTTTTTTTTTTTTTTACTATTTTCATAGTGATTAATATATTTTTCTTAAACATATGAAGTCAGGGTCTGTCAACAAGGCTCACCTGATAAACAGTTTGACAAACAAATCCAACTGCTTGAGTTCTGATCCTTGGTAGACATTTCTGTCATTACACTTCTTAAAACACACACACAAACAGAAATATATACAAAGGAAATATAATAGACAAATAGAAAGAGAACCTACCCAAGTGAAGCTGAAATAAAAACCCCACATATACACCATGTATTACCCTGCCCCCCCTTCTCCCATTCTTCTTCTTTCCCAACTTTATTCTGCATACAACACTAGCATCTCACTTCAAATGTAAAAAAGATTCTACAACCTGAAAAAAGAGACAAGGCATGTACTTTTGTAAACCAAGAAAATATTTAATAAAAATATTTTTTTAAAAACCAACAGAAATACATCCCTATTCTTCTTGATGAATCAGAAGCAAAGCAAATATAAATTTTGGTCTTTGTTTCCAAGACAAAATGCCACCTCTCTTTAAGAATTACTCTGACTAGCTAGCTTGTTACATAACCTTATAAAAGTGGTGGGTAGAATGTGGGGGGTAAATCAATTTCAAAGGGGAAAATATTGTAAACTGGAATGTGAATTAAGAATGGCTAATGGAACCATGGCTGTGGTTAATCAGGGCAGGGTAAGGCTACTGCCAGAATTGGAAGTGTCCCCAAAGGTAAGGTTCCTTGTTAAACCCTATTTGCGCCAGTAAGAGACAATGACCACAAACGTTTGCCATTTCCTGAGTCCATACCATACTACTAGCCAATCTGCTAAGACCTGGGTATGCACATATGTGACTTCTTGAGCTGAAGCCGTGGTGTATCTATTAAGGTGAATGTAAGTGGAACAGTTAGTCTGCAGAACAACCAGCCACTGTACACATTCAGAGCAGGATTTAGGGTAGTGCAACCTATCAAAGAAGTCTGCTCCACTATTGAAAAGCTCTCACCACCAGAAAGTTCTTCCTGATGTTTGGTCGGAATCTCCTTTCTTGTAACTTGAAGCATTGGTTTGAGTCCTACCCTCCAGAGCAGGAGAAAACAAGCTTGCTTTATCTTCCATGTGACAGCCCTTTAGATATTTGAAGAAGGCTATCATATTTCCTCTCAGTCTCTTCCTACCCAGGTGAAACATACCCAGTTACTTCAACTGTTCCTCATAAGGCTTCGTTTCCAGACCCTTGATCATCTTGATTGCCCTCCTCTGCACACATTCCAGCATGTCAAAATCCTTCTTAAATTGTGGCGCCCAGAACTGGACACAGTAGTCCAAGTGTGGTCTGACCAAGGCAGAATATTACTTCCTTTGATTTCGACACTATACCTCTGCTGATGCAACTTAGAATAGCATTTCCTTTGCTGTTGCTCCTGCATCACACTGTTGACACTGTTGACTCATGTTATGCTTCTGGTCTACTAAGACCCCTAGATCCTTTTCACATGTACTACTAGCAAGCCTGGCACCCTCATTTTAATTTTGTGTGGCTTGTTATTCCTGCCTAATGTGCACATTTTCCATAAGGTCTGGGGAATGTGCGCAATGGCTGGTTGTTATGTACATTAACAGCTCAACTTGCATTCCTCTTAACATATATGGATATAAATTGCAATAGGGCAAGATGCCAACTGGATTTGCTTGGTATACTTTTACTAAATGCACAGAGCCTTTTTCACAGTAATATATTGTTTACAATATCCGTGGAACTTCCAGAGGATATTTTTCAGAAGAACAATAACAAAAGTGCCCTCAAGCTAACATAGAGGTTTCACATCCTGCATCAGAAAATCCCTGCAAACATTTCAAAAATGATCTATTTGATTAATTTTCTCCTGGTTTCCTATTCATTTGGAAACCAAGGTTAGGATTGTAGCTCTCTGGTTTCTGAATGCAAAACTTGCATTCTCTCTAAAGGGACTTGGTTCAGACTGAATTTCTAATTGGGAATATTAATAGCTTGGCCCTGGTTTTGAAAAGATTATCAATGATTTACTGAGGCTGGAAGGCATTTTCAAATGGCCCCCAACAGAGCTGCTTCCATTTAAAAGTAAATGTTTGATATAAAGGCTAGAATAGATTATTGACTAGCTGCCCATCCATCTTGCATGCTACAATAAAATGGGATTCATTTGTCATTTGATTTGAGGAATTTTCGCCATGACCTTTGAGGATAAATCACAATATAATGTCAAAAATCTATTTCCAGCTTTCTCACAAATGAGCAATATAAAACTGGCCTATATGGAAGTAAAGGAAAATATAGAGGTAGAACTTATAATGAAACTAGGAAACACCTAACTGATCCATATGCCCCTCATACTCAAATCCAGCTCAGCCCCATCTCTTACATGCCTATACAAACAAAGGGTAGTCAGAATTCACTGCGGCTCTCTTCAAAGTAGTTACCTCCACCTTATGACATATTTCTCTCCAGGTGGGTCAGGGCACCTTAACAGAACAGCTGCTCGCCTACTTCCTTGGAAGCTATTTTCTGTGAGCAGATCCCACCCCATGTAGATGGGAATTGCTTCCAAATCAGTGTTCATCATCCTTGGGTCCCCAGACACTGTAGAACTCCAGTGGTGAGGGAAGATGGGAGTTGTAGTCACAACAACATTTGGGTTATTGGTCAAACACTAAATGATGGGACAGGTGTGCTATTGGTTAAGAAAGGATATCTTTCAATAAGCCTCCTAAAATATTTATCCCAGGTGGTATCTGTTGTTGTTATGAGCTGTTGCTGTTTTAAAGAGCCAGTGTGGTGTAATGGTTAAGAGCAGTGGGTTTGTAATCTGGTGAACCAGGTTTGCTTCCCTGCTCTTCCACATGCAGCTGCTGGGTGACCTTGGGCTAGTCACACTTCTCTGAAGTCTCTCAGCCTCATGCACCTCACAGATTGTTTGTTGTGGGGGGGGGAGAGGAGATTGTTAGCTGCTTTGAGACTCCTTAGGGTAGTGATAAAGCGGGATATCAAATCTGAACTCTTCTTTAAACTCCTGTTGTTGTTTTCAACCAAGTTTTACTTCAGAGCAGGCCCACTGATATTAATGAACATGTTTAAGTTAGGGACATTCATTTAAATGGATCTACTCTGAGTAAAATTTAGGTGATTACTATCCTAAATACTCTCTCTCTGTCTCACACACACACACCTGGGTTTTTTTATAAGTTATACATTGTAAATTGTTTTGAACTGCCTCATGGGGAACAATTAACATATGGAAAAAAAAATGTCCATGGTTGCAGGACGGCCAGTTAAAATGCAATTGCTAGGTTTTCATATCCTATGCTGGCATATATTTCTGCAATAGACCTTAGAAAATGATTTAGATCATCCCTGTTGTGCAGATCTTACCACTGACTAAACTGTATAGACCTTTCCTAGTCTCGTAAACTTAAAGTATGAAAAGAATATCCCACTATAAAATGTGTAGTAAGTTCATGAGATTGACATTCTATATATGCTTCTTTATTATGACCTGAGTATGTTCTTTCTTTTTACAACAGTATGATTATTGTCATGAATCCAGCTTCTTATAGCCAATTTTCTCATTTACAGTTCTGTTAATACGCAGTGACAGAATTCCCCCCCAGAAATATGGAACAAGATTAGTAATTAGCCAGCCAATTCTGAAGTGGTGTTAAGTTTTTATTGTTAGAGGTCCCAATTTGCCCTTTCAGCTATTTTTAATACAGTTTCAGTAATGCAGTATTTGACAGCTGAATTCAGGTTCCAAGTTATAGTTTTAAGTATCTGGAATAATATCTTAGGCCAATCAGCTCCAGGAGCTGTAACTACATGTTAAACACAAGATCACATATTAGACACCCAAAAGTAAGATTTGTGTTAAATTGTTTTATTTTTAAGAATTGGCACTTCAGGAGAGTGAAATTGCAGAAGAAGAAAGCTCTATACCAGATTTGGGGGCCACTTAACCCATTTCTCCAGTTCAAATCACGCCAAACTGCTTGCCTTGGAATCCCACCATCCAGTCAAGCCTCATGTGTCAAATAAACAAAACACACCAATCCTTTACTAATTATATAATTACAATAGCCACAAAATAAGTACACAAAATAAGACACAATAGCCAAGTATGTTTCAAACCCCTTCTTTTCCCTCAAGCTTAACTGCTCCCCAGCCAACATGTAACTTCTAAAATTACCATTCTCTTCTAAAACTTTTGTATTGATTTGTCAGAGGCTACATGTGTGAATGTTGTATGCAGGGTATGCAACTGTGCAGTGGGATTTGTGTGCCGGTGAGTGGTTGGGTTATGGAAAAGCAGATGGATGTGTTATTTTATCAGCTATGTGATATGATACTTACATGACTGGAGTACATTATGAATGGAGTGTGAGAATGTGCCTTCATCAGGTACAGGGAGCCCTTCCGATGTCGTTGGACTCCAGCTCCCATCAGCCCCAACTTGGAATGGCCAGTGGTCAGGAAGTTGTAGTCCAGTAACTCCAGAGTGCCACAAGTTATCTATTCCCACTCTAAATGGATGCACGTGAAGAACAGGACCAAGTGCTTTTCTGTTTGCAATGCAGTACGATGAGTGCAAAGACCCAGGCACGTTCTCCTCTGCAATTTGATCTTGGGTCTGTGCTTACATAATATGCACCATGGGAGCAGAGGCAAAATGGTACAAATAGTTGAGAGCTAGGGGACAACTGGCCACATGTTTTGTTCCATTAGGTTCTTTCATCACCAAGTTGCTCGTCAAAGCAGTTGATAACCTGTGGGTGGAGTTTTGCGCTGTCCAAGGTCCTGCAGTATTATTAGCGGCGATGTGATTTCTGAGTACATTTTTGGTTCTGCGGACACATAAAATAGACAGCCTAGTTATAAACCACTAAAGGGTGTCATGCAGAAGGATCTAGAATGCGCTATGCGAAAACTGCAGTAGATACTATTTCCATTACAGAGGAGATAATCAGAGGAAACTGTTCAGCCAAGAAGTAATACTGGCTGATATTCTAAGCAGTACTTTAATTACCAGGGCCTATGATAGAGCCTTAAAGAAAGATTGTCAAATGTGCCAGTAGTTAACCATCTCTAGAGGAAAAATAGTGAACATTCCAATTAGCTACCTGCACATTACCGAGGTGAACAGAATATTAAATGTAAATGCATCAAAGGCATTATGAGGTTGCTTTGGATTATTATTATTTAAACAAGAAATTCCATGAGGAAAGGAGAAAAACTTAGGGCTGCTGTTTATTTTACATAGTGCATTTGAGTACAAAGGGTTGTTGTCAGCTAAGTTCTACTCAGAGAAGACGCATTAGAATGAATGGGCCTGAATTAGTTATTTCTATTAAATTCAATGCTCTGAATATGATGAATGTTGGATGTGACCCAAAGTACAAAATCCTTGTGTCATTGACATATTTAAATGGATACTTTTCTTGGCAAAATATATGAAAATAATGGACCCAATCGCTTCCTAGTTACCACTTGTATGTCTTCTGCTAGGAAAAGCAGAAATTTAAACCCAAATGGGGATGTGCTCAATGAATGTGTGGTGGATGTATTTTAGTACCCAAGGAACAATTAGGAATAGCCTTGTGAATGAAGGAGAAAAGATTCCTGCTTTAAAATAGTGGGACAGCACTAAAATTTCTGGCAGGATACTTCTCTTGAGGATTTTAGGCAAGAAATGTAACTCAGTCACATAACCACTGACTACAGCTGGCAACTTTTTTTGCAGGGTGGCAGTGGCTAATATTGTAGATTAATCATAGTAAAGAACTAGTAATATAATGGTTTCACAAAGATCTGTGACACCTACACATGAGTAGAGCATGCTTAGCCATGGCTTGGAGCCCTCACATGAATGATATCAACAAATACAGTGGTACCTCAGGTTACACACGCTTCAGGTTACAGACTCCGCTAACCCAGAAATTGTACCTCGGGTTAAGAACTTTGCTTCAGGATGAGAACAGAAAGTGTGTGGTGGCAACAGGAGGCCCCATTAGCTAAAGTGGTACCTCACATTAAGAACAGTTTCAGGTTAAGAACGGACCTCCAGAACAAATTAAGTTCGTAACCAGAGGTACCACTGTATGGTCTAGCACATTAATGGAAAAATTGACCCAAGAAATGAAAGACTGAAATAATTCAAGAAACACAGTAGACAAATTTCAGTTGACTTGGTTCACCTTTATTGCATATGTGGCACACACAAAACATGCCTGGCAACCACCATCCATACACTGACATCTGTGGAAAAGCTGTACAAGATAAACCCAATGGAAAAAGAGAACAAAGACCATCAACAAAAAATTGACATTTTCCAATGACAAATGCTCTTATCTTTTGTTTCTTTGTAATGTGGTTATGTGCTGTTTTATGTTATACTAATATTTACATACCCAAAATGAAATGAAATATTGGGGTGGGCGGTAGGGGGAGTCACCATAGCTGACTTGAATGTGCAAATTTCCTGAGGTGTGTATTTCATAGCATCATAGATGTGGAAGAGATGTGGAAAGTATTCCAGCCCAGCTCCTTGTTCTCTGCTGGATCTGTAATGCAGGATGCTGCATCCTTGACAGATGGCTGTCCAGATTCTGCTTAAATACCTCTAGGGAATGAGAGTCCACAACCTCCCAAGCTGTCTCTTCCTCTGTCAAAAAGCTCTTACCGTTAGAAAGTTTAATGTTTCACCTCGTTTTGCCCTCTGGCCCTGGAGCTATGGCAGCCCTCAGATACTTGAAGATCACTATTGTGTCTTTTCTTATTTCCATGCTGAAGTCATATTCCCATGATAAGAGCTGTTATCTAACAGGTTGGTGTAACTACTTGGGCTGTATACATCTGCCCTGTGACCTCAATTTGGGGGTTCCCAATCAGGCTGACCAGCTGAAGGACAACCTGGGAACCACCAGTCCTGCCCTTGATCAGGCCCCAAATTAGTTTGGAGGCTGGACTAATGTTTAATTAGGTTTCTAAAAACCTAATTAAATTAGGTTTCTAAAAAGAATCCTAATTAAACATTTGTGAATATATGTCCATGCTACACCATTGAGGCTCCTACCTTGTCCTGGGAAGATGCAGCCAGTGATCAGGGTAGGTCTTAGCCTTTACTTACTTTACTTTACTTAGTGTGCTGGTCCCGGGGGTAAGGTACCGTGAGTGTAGCAGAGTCCACACGAAGAAGGGTGAGGTCCGATGCAGAGAGCCGGGCGGGGAACAGGAACGCTGGAACAGAAGGCCGAGCAGGGAACAGGAGTACCGGATAGTCAGGAACAGGAAGCCGAGCAGGGATCAGGAACGCAGGAAGGTCCGAAGCCAACAACGACGTTGCTCCCGCAACCTGGGGCCGGGCTGACTGGGCTTTTATCCTCTTCTAAGGCCAGGGGCGGTCCCGGTCCCCAGGAGCCCCGCCTCCTCTGGCCTTAAGGCGAGCACTCCTCCTGGGGGCAACCAGTTCCCTTCGCCTCTCTGCCCTAAGCCTCTGCAGATCAGGAGAGGCCGAAGGGTTACTGGCCCCTGGAGGAGGCTCACCTGTGGCCACTGAGTCATCAAGCCCCTCTGGGGCCAGAAGGGCTTCACCTGGGGCCAGCTCCTGATGCACTGCCACAGGTGCAGGCTCTTCAGCATCTAGGCCTTGCCCCAGTTCAGCCGGCCCTGGAGGCGGGGACTCCTGTGCAGGCTGGGATTCCTCTGTTTCATCCTCCGAATCGGAATCCCAGGCCATCACACCATCCCCCCTCCCAGGCCCCCCCCTCAACCGAGGGTCCGGACCCGGCTTGCCGGGGTACGTCGCATGGAACTCTCGGAGGCAGGCAGGTGCGTGGACATTGGCCGCTGGTTCCCAGGAACGGTCCTCCGGTCCGTACCCCTTCCAGTCAATGAGATACTGCAGCTTTCCCCTGCGGTATCGGGAGTCCAGGATGCGTTCCACCTCGTACTCAGGCTCTCCCCGAACCAACACTGGCTGCGGTCGGGGACGGTTCGGGTGGAACTCGTCGGGTGGGGCCACTGGACTCAAAAGGGACCTGTGGAAGACCGGGTGAACCTTCAGGGTTGCGGGTAACCGGAGACGGAATGCCACAGGAGAGATTTGGTCTACGATAGGGAACGGGCCGGTGAAGCGGGCGTCCAACTTCCGCGAAGGTCGAGAGGGGTGGAGGTGGCGAGTGGAGAGCCAAACCAGGTCACCGACGCGAAGTTCCGGCCCCACCTGGCGGTGGCGGTCGGCCTGGGCTTTGTACGCTTCCTTGGCCTGGTGCAGTTGCTCCACCAAAAGCTGTTGCTGGGACTGGAGCTCTTGAAGCCACTCCGTCACCGCCGGGACCGCGGATGCCGGCAGCACCTCTGGAAACAGCCGTGGATGATAACCATAACTGGCCTGGAACGGGGTCTGCTGGGTGGACGCATTCACCGCGTTGTTATAGGCGAACTCCGCCAATGCCAGGTGGTCGACCCAGTCATCCTGCTGGTAGCTGCAGTAACACCGGACGTACTGCTCCAGCACCGCGTTCGCCCGTTCCGTCTGGCCATCGGTCTGTGGGTGGTAGGCTGACGAGAGGCAGACCTCTGTCCCGAGGGTCTGGTGTAATGCTCGCCAGAACCGGGATGTGAACTGAACGCCCCGGTCGGACACCACGCGCTCAGGTAGTCCATGCAGGCGGAAGACATGCTGAAGGTACAGCTGAGCAGTTTCCTTGGCTGTGGGTACAGATGGACAGGGAGCGCAGTGCACCATCTTGGTGAAATGGTCGGAGAAAACCAGAAGGCAGGTACAGCCACGAGACGAGGGTAAGTCCACTACAAAGTCCAACGAAACTGTGTGCCAAGGGCGTGGTGGAACTGGCAATGGCTGAAGTAGGCCGGGGGGTCGCCCGGTAGGTCCCTTGGCGCGCCGGCAGACATCACAACCAGCAACGTAGCGAGCCACGTCAGCCTTCAGGCGGGGCCACCAAAACTCACGACTGACCAGATGGGTGGTCCGATACCGTCCAAAGTGCCCCGCTGCTGGGGCATCATGGGCCATCCGGAGAACCTCCAGCCGCAGTGGCCCTGGCGGGATGTACAGACGACCGTGGTGCAGCAGGAGGCCCTGATGCAGGACCAGCCCCGGATACTGTGGGCTGGACCCTTCAGCCAGCTCCCGGAGTCGTTCCTGGGCCCAAGCGTCGACCCGCTGCTGTTCCCGCACCCGAACCTGCAGTGGCTGCGCCTCCTGGGTGGCCAGGAATGCGGCCGGAGGTAGGATCGTGGTGGGTTCTGCTTGCTGTACCGTGTCTGCGTTGTCTTCAGGTTTCCGGGACAGGGCATCCGCCTTCAGATTCTGAGAGCTAGGGATGTAGCGGATCCGAAACTGGAACCGGGAAAAGAACAACGCCCACCGGATCTGTCTTTGGTTCAGCTTGCGGGTGGTCTGGAGGTACTCCAGGTTCCGGTGGTCGGTTCTCACCTCCACCGGATGTCGTGCCCCCTCAAGATGGTGGCGCCAGACCTCAAAGGCTACCTTGATGGCCAGTAGTTCCCGCTCCCACACAGTATAGTTACGCTCCGCTGGTAGGAGCTGGCGGGAATAGAAGGCACAGGGTAAGAGTGGCGCTTCAGGACCAATCTGTTGAGACAAGACGGCACCGAGAGCCGTACTGGAGGCGTCGGTCTCCACCACAAAGGGTCGAGAGGGGTCAGGATGTTGTAAGATTGGTGCCCTCTGGAAACAGGCCTTCAACCCCTGAAACGCCTCCTCTGCCTCCTTGTCCCAGGAAAACGGCGTCTTTGGGCGCAGTAGCCGGGTCAACGGGGTGGTGCGATGAGCATAATCAGCGATGAAGGTCCGGTAGTAATTGGCGAACCCCAGGAAACGTTGTAGGTCCTTGCGGTTCTGGGGTGCCGCCCATTCTTGAACCGCTGTCACCTTCCCCGGGTCCATTTGCACCCCATCCGGAGAGAGCCGGTGACCAAGGAAGTCCACAGTCCGCTGATGGAACTCGCACTTGCTGAGCTTTGCGTACAAACGGTGCTCACGCAAGCGCTGCAGCACGGTCCGGACATGTCCCTCATGGCGAGCCGGGTCACGGGAGTAAATCAGTATGTCATCCAAATACACCACCACGTACTTGTCTAACAAGTCCTGAAACACGTGGTTGATGTAGCGTTGGAACACAGCAGGCGCGTTGCACAACCCGAAAGGCATAACCAAATATTCGAACTGCCCGTACCGGGTCCCAAACGCTGTCTTCCACTCATCCCCGGCTCGGATCCGAATCAAGTTGTAGGCCCCCCGGAGGTCCAGCTTGGTGAACACCTGTGCCCCTTGCACCCGCTCCAGCAGCTCCGAGATAAGGGGCAAGGGGTATCGGTCTGGGACGGTAATTTTGTTCAGGGCTCGGTAATCATGGCAAGGGCGGAGTTCCCCACATTTCTTCTTAACGAAAAGCACTGGTGCCGCGGTAGGCGAGGTGGAAGGCCTAATGAACCCACGCTCCAGGTTCTTGCGCAAGAAGTCCTGCAAAGCCTCGCGCTCTGGCTCTGTTAGAGAATATAAGCGACTCACTGGTAAAGGCGCTCCGGGTTGGAGGTCTATGCCGCAGTCAAAAGGCCGATGCGGCGGCAGCTGGTCTGCCCCCCGTTCCTCGAACACGTCCTGGTAGTCCTGATACACGGCTGGGAGCGTGGGTGCTGCCTCCTCTGAGGGCGCGGCCGCCAGCGTCCCGGATTGAGCATGGGAACATGGGTCTGGGAAGTGCACGGTCCGTTTGACCCAGTGAATCTGAACGTTGTGGGCTTCCAGCCAGTCCATCCCGAGCACCAGGGGGAAGCGGGGCATAGAGGCAATGTCCAAAGTTCGCAACTCCCGGTGCTGCTGGAAACACAGGACCAGGGGCTGGGTCTCCTGAGTAACGGCACCTGAACACAGAAGTCGTCCGTCAATCGCTTCCACCTGGACCGGTACTGGCTTGTTCCGAAGTGGCACCTGATGATGGGCGGCAAAAGCAGCGTCCATATAAGAGCGGGTTGCCCCTGAATCTACCAAAGCATGGGTGAGGATCCAGGGCCCACCTGGAGGGTATAAACGTACCGAAACCATAAGATGTTGCAAGTCCATTGATGCAGGCCCATTCTGCGCGGTTTGGGACCCCCGGTAGCTAGGGCCATCAGCTACTGGGGTTGGCGGTTTCCCTGCGGCTGGCGTTTCTCAGGGCAAGACCGAGCGAAGTGTCCACTTCCGCCACAGTAAAGACAGAGATTTCCCTCCCGACGCCGCGCCTTCTCTGCGGGGGAAAGGCGTGGCCGCACTGCCCCGAGCTGCATAGGCTCCTCCGTTAAATCAGTTGTGACCGTGGGGCTGCCGGAAAAAGCTGGTGCCGTGAACTGGAAGTGTCGGCGACCCCGGGCCTGACGACGATCCTCCAACCGGTCGTCTATTTGTAGACTCCGTTGAATGAGAGTGTCTAGCGTGGTGGGGCGTTCCATTGTGGCCAACTGGTCCAGTACCTCGTCCGAAAGCCCTTCGAGATACTGGTCCCGCAGTGCCGAATCATTCCAGGTCAAGTCCTGTGCCAACAGCCGAAACTCCGTGGTATATGCGGCCACCGTGGACTTGCCCTGTTTCAAACGCCGAATCGCCTGGTTGGCTTGACTCCCTTTCTGGGGGTTGCCGAACGCGGCCTCCAAACGATTGCAAAACCCCGTATAGTCTGCCAGCAAGGGGGAGTCTTGCCTGAGTAGCGGCAACGCCCACTTGGCCGCCTGGTCCTTTAACAAACTAATCAAAAAGTGCACCTTGGTGCGGTCGTCAGGAAAGTTCCGGGCTCGCCCCTGAATATACAGCTTGGCCTGGGCCAGGAACATGGGAAAGCTGGCCGGGGCTCCATCAAATTTCTCAGGCAAAGCCACTGGGTACTTGCCAGGAGCCGGGGCGTCGGCCCCAGGAGCCGGTAGGGCTTCCAAGCGTTGCTGAAGTGCCACAACCGCGTCACTGAGCTGCTGCACGGTGTGAGTCAAGGCCTGGTTCTCCTGGGCCAAAGCCACCAGTGTAGCCGCCTGGTCAGCCATGGCCTCTGGCTCTTCCCGAACGCACCCCTACGAAGGGGGAGTGCGGGGGAGGCGGGAGCAAACTGTGCTGGTCCCGGGGGTAAGGTACCGTGAGTGTAGCAGAGTCCACACGAAGAGGGGTGAGGTCCGATGCAGAGAGCCGGGCGGGGAACAGGAACGCTGGAACAGAAGGCCGAGCAGGGAACAGGAGTACCGGATAGTCAGGAACAGGAAGCCGAGCAGGGATCAGGAACACAGGAAGGTCCGAAGCCAACAACGACGTTGCTCCCGCAACCTGGGGCCGGGCTGACTGGGCTTTTATCCTCTTCTAAGGCCAGGGGCGGTCCCGGTCCCCAGGAGCCCCGCCTCCTCTGGCCTTAAGGCGAGCACTCCTCCTGGGGGCAACCAGTTCCCTTCGCCTCTCTGCCCTAAGCCTCTGCAGATCAGGAGAGGCCGAAGGGTTACTGGCCCCTGGAGGAGGCTCACCTGTGGCCACTGAGTCATCAAGCCCCTCTGGGGCCAGAAGGGCTTCACCTGGGGCCAGCTCCTGATGCACTGCCACAGGTGCAGGCTCTTCAGCATCTAGGCCTTGCCCCAGTTCAGCCGGCCCTGGAGGCGGGGACTCCTGTGCAGGCTGGGATTCCTCTGTTTCATCCTCTGAATCGGAATCCCAGGCCATCACACTTAGCATTACTTCCAGGTTTTGACGCTTGCGCATGCGCAGACGCTCAAAATGACATCACGCGCATGTGCGGAAGCAGAGAAATGTAGATGCGATGTCGCGTCTTGCGTTCCGTTTGGGATGCGAACGGGGCTCCGGAATGGATCCCGTTCACATCCCGAGGTACCACTGGATACACCTATTGTATATAATGTAGTCTAATATACACATCTTTGCAAAAGGAGTTCCCCATTTTTGTATGCTATTTTCACAAATATGTGCATTTCTAGGCACACTTTACCCTACTATATCCATATTTATGCACATTGTTTGACTGGAGAACTGCATTGCAAAATTCAGACATGCGCCCATTTTAAAGGATGGCTATGTTTCAGTTCCCACATGGTTTTGAAAGTGCAGATCAGGCAGGTTTGCCTATACAGTGGTACCTTGGTTTAACAACAGTCCTGTTTAAGAACGATTTGGTTTACAAACTCTGCAAAACAAGAACGATTCGGTTTACAAACTCTGCAAAACCAGAAATAGTGTACCAGTTTGAGAACTTTACCTCGGTCTAAGAATGGAATCCGAACGGTGGAAGGGCACTGGTGGTGGGAGGCCTCATTAGGGAAACTGCACCTTGGTTTAAGAACGGTTTCGGTTTAAGAACGGACTTCTGGAATGGATTAAGTTCGTAAACAGAGGTACCACTGTAGATGTGAACTGAATCAAATTGCCCCCCCCTTCCTACTTCCAGGCAAGCATGGCTCAGATTGCCACCTTCTTTTTGCTCATGCAAGCCTTTCCTGTTCTCATAACCTTTTCCAGTGTGTTTGCTGATATTGACTGATAATGACCTCTAATTCTGTTATTGTGACATTTGTGTTTCCTAATTACCTGCTAACTACTTTTCATTCTGTACAACAAATGAATAATATGTTTTGCCTCGCAAGCACAACTTCCATTCGCCTTCCTTCCCTTGCAATTTATTCTATACTACTGCAGGCTGAGTTTGTTTACTCTAACACTGTTTTTATTATCCTTGTCCAAGATGACTTTATGATTATGAGTTCCCCTGGAGTCTGCTCTGGGTTCTTTGTTGCTTGCCTGCATTCCCCTGCATTGCTTCAAGTCATAATGCCTCACAATATGCGGCTTCCGAATGGGCTGCTGTGTAAACAGTATACATGTTTATTTCTTCTCCTTACAGGGGCTTACCCTGACATTTCTGCTTTAGATGCTGATTCAGTGGCAAAGACCAAACTCAAGCAGATCACAGAAAATAATTATCACTGACATTCCAGAATGCCGGTTAAGCTCCACAGTACCTGCAGACAAGCCAATTACTTGCCTTTATCTGTTCCTGCTTGAAATGCTTTTTGGACTGATCACTGAAGGTGTGCTATGTAAACCCCATGCAGTGGCCATATGTTCAACATCAAAGTTCTGTTAATTTCTTGTTCATTGGTGATGATGAAGATCTTATCCGAGCGATTTGTAAAACTTCAGGCTTTTTGTTTATCTTATCCTTGCTGCTTTGGAAGCAATGCTGTTTCCTTTCTGCATGCAATACATGGAGGGGTAGCTTTGCTGAAGTGTGGAGAGAATAGACTCTTTGTCCTCCCTCCTAGAACTCAGCTAACATAACCTAGGCTGCTCAGGTCCTCTGTGATAACACCAATGTGGTGGTAATCCTCTGTGATACCTAGACCAACATTAGGCTAAGCAGCTGTGTTCGTCCTGCCTCACTTTGAGGAAATCGGCTGCTCCAACATAGTTAACTGGGAAGAACAGGGCATGTTTGTAGTGTGTTTCATTGAGACCAAAATATAAGCTACACATAGCAGGGGCGTTCCGAGGTGGGGGTGGGGGGGCGGTCCACCCCGGGTGCCATTCCAAAGGGGTGTGTGTGAAAAAATGCCGACCCCCAATCGGTGGCACCCCCGGGGCACGCGCCACGCCCCCTGGGATGTGTGCCATGCCCCTGGGATATGCGCCATGCCCCCTGGGACAAGCGTCACACCCCCTGGGACAAGCACCGCTCTGGGTACTGGAGAAGGTTGCTTTGCCTCTGACACATAGTCGCCTTCAATGCAGTTCTGTGAATCTTGGAACCTGCCAAGCCTTTCTCATTCCAATCTTAGTCAAATCCAGAAATTTCAAACAAGAGTTAATGACATTCCTATGCAGAGATAACAAAGGGGCATCTTTATGTGGGTCTCCAAGAATTAACTCTACAAATTCTTTGTGAATCGAATTGTTGGTAATAAATAGCCGAGTGTTAAAAAAGTGACAGATGGGTTAGAGTGGCTAAAAGGGAGACCGTATAGACTTGGAAATCTTGTGCCCTTTCATATATTGGATGCCGTGTAATAAAACTTCTATATTTAGGCTTGGTCTGATTCAGATGTAGTGAGAAAGGATGCCTTGCACTCTGTAAAGCGCAGTGGTGAGCAAAGGTTCCATATATACTCATGCTTCTTCTTCCTCCTCTTTTGCACTTATGAGGGGAAAATAAAGCTTTCGCTAACATTTTTTAAGAATCTTAGTTCTTTGTGATATCCAAACTTGGGGAAATGTGGTTTGCTTAGTGAGAACTAAGGATATATCAACATAACTCAGGTTTGATATTCATTTGTACTTCCATCTAGTATTTTCCATTCCTCTGGAACTGATTTATTTTGTGCAAGTCTTTCTTTCATCTTGTCACCCACATATGTATCTCATAATGCACAATAGACACACATATCTTGCCTATCAACATATATTTACAAATCAGTTACCTTCCCTGTGTGTTCCTTTCAAAGTTAACTGATTTTGCTGCTCATCTTTTGCAGCAAAAACAACGCAGACTCTTGTGGTACCTTTAAGAAAAAGTTAATGAAGTGGCTAAAGGCCCGCCACAATTCTAGCCATGTCCATTCAGAAGTCCCATTGAATTCAGTGGGGCTTACGCCCAAGGAAGGGGGGGGGTTAGGATTGCAACTTGTTATGCCATTCTGTATTCTCCCCCATCAGTGGTGCATCAGGGAGGGACAATTTAACATTGTGTTGATCTTTCATTGTTTTTGTCCTGGATTGTATGCATTAGTTGTTATGCTATTTAGTCACTTTTTTTTATTCTAACTTTTATTTCATGAATGTGTGTTTTATTCATAAAATAAATTTGAGTGCCTGCTGAAACATAACACCAAAGCTAATTTATGTTTTAAATATTGAGATTGTCTGAGAGTGGGGTAAGATTTAAAACAAAGATTGACAGGTTGGATGTGAATCCAGTGAATCCACTGAGGAGCATAGGTAACAGAAGAGATCACTTCTTTCCATGTGAAAAGAACAAGAATGAATGATGTATTTCATGGGTTTTTAAAATTCACAGCAGGAAGCAGATTAGGGCTGCAATCGTAACTCTCTTTTTGTGTGTGTGTGGGGGGGCAAGCAATGGGTCTTCTAAATACATATTGTTAATATTTCAGCCTGAACACATATAGGCTGCTTATAGCAATGAAACAACTTATACAAAGTCAACAAACAGCACTTCAGAAAAAAACACACAAACCCAATGCACCTGTTGGGAGAGCAGCATTGGTACACCAATGAATATGTAAATATCATACATTGCAAAGCAATTAATGTATCTATTTACATAAAATGTGTGCATGTTAAAAACCTGTTTGCTGCAAAGAGCTAAAGCAAAAAGTGTGTACATCAAAAGTCTGTGCCATGGTGGGGATTTAATGGGTAGACAGAAGGAAATCTGTTTGACAGTTCATTTTCAAATGATTCCTCTGACATCCCTAGTGAGAACAAGCCATAATCAAGCTCCGGCTTCAAATATTGGCTTGTTCTGAAACCATAGTTTAAACAAACCACAGTTCCCCAAGTACGGCCATCATCCCCAAGCATGGTTCTGAACGTCTCTTGGCTGTGAAAAAGGAGGGGAGAAGCAGTAAGAGAGTAGGAATGAAGGTGCAAGTCCAAAGCTCTTTATAGATCATTCGCATAGCGGGGAAACATGGTTTTCCACTGTATCTAAATCAGTCTTAGCATCTAAGGAATATATATACAATCAAAAGCCTTAGATAAATTAAATGGTGTGTGGATAAGTGGCTTTTCTACCTATTCACTAAACCTTTGTATCGATTCAGATTTCTTCTTTTCTTTTGCTATTATTTTCAGTTTTCTTTTACTTTCATACTGATTGTTGCATTTTATCATACATTGCATGTAGAATTAAAATACTGATTTATTTATTTCTTAAGCATGAAAAGTCCTCTGTGCTGTGTTGATCCTTTTGTTTTAATCTTTTCATGTCCTGTTATTTCTCCTTTTGTATAGAAATTAACACTGTTTCCTGCTAAAAACAACGAGGCTTTATCATGCCCATTATGCACAATGCTCCAAATAACATACTGAGACACTAATCCACTGGCCTTTCAGCTAAACGGCTACTCCAATAATCACCTTGAGGCAATGCTGACTTAACACCATAATTATAATGAATCAAAGAATGATTACAAGCCTTTCCCTCTCTCTAATTTCCTATCCTCAATTCCCTTGTCTGCACTTCTGTTTTCCTCTAGAGCTCACTGCCGGTGCTCAATAATATCCGTTTGTACCAGAAAAAGGATGAAATACTTATTCATGCTACTGAATGATCAACATCTCTGCACAACAGTTTGATGGCCAATTATCTTGGCTCAGACCCATTTTTTAAAAAAGCAGTAAATGTTAATTATGACTTCTCTGGCAAGTGCTCCTCATAAGATTCAATTCCTGAGCAGCCAAGAATAATGAAGGATGAAATTCTTCACACTGTACTGCAGCAGTCTTCCAAAAGAAAGTAATCTCAATCCAGGATGGGGGTTCTTTTCCAAGAAGCAAGCAGAGCTCCTCGCAGGATCAGGAGCCCAGCCAGTCTGACTTCTGCATGTATAGATGCCATTTAGGGGTGCCTGTTGATGAAGAACAAAAAATGAATTGGTGAACAGATGATTGGTGTGATGATCTATAACAGAATAAGCCACACACTGCAGGAGGTATAGAGGAGACTGAATGCACATTCCTCTTTCCAGCTCTGTTCTACATCAAAGAGAGGGGAGATTCAAATCTCCAATGCTTTTCAAAGAGCTGGTCAGCGCTGGCAAATCTGACAGCAACAAGCATCCCTTGGACAGGTAGGCAGATGTAGATTTGTGCTCACAGCTGCTCATGCCCACTCTACTGTTTTGCACGTGGATTTTCTGCATCAAGGCAAATGCTCTTTGTACAGACTTCTGCCTGAATGCTATGAAACATTAGCAAGTCACTCCAACTTTCCTCAGTGAAAGAAGCACCCTCAACCCCCCTTCTCGCTTCGATCATTAAAAAAGCAAGGAAGTTATGAAACATGACCAAGTGAAAATTTGCACAAAGCTAAAAGCAGGGGTGCCAACTTGAATAAAATATTGTGGGGGCCCAGGTAAGCCTCGCCCCACATAAACGAAAACATGATGCAGCGCACCCCCACCATTTGAATGGGAATACCCATTAACTTTCTGGGGACTTGGCCCCCTGAAATATTTTATTGTGGTTGGCTCCTGTGGCAAATTGGAAGCATAGAGGACTCAGCTACATTAGTCAAAAAGCAACGCTTTTAATGTGTTATAAACATGCAACACCAGATGGCACCAGAGAGAAAATAAAAATAAAAATCTAAGTGATTTTTACATAGCGTTTTTTCTTTCGTTATAATGATTTAATGGTTGATTTATTTATAGTGGTTTTTTCCCCTGTGTGAAGAGCCAACCAGAGTTGAAGCAGAACGCTATCTAGGCTAGTCGCCTACTTCAAGTCTTTTCACCCAGAGCTCCCTTCTCCTCCTCACAGATCGATCCAAGCAGATCACAATGTGCTGGAATCATAGTGTAAGTGGAAGACATTTACAGAACAAGTACAAGAGAAGAAAAACATGGCGCTATGTTGAGAAAGCTCTACAATCCAAATAAAATAAAATATGGAGTATCTATTAAAGTAACATACATAGATGCTTTTATATATATGCCCCCTTTCCACAGTTCAAAACATGCTCAAGGCGGCTTGCAACATGAAAAGAGCACATGGGATGCTCTCCCCCTCTCCTCCCTCCATTCCCTTCCTGAATCTGTTCTAGAGAATCTGTTCTTCAACACTCTGGAACAGATCTGGGGAGTCTGTAGGGGTGTTGCGGGGGCGAGGGAAGAAGTCCCATTGTGCAAGTGGAAATCCTTACACTGACGGGACGTGGTGACTGACTATTTCTCATATACTCCCCCGTTTTGGGGGAATTCTAATTTGAAGAGATGCTATTTTTAAGCAGAAAAAATAGCATGGGGAAAGGATTACACTCCCTCTCCCCTGGTGCGGGGGTCCTAATCTAATTCAGGCCTCTAAACCAACAGGTCATCTTAATCACAGCTCTGCCACATCACAACTAGCTTGGCCCGGAAGACCAGGGATGTGAAATCAGTAAACTCCTGGACTTCTTTTAAAGCTTTGCTAACACTTACGGCTGAGAGAAAAGCTGACTATTGTGGGATGGGAAGTAGAGGGTGGAACCCTGAAGGCTAAGAAAGCAGAAAAGCTCAAATTAATCATGAATGTGTTTATTTTAAAGAAAATCATTATCTTACGACCGATTTGTGATTGAGTTTCTTTTAACTCATCTAATGGCCTTTAAGAATCAAATCCTTGTGTTGGTAGCAAAACGATTGTCTGAGTGATTCATCCAGATGCAGTGAAACATTTGAACCACTGTAGAGGCAAGCAATTTCAGGGCAGGGGGAGTCAGTGATGTAATTAATTACAGCTAATTATGATTTGCATTGCTATTCAAGCCATGGAGCATTAATCTTTATAATAGTGGGGGAATCATTTTGAAGAAAACAGGTATCTGTTCGTAAGTAAACACTGCTGACATTCAAAATCTTTTTTGTAAACCGCTTCAATGTTTTTATACAATCAAGTGTTGAATTAATTTTATGGAATCAACAAACAAACAAACAAATAAGCAAACAAATAAATAAATAACTGGTGGTTACTTACTGATGGGGAATGAGCATTCCCTTGGGGAAAAGGTGATGCTGGAAGCATGCAACCTACATTGCACAGGGATTGTTCAAACTGCAACCCAGCTGTGACATACATTATGTTGCTCTGCCTATTACGACCAACTGTGGAGATTCAGTCTAGTGTTAATTTCAATTACACCATCATTACTTTCTTGTCAAAGTTTTTACAAAATGGAATTATTTATATTAGTGGTACTTCAGTAGGCTTCCTTGTCTTCAATACCTAAAGAGAATGTATTATTTTTTTTCTTTCTTGGGGAGAATTTTAATGTACAGTGGTACCTCGGGTTAAGAACTTAATTCATTCCGGAGGTCCGTACTTAACCTGAAACTGTTCTTAACCTGAAGCACCACTTTAGCTAATGGGGCCTCCCACTGCTGCCGTGCCACCAGAACACGATTTCTGTTCTCATCCTGAAGCAAAGTTCTTAACCTGAAGCACTATTTCTGGGTTAGCAGAGTCTGTAACCTGAAGCGTATGTAACCTGAGGTACCACTGTACTTATTTTATCTTCAGAGAACACCACCCATAAAGGAATACATAATAATATTACCAGAAAATATTTGAACAAGTGATCCATTAGTTAATCCAAATATGTGTTTGCCTTGCCCAAATTTCAATTTGCACCACTTCTTTGAAAGAAATTTCCCACTGTCTACACCAGAGATGGGGAAATTGGGGTCATCCAGACGTTGCTGAACTACAATTCCATACCCCTCAACTGTCCTGATTTGACCAGAATATCCTGGAATTACAAAAGCCATCTTGGCTTCTGATTGGATCCCAGGGTGTCTCATTTTGGCTCCTGAGCTCTGGTGCGAGTCAGCTGGCTTGCACCAGAGCACGGAACCAAAAAGACGTGTATTTTCACAGGGTGGGAGAGGGGGCCCGAATGAGAAGGGGAATGGCCTCTATCAAGGTGTCTGGTGGAAACAGAGGTCACTGAGGTGGGTGGATGTATCTGCAGAGAAGGTGGGGAGGCGTTGGTGAGGGGAGTGTTTTTAAGTGTGTTGAGGAGCCAGGTTGTGTACGATTTTCATCAGTGGGATGTTGGAGGGTATGCAATTCCCCGCAATCATCGCTGATTGCTAGCTATGCTGGGGCTGTTAGGAGCTGCAGTATAACAACTATGGAGGTCCATAGGTCCCCCATTCCTGATGTATATCTATTTGCATGATGGAATGCATGCGTGTATCATATGCGCACACTGGTGGAAACCTTGGCTAACTGGGGCTTCTTTCCATGCGTACATGTGGCTACTGGACCATGTACATACACCACATGTGGCAATGTACATTTTTAAAATTATTGAGAGGTTGCTACACTCCCTTTCACCAAAAATGACCACAAGGTGGTTTGAAACAAGGCCACATAAAACACAATAAGTAAGAACATGAAGAAAAAGTCTCATAAAAGACATAAAGAGCATAATTGGCAGCATTATAATGTTTTTAAAAATGACCTGATCAGCCTCTCAAAGCCTAACAAAAAGTTGATTTTTTAAACTGGATGTCTAAATGTATATAAAGTTGGAACAAGACACATTTCAGAGAGGAGTTCATTCCATAGACACAGCCTAAGGCTGGTGCAGCTGGGAGAATTTTCCTGTCAGACAATCGTATAGACGGTCGCAAGTCATACTGAGGGTGTTTATTTTAGTGGTGCTACCAATTTTTCCCTGTTGAAAAAAACAGACCCATCTTTTTTTCTACACTGCCTGTTTAAAAAAGCAGTCTTGTCTTTTTGTTAGAGTTTTATTTAAACCCCTCGAAAAGAAAGAACATTATTGATAGGTGTATTTATTGCAGTTGTCTAGGAATTTATTTGAGAATTATGATCAGTCTGATCCCTGCACAGAAAATGGTAACAGCTTTGCAAAAGCCAGACATCAGCCTGGGCCTTCATATTGGCCGATAGGTATTGACAGGACTAGCACCAGACAAGCTTGATTCACTTTGTTCAGGCCTTTGCTTCTCAGTGAAGCATGCTGGACTGTCAGCACACCATTCATCACAGTTACGGGTGTCAGCCACAGTAGATGAAGTAGCAGCTGCCACAGCATCAGCACGGGGGTTGGGGGGGTGAGGAAAGCCAGTTTTCAAAATGGCGAATAGGGCAGGATGTAAAAGAGATCTGGCAGGGGAGAGGGGAACCTGGGGATGTCAGAAACTCCAAGTCTCCCTGTTTTCCAGGGACAGTTCCAGATTTATAGAAGCCATCCAAGTTTCTGATTTGATCCCAGAATGTCCTGCTTTTCCTTAGGACGTCCCTATTTTGATTGGAGAAATGTTGGATGTTATGGAGTTATGTGACTCCCAAGCCAAGGACATAAGTAACTATACAACCTTTAGAAGACATCGGAACGCAGTCCTATATAGGGAAGTTTTTTTTAAAAAAATGTTTCGTGTTTTATTATGTTTTTATATATGTTTGAAGCCGATCAGAGTGGCTAGCGCAACCCACTCAGATGGACGGGATATAATAATAATAATGATGATGATGGAAGTCCCTATTTTCATTGGATAAATGTTGGAGGGTATGGGATGTGTGTGTGTGTGGAAACAAAAGAACAATAACAGGATAGGAGAATACAGGGCCAGCCCAAGACATTTTGCAGCCTGAGGCGTCGCAGCATCAATGCTGCCCTCCTCCACTGTGCTCATGGTGCATAGGAGTGCTCAGGGCTAGTCAAGTTGAAGCCAAAAATTCATCAGTACCTTCCCCTCACACTTCTTGGCAAAGAAAAGCAACAACAAATTAAATAGCTAACATTTTGCCTCCCTTTCATGACACTCAAACTCTGTTGCCTCAGACACCTGCCTCACTCTGCCTAATGGTAGGCCTGAATACAAGCCACTAAGCTACACGGCAAGGATCCTCAACCTGTCAGGATATATAAACTGCTAATTTAGTAATGTAGGAAGCTTCCTTGTGTCAGGGTGCACTATTTTTGCTTCTTAGTTGTGTATTATGTACTCTGGCTAGCTGTGGCTCTCCAGGGTTTCTTAGGCCACATTCCCACCATACATTTAAATCTATTTATTGCATTCAAATTCCCCTTTTTCCTCCAAGGAGCTCAAGGTGGCACACATGGTTCCCCCCCTTCCTTGTCTACTTCATACAACAACCCTGTGAGGTATGTTAGGCTGAGAGGCAGTGACTGACAGAGAAGTCACTCAGTGAGTTTCATGGCCAAGTGGGGATTTGAACTCTGGGCTTCCAGGTCCTAGTCCAACATTCTAACTACTACACCACACTGGCTCTCACATTTCCAGACTGGTTAACTATCAACCCCTCTTCACAGGGAACTCTGGGAACTGTAACTCTGGAAGGGGAAGGGGGATCTCCAAACAACTCTCAGCCCCCTGAACAAACTACTACATAATTCTTTTGAAGAAGTCATGATTGCTTAAAAGTGGTCTCAGATTGCTTTAAATGTATGATGTGAATGTGTAAGAGAGAAGCCTTCCTTATCAGATGCAGCCTTCAGCAGCTTCAAAACAGTCTTTAAGACATTTCTTCTTAAGTTGGAGAAGTTGGTATTCTCAGTGCTATTTTTATAGAAAAAGAGGTGCTGGAGCTCACCATGAACACCTCCCTCATTGTCTTAGAATGACAATGGCACCAACCTGGGAGGTGCTGGAACTGAATTCCAGTGGGAAAAAAGCCCTGGGTGTTGTTATTTAATTTATATTTATATGTATAATGCCAAAACAGGCTTCTAAAGGGTTTATAAAATACAAAACCCAGTTACATATTGGACTGGAGAGGAGATTCATTTAGTAAGTAAAACATGGGAAAGATGCATCTCTCTTGTATCATTTGTTTCATATGCTGCACAGATTTCCGGCAGCCTAGATTTTTCAGGGGTGTTTGTGTGTTTGCTTAATCTTGTTCGAAAAGCAGCCATACAGGGCCTTGATTAGATTCCATTGGCCTAAGGTTAGAAAGAACCTTCTGCTTTTCCCCATGGCATAGTTGCCTATTTACTCATGCTTGGCTTTTACTATTCCAGCCACCTCATGGGTATTGGCATTTCTTGTTTTGAATGTATGGAGGTAGTTTATTATTACTGTGATTAGTTTTCTGGGATTGACTCCCTGGCAAAGTGGGATTATATATGTGTTGCTTGCACCACAATGTCACAAGCAATCAGTCTACAAAAGAGATAGGCGAGGCGCACAAGTGTGCCTCCAAATCAAACAGCTGTGGACTCAGCACAACAGCTTCAGAAGAAAGATGCTGCAGGCCCCATACTCAGCTGCACATGTGAGTTCCCTTAATAGTTTGTCGCTGAAGAAAATTACGGTGGCATTGGGGAATCCATTGTTGAAATGGATACCGCTTAGGGATGCTTGAGGAATTCAATTCTTTGTGAATTCCGATATGATCTGCACCTCCCAGGCTAATGTGCGGATCAGGATATCTCTGCCCATCACATGTCTTTCACTTCCTCATGTGTAGTTTGAGAGAATATATGTTTTAAATAGTCTTTAAATGTGATTCTCCTGTGTAGATTCTATACTGCCCCCCCCCCCCAATTTAATGGGACAATGGGTTGGAGTGGACTCAAGAGTGAATACATGTGAAAATGATGTGGAACACAAGTCCCTTGGACTGCTATAAATAATACTGTAATTGATATACTCAACTGGGAACATAGGACCACTTCATAGTTCCTCCCCCCCCCCATATGTGGGAGATTTGTTTCAACAAAAGAAAATGGTCACTTGTGAAGTGGCTCGTGAAACATAATCTCATGTAAGTTTACTTGGAGTTAGTTTCTATTATGTCCAATGTGCCTTGCTGTGTAGAAAGTGAGTCCAGGACTGCTGCCTTGGTGAGCCATATGTCTGGACAGATATGCAACACAGGGTTATTGTGCCTAACCCACATATCACAGGTGAAAGAAACAGCCATGAAATGGCATTGGGTTGTCTCCAAAGCAGTGCCAGGAGAGTTCTGCTGTTGCAGCAGCACTTCTATTTCCTTTCCTCTTTCTGCTGGCTCGCCAACCCTCCAGATTTTGAGAATGTAGAGGGTGTTGCAAGGAAGAGGAGAGGAGGGGAACCTTCAGTTCTGCTAGCATAGGAACAGGAGAGTTGGATACCACCCTTTGTTCTCAGAAATCCTCCTAAAAATTCCTCCCTTGGGAGAATTTTGTATATTAAATATCTGGTACTGAAATATTTGATTGAATGCTTGTTATTGAACACATTGTACCTTCAAAGTTAAAGAAGCTTTTTTACTGTAAAATAGCATAAATATTCATAGGCGACAGGCTACTTCATCAGATGCTGAACTGGAACATCTGATAAAGTAGGCTGTCACTTACATAGGCTTATGCCATTTTACAATATGAAGCTTCTAAAAAGTTAGACTCAAGGTGCCATCCAGCATGTCTTTATCTTTATTATAGAAGACTAACATAGCTTTCACAATATAAAATATTTGATGTCGAAAACTCTCCGGAAATCCTTTAGTTGCTCAAACACATGCCAAGGACTGTATTCAATATGTTTGGTCTCCTTATTTTACATCCAATAATATCCAATCTCAATATTTATTTTGATTTGAAGGAGATGCATAAGCTTTTGGTAAGGTGCAAGGGAGTAACGAAACAGCAATATGATGGAGCTTACAGATGTATACAATAATGGCTTTGCAGCACAACATTAGCCAATACATACCTAGGTGTGGAATAGCACAGAGTAGTTTTGAATTGTCTACCTTCATGGAACATTTCCCACACTGAATTGTCTGCCAATTACCGGTAGCTTTGAGCATCTGGCACAGAATGACACACCTGTGCACCACAGAAGATGCTGAGAGGCATGTCCTAGAGGGCACATTCAGCTCATGGCATTGTGCATTGTGAAATCATCTTACCACCACACATTATGCACCAGGGCAACTATTGTGTGCAACTTGCTTGTGGCCAGTATCTGTTAAAGTATTTGCCACAGGGACCTAACTCAGTGGTCAGAGAACTCTCCTCCATCTATTTTGCGGCTTTGCATATTCTCTTCTGATGGAACAACGACTGTTGCTTGTAGTCACAATATGGCCTTTAGGTTTCACTGTCTGCAGTAGAAACCATCAGCTTCTCCTTAATTTGACTTCTTGTCTGCTCAGCACATTGCAAGAACCCTTACTGCAAATAAATTAGCTTGGGCATAAAAGGTAAACATAGTTATTTTTAAATGGCACGTCTGAGCACGGAAATGGTGCACAGATGCTGCTAACACTCCCTAGTGGTAATGTGTCCTGATACTTAAGTGACATTTCAGCAGTTCATTGCCCTCATTAAACAATCCTTCCCCATTCTTCAAAGTTGCCTCCAGGAAAAATAAAGAGGAGAAAGAACTGAATAGATCAGAAGGTGTTTCAGATTCTAGGTACCAATGCTTTAGACTTCTCGGTATCCCCCATCTTGAACATTTATTTAAAGTAAAGCTGCAGCTTTTAAAATAATAATAATAATGTTGCAAAAGTTGGGTGCCACCCCCATCCTCTCCCAAGTGGTAGCAAGATTCTAGGGGGTTTCAGGTACTCACCCAGGGTTTGTGCTTAGGAGAACTGAAGATATGACAGAGACTGTCATAGCTTTAAGAAATATGATTTATTCACATATTTACACCTCCAGTCTACATGGAATTCAGATCTTACAGCATTGTCATATGAAGCAGGGCTTGTTTCCCATAGCAATGCAGCACTGGAGTCAAAGGCATCACTGCCATCTGCCTTCAGCTGATCTGCCCAAGATGGATCTCTGTTTGTTCTCTCCTTCTTCCCAGCATACCTTACTAAAGACTCTCTTATCCTGTCATTTCACACCCAGTTACCCTGGCAACCTCTGTCTGCCCAGGCCTAAAGATTCCTCTTAGATGGGCCACCAACACCTTTGGACATGTTAATGCCTCTATCCTAGGTGAGGCCCTGGCTTGGAAAGGAACCTTAGCCTATATTTTTCCACTGGCCTCCAATCTTCCATTCAATATTAATATAGGAGTAGCTATGAGGAGGGTTTTTAGCAACTGGGGCCTTGGCAGAACCAGACGGAGGGACTCTTTGAACACCAGCATTTGATATGAGGACTGGTTCACAAAGGATAAAATGAATGTAATAATTGTAATATTTGTTCATGCATTTCCAGAGGTGCTGGGTTGTAAACATTACATGAAGGCACACAGAGAGTGCAAATTTTCTGTTAACACATTTTTCAGAATACAGGCGATTCTACAAGAGCAGAGCACAATGGTGCTTACTGGAGCATCTGGAGAAGTAATATACTAGGCTTGATTGACCATTGATCTGACCCTGTATAGAAATTCTTATACTCTTGGCCCCAAGGTGTCTACTATACCTTTTGACTTTTAAGTTAAAGTGTCTAGATTTGATTTACCAATCTGCTTTTAGCTGGTTCCCTTGGTAACCATTTCAGGGATGTTACACACAGTAAATGTGCCCAGTCTACTTTTTGTATAATTTTTAGCTTATGAAATTGTGAATGGAATGCCAAAGTCATGCTTGCTTACCGAATGTGTTGAATGTGATTCAGTGTCTAAATTTCAGTGGCATATCACTTTAACTGTGGAAACTAGGAATACAAATCCAGTCTTGTCATAAGAGTTTTATATGGTCTTACATTTGTGAATTTTAGAGCGTGTGTGTGTGTGTGTGTGTGTGTGAGAGAGAGAGAGAGAGAGAGAGAATATTTATGTGAATATACATGTTCAGTGATGGGAAACTTTTTTGGTTTTGTTTGGTTTAGTTTGGCTTGCATTTCCCAGAACAACGCACAAACTGAAGCAGAGCTAGCCTTTGAAATTCACACTTCATCATACTTTGTGATGAAAATTCTCTAGCCAAAAATGGGTACAAAGATGCATAGGTAGAGGAGCGAGTGCACAAAATGCACATATTAGTGAAAATAACAAACAAAATTATGTTACATGAGAGGAAATGTGTCAGGGGTTCAGGAGCAGAGGCAAGGGCAAGGGAGGAAACAGAGAGCGAGGGAGAGGAGGCAGAAGAAAAGATGAGTGATGACGACGACCCGAGATCTCCGAGTCTTTCCAGTGAATCAGAAGATTCACAGAAAGGAGCACCAGTGGCCAGGGCAAGGGGGGAGCCTAGGGGGACACCCCAGGAAGATAGAACCAGAGGGGACTCAGAGGGGAGCAGTTGGAAATCAGGACCAGCGTCACCGCCAGAGAGCAGGGAAGAGGAAGGGCGCCAGGGATCAAGCGCTGGCAGCTCACAACAGGGGGGAGGGCACGAGTCAGGAGTGGCCACACCTCCATCGGGGAGCGAAGAAACGGTCAGACGGAAGGTGGAAGGTTGGGCGCGCGTGCCAAGTTCAAATGCACAGGAAGGTGGCGCAGTAGGCAGCCCGGAAAGGGAGCCAGGTCCTAAAGCCCGCCGAAAGGAGGGAGAAGAGTCAGGGGGGTCAGCGTCAGCGTCAGAGGAATCCCGGAAGGAAGAGACCCCGGGGGGCAGAGGGACCCAGAGAAGAACAGTCAGGCGGAAAAGGTGGAGCAAGGCTAGGATATTAAGTTGGTGTACAAGGGGCGGAGACTCAGATGGAGCTTCGCCGATCTAACCATGAGACGTAGAGTTGCACGCAGCAGCTTGAGAATGGAAACTGTAACTCAATAAAGACTTTTATTTAATGATCGCTGGCTAGCGTGATCCTCTGTGAGCTAGGATCTGGAAGCAGCTCTGACAGTAAGCTCCATCTCCAGATTGTGGGCATCTACGTCCTCGCGGAGAGGAGAGAAAGCGGGTGCCTACTAGCGAGCTCACGAACGGCAGACAACATGACGGCCGAACAGCAGATAGCGGAACTCAGAGAAGCAGTGACACGACTGAATGCCGAGGCTCTTGCATCCAGGAAGAGAGAGGAGGACGCAGCTGCCGCCTACAGGGATCTCCAGGTCAGGTTGGAAGTGCTTACGAAGCAAGGGCAACTGACACCCAAACCGGAGGGGATTGGGTTGGGGAGACGAACAGGCGGTCTGGTCTCTCACTTCGATGGGAATTTGCAACAGTACCCCAACTTTAGAGCAGATGTAATGTGTGCACTGCAACTGCTGAACAAAGACTTTAGAGATGAGCAAGAGAAGGTGGGATTCATCATGTCCCATTTGCATGGAGATGCTAAAGCATGGCTGCGCAATTTGTGGAGAGATAAGGATCCGGCGCTCCAAAATGCGGATGTCTTTATTAAAGCGATGGATGGGTGCTTTTTATCAAGCATTGACGTGGATCTTGCTCGGCAGGAGATACATGGACTGAAGCAAGGGAGGGCCAGCGTAAGGCAGTACCATGCCCGCTTTTTCGCTTTGGTCAGTGCCCTGGAATGGGACAGAGATTCGGCTCCTGTAAGAGACCTGTTTTGGGAGGGATTGCACGGCTCGGTTAAAGATGAAATTGCGAGGGGGGAGAGACCCCGGACCACGCAGGAGATCGTTCAGAGGGCGCTGGCGGTGGGGGTGCGGCTGGAAGGACGTCCGTGGAGCAGGGACGAAGGGCGTGGAGGGCGCGAACCAGCCAGGGGCTCCTCCTTCCTTCCCAGAGAAGCAGCGCGTGCGCAATCCACGCCTCCGCCAGGAGGAGGAGCGGAACCTATGGAGGTTGGAGGTGCAAGGGCTCAGTCAGCAGCCAGAGCCCTAGCACCGGCAGCAGTGAAAGCGAAGCCTCCTAGAGGGAACAGGAAGTGTTACATCTGCGATGATCCACAGCATATGGCGAAAGAGTGTCCCCAGAGGCTCCACAAGCACACTGCAGCCTCAGCAATGGTAACTGCAGCAACGCAGCAAGGACAACCACAGCAGGGAAACGAAGGAGTCTGGTTGGAAGAAGAGGCACTGGGGCCCAGCCAGACGTGTCAGTGAAGCAGTCCCCAGAGATTTTACAGCCCATGGACCCCCTCCCGCCCAAACCGGTAGTGAGGCTCACCGCGTCGCTCCAGCTGCCCAATGGAATCACCATGGACGTGCCAATCACCATTGACTCCGGAAGCAATGCGGACTTTATAGGGCAGGACTTTGTCGACCGGCACGCTATACAGTTGCTGCCTGCCACGCTGCCCCTGCAGGTTGTCACGGTGGATGGCAGGGAGCTGCTAGGGGGGCAAGTGGTGAAGCAGACGCCACCAATGGTGATGCGACTTGGGAATCACAGGGAAATCATCAGCTTCAATGTCACTCAACTATCGGACACGCCCATTGTATTGGGCATGAGTTGGCTGGACAAGCACAGCCCGACGCTGGCTTGGTACCAGAGGCAGCTGACCTTCGGCTCTTCCTTTTGCGCTGAACACTGCATCGTGCCCAGGCAGGAAGGGGAGGAAGAGGAGTCACAGCTGCAGCTAGGCACGCTGCAAGCGGTTCCCCACAAGTACGCAGAATTTTTGGAGGTTTTCTGCGAGAAAGAGGCAGACAGGCTACCCCCCCACAGACCATATGACTGCAAAATTGACCTGCTGCCGGGGGCGGCGCTGCCCAAAGGGAAGCTGTATTCCATGTCTGAGGACGAACTGCAGGAACTCAAAGAGTTCATAGATCATAATTTGGAGCGCGGTTTCATCCGAGAGTCCAAGGCAGCGGGGGGCAGTCCGGTATTCTTTGTTAAGAAGCGGGACACGCCCCAAAAAAGACTTGTAGTGGACTTTCGCATCTTGAACAGTGTGACCAAGCCATCGGACTTCCCCATGCCCCGAATCGACGACCTCCTCGCAAAGGTATGGAAGGGCAGAGTGTTCACCAAGTTGGACCTGCGAGGGGCATACAACCTCATTCGCATGCGGGAGGGAGATGAGTGGAAGACAGCCATGTTCACGCCCCTGGGCACCTACGAATATAGAGTTATGCCTTTTGGATTGCAAAATGGCTCCCACGTTTTTCAAGCTTTCATGCATCACGTGTTGGCGGGGCTCCTCTACAAGACGTGCGTCTGTTTCTTGGATGACATCCTGATCTTTTCGGAATCGCAGCAGGAGCATGACAGACACGTCAAGGAAGTGCTGAGCAGGCTACAGCAACATAGGCTTTACGCCAAGCTGGAGAAGTGCCAATTCGACGTGACCGAGGTGGATTTCCTGGGCTACAAGTTGTCTGATAAAGGGCTCGCCATGGACAGCGCCAAGGTCCGAGCAGTGTTGGATTGGAAAAGCCCACGCAACCGGAAGGAGGTCCAACGGTTTGTCGGCTTCGCGAACTTCTATCGCAAGTTTATCAAAGGCTTTGCGATGCAGACAGCGGCCATCACGGACACGCTCAGCTCCAAGAAAAAGAAGTTCATCTGGACAGAGCAGGCGGAGCAGTCCTTTCAGGCACTCAAGCGTCTCTTCGCGTCGGAAGAGCAGCTGCTTCATGTCAACCCCAGCAGGCCGATGAGGGTGGAGACAGACGCTTCGGACAGAGCCGTGGGAGCAGTCCTGCTGCAGAAAGACCCGCAGGGGGTTTGGAGGCCGGGAGCGTTTTACTCAAGGAAGCTCAGCAAGTCCGAACAGAACTACACCATCTGGGACAGGGAGTTGCTGGCCATTCATGCAGCGTTCAAAGCGTGGAGGCACTTCCTGATCGGCGCCAAGCACACGGTGCAGGTCTGCACGGACCACAAGAATCTAGAGCACTGGCGCACGGCACAGTTCCTGAACCAGAGGCAGATACGTTGGGCTGAGTTCTTTGCGAATTTCGACTTCCGCATAGAGTATGTCCCGGGGGACACCAACATCATGGCGGATGCTCTCTCCCGTAAGCCACAGTATCTGGAGGAGGCAACGCCAGCGGCTGCCATGCACATCTTCGCACCGACAGTGTGGGCGTGCGCGGCGGCGACAGTTGACCTGGATGTGGTGCGACGAGCGTTGCAGGATGACTCCTTCGCGCAAGCAAAGATGGCAGAGGTGCACAGGGGCACGGCAGCGACCGACGAGTTCCAGCTGCGAGATGGTTTGCTCATCCGTAAAGGGGCCATCTACGTGCCGGGAGACGAACTTCGCGCCAAGGTACTGCAGCAGCTGCACGACGCGCCCACTGCCGGGCACTTTGGCAAGGAGAAGACGGTGGAATTAGTAGCCAGAGACTTCTGGTGGCCCGGAATGAGAGGGGAAGTCGCGGACTACGTGGCGAGGTGTGACACCTGCCAGAGGTCCAAACCAGTGAACAGACCGCCGGCCGGACTGCTGGAACCGCTGCAAACTCCGTTCGAGCCATGGGAGAGAGTGGCCCTGGACTTTGTCACGGATCTGCCCAGCTCGAGGGGCAAGACGGCTGTGCTGGTGGTGGTGGATTTGTTCTCCAAGATGGCACATTTCATTCCGTGTGCGAAGGTGGCCACGGCGGAACAAACCGCCAAACTGTTCATAGACCACGTGTTCAAGGTTCACGGTCTGCCGCGGTCTATTCTGTCCGACCGAGGGCGACAGTTCATCTCGAACTTCTGGCAGAGGCTGATGGGCTTCCTGAACGTCAAGATCAACCTGGCGTCGGCTAGACACCCGCAGACCAACGGGCAAGCGGAGCGGGTCAATGCCATCATGCAGCAGTACCTGAGATGTTATGCGAATCAACAGCCTGCGACGTGGGTGGATTACCTGCCTCTCGCCGAGTTCGCCTACAACAACACGAAGCACGTGTCCACGGGGGTCACGCCGTTCTTCGCCAACAACGGGAGGCACCCTAGAACCTTCCCGGGACTGGAAAGAATGGGGGAGGGGGAGCCGCAGACAGCAGATGCGTTCGCGTCGGAGTTGCAGGAGGTCCACGATCAGCTGCGGCGGCACCTGGAGCTGGCTAAACACGCATACAAGGTACAAGCGGACAAACACAGAAGGGTTGGCGAAGAGATCCATGTGGGAGACTGGGTCTGGTTAGCAGCCCACGCAGTGCCGGCCAGGTCGTTGGCGAAGAAGAAACTAGGGCATAAACAACTGGGGCCCTACCAAGTCGACGAACAGGTCAACCCGGTGGCTTTCAGGCTGGCTCTTCCGGAGGGTTCCAGAATGCATCCGGTGTTCCACAGATCGGTGCTCACTCCCTACAAGGCACCTCACAGGTTTCAGGAACCAGGAACGGCACCGGGTCCGCTCCGAGAGAGAACCGGGCAAGGGGGAGTGGCACAGGAGGAGCGCATCAACGAAGTCACGGAGATTTTGGACTCCAGATGGGGGGAAGAGGGGGTAGAATACCTTCTCGCCAAGGAGGGCACCCCGGCCAGTGCCAACAGCTGGGTGCCGGGCTACGCTTTAGACGAACCTCTGCTCAAAGAAGAGTTTCATGCCCTCTTCCCACATAGGCCAATGCCAGCAGACTTTTTCGACGACTGGCTTTTCACGCCCACGCTTTCAGCCAGCACGTTCCGGGGGTTCGACTCGGACGAGGAACCGACACGAGACGCCCGTTCCCCGGAGGGGTCACCCTCGGGATCTGCTTCAGAACCCTCGTATTGGTGGGATGATCGACCAGAGGAGCAGTTCCGCAGAAGGTGGCTGGAGGGTCCAGGACGAGCAACGTCTCCAGAAGGCAACGAGGGAGAGACGGACATGGACGTTTTCGGGGACGACCCGGGTTTCGAGCACGGCGGCACAGAGATGGAAGCGGAGGTGACCGTCGTCAACGAGAGCAGGGAGGAAGAACCGGAAGACTTCGGATGGCGGCCCGCCACGGGAAGCGAACTGTATCCGACATTCGTCCCCCTGACACGGCAGCACCCAGATCCCGCACCGGAAGGAGGGGAGGGGGGAAGAGGGGGCTTCGAGGGGGGGATGGATGTCAGGGGTTCAGGAGCAGAGGCAAGGGCAAGGGAGGAAACAGAGAGCGAGGGAGAGGAGGCAGAAGAAAAGATGAGTGATGACGACGACCCGAGATCTCCGAGTCTTTCCAGTGAATCAGAAGATTCACAGAAAGGAGCACCAGTGGCCAGGGCAAGGGGGGAGCCTAGGGGGACACCCCAGGAAGATAGAACCAGAGGGGACTCAGAGGGGAGCAGTTGGAAATCAGGACCAGCGTCACCGCCAGAGAGCAGGGAAGAGGAAGGGCGCCAGGGATCAAGCGCTGGCAGCTCACAACAGGGGGGAGGGCACGAGTCAGGAGTGGCCACACCTCCATCGGGGAGCGAAGAAATGGTCAGACGGAAGGTGGAAGGTTGGGCGCGCGTGCCAAGTTCAAATGCACAGGAAGGTGGCGCAGTAGGCAGCCCGGAAAGGGAGCCAGGTCCTAAAGCCCGCCGAAAGGAGGGAGAAGAGTCAGGGGGGTCAGCGTCAGAGGAATCCCGGAAGGAAGAGACCCCGGGGGGCAGAGGGACCCAGAGAAGAACAGTCAGGCGGAAAAGGTGGAGCAAGGCTAGGATATTAAGTTGGTGTACAAGGGGCGGAGACTCAGATGGAGCTTCGCCGATCTAACCATGAGACGTAGAGTTGCACGCAGCAGCTTGAGAATGGAAACTGTAACTCAATAAAGACTTTTATTTAATGATCGCTGGCTAGCGTGATCCTCTGTGAGCTAGGATCTGGAAGCAGCTCTGACAAAATGGTTTGTGAAAATGTGTACGTGATGTGAAGTTGCATACATAAATGTGTCTTTTAGGAGAAATGCATAGTAAATAGCTGATACATTTTCACGAGGAGTGAAAAGAATCTGATGAGGAAATGGGGAGAACTGAACTTTTGTTTTGAAAAATGTGAAACGGAGAGAAACCCAGTGTGAGATGTGCCACAATGTTTCCCCACAGTCTGCAGTCCTATCAAGGCAGCTACACAGAGTGTGGGAGTGTGGTCAGGAGAGACTAGACAGGGGGAAAGAGAGACATTAAAAGAAGGGGGAGGGAGGGAGAAGGAGTGGATGGGCTGGAGCAGGGGGGGAAATCAGCTAACTTGTGGAAAGTTATGAAGAGAGGTGAAAGACTGCAGTGGTGAACTGGGAAAAGAAGGAAGGATAGGCAAGATCTGCACCCAGCTAAGGGACCCCTTGATGAGAACAGGTGCTGTTTTTCTGGGAAGTTTTTTTTAAAATATAAATTCTTTGTTTGATTTTTTGTTGATACACCGAGAAGAAAAAAGAAAAAAAGAAGAAAAACAGAAATACAAATGAAAATGAACACAATATTATTTACAAAACAATAAAGCAAAAATTGGTCTTTGAACTATAGACCCGACTTCCCGTCTATTCCTTACTTCGATTATATATTGCGTGTTGCCAATACACACTTTTATCCTAATTTGACTAATCCTTAATTTATCTTAGATCTGATGCCTTTCTTAAAGCTACTACTGAAATTCTGCGAATTCTGCGACAGAGTTTAAACTACTGTAATTATTTTTCAAATATACATTAAAGAACTCCCATTTTGGATTCTCTGGGAATTTAAGGATCCACCGAGTGTAATTTGAAGGGTTCAATCTAGGACTCTGGGGGATTCCCAGGGGAAATAAAAGTGCATTCTAGTCCCTCTGACATCGATATTGGCAGATTCGTCCACCCTTACATGTCACTTTTCAGTGTGGTAAGTACATTTACAAGGCAGCCATTATGGAATTCCTCCTGGCTTTTTTATTTTTTTACAGCATGTTTAAATACCTTTCATCACAAAAGAAAACTCTTTAAAATGTGTTACCCTATTTTGCCTGTTTACATGCTTTTCTGTTATGGTGTTTCTGGAATTAAACTAGAACCAACAGGTGATAATTTCAGGGAAACAGCTGTTTGTTAAATGTTAGGGCAAGCTTTCAGTGAGATAAATTTGACAATGGAATGGTTGCCTTGCAAGATGATGGGATCTCCTTTGCTGGAAATTTTTAAATGAAGGCTGAACAGCAATTTTCTAGGGACATTGAAGTTCTATCCTGCACTGAATGGTTGGAGCAGAAGACTTCCGACACACTTTCTCACCCTATGATTCTATTGTTTATAATGGGGGGGAGTATCATTTCCTCCACAATTCTTAGATACTACACTAAATATTTCATTGTGCACATAGATTTTGCAGGAAATTATTCTGCAATAACCCTTTGGGTGTGAGTCTAGTGAACAGGAACCATTTGACATTTCATTAGCTGTTTTCCCTCTGAAATGACTATGATTTGTTAGTTTTTGCAGGTAATCATTGTTTTATGGCCTTGTTCAGATTTCCTTCTATATCCAGGGACCCGAGAGCTACCATAAAAATAATACATAATTTAATGTCTATGTTGCCTCTTTCTGATGTCACTCCATGAAACAGTAAAATATTACTTAGTAAAGTTTTGAAAGAAGAGAACTTTAAATTGCATCCTGTTTTTTAGCAGAGCAATGATATGGTCCAGTATTCTCCCAGATGAAAATTTGTGGAGCTCCATGGACAATGGACTCTCCTGGGGCTTGCCCATCCATGACATGCTATTGCCCAAGTGAGTAGTGGAGCTGTCTGTCTGTTATTCTGTCTGTCCTCCATCACCTCTGCATTTCTTGCTGAAAGAGTTATTGTTTACATGTTATGTCCATACATGGTATGCCTGGAGTACATAAGTCACAGTGGGCACCTCACAATGGCTCACATCATTCAGGGCACTTGCAGATTGTGTGTATGATAGAGTGGTGTAACATCATTTTGGTGATTCCTTCTTGTCATGCAGATTTGTGCTTCCATGCATGGTTACATTGGGGACATTTTTGGCATGCTTCTCTGTTGGCAATATTGCTACGGATCCTGGGGAAGTGCCTCCTGTCAGGGTCCCAACAATATACAGTATCTTCTTTGCTATGCTGCTGTTTTCTTCTACGCAAAGATAACAGCATTCTGGATTTAGAAGCAGTGGACCGGAGGTGGGACCATAGGAGGGTGCTGAATGCATATCCTATATCCATTTAGCTAGGAAAAAGCCCTGTGGAACTCAGTGAGACTTACATCTAAATATACATGTACAGTATAAGATTGTGCAGGAAATGCATTAAGGAGCACACTAAAGCAATGCAACTTTGTCTCCTAAAATAAGTCAGCTCAGAGGTGTTATTTGCTAAAACAAGGAAGGGGAGAGCAATCTGGACTTCCTAGGCCTGCTTTTACCTCCAATCAACCATGTATGACACTTTTAACACCTTGGAGAAAATGGTGGGACGTAAAGGCAGTAAATAAAAAAAATAATTGTTGAATTTTAAACATATTTTATTTTTTATATATTAAATGTTTTAGTTGTTGCTATCTTCCTTGTGTGAGTTGTCCCCTTAAAATTGGCTTGTAAATGATATCATGGATGAAATGAAATCTGACTCCTCTTTCTACAGAATCTGTTGGTCTCTTGGCCCTTTCCGTACATTTGTAGGTTCAAAGCAGTACAGCCAATTTCAGCCCTTCTGTCTTTCCTCAGTGATTTTGGGGTGTGTGGTCTTAAACCTAAGTAGGTGGGCGTAAGCCTCACCAAACTCCATGGAACTTACCTCCGAGGAGACATATTGGAAATTGCACTGTAAGGCAGCTCAGTTAATCACTGTCAGAAGCTTCATCATCACTGCAACACACACACAAAATCCTTGGTACATTAAAATATATATTGGTTGATTAATTGATTGTGGCAGTTACAAGCCCATCAAAATTATTTATTGGGTTGCCAGCTCTATGTTGTTTAGCCTTGAAGAAGAAGAAGAGAGAGAGGGAGAGAGCGTGAGCGTGAGCTTGTGAGCAGGAGATGTTAGTAATTCTTTTATCTTCTTATAAGGTGAGAAACTGAGGGAAGGAGCTTAACCAACTTGTTCGGCTGCCCCATCAGGCTAAAATGAGATCTCATATAGTCCCTTCATGATTTCTTCTAATGAAATCTGGTTGATGCCTGCATTAGGACCATTTGATACATTTGTTATTCAGGGGTGTGGGGGATAAGTCAGTAATGCATTATGAGGTGTGTCATTATTGCCAATTATGGGAAGTGCAGATGGGAAGCTGGCGCACCTGTGCTCAGAACTACTCCAAGGCAATTTTTGGTGCTCTTTTAAACTCTCATTACAGTGTTGGTTAAAAGGGCTAATTCAGTCGCAAGACCCCTCGAGCACCGCGTCCCTCAAATTGGGCGGCATTTCTATGTTGAATGATACTACCATTATTATACTTCACCCAGTAAGAGAAATCACTGAATGAAGGCAATTTAGTTGTTCTCTGGATTGAAGCCCTTTCAGTTCTTTCTCTTAATTGTTCCCTAGCAAGCTTCCATTACCTTTTCTTAGTTCCAATTCTCTGAGGTTTATTAAAAGCTAGTCTGAGGCAGTCCATCTCTCTCTCTCAGGGCTGCAGGTAACATGTTTCCACATGGTAAATTTTGTCAGCTTTTGACAGGGGTATATTAAGCAGTCCTTTCCTTAGATCAGTGTGGAGCCAGTGTGTCAGGGAGAGACATTTTCTATAAACCTGGCTGCCTGAGGCCTGGTGCTGCTCTTGTACTTCACGTGGAAAGGTAAAGGCAGAGAAAATGAAGTCTAGTGGGGACTGCCTGAGGAAACCACACCATTCAGTTGACTGTTGACTGCTAACAAGGAGATGCCAGAAAGCTGCAGAAACAGGAGGGTTTTTGTTTTTTAATCCAAACCAAAATAACTCAGATGTTGCACTAAAAAGCTGAGGCAAGGGACCATATAAGTCATGAAGATATTCATATATTGGCTTACTTTCCACAATTTCTTCACTGCTGTTGGTCATCACAAGGGCTGGGGAATGAAGGCCTACTCCCTTGATCACATCAGCTTTAGAAATTTCACCAGATACTTCAAGCACACTGTCATTTATTTAGTTCCTTATGTTTATTCCACTCTTCAACAAATTGGATTCAAGGATAGTTTACCAGTCCCCCTTTGCCATGAGGGCTAGAAACTTTGCCATAAGGAGAGAAGAATGACTATGGAATGTGGGGTTTTTTCCTGAAAGATAGAGTTGTTTTGGAATTTGTTCCTGTAGATCAGATCATATAAGTGCCTTTTATTTTTTAAAAAAACTTCTTTTAATTTAAAAAAAACATTTGTCTTACAGTCTCAGGGTTCTAAATCACCAGGGTGTTGAAATAAGAAGGAAAGTCTTAAGTGAGAAAGAAGGGACTTTGAAATATTCTTCCTCTCCCTGTTTCTCTGGTGAGATACTGAATTATGTCACCTGGTGGGTGAGAGGGTACCCTTAAGGTGGTAGTTAATGCTAGGCAGGGATATGTTATGGGGAGAGTCTGATAAGCTTGGTAAAAGGAAGGGTGATTAGGCATCTTATGGCCATTCCCTGTTCTAGTTTCTCCTTCATCCTGAAATTGTGTTCTGTAGGGTTGGGGAGCCCTTGGGAGTTTATGTAGTGGCTTTGCAGGGGAGGGGGGATATGGCAAAAACCACCTCCACACGCTTCTATTTACAGAAGCCTTTACTGGATCCAAGCCATGTTTGGCTTCCCATAGGCATGTGATTGCCTTTGGTCTGATTCAGAAGGGTTCTTGTTTTCACATAAGAGTACCATTGACTCCAACTATCATTAGTCTGTCCCTCTTCTCCCTTCCAGTTTGCATAAACTTTTGTACCACTGTAGAAATTTCAGCTTCTAGAAAGGCAAGAGTTCAGACTGAAAGGTGTTGTGCCACACATATGTGCACCTGAAGATTATTGGATATTTTTTGCATATTGAATGCGACATGAACAACATTTGTGGATCTTATGCAAAAATGCTTATTTGGATCAGGCTAAAATGCAGAGAGATCTATTTGGGAATCTGCTTATATGATGCACATGTGGTGGATCTTGCCTGCAGTACCAGCAACCATACAGAAGCAGAATAAGGTCCAAATAGTTTATTGTTGCAGAAGATACAGACTCAGTAAAACAGATCTGGACGTAGATACAGATATATACAGATACATACAAGTAGAAAGTATCTCTGTTGCTCGAAATTAACTCCAAAAATCTAAGACGTAACACTGGACAACTAACAGATTCAGAATGACTGACTCTGACAACTGAATTAGCTGACATACATTAATCACATATAGAGTCAGGGCACTGGGCCATCACCATAGCAACTGGCTCGGTTGACTTTGTACCTGCGAATCCACGTGGCCCCTCTGTCTTTGGCCAAATTTCTTTATATGCAATTAACTCTTTTAATTGCAAAAATATTTCCTGGAATGTCTTTGAGGCCTGATCTTGAGCTCTTCATGTTCTGTGCTGCTCTCTGTTCTACAGCACTCTTAAAGAAGGGGCATTTAAATGCCTATTTAGTACTTAATCTCCATTAAAGCTCACAATGGAGATCACACGTGATGGTGCTTATCCTCGTGCTAAAGTTCTGCATTAGGCAGCACTCACTCACAGAGGATGAAGTGCACTCAGTTAGCCTTGAATTGCTGGGCTATATAATTTCCCCAACAGCAGTTCTTCCCTGTGATGGAAAACTCCCTAGCAACAAAGACAAGAGCTCACTTTAGCCTTGTACTTCATCTTGGAGTGCTCCTATTTAAAGAATACAGAGAGCTTTCTTTCTTAATGAGCTATAAATGGCTGGTTTATGCATTCCACATATGATCTGCTGGGGATTGAAAGGGAGAATAGGTTTGTAGTTTTTATTTTTATTAAAAAAAGGAGGTATTCAATTGTGGTCAGATTGTAGCTGGCTCTAAGCAAAAAGAAATCAGAACATCTGGGTTGAGTAGTGGCTCTTTGAGCTGAGTCCATGGCAAGAGTAGGGTAGAGATTTAGCCGTGGCTGGCTCACATTCTGTGTTTCTAAACAGATTATGCATTTTGTCAAAGGAGCCAACAAGCTGCCTAGTCTACTCACACATTACCACAAATAACAGCCCCACATCACCTTATCTCATTTTAGTCCAGTAAAGTGTAGTTAGAAAAACATAATGATAAGGCATCATCACACTATGAATTTCACTGTCACCACAATATTAACCTGGGAATGGTAGAGGAGGGGAAATTCATAGTGTGATAATGCCATGTTATGTGGTTCACATTATTAGATATTGTATAGAATAGATGGAGAGGGGATGCAGGGATTTTTTTTGGAGATAATTTGTATTTCTGGCCTCAGATAAAGGATTGAATTACTTGATTGATATACACAATTGTCATTTCTTCCTACTCAACTATGATCTTCATGTGATGGGGATGGATTTCTTGTAATCTCAAAGCTGTATTAATGTCCCATGATTAACTTGTTACGGTTGAGGTATCCAGATCTATTTTTTTTAAAAATCAATCTTTGGTAATTGCAAATTAGTTGTGTAGGTATAGCACCAATGGAAGGAAGGAAAGAAGGAAGGAAGGAAAAATTGTAATTTTATTCAGAGCATGATAATGGGCCACCCTTTCAAACTAATGGATAGCAGGCAACCTCATGGCAGTCATAGAAATATTACGTTGGTTTTTAGCTTTTGAGGCTACATGTAGTAATGATTGCATTTCTTTTCATTTAGCAAATCACAATTAGTGAATACATTTAATGTCTCCCTATTTTTGCTTCATGGCTAACATCTATCTTCAAGTTGCATTAGTTAATTTTTGAGCTTTTTCATGCCGAATGATTTTGTTCTTTTCCCGCTTAATGATTTGTTAAATGATATATTTCAGAAGTCAGTCGTTACTTCCTGGGCTTAACTAGCTCTGTACTCTAATGTTCTGGATGATATAGGAGCTGTCAATCTGAATGAAATCAGTGTAATTGCCAGTATTTTGTTTCAGGCCTTTCCGTCTCCATTTCAATTCCTTCTTTCCTTTCTTGTATTTAAAAACCAGTCTGTTGGAGAAACCTATGGACTGAATGATTTGTTACATCAAATGGCCTCATTTCAATAGGTCTTTTCATTTAAGAGGCACAGAGAAAAAGATTCTGCCATTTTATTAACTTGAACATAAGGTAAATAGGTTTATTCAATGAATCAGATCACTTGTGAGGTCACTTTTCTTTTCTATAATGAAGCTCTTTTCTAATATCAAGTGGTCATTTGGAGACAACATTTCTCCATGATTCATTTGGCAAATTTTAAAATTCAGTATGCGGCCTCTTTGACGGCACTAGTTTTATCTCTCACTCCAAAACTTTCTAAATTGCTCTTTTGAAGTAGCCTGGTGACTTTTAGATTCCCATTTTACATTTATCCACATGCTGTTGGGATTTATTGGGTCTTACAACTGAGGAAATCTAATTCGCATTTATATGGATGATATAAGAATGAGCTTAAAGCATAAGGATGCTGGATGGTCCCCTCTCGGCCACCCTGTGTCCTGGCCATCGGAGATTCTCAGCTAACATAGAGTTTACCCTTCTGCTCACCCCTTCAACCCTTAAAAAACTTGCTGCCCCCATATACAGGGAGGGAATTTTTATACATGTCTTTATCCATCAGCCTAAACACTTAGCCAGAGACTCCCTTAAGTTGCTCATGGTAGTGGAGTTTATGGCTTCTAGGTGTGGGAGTTTATGAATCAAGATCTAAAGTTTAGTAAGTAACATATATGAAGTTTTAAGAAAAAAATGTTACATGTAAAAAGAACAGAAAACTAACAGATTCTCCAATGAAAGAAAAAACAAATCATCAGTGGGTTACATGTACTCCTCTATCCCTAGCTTTAAGTGCTGTTTCTAAAGTTAGAATTTTACACTTCTTTGTTGTCCTTCATAAAATCCCAGTACTTATTTCTTGCTGCTTTTCTTTCCCAGGCATAAAAAAGTCTTTGATGTCTTAGGAGTTCTACCTTGAGCGAATGCCTCTAGGCTGGCTACCTGTAGATACTGCCTTTGCTTACCTGCCTGCTGCAAATCACAAACTCTGCCAGTAGGCTGCAGGCAACAGGAAGCCCCACATGGAGCTCCTCAGAAAAGAGACATGCCGACTCTCACATACACAGTGGGCTTCCCTCTTGCCAACTGAGCAGCACAGTCTTTGCAAATTAAATCTATAATCCCACAACAAACCAGAAAAATATTCATCCCCATATACTGCACAACAGCTCATGTAAAAGCAGAGTCCATATGAATAGCAAACTCCAATTCCTTCTAACACAGTGGCAGGAACAGAATATAGAGCAAAACCCAGTATAGGTTTACATATCGAGGTCTATAGATGATAAAACTTGACTCATTTAGGGTTGGAAAAATATAATTAGGATAAAGGAAACTGATTGTGATGTTGAATTTGGAGGAACACATGATCTTTATGTTCCTTCTTGGCATCTTAATTGGTATACTGTGTGGAAATGATTTGGTGGAGAGGTGGAAAGACACAACAATGTATATTGATGGGGGCACCATGGATTACAGCATCTATAATTTCTGTCTACTACCACAGAAAATCAGGGAAAGGAGGTATAGTCTGGGGAGAGTTGTGAGACCAAGATAGAGGGACCTGGAATTGTGGTTCCCCACCCCCACCCCCACCCAAGCTAATCTAACCCATTATTCCAAGCCAGAATAACCTATAGTTAACATGCATTTGATCCCCCCCTCCAAATTTCTTCAAACCATACTCCTTACCTAGTTCTTTGCATTGTCCAGATGGCTACACAAACCTTCCCAACCTAACCTACTCCGTCACTCACAATTTCATTCAGTACAGTCTTAATCTTTTACCCTATATTTGCATGGTAGTAGTGCTCCAGTTGTGATCAGGCCTTGGATCAGGCCACAACCCACTCGTAGATCCTGACCTACCAGCAACCATTAAAAGCCTTCTACACATGTGATATACACTGTAATGAATGCACAAAAGCAAAGCAGAATTAATTTTATTGTGGCTTCATTCAATATTGGGGTGCTCAGAGTGCTGCATATAGCATTATGTTGTTCATATTTGGGGTTTGTTGTTGTTGTTGCATGACAGAATTAGTTGCAAGCTAACAGCACAAGCAAAAAAGAATATGCAGATTTACATCACCAGTTTGCATATTCAATTTTCTGATGAGCAACTCATAATTCTGTACATTATCTAGTGGGACAGCTTTATGCTGTCCAACTTTGGAGGTGGTATAAATTTCGAGGCAAACAAAAAGCAATTTTCAGACACCAAAGAAAACAGCTGTTTAATGGTAGGTAAAGAACTCTGCTGAGAATATGCATTGCAAACTAAGCAGATTTAAGTATGAGTACATACTGTTATAGCTGTCTCTGAATTGCAGTATTTGTCAATAGCATTTGTTGCATCTGTCCATAAAATAATTATGAAGACATTGTGTTTGTTTCTCTGAAAAACACATACTAAACACTGTTATCCTTTGAGATGTGCCATCCACATGTTCTTGTTGTTCTATAAAGCTAAAAATGGAAATATGCACATAAACACCAGAGCTGCTTGGACACTCTTAAGGTATTCTTTCTTAAGGCAGAATTGTTAATGTTATTTCCTTTGAACAGCTGATTTTTCTCTGGCCACTTCAGAAACTGTTTTTGAAACTCCCCTTCATGAAGAAGGCCTTGTGCTTCTCACTAAGTTGCTAGAGAACCTATATTTGGACTATACTGATTCAGACTGCAAGAAGGAGATCACATATGGTTGCCAACCTAACTGGCTGGTCTTTCAACATGTGAGACCCCTCTGAAGTGCAGAAGGTGTATCTGGTTTTCCCAACTCACCTGATATTCTTGTGACCATTTATAACTTTTTAAAAATCATCTATTCTCAGGAACCACCCCCTAACAGTTTGTCTGTCTTATCTGGATTGAGCTTCAGTTTATTGGCTCTTAATCAGACCATTACCGAGGCAAGACACCTGTCCAGCACATTCACTGCCTCACCTGCAGATGTAAAGATGCAAAGGAGGAATAGAGCTGTGTGTCATCAGCATGCTGCTGACAACACACTTCAAAACTCCAGATGACTCCACTCAGCAGTTTCATATAGATGCTAGGTGCACGTAATTTTGCCTAGTGTACACATTTCTTCAAAACAATTCCCCTTAAAAATTCTGTATGTTATTTTTTACTACTATATGCTTATACGTTGTTGCACTGAAACATTCAGAGAACTGAGAATTTCTAAGGATGGCTGTGTTTTTTTGTTCAGATATTGTTTCAGAAGGTGTGATATGAGTAGACTCACTTTTATTGCAAATTGAATTAAATTTATCCGCTGTCCCCTAGTGGGTTTGCGATGATCATGCAGCTATTTATGCAGTAAACTAGAAAGGGTGGGCTGTGCCACTGAAATATTAATGGGGAGCTTCTATTTTATCTCATTAATTTTAAGTGGATTAAGCCTCAAAGCATGCTTTCTTACTTCATTATGTTGTAGTTTTCCAGAACTGCAGTGACACGATAAAGTACTAGTAAGATGTTTATCTACCCTGTAGCAAAACTGTGTTTCAGTTTGACCATCTTGGTGCCAATTTCCGTGGTCTGTTTTTCAAGGAAAATAGAGTGCCTATAAGTATTGCTGTTGTAGTAGTAGTAGTAGTAGTAGTAGTAGTAGTAGTAGTATTTGATTCTCTATGACTTTGTAGTGCATGGATGACTTATGTATACGAATGCAGAAAAATCTAAGTCTGCATGTTTTTGAAAAGGCAAGGAATTGTGTTCTGATGTTTAGAAAGAGGGCAGGAATTCATCTATATCAGATACTTTTGACTACAACTTCCATAATCCCAGCATGCTTGCTGGGGCTGATAGGGATTGTCACTCATACCATCTGGACAGACCATAATCCAGATCAGATAGTTACACAGATAACAAGAGTCTTTCCATAGCAGAAGATAGGGTGAACTTGGCTGATAATGGCACATATGTTGAGGGTTCTCCACGTGAGTGCTGATTTCCAACTTTCCACTGGTGCACAGACTCTCTGTTCAGCTCCATTTATTTGCATGAATCTTTTGGATGTCATGACTCTGTGTCATTACCTGAAATAAGAAATTACTGTGCAGTTACTGGCTTTGTGGAGTCATGACATGGGATGTGTGAAACATCTTCAAGAAATTCTGCTTGTGAAACTCTGTTACCTTCCCTTGGAATTCCTTTGATATGTCTCCTAGACAAGAATATTTAAATTCAGTCTGTACTTGACTATGGGTGAACCTCAGTGACAAAAAAGGAATGTGTGGAATCACTGATAAGATATTTTGTTAGTCTTCCTGATGCTCTTTGGTGCAAAGATATTTGCAAGGATATGTTTCTAAGACCACTTAATAGCTTCCCCCAACATACATATGCAGATTCAACTAAATAAATATAATAATATTACAAGAAAACTCTTGGACAAACATGCCAGTATATGTTTTTTCTTAGCAACTATCAAAGCAAACAATGAATATTCATTGTTTTAAAATCTTAACACAGCCATAATGTGCCAAAGAATTTTTATTTTTATTCTGCAGCCAGAGTGACAGTGAAAAAGAGCTGAGCAGATACTGAAAGCCTGCCATTTCTTTCTTTTTAAAATGCTGGATCATTTTTACTACTTCAGCCGAGCTTTTGTTTATTTCACAGATGCCAAATTACCTTTAAATGTGCACATCTAATTTTCTTTGCTGTTGATATCATTATAAGTGACTCAGTATTGTTGCAAACACATCTCAAATGGACAACAAAATGGTAAGAAGCAAAATAAAATTGTAACCAACATTAAGTTTGGAGGAAACATATGGGACAATAAGACTGGGAATCTCTTTTCCGGTACTTAGCTCTTGAATTGGAAGCTATTTCATTATTGAATTGCGAGTCTTGGGCACTCCCCCCTCAGTGTTCCAGAACAGATTTGACATTGCTTATAAAGTTACCAAGAGTGCTAGTTATACATTGTTTTCAAAGACATTTTAAAAACAGGAATAGGGAATCTCAGGCCAGAGTGGCAAATGTGGCGCTCTCTCTGGCTCTCCCAAGACTCTCTCCAACCACACACCCTCTTGAGCCACTGCCCTCACCACTCATAGTTTGCTCCCTCCCTGAGTTTGCCGGAATATGTCCTTGAACTCTGATAACATGTTTTACTTGCCTAGATGGAGGATAGAAGAAAGATGTACAAAGGCAAAATCCAAATTCTCTCCTCTGACCACTTTTGCCTCTGGACCTGCCCAGCATTGGCATGTGGCCCTGGCCAGAAGGGAACACAGTTCTTGGGCTGAAAAAGGTTGCCCGCTGCTGCCTTAAAACAACCTTATCAAAGTTGGTTAGGCTGGGAAATATAGTGACCAGCCCAAGGCTGTCTAGTGAGCTTCATGACCCAGTAGGGATTTGAAGCTGCATCTCTCAGTCCTAGTCCAGTGGTCTAAGTGCCTCCACCGCAGTGGTTCTCCTAAAGGGAAGGAGAATGCCAGAGATCTTTGGGAGCTGGAGGAGAATAAGCAGAGAGAGCTAAATGGGCAAAGAAGTCATAGGCGAGAATCCTATCATTTCATAAACGGATCTGATTTAACCTGAAAATCTTTGACTGCAAGTTGCTAGTAATAGAAATAAAATAGGAGGGACATGTGCTATGCTATTCTGTGACAACATTACAAGGGACATCTTCTGCAACATTTATTTGAGCCAGGATTCCTACAAAGTGTAAAGAACAAGGAAGAAAGCATTTCCTCTTGGCCCCCAGCCACTTCCCTCAGGCAGGACAGCATTGCTCAAATCGCAAGCCATGTGAACTGATCCAAAGAGGTCCAGGAGGAGCATAGAAACGGATGTCTGCCCTGAATCCATCACGAAATCATTTATCCCAACCACTAATGCTATTATTAGTTCACTGGCCTAAAACCAGGGTTTATAGACTGGCTTTGGCTAAGCGTACTTGAAAACGACCTTTGGCTGATATCTGTACAAATTCTCTCTTTGTAAAACAAGGCTTGCTTCAGAAATATGTTTACTAGGGCTGTGTACAGATCCCCAGTCTGCCCTGTGGCTCTGATCTGTGGCTCCTGATCTGTGGTCTGTGGTCTGATCTGTATCAGACCAATTTGACTGCCACTGCCTGGGAGGGGAGCACCCACTGCTCCTCTGATTGGCCCCACAAAGCAACATGGTGGTGGGGCTAAGGGTTTTTAAAACCTTGTTTTAACACACAGTTAAAATAGGATTTTATAAAGGTCAAGAGGGGGTGCACTGGCACCCTGCAGAATTGGATCCTTACGTTTAACAGCTGTTGAGCAGGAAAATCTGGTCCTGTGCATTGCTTCTTCTTTGCAAGTGACTTTCTTGTATGCAAAGGGAAGGAGCAACAACCCACGCAATGTAGGATCGTGTCCCCCCACTTCACAGCTCCTATGTGAGAGGATCTGATGCTGTGTGCTGCTGCTTCATGGGAAAGGAATAGGAAGAAGAGAAGCCTGCCAAGATGGGGCAACAATAAATGTGTCCACTGGGCCCTACTAGCTGCGGCTAACGGAGGGTGTAATCTAAACAACCTTGAGAGGTAGGTTTAAGCAGACGGGCTAGCTCAGCTGTTCCCAGGAAATTTTGTGGTTGAGTTGAGATTTGAACCTGGGTCTGTCCTATGATTTGAAAGTGCTACTCCACTAAATGTTCAACCCTGGATAACTTATTATTTGTGTCTACTTTCTACAATTCATACCCCTTCCTTCCTTTTTCTTCTTCTTCCAGAGAGAATTTCCTCTCTCTCTCTCTCTCTCTCTCTGTGTGTGTGTGTGTGTGTATGTGTGTGTCTTTCTGCTGACAACGCTGACAGACACGGGTCTAATGCAGGATTCAATCAAGTTTAGAGACAAGCTGTAACGTGTGCTGACATTATACAGTAGCTGCTTTGTCATCACGGCTCTGACTGATGTGCAATGTCATCTCGAGATGACAGGCTACAGCTCAGTGAAAAGGAAAACTTCGAACATGGATCCCATGGCACTCTAAACAGCACATTACAACTCTGGCGTTTTTTTGACAAGGTGCTGACGGATGGAAAGGCCAGACAGGTCTTCAATTACATTATTGCCTGACTGGCTTCCGAAAGAACCCCCTACATATTGTCAAAAGGAATGGCAGAGGAGGGGGCGGAACCAACCTGTTGCTGGCAGGTGCTTGCTTTGTTTTGACTTTCTCATCTCAGTCCTGCAGAGGTCATTAGTCTGAGGCTGGCTGGGACAGAGATAATTCTTTTATTTATTGGTCTCCTGTTGGTTTTTAACTTCCTCCTTGTTGGCCTATTTTCCCCTCACCTCTCCTGCTTCTCTGGTGACCTTAATTAATCTTTTCTGAGGCTTGTAAGTGTCTTATTCCTTGCCAGACACATTTTCTCCTGACTTCCTATGGATTTTTTGTTTTGTAAAAAAAGAAAAGACCCCACAAAACCACCCATCTAAAATGTATATGCATTCAACGCAAAGTTAATAGGCTGCTTCTGCGGCTAATTACTATCTGTAGGCTCACCTCTATGACACACAGGTTTATTTATGGCCTAAAAGTCTTGCACTTTGCCCTAGGAGTAAAACTTTCAGCAACTGATATACTGTAATATTGGCAGTAGCACAAACACTCCCTGGTTATTGCTGTAGCCCACCAGAATGCAAATGAAAGCTATGGATCAAACTGGAACTTACAAGAACAGGCCTATGAAATGTTTCTGGAGCATGGCGGAGAAACAGGGTGAGAAGGGAATTCTGTGCACCTTCTCCATCCTCCACTTATATTACCAGGCCCAGTGGAGCTGTCTCTGTGGGGACTGTCCCTGCAGCCTATCTACTTGAATCAAGAAGTGCCCAGCTCAGGAAGGTCTTCTCAGGTTTGGCAGCACAGAACCACAGCTGAAGACAAAGGTAGCTCCATGGAACTGGTGGACAAAAATATCCAGGTGGAAGTTGTGGCCCTGGGGAATTAAAGATGTTGCCATCTCCTTGCAAAAACAACTCATGCAAGCAAGGAGATCCAGGTAGCAGCTACACCTTGTGGGCTTAGGATGGAGATGGTATCTGGGATGCAGGGACTGTCTGGAGCAAGAGGCCAATGTAGAGACATGTTAGCTGAGTTTGTGTAAACTATACTGATTTGGGCAGGGGCTTACGCCTACATAATGTTTTCTGCTATCAATCCAGCTCCCCTTTGCCATTTGTTACTGGGTGTGGATTTTTTAAAAGGCATTTTTCTGCCTACCTCCAGGATCCACCTAGTACCTATACTTATTGCTTACTAGTTTTCCTGACCAGCAGTAAGGGTGATTATAAAATTGCACATTGAGGTTGTGATTTAATTGAAGTCCTTTGAGGCAGAGGTAGGTGTGGATTCATACCTTTTCCATTTCCAGGACAGGACAAAAACATCCATATTCTAGCAAGAATAATCTATTTTCCCCCCCTCAGGGAGGGAAAAGGTGAAGACTGATTCTAATCTGTGTCCCAGAAATCCAGCTTACTAAAAGGAAATCACATCAAAATCTTATTGAGCAGAAATACAAAAGTGTAAGGCTGCAGTACAAAAATCTTATTAAAATTTGATTGCACTTTCATTGTTCCCAACACATTCCATTAGCAATGTCATATATGTACCACATTTTAAGGCGCTGACACAATACATTAAGTGGAAGCTTTATGTTCTAATTATTTGATAGAAGCATGATGAACTATACTAATCATGATGATGGAGTTCAACTCTTGAGCACTTAGCATTATGCAAATGTTTAGCTTCTTAGATTATGCCCTCAGCATTTCAGGTTCCATTGTTGATGGGAAAGATCCCTAGAGGTTCAAAGGTCTGCCATTGGATAAATGCAAGGGAAAATCACCCCAAAGTGACCACAATTCAGCAAAAATTAGTTGGGCCAAAATTCTGTTGAAATCAATTTTGACATAAACTGCTCATAACTTAAACTCAATTCCACTGCTTTTTCAACATAAATCTTTTTGGGGACTGTGTTCAGTATTTTTTAGGCTCTTACGATGTGTGTGTGTGTTTTATATCTCAAAAGAACTATAATAGCATCATCAGCACAGGCCAAACAGTCACCATGCTTTTTTGGGAAAAGGATACGACTAGTGTATATAATCTTGTAATAGTTGCCAAGTGCTTATCATAAGTTGAATTGATATGGTACAGTGGTACCTCAGTTTAAGTACTTAATTCATTTTGGAGGTCCGTTCTTAACCTGAAACTGTTATTAACCTGAAGCACCACTTTAGCTAATGGGGCCTCCTGCTGCTGCCGCGCCGCCGGAGTACGATTTCTGTTCTCATCCTGAAGCAAAGTTCTTAACCCGAGGTACTATTTCTGGGTTAGCGGAGTCTGTAACCTGAAGCGTATGTAACCTGAGGTATACATCATCCTGAGATTAAAACTGCATTCCGTTCTCCTCCTCTGAAAATAGGAAGGCCTGTAGCTCAGTGATAGAGCATATTTTTTACATGAAGGAAGTTCCAGGCTCAATCTGCAAGGGTATCTGCCGGCAGGGCTGGGAGAGAACCCTGCCTGAAATCCCGGAGAGGTGTTGCCAGTTAGTGTACACAATACAGAGCTGGATTGGCCAATGGTTGATCTCAGTGTAAGGCAGCTTCCTGTGTGGTCGGTAAAACCACATAGTGGTTTGTGTTTGTGTTTGTGTATGAGAGAGAGAGAGAGAGAGAGAGAGAGAGAGACACTGTTTTCTGCTACTCTATATACAGTAACATCACTTCTTTCCAGAACACTTGGGTATCTGATTGGTATGCTTGCTTGGGGTTGTGTACTTCTAGAGACAGCAGAGAAATTCGATTCAGTTTATATTTAAAGGACAACCTAACTAATATTCACTTTCTGAAACACCCTATTTCCACCAAGTTGTTGAACACTTTGCATGCTCTAAGAGCATCCAAATCCATCTGATTAATTTCTTTAAAGCCAGAAGTTAATTTGTTACAAACCTCCCTTCAATCGGTTAGCAGCCCTACATTCCAGGTATGTATTAGTGTTTTCAAAATAGTATGTCACTTGCTTTCTAGTTGTCAGACGTAGCCTGGTGCCTGAGAACCAAAGTTACCATGCTATTACATGGCTCTGTCACCTTCAATTTAGTACAGAATGTAAGACAATGTAACCAAGGTGCCCTAGAAGATTTTGTTGGCTTCTAACTGAAAAGACACAAATTTCTGTGTCAACTGAATGCTATATATATTGAAAAGCCACTCTTAAATTGCCCCCTCTTCAACCTTTTAGCATATCTTTTCACTCCCCTTTCAGCATATCCAACGATCAAATAAATGATAATGAGGATAAGAGTAATACAAATACAATACAGATGAGTTTCCCTGCAAGCTGAGGCCAAGCAAGGCAGCTGCTGCTTTGAAGTAAACCCCATCATCATATATCAACATCTCAAAGTTCAATTCTTTAATGCTGATTGTAATTTGTGTTCCCTGCAATATTTCCTGGGGAATTTAACCAAATATAAAAAAGAAGGATAATCTGTCGATTTTTGGTCATAAATTTCAGGATGCAGTCATTTAGTATCAGGTTCCGAGGCAGCTAAATACAGACACTAAGAATTGATATCTGAGCTTCAATGAAGGGCTTTAAATCCCAAATGTTTTATCTGAAATGTTCAGCCTTGGTATTTACGTTGATGTAGTTTGTGATAGATTCCGAGGATGTAACACACTTTAATGCTAATGCCAGCTGAGAATAATGTGCACAGTAAAATTGACTAATGACACTGACTAACGGCAGAGAAAACACACTCTTAGCTGTAGAACTTCTGTTTGCTATTAATGAAAGTTACCTCCTTGGTTCCAGACTGAGCCAGCTTTTAAGATCTTCCAAGGAGACTCTGCTGGTCATCCCACAACTAGAAAATTCTCGCTTGGTGACAATGCGGAAGTGGGTAGAAATCTTTAACAAAGCAGGTCAGGCAAAAGAATCCAAGATAGTCACCAAACAGAGTCTGACCAACTGGGTTGCCAGCTGTCCTGGAGATATCAAACTGGGATACAGAAGTAACACATCGTAAATGGATGGATCTGATAAAATGGTATGCTTAAGAGTTTGAACCAAAAGAGAATGGAAGTGGCAGAGATTTCATATGGGGAAAATCTATCGCCTGCATGGTACCAGAGTTCAGCTGACAAATGAGAAAATGGCAAAGATGAGGTTGTTTACACATCATTAACTATGACCTCTGTGTCACGCATATATTCAGTCATCAGTCAAAGAACCATATATCCTCTGTAAAATGCTTCAGCATTATACCCTGTCATCCCCCATGCCCACATGATAGTGATATAGTCACATTGTCTATCCTTGGTGCCTACAAGATAGAGTTTGGTAGGAGTAATTCTTCAAATATAGAAGATTCTGTTATCTGCCTCTATTCTTGTGCCTACAAAGCTGAAAAATCACACTTTCTATAGTGTATATATGGGACAGATTTGCCAACCTAAACAGCACAGTTCTCTACCATACAGTGTTAAGTAACTAGAGTTATATAGCCCAATGGGTCTGCTGTGAAACAGGAAGAAGGTACTAACATGCTCAGGGGAACTCCAAGCCCAATGAGGACTGAACACTTGAAAGAAGTGACAGCTGGCTGGACCAGTAACATAGAGCTGGATTAAAAATAAAGTTAATAAAGCTATAGTCTTGGGTCATCATGGCAGGGCAAAAGGAAGTGTGGATTAGCCCTTAGTGTTACTTTACACTAGGGTTATTTTTTTTGTGGTGATATGGGGGGTGGGGGAGTAAATCTATCCATGTATGCCATCTTGATGCTCTTGGGAGAATACAATAAATAAAGGGTAGCATGAAAATGCCTTTTAGTAGTATAGCTTTCAGGGCCTATACTGCTAAAGTGAGTGTCCTGTGGTGTTGAGGGCAGACACTCAAGGATAGTATCTATTAGCTTTGACATCTCATACTGTGTATCAGTGCCTAGCTGCATACACCAATGTTTTCTTTCAGGTCCTATTTGTATCTACTATTTGAGGTTAGGGAGACAGCGGCTGCCTACTACACCATGTATTTAAAGCCCTCCCCCCGGAAAAAAAAAAGAATCCTGGGAATTATAGTGTTTCAAGGGTATTGAGAATTGTAGCTCTGTGAGAGGTAAGTTATAGTTCCCAGGATTTGGGAGGAGGGATTGCTTTAAATGTGTTGCACTACACAACCAGAGTTAGTCATGGCTAAGTTAAATCCATTCATTTCAATGGATCTACACTGAGTAGGATACCACTCACTGTAGTTATTTATATTTATCTAGCATTTTTTTCTTCCAAGTTCAGGGAGCAGCACCCCAATATAATTTATTCTCTGCCCTAAGATGCCAAAATAGCTGCCCGGCTTTTCACAGACTTCACCTGTTTTGCTTGAAGTATTTTTACTGCCTGGTTATTTCTCAGAACAAGAAACAGGGAGGGAACAGCTACCCTGTCCCAATATATAAGCTGTTGCATCAACCATAGCTCCCATGCCCCACAAGCAGCTTGCTCTGTAATTCCAGAAAATGAAAGAATGGTTTATGAAGCAAAAGAGGTTCTTCTCCCCCTGATCTAAATGTACCAAACTTTGACTGACTGCTAATGTCTCCATTCCACTGATACCTATGGAAGATAATTCCTTGTGTTGCTCTTGCCACGGGGCTTTCTGATACTTTCTCTTCCAGAACAGATGCCGGGGAGGATGGCAACAGAGGACGGACAAAGTCATATTTTAGTGCATGCTGTGGGAACTCAGTGGAGATATGCTCTGGCAGTGAGAAAGTTATTAATTGTGTTTTTTCGCTTCTTGAGGAATCCAATGGAGGCAAAGATCCAAGAGACCAGAAACTGAGACAGGTACAGATTTAATGTCACATCACTGCTTCTAGTCCTTAGAGGTGCTTGCTGATTCCACCTATAAAGCAAGACTAATTCAAACACAGAAGAGAATTAATCTCTGCAGCTTTTGGGGAAACTATTTTTGGTAGCCTCTTCATTCTTCACCTTTCCATGTTCCAACCATAATTACTTCATTAAAGAGAATATGCTTGCAGAGTAGAATTTGCCTTTTTCTTTTTTTAAAAAATGGATTTGAGATGGCTGCATGGGGGAGACAAAGCAGTGGGACACTTGGAAATTAAAGAGAGGATCAATTTAAGAAAAGGAAGGAATTACATATTGTTCAGATGCCAAGCAACAATGGCTACCCCCAGTTTCTCGAATTACCAGTAGGAGTGCTTCCCTCTTGGCACTGCCATTCTTCAGCTTTATGGGCTGCTGGCAACAGGTCGTGCTGTATCTTATATATACGGAGTGAATGTCATAGATGGCAGGGCTCAGAATTAATTAGCCTGCAGTTAAAAATCCACATGGACTGCACATTTTGGCACAATAGCAATAGCCCAGGTTGAAAGATAGTTAAGAGTAACTCTCCTGATTATAATTTGTTGCAATGAAATTTGTGTGCAGGAAAAGAGGCAAGTATGATATGGATTTGCTTATTTATGAGCCTACATCGTTCAGAATCCTGAAGACTCTGGATGCCTTAAGCAAAGATCCCTTGGAAAGTGGCCTCATGTCAACAGAAGGGAGGTGTGTACTTCCTACAATATTCACTTTCCTGTAGGTCGGGGAAGGAGAATGGACTCAGAAGTTAAGCCCTATGGAAGTACAATTCCTAGAGTCCGGTGTATTCTTTAATCTACCATTCTTGGAAAACTCAGCCGGTACAGATAATGCATGCTTTTAAGTCTCTACTTGGCAACATAGCTCATGGCACTGAGATTTTACTCCTACAGACTTAAACGCTTCCCTCAATTTATCCCTTAATAACCTTGAATCCAGAGTAGTGTAATCCTCTCCACATGTGACTGGTCCTGAATTGGATGCTACCACTGCAGGAGAACATGAAGGCTCACTTCCAACAATATTATGGGTCTGTTGCTGCTCCAGGGTATATAGCAGGACTCATGGGAATAAACTGGCTTTCTATAACCACCCACAGACAATAAAGTGTGCAAGGTTTCAACAGAGCAATATCTAAAAGTCTTAAGGCTACTGTGTTCCTATATTCTCTTACTGACAGGAAGTCAGTAAAAATATGGCACATGTGTATCAATAAATGCGCAGTCCGGCCCTGGAATCGGAGGAATAGCTTTGCTGTGATCATGAGATGAAGAAGGACATCTCCAGTTTGACTGCTCCTCAGCTGATGCTGCTGGGATGCCATTAGACATATAAAGAAAGAGCTCGCTGTTGTAGTTATTAATAAAAGAGAGTGGTAAACAGCTCAATTAAATGATTTCAGTGATTGATCTCATGGAGGAAATATAAGTTACTGACTCCTGTGCCAGTAGATACTTCAGCCCTATAAATAAATTAGGTCCAATTTCACCGTTGATGTCATGTATTGTTTTATGTATTGCTACAAATCATCATTGCCCCAGAGATGCTAGTGTTAAATGAAGGCTCCTCCCCATATGAAAACTTATCTTTGCCTCAGAAATAATGGCTGCCCCCACCTACCAGAGACCACACCACCTTCTGTTTGATGCATCCTGCATAGCTCACAAGGCATAACTAAGCTCCTTTATGCACTGTGACTGGTTGGCCACTGTGAGAACAGAATGCTGGGCTAGAGGGGCTATTGGCCTCATCCAGTAGGCTCCTCTGATGGTCTTATCTTTATATCTCATATTGCAGTATTCAAACAATTTAGAAAAATGCTTTCTGCTCTGAATTAATGTGTGGGTTAGTTATTTGACTCCATTGCTTAGTGGCATCTAGGCACATCTGTCTCCCTTTGCATACAAAGCAGTAGACTCTTGCCATGCTCCAGTGTTGAGTTATGAGAGCTATTTAACCCAGGGGGGCTACTGAGATGAGGGAGGTATCTGCATGCTTAGGGTAACCCCAAGGTTTGCAGGTGGGGGAGATATTTGGGAAACAGAAACCCTCAACAGCCCAATGAAAACTAAACATGATCAGTGAGTGCCCCCCCCAATTACTAAGCATCTGTTGTGTGCAAAGGGGAGGGGAGGAGAGAGAAATTTGATACAGTTTGCATTTAAAGGTGAGCCAACTATTTCATGCTTTTAAAAGCGATATGCAAAACAAAATGCAGTCATTCTTCGCAATTCACACTTCTCCAGCTTTTGCAGTGCTGTTCTTCAGCCAAGTAATGTGTAAAAAATTGCATATACTACGGTTAAGTGTGCATAAAAATGCATATATTACTTTAAGCAATATACAAAAATACGACTTCCGGGGTGGCGCCATCGGCAATGGCGGACTCCCCCTGAACTGGAGGGACTAGCTCGGCGGGAAACGGGTCTTCTCCGCAACGGCGAAGCGGGGACCCTTTCAAAAATCACAGGTGGATGAAGCCTGTGACCATGGGACTCGGCGGGCACCTTTAGCGCCTCCCCAACTCGCTAAGGAACCCATTAACGGGCTCCGAAGTGAAGAGGGGGAAGTGGCGCGGTGCTGTGAGTCAACTGCTATTTCCGTGGAGCGAAGCCGCATAGCCGTTGCCGGAGAGCGCTGCCTTTTTCCTGGGACAATTTGGACTCTAAAATAAGCACCCATGAGTACTTAGACTTTGAACAACTGGACATTAGATGGGGACTTGCGAGCAGAAAGGAATTGGATCTTAAAAATCTATTTCAATTTGGTACGGAACGGGAAGGTCTAAACAGGAAGTCAGCCTTCCGTTCTTCTGTAGACAGAATAAAGCAAAGACAACGTAAACTAGAGCTCAGAAAATCACTTTTAAAGGATTGGATTTCATCATTTAAAATTGTGGAACCCCCCTTCGACAGCAGGAGAAGAAGGGGGATCTTTTTTGGACTGTTTAAAGTGAGTTTAAAGTAAAGCAACTTTCCTCCGTCCTGATCCTGGAGCGGGGTGTCAGGACTGACGTTTGAAGTTCATTGACCAGAGACAAACGTTTTTGACAGATAGCTAAAAGAAGAGAAACATAGTGATTCCACTGTTTCCCTTCGCATTTCAAAGGAACAAATATTGACAAAGTATTTCAAAAAGGGAAACTTTGTTGCAAGATCAAATAGAAGTTTCCCCCCTAGAGGGAGACTGTGAAACTGTAACCAACTCCAGGGAGCCGGCAGCTGTTTACAGATTACAATCGTGGGAATAGGCATTTGACCTTGCAGGACAATGTATTCAGAAGCTTTGTTGTGTGCTTTCTACAAAACAAATGCCCTACTGGAACAGTTACATGAGAAGGTGAATTTGATGACGACTTCGACTAGAAATTTTGAACAGGCAGTGGGAAATTTTGAACAGACAGTGGGAAAATATGTGGAGCCCACCCAGGAATTAAATCAGGAGTGTGTCCTGACAGAACAGGCCCAACAGGAATATGAGTTTTCGGATTTGACAAATGAACTTGGAAAAAGCCAGATTTGGAAAGAAAAAGTTTGGTTTGGCTTGGAAATGGGGGGCTGGATTGACCCCCCTATGCTGGGATGTTTGGACTTTTCAAATCTGGCAATGGGCCGTGAGATGTTTGGGATTGTGGGGGCTCTTAATTTTGGAGGGTCTTTGAAACATGCTTTTAAATACCATATGGAATTCAGTGCTGAATATGGAAAAGGGGCTGATCTGTCGAGAAGGGTTAAAAATATTGCCAAGCTGGAGTTACCACGAGCAGGAGACAAGGGAAAATACAGTTACAAATATGAAGAAGAGCTGCGAAAGGGACATGGAAGAGACTTGAGGGCCTCGGATATAAGGTTGCCAGGTTAATGGGCCAGATCGATGGGATAATAAGGACTGACAAAACCCGGAACCAGGAGGAAGGGACGTTGGATGAAGATTGGATCTGTTTGTATTTCTTTTTTCTACCATTAGAACTGTTTTATAAAATTGATGAATGTCAGAAAAATGTTGGAATGAAATTACTCGGCTTTAGTAAAAATGTTTAAAGAATTATGAAAGAATAATATGGTTATGAGAAGTTGGTAAGGATAAGATTTAAGTTTTAAGCTTTAAGGTTTATTTTCTTATAGAAAGATAAGATTAAAACTGTTTAGGGTAATGTAATGACAGAATATTATGAAATATGGAAAGGATTTGCTGGGATAATTAATAACTAGGATACAAAGAAAGGGAGGAGGAGGAGGTCAAAGAAAGAAGGTAATGACAGTTGAGGATTCGAGAATAATGAATTTGTTTTTAAATGTTCTTAAATTGTTTTTTTTCTGTCTTTTTTTCTTATTTTTGAATTTGTATTTCTATGGTTGGAAGGGTTTTTTTTTTCTTTTTCTACTTTGTTAACTATTTTTATTTTGTATTTTCTTCTGCTTTTATTTTATGTTGTAACACTTTGAAAATTTCAATAAATATTTTATTTTTTAAAAAAGCAATATACAAAAATACATTATTTTTGGGGCAATGTTTTGCAAAAATGTGTATTTTATGCAACCTTACATGCAAAATGTGTATATTAGGAGAAATTCACACTAAAATGCTGGTGAACTTTCATAGGGCTGTTTTGTTTTTGTTTATTATTTATGAAATGCAAACTGATGTGGAAATGTGCAGTACTGAAATTCAGATTGGAAAAATGAGAAACTGAAATCTCTATTTAATTTTTATTAGGCAGAAGTAGATGTCACACTGGGTTTTTAAAGAATATTTAATAATATGGCATGTCAAATAACATGCATGGACTAGGAGCTTTGTTTTTAAAAAGTTAAGACTATAGACCAAGGCAGTACAAAACACTGCACTGTCAATGCTATTTAATTAAATTGTTTTCAGAGTTGAAGCATGTTGCTATCATTCCAAATCTTCTACTAAGGTTCTCTCCAAATTGAAGATTACAAGCCGCTTGATCCAGTTTGACATTCAACCAATAATATTTCTTCCAGGCCAAACAAAGCCTTGGTTTTTGAGTTTATGGCAAGTGAAATGTGCTATTCCTCCCTTTTTATACTAGTTTTATTTGTTTTTATTATGGTTATTATTCTAGCAGGGTTACTGTTTCGGGGGGAACTTTTATATATTTGAAGCAATTCCTTTTTATAAATTTTGGGGTCATGGCAACTTTTATAATTTCTTTCTTTGTAGTGCCTACTGACTACTGGGGTCTAGATTAATACAGCATGCTTAGTTATTTTCCTGGCACTTTTTTCTTGTATGTCTGTGGCAGTGATTGCTTAAATAAATTATTTTAAGCAGTTGCTTTAAGTGTTTTCTTCTCTATTTCCTGCTGTGGTGACAAGTGGCTTATTAAATAGTTGTGTGTGGTTTTTCTCTCTCTCTAAAGAATGTTTTGAGTGGCTTTTCTCTTTTCTGAATTTCCTGTTTTATTCAGCTATTGAGTGCAATGCAATTTTAGCAACTATTAAAAGTAAAATATTTCTCAGCAAATGTCCTTGCTTTGCCTTCCATTTTTGTGCATTTCTGTAGTGAAAACAGAGGGAATTTGGTCATGGTTCTGCCAGTTCTGTAGTTTCCTATGTTTGTTTTTCAGTTACATTTGAAGCAAAAATAGCTGTGCAAATGTTGAATTGCTGTCCTGCATTTGTAATGGTATGACTGAGTGTTTGACACATGGTGGGGACTCTCTTCCAGTCCAAGGAACACATTCTGCTGAAGACAACCTTCAGTGATGGGTAGGGCCATAAACAAAGGTGAGTGGAGCAACAAATGCTATTTTACTCTCACAGCTCTCTTTATTCTCCATCCAGGTGAGCAATAATACTTTTAGAGTTGGAAAACACATTCTAAGCAGACAGACAGTCAAGGAGTGAGGGATGTCGCCTATAGAGAAGGGGTAGGGAGGGGTATAGTGTGGGAAGAGGCAAACAGTGAGGGCTAGAGGGTTGTATTCAGCCCCTGGACCTGAGATTTCCCATCCCTGGTTTAACAGATGAAAGCTGAAACCAGATAAAATGAAAGAGATGTGGATGAGCCTGCCTTTGAACTGAGAGTGAGAGTGAGAGAGAAGTACCTGTTCTGGGTGAGATTACACCAGGCCTAGGCAAACTCGGCCCTCCAGATGTTTTGGGACTACAACTCCCATCATCCCTATCTAACAGGACCAGTGGTCAGGGATGATGGGAATTGTAGTCTCAAAACATCCGGAGGGCCGAGTTTGCCTATGCCTGGATTACACTCTTGCCTTCTGAATAACCTGATGGTGGCTGCACATTGCATCTCATATGACTGTTCTGTCCCCATCTCAGAAAACGCGGGCCTTGTAACTTGCACCTGTGCCTTAAGAAAACAAAAGGATCAAATATTGCATTGTGCTTTATGTGGATCTGTCCTTGAACGTAGACATACAGCTTTTGTCAGGATGAAGTCACTGAGGAAATATATCATCTAGGATCCAGAGAAGATAGATTAGGACTCCTGGCTCTCTCCCCTTTGCAGCCACCTGTACCACCACTGCAAAAGTGGATCCTGAGCACGGACAGACTCTCTGGAATGGGAGAAATCATGGGGTGGGGGTTGCAGCAGGATGGATAAATCACATGAACAAGTGTTTTTCTGCTTCCACAAGACATCTCTGGACCCAAACTATATTTATATATATTTTCAGAGGATAGCTGTGTTAGTCTGCTGCAGCAAAAACAAGAAAAAAATTGTGATACCTTAAAGACTAACAAATGTGTTATACCATAATGTTGTTAGTCTTTAAGGTCCCACAAATTCATTGTTATTTTATATATTGTGCACTGCACTCCTATTGATTTCCAGTTCCACCTGTATATTTGAAAGTTCAAGTGCTGGTAGCTATAAATGGCTTCAAAGTCTCACTTCCAAAAATACTATGAGTCGGTTGCTGCTCCAATGTACCTTAGGGAACATCTCCTCGCATATACCTTGTTCCATGTGATCAAATTAGGATTCTCTTCTTCAAGTCCCATCAGCCTGAGAGATTGGAATTAACAAGGATTCAGAACAGAACATTTCCAATTGCTGTAGCAGGATTGTGCAGTTGGGTCCTGTGGATGGTCTGTTAAAGTGCACCTTAGAATTGCTTATCAGGATTTTTCTACGACGATTGGAGTCTTGTGTGATTATAGTTTCTGAATGCAGAGTTTGTATGGCCTCTTTTGAAAAGAGGCCTGATGTTTGGGGTTGCATTGAGAAAACAGACAAGAAGAGAAGTGTTGGAATGTGGACATGAACAGCCTTTGGTTGGGGTATCCTTTAGGTTGGATATTAAGAATTACTAACTTAAGTATAAAAATAGTTGGGCAATGTTAAAGGTCTCTTTTATAGGGCCTTTTATATGGAATCCTTTGAAAATTATTTAAGTGCAGAGAATTCTGTCATCAGAAGCACATTCCAACTCTTTGATTCATTGCATAGACAGCATCACAATCGCAAGGGATGCTAAGCCAGCTGTGAGGCTGAAAGTCATTGGTCAAATACAAAAATAAATCAGGTGGACAAGTGAAGATTTTAGATGTCAACCACCAATAATGGGGGTCAAATGCTGACTTGACGTTGATGCATGCCTTCTGTGGGAAAATCCAACCTATATATTTCATTTCAGATAACACCAAGCTTAATACAGAGTGCAGCAGCATAATCCAGAAGGCAAAAATTCATTATTTTTGTGTTTCGGTTATCTTATGTCCAGAATAATGTAGTATATAAATAGAAGAGAAACCAAACCACCACCTGAGACCTGTTAGCCTCTATCTAAAATGTCACAAGCAGAGATTATTGCTCTATTTTGGATCTCAGTAATGCATCTAAGGACACAGAACAAAAGTTTCCCAAAGCCATGTCAGGGTTCAGTTAGCACATTTTTTTTAATAATAAAAAAAGATTGTATTAAAGATTTTATTGGGTTATATAAGTACATACAGCATTTCTTCTTTCAGTTCATAGAGTCCTTTTTCTACTTGAAAAGCTAAGCAATAAATTGAAACTATCACAGGAACAAACAAAAGAGAATGCCTTCACCCCGATGTGGCTCCCCTTTACTACCTACACAGCCCAACAAGACAACAGCTAGCAACATATTGACAATTAAGTGTGAGCTTCCCCCCCCTTTCATTCAAAGCTTTCTTGATTTTCTTCCACTCAAATGTAAAAGGGGGAAGGCCCATGAAAACTAATATAATTTATGCTTAGCCTTTGACACTGTGCAAGGTGTGTATGTGCACGCATAATGGCAAAAAGCTGGACCGGTTTTCTCTCAACTTTCAAGTTGCAGCTGTGCTATAGTCTGTGATGCAGTGGAGGCTAATTAAAAGTCAAAGCTTAGCAAAAGTACTAGGGTTACATATGACCAGATCAGTGAACTCTCTGTCAGTTTTAATTCCTCCATGGATGTTAAAGTTTCCACTCTCGCTTATCTTACAAGTTGACCAAAAGTAAATATTTCCAATATTGACATTTCCTGGTTTCATTTTGATGAGGCACTTTTATATTCCTTTTCAGTCAGCTTTTGTGGCATTATGAGTGCAGTCACACAACATACCAGCTCAGACAGTGACATTTTTTATCCGTGGCATTTCGGGCACTCATTCTCTAACTTTGTGCATTGACAGCCCCATAATACACTGCCCATGGCGGTATAAAAGAAATTCAGAGACATGAACCAAATAGCATTTAATTGCCCTCTCACTGTTGCTGAGCCCCTTGCCACATTAACCGACAAAGTTAACACTCCATGTGGTTCAAGCCTACCCTGTGGATACTTCTAGTCTGTTATTACCCCCGGAACCTGAGTCAATGCTGAATCAATGCAGGCATGGAAAGAAGCTGCAGCACATGACCAGTGGCTTCTGGCAACACCTTTGCAGCACAGGAAGGAACTGCATGGCTGTGGCTCCCATGTCGCTACCATAATGCTGGAAGGGACCCTCACACAGGCCTACAAAAATAAGACTCCTAAAAAAATTTCAGGGGGACGATCATAACTCAGTGGTTGAGCCACATTTCTACCTTTGAGGTAGGTTTGGTTGAGAGACAGTGATTGGCCCAAGGTCATTAATTCCCTTGCTGGGCAGGGAATTAATCCTGTATCTCCCTGGTCCCAGGATGACACCGTAAGCACTGTACCACATTGGCTCTCATTATGTCCTACTACACTTGATCCCATATAAGACTAGAAGCTTCTTCCATAAAATCAAGCATCACAACATAAAGCCAGCTCCCCCCTCCCCCCCCCACCTTCTAATTGCACATAATTATATATCCTGTTTGTTTGGAAAGCTTTGGTTTCTTTTCTTTTTTTTTAAAGCTTTATTTCAGCGTTGCCCTCTAAACTGCCAGGTTAAAACATTATTCCATTAAAATTTCAAATGCAAACCTCTTCAGTAATTAGTACCAATGGCAATGGAAACTGAGAATTATAGGCAACACAAATTGCTTTTTTATGCAAATGCCCTCCTTTCCCCATACTTACACCAAAATGGAAGTTTTTCATTACAATCTAAATGAGTTCTAATGCCTTATATTGAATTATAATTAATATAATTAGAAATAATAAAATATTCCCCTAAAAGTGTTTATTCAATACAAGCTGTTCCCATAGAAACCGGAAGCAAATAAAAGGGGTGGGGGCTAGATTTAGTCGAGCTTTTATGGCACAGAGATATTGGGCGGACCATGGAAGGGATGAGTCTCCATTTCACAAGCATCTCGGAGAGAATGAGGAAGAGAAAATCAATAGACTAGTAAATATAGGATATTTCCTTTCTTCTTTAAGTCACATTTGTTGTCGAGGAGAGTAAATGCGTTTGTGCGTCGGGAAGAGTCACAGATGTTTTCTGGTATTGATCTTCAGCAATAATGATTTTTAAACACCGAAGCGGTGCATATGGGCTGTTGTGTGAAGACCAGAAACAAATGGAGAAAACAGGAGGCTAAAGAGCTCTGTCAAGTCTGCCAGCAGTCGGGATGCATCTTTCATCTTCCACCAGGGCTGGAGGCTCCTGCTTGCAAAACTTCATGATTTATTTAGTATTTTAATTAAAGAAACCAAGTTGTTGGAACTGCATCCTACCAGCACCCAGCATCTGCCGACCACGGCTAATGATTTTTATAACCTCGCCTGCAATAAATCCGTTAAAGAAGTCAACCACATTGACGGGGAGAGCAAGACCACAGAGGGGGGAATAGACTCTGGCTGAAACGGCCCCTCCTTTGTAAGAAGTCACTCCTTTAGCGTAACAGCACTGTCCTTTGGAACACCCTTCCAATTAACATTAGGCAGGCATAATCACTGTAGTTTTTTTGAGACGTCTGCTGAAAACTTTTCTTTCTTGGCAGGCCTATCCAGACACATCATTTGGCTACATCTGTTCTGAACTTGGTTTTAGATATCCAACATTCTCTGCCTGCTAGTGCACAAGCCCTTGCAGACTGCAGAGTTTAAATGCTGCACAACAAAGAAACCCAGTGCAACAGTTGCACTAGCAGAAGCTTGTTGCACTAAGCTGATTCTTGTTGTGCAACCCGTTGCACCATTTTCAGTAATGTACATGTGTTTTCTTTTGTGCAACAACTGGTACTTGTTGTGCAATCCATTGTACAATGATGTTTGACACCTGCACTTGTGTTTTCTATTGCCTGACAACATCCCACCTGCTCAACAGGTGTACCACTAAGTGACTTTAACCTAGCACTACACTGGACACAACCCTGTGTGTTAAAATGCTTATTTATTTCTATAATTTTACTTTTTAACACAGAAATGTTTGCCCTCCTGGGCTCCTTTGGGAGGGAAGGCAGGATACAAATGGCACAAATAAATAAAGAAACAAAGCAAGAGACATGATGGTGGTTTTGATTCTGTGGACTCCGCAGTTGCAGAACTGGGGCCACAGAATTGAAGCACACTCTGGTTTCCTTCAATAGCTACAGGAATAGGGGTCACGGGGAGGCTGGGTCCCCTGCTTTTCTGAGAGAACTTCAGGGAAAGAAGAAGGAAGACCAGCCTTACCCCAGCCATGCAACTGTGGCAGTGACAGCTGTGTGTGATGCATTCCTTGGAGGCCACATCTGCTGCCCCTGTGGAACCTGCTGCCTGAGGCGGTTGCCTCACCTTGCCTCAAGGTATGGTGTAGTGGTTAAGAGTGATGGGCTCGTAATCTGGTGAACCGGGTCCGCTTCTCTGCTCCTCCACATGCAGCTGCTGGGTGACCTTGGGCTAGTCACACTTCTTTGAAGTCTCTCAGCCCCACTCACCTCACAGAGTGTTTGTTGTGGGGGAGGAAGGGAAAGGAGATTGTTAGCCGCTTTGAGACTCCTTAGGGTAGTGATAAAGCGGGATATCAAATCCAAACCCTTCTTCTTCTTCAAGGATGCACCTGTCCTGCTTAGTCCTCATTGGACCAAGCCACTTACACATATTCATACAGAGACTGCTTGTTTTAAAGTAGCTCATGAGAAACTTCTCTTGAACCCATGCAGCTTGGAAGCCAAAGAGAATGCTCCCAGCCTAGTTTTCTTGTGCATCTTCCATAGCTATACTGAGGTAGTTTGTGAAATGGGGGTGCCTTTGGACATGCAACCCTTTAATTACACATTGAGGGTGGGTAGACCATTTTTTTAAAAAATGCCTGTATCGGTTGTAAGGCTCTCAGAAAGGCTTCAAACAGGCTAACAGTTTTGTTCTTCTTCTTCTTCTTCTTTTTAAAGAATCAGTTATTTATTTAAGGGAAAACCAGTGATAATCTTATGTGTTATTTAGTTTTATTAACATGATCTCCCATCAGTTTTGGTGTGGCTTGGCTACTAACAATGTAATTAATGGGCAACTAATTTAGTGGATGCTTTAGTTATTTTGGATGTTGCTTTGAGGCAGCTTTCTGTTGTAAAAATTTTTCGGCACCACTATACTACCCCATTTACTTCTTTTTGCTGAATGTGCTATTTAGCTTCCCTACATAAATATTTTAAATTAAGGCATGCTGTTGCATATTTGTATGGTGTTTCTGGCTCAGTTGACAAACTTTATTACAGAGGCATAAAAGACAGATCAGAATTTTATAGATGTTTGTATACTAACTATTATAGTTAATGTATCTGCTGGTGCTGTTTCCCTCCCGTAAATCTGCACGAAGATGCCATGCAGGTCTTGGCTGTTATGGCTTCCAGTAGATTTCAGAAATTACCACATGATAGGAGATGTGCTTTATGGTAATGCTTCTCTTCAGACCTTCAAGAACTGTGCATGTGGCGCAGTTTTAGTTTCAACATTTTAAGCCATGGTGTCTTTAAGATATATGGTTTTAATTTACACATAAATACAACCTGAGCCTACAATGGAGGGGCTAACAGTATTAACACGCCAAGGGGCTCTTGCTTCTCCTATGGCTGAGGCCTTGCAGCCAAACAGAAATACACCATGCCTTTTTGACCCTCTGCTCCAGCTTGCTGTGTTTTACAGACTGAAACCCCCTCCCCCCCGAGGTAAAGGGACCCCTGACCATTAAGTCTAGTCACGGATGACTCTGGGGTTGCGGCGCTCATCTCACTTTACTGGCCGAGGGAGCCGATGTTTGTCCGCAGACAGCTTCGGGGTCATGGGGCCAGCATGACTAAGCTGCTTCTGGCGAACCAGAGCAGTGCACGGAAATGCCGTTTACCGTTCTGTCAGAGTGGTGCCTATTTATCTACTTGCACTTTGATGTGCTTTTGAACTGCTAGGTTGGCAGGAGCAGGGACCGAGGAATGTGAGCTTACCCCGTCGCGGAGATTTGAACCGCCAGCCTTCTTATCAGCAATGCCTAGGCTCTATGGTTTAGACCATAGCTCCACCCCTAGAGCACACTAAAGCCAACTGAAATGCTAAAAATTCAAAACTCATATTCCTGCATTGCAGTAGGTGGGACTAGATAATCCTCAGGGTCACTTCCAACTCCATGAGCCTTTTGCCTCAAGGTGGAGCTCCATTCATTCACATCTGGCACAGAGCTCTCGGTTTCTTAATGGCTCATCACATTGCCTTTGTTAAGTTAACAACTCATATTTAGTGGCCATTATCAGGCTGGCCTGACTATTCTGGCAACTGATTCAGGTGGGTTGATTAATTTCTAACACCTATCAGGAATTTCACCCCCAAACCCTGCTGCCCTGGTGTTAATTATGTAAACAAGACTACAATAATGTAGTCAGTCTGAGTGACATTATTTGACCAGCCATTCAATTCTAGGTGACTCCATTGCTCACAGAAAGACTCTCCCGCCATGGCAATATTTGTAATGATGTGTTGCATAAATCTAAAGTTTTTAATTTTTAGCTCATCCTTCCAAGAGAAACATATTGCAGTGGAACCTTGGTTGTGAATGTAATCTGTTTCGGAAGACCGTTCGACTTCCGAAATGTTCGATAACCAAAGAGTAATGGGCAGCTGGTAAAATCCATTGGAAAAAAATAAGAAACGCGCCTTGGAAGCCATTCAACTTCTGAGGCGCGTTTGAAAATGAAAGCAGTTACTTCTGGGTTGTCGGTGTTCGACTTCCAAAATGTATGGCAGTGAGACGTTAAACAACCGAGGTTCCACTGTAATTATTATTATTACCATTTATTTGGATTTTTTTACCTCTCCCCCTCTGTTATATGATCTTAGGCTGGGTTACAACAATATAAAAGTTATATCTACAGTACGACTGCAACTTAAGCATGTTTAACTTGTGGGGTTTCAGCTTTGCGCAGTTGAAGTCTGGCTGGTTCAAATTGCGCAAATTAAATGCAAGGAACCCAGGGACCTTAAAAGCTCTTTTTCCATTCAGGGCAGAACTAGGCTTTTACTTTATTCAGACGTGCGCCGAGGTTGTTTATATTGCAGCATAAGCTTCTGAAGGCAGCATCAGTGTCTCATCAGATGCACGAAGAGAAAGTAATTTGATTCACATATGCATGGGCTGAGATACACAAGAGAATAAGCCATGTTAACACACACACACACACACACACACACGGGAATGAAAGCTCATTGGAATACAGAACATGCTGGATTGCTGGATGTATTATGAATATAATGACAACCAAATGTGAAGCAATTTATTATTAATATTAATTCTTTTTGAGAGAGAGACAGAACCAGTTGTAGCTGTTGTTCAGGCCTTGTGAAACAATCAGCATTAAACAGTTGTTGTTTCTTCTGCCTTGTCTTCCAATTATCTCTTAACGTTTTGAGTTTTGTTTGTTTGTAAGCATATCAGCCCTACAAGGCATTCCAGACAGACAGAGCTGCCTTGTGCCTTTCCTGTTTCCTGTTACCTGTCATAGTGCCCAGTTGGTGTCCATTATGCTATATGAGGGCTTGGAACACAGGCAGTTGCCTTAAACAGTGTCAGGCTGTTTCTCCATCTAGATCAATATTTAGGGCTGTTGTCAGTACCTGGCACACTGGGCAGCTGACAGGGCCTACTGCTAATACCTCCCCCCCGTCATCCTTTTTTCCTGGCCTGGTACTAAGAGCAGTGCCAGGAATGTGGCTGGCCATAGCCAGCCTTTTGCTTTCCCACAATGCCCCCAACAGATTTTGTGCTTTGGGTTTTTTTAAGTGCATATGGCCACCATTGTGACGCTGATTTCAGGGCTTCTGTTGTAGGCAGAGGGTCTACCAGGCAGAGGGCTTTCTCAGTAGTGGATCCCTATGGAATGCCCTCCCATCAGATGTCAACGAAATAAACAACTATGTGACTTTTAAAAGACATCTGAAGACAGCCCTGTTTAGGGAAGTTTTTAATGTTTGAAGTTTTATTCTGTTTTTAATGTTCTGTTGAAAGCTGCCCAGAGTGGCTGGGGAAACCCAGCCAGATGGGCGGGGTATGAAGAAGAAGAAGAAGAAGAAGAAGAAGAAGAAGAACAGCAGAAGGGGGGCAGTTAGGGTGGTTGGGGCAGTGCCCCATTTGACCTCATGGGCCAGCTTCCACATCTGACTGCCTCATATCCATCAACTGTCCCAACTGAATTGGGGCATCCTGTTTTGGGGGGGTTCATGCTTTTGCATGGGTCACGTGATTCGCACGGGAGTGCATCCCTGAAAGTTGTGTACCCCAGCTTTCCTCTGGGACATGTTGGAGGATAATGACTCTGACTCTTTACTCTCTGGAGTCCTCCTCCTCCTACTTCTTTTCCCCCCTCTCACTTGTGGACACTGATACTACTACCTGTATCTGTGTATGTGGTACCTCACAAAGTTATGCAGGCAACAGAGACCTTAATCTAGACAGGGCAATTTCCAGAAGCTTTCCTACTTATGCCAAGTTCTTTTGAGGGTGGCACCACTCATTTAGAAAAACTCCTGGCTGCTTCCTCTGAATAATTCGCTGTGTGGCCTTAGAGAACAACCCAGCCCATTCGATATTGTGGTTGATGACAATAATGAAAATAAATATTAGGTTTGTGCATTAAGAGCTCCCGAGCAAGGGACCCAATGTATTTATTTTCGCTCTCTGCTTCATTTCTTGCAGTGAGAAAGGTTTATTATAAATCACATTAGACGGCAAGGGATGGAGGGAACTTGCGCACATTTGGCAAAAGACCAACCTCCTTGGGCCCTCTTTTCTTACACTAACCCCAAGCGAAGCATAACCATGTTTTTATCACTCTGGAACAAAGCTTAGTAGTATAATGAGAACTGCTAGTGGTTAACACAATCCCCTCACACCAGGAGCTTTTTGTTAGTTGGCAGTGGGCTGTATTTTACTTTGTTATCTATTTGGCAGTATTTTCTGCCGTTCTCTATACATGGTTGCAAGCATGTTGGTTCTTCAAGCACATGAAGTGAAAAATCTCTAACTTGGCTTTGAACTGCCTCCCTTTCCCAACGCTTCACCTAAAAGCTATAATTAAGCTTATTTTTCATGTTCCACATCTTCCCAGTGTGTTACCTTTCACTCTCACAGATAACCAAGCCATTGATTTGGCTGGAACATTTTGGGTTTTCAGCAACGGTACCTAAGGAGCTTCTTCACAAAGCAGCTCTCCAAGAGTTCATCTGTGTCCCTCGACAAGATCTAAAAAGCCTTAAAATATTCTATATCGATTTGTTTGGGAGAAGCGGGGAGGGGGAAGTTTTCAGCTACAGGACTTTTTGCTGCTTCATGCAACACTGCTAACAACTTTCAAAGGCCGTCAATGAAAAAGTCATTTGGACTGTGCTCAGAATAAGCTCTGTCTACTCTCAGTGCCCATCTCGCAATTGGATAATGCCTCACTTGGGTAGCTGTCCTCAGGCACAGGCAATCTCAGTATAGCTTTATGAGGCACTGGAGTGGAAGAGACACTTATGGGTCCAAGTACAGCTGTGATTGCAAGACAAAAAAGACTGCAGAAGTCTGGGACTTAATATTTGGCACAGTTTGGCATGGGGAAGAAAAGCGTGCAATATTTAGAGCAAATGTTTCCTCAAAGCCTGAAAATCGAGGTATAGTTCCTCCTTGAATTAAAAGCAGAGGAAAAAATTGCTCATATACTGGAAAAGTTTTCCTTTTGATGCAGAAGGATAAGAATGATCTGCCCTCAGAAGAGAACACCACATCTATGTTTTTGCATGAGATTGCAGTTTGCTGGACAGGAAAGCCCAAAGTTGTAATTTGCCCAGATGCAAAAGGCAACCTCTGCTGAGGGTATACAAATATTCAAGGTCAGTTCTTCTGTTCCTTATCAGTCATGTCTGATGACCAACTATACCCAGTACAGAAACACATATAGTCATCTGAAGCAGTCGCTGTGAGAAGCTGGTGGGGCTAGAACTGGAAAACTATAGCTCTGCGTGGAGTTGCCCAATTTGGTGAGCATTGAGAACTGCAACTTGGAACATCTTCCTGTCTGAGCTGGGTCTTTCATTTATGTATTTAAAGCATCCCTCTTCTCTCCCCCGCCCCCCGGCCAACACTCTCCAGCAAAATATGGCTCCCAGAGTGGCTTACAAATAATCCCTGCCCTCAGGCTTGCAGTCTAAAAGACATCACACACACGCACACACACACACACACACAAAAGGAATTGGGAGGGAGAAAGAAAACTGAATAAATAAAACTGTTTAAAAATACTTGCATTGACCAGATGGGATGGAAAGATGTCAAGGAGCAGAGGAGCTCAAAGTTGCTAGTCTTTCAGCTGAGGTGATGGAGGGGCCCAGCAGCTCCATCTCTCCCACTGCCTACAGTCTGATGGAAGGCTGCTAATGACAGGTGAAGGAGTCAGATGGAGCTGGTCTAGCAGGAGAGTAGATGGAGAGGCCCTTCAGTAGCTTTTCCTAAGCAACATCCCCCCTCCCGTAGTTCTGTGTGTTTCTTCGCTCAGAGGGGAAAAAAAGTTTTTGGTGGGTGATGGTGAACAAAGGCAGTGCTCAACCCTTGGACCACCTCATAATGAGATCCACTATCTTGCAGATTCTGAAGCAGACTGTTGCTTTGATTCAGGCCGAGATCCACTGTTATGTACCCTAGAACAATAGGCAAGTAGGATCCTAGAATGCAATAACTGATTGGCTTGCAGAAGAAGACCAATCAGGTTCCGGAAAGAAGTTAATCAGCCTATTAGGCTGGTAGGATCGTAGAACGCAACTACTGATTGGCCCTCAGGAAAAGACCAATCAGGCTCCAGGAGGGAAAAAGAATCAGCCAATCATTGTGTAAATAATGTATAATGTATATAAAAGCCTGAGGTCTGAGGGGCATTTCAATCACTGTTTTACAAGCTGCAATAAAGAGCATGAAATCACTACAGGTCTCCGAGTATATTTCATCCACCTTGATCGGATCAGGTGTATTAGCTTTGGAATCTCAGTAGGGCAGATTCCTGCTCCATCCTTAGAAGGCACTCCTGAAGTTTCTCACTGGATTGGTGTTCATGCAACAAGGCCAATGTCTGTAATCTCCACAACAGCCTCCCCTCTTTTTCAGTCTCTGTAACTGAAACCACTAGAGTGACTGATCACTCTTCTCTGCTGTGAACAGCATAGCAGAATCAGTCTACTAATGTACACGTTAAATAAGCTTCCCAAATGCCTAAAAAAGAAAACTTAATGAATATCAGCTTATATGCTTGAGCACAAATGATTACGATAATACCATATTACTGCAGGCAATTAACTTACACTTTATTTAAGATTTACTTGTTCACGGTTAGCAGGGATACATCCCTCCTGGGTGGCGACCAGATGTTTTTTAGCACACACGCTGTAATTTCAGCTGTTATTGCTGTATCTATGCCTCAGTGGTAATGGAGCCAACACTGTCCAACAAGTATCCGAAATAGGGCTGTTTGGTGGACAACGCAGAAGCGGCTCCGTAATAATGAGGAGACACCAGTCTGCACTGCTGCAGCATGTAAATAATTTCTGCACAGCCAGCTGTTTTAGCTAATGGAATCCATGGCTGCCCTTTTCACCCAGAGGAACACACATGCATGCACAGGCAGGCACAACCTCCCCCTCCCGTTTTCTTGTAAAGGCAAGTGAAAAATCACACCAGCAAAACTCCTTCTTAGACACCCCAGGGAATTAGTGTTATTGACAGGATGCAGGACTCATGATCCCTTACTAGGCTGGCATTCCTTTCAGTTGTGACATCATCTCAAGGTTATCCAAGCCAAGCATCTCCATCTTCCAATTTCTGTGATCATCAGATTACCTGTGTATGCATTTATCCCCATGTAAAAAGGCAGGGGGATAAATGAATTTGAGTCAGAGATTGGCTGTTTCCATAGCTGGATAGCCAATGTGGTGTCATTTAGAGTTTGTGGACTACAGTTCTTATCAGCCCCAGCTAGCATGGCCAGTGGTCAGGTATGATGGGTGGTGGGTCCAACTCCATTTAGATAACCCCCATCCTATTTTGTGAAGCATATCTTCAGCAGCCAATGAAGCCTACCACAGCAGGGGTTAACATGATGGGATTGAGAACCTCTGTTGGCAAGGTACAACCCAACTGCAGGAAGAAAAATCACATGATCAGCAGCATCTGGAAGCTGCCAGAAAGGCTGCTAGAGGAACGGTTGGATGGGACCATAAGATGCTCCGTGTGTGTGCAAATTTGAGGCTGGAAGGAAGACTGAACAAGAAGAGACCCATAGATTTGGTGGAGAAAATTGACAAGGCTCTTCAGGGACAGATGACACACTGTCACCTTTCAGGATTCTGTCAGTGGCTCTCAGATGGTTGCCAAGGAAAGTATAAAGACAAGGAAAAGTTTCTTACAGTCCTTTTTTTATTTCAAACTTTACAGAGGCTGTAGAACCCAGCCTCTTGGATAATGGCATTGTCCCAAGTGAATCTCCACTCCCTTCTCTCCCACTTCCTCATTCGTCATCATCATCACCTCTTCTACGAGTCCCACTAAGTGCCCTCTGCCTTTGAGCTCTTTGCTCTCCTACTTTTAAGGCTCATCAGGTTCTGGGAGATGGTGGGCCTGGAATGCTTTCTAGTGACAACATGTCATCCAGCTGCTGATCCGGCTCTGCCTGCTCCTCCTCTCCTATTATTTCCCAACTTTCCCCATCATCTGCCTCTGAGCTGTGACCTCCTGCAAACCCCTGTTGTAAATCTATCCTGTCTTCCTCTTCCTCCTCCCTGGAAGGTTCAGGATGGGGAAGCAGTCTCCACCTTTCCTCCTCCTCTGCCCAGCCCTGGGCATCACCTGGGCATGGAGATGTTCCCCCCTTGTGCACAGTCCTGATCAGCCAGCATGAAACCCAGGATTACAGAGAGAGAAGGTAAGAGGCATATTTTCTAAGGATAGATGAATCTGTCAGTTCCAATTCCTCATGTTTTCAGTCTTAAGTTCAGGATGCTTTAGCAGCAAAGAGAACCATGAACCGATGAAGAGGGAAGTCACTGCGAGGCAATTGGGGGATTTACTTGAACCGATAAGAAAAGTGAAGTTAACTCCAGGAATAATTGTGAGGGGGTCAGTAACTAAAAACAAGCAAACATAATACTTGATAGGTGTCCATGCCCTGTGCTTTGGAGAGTACAGGACTTCCTCCCGGAGGAATAAAGGACTCACCAAAACCTCTCAGTGAATGGTAAAGCATTTGAGGGCTCTGGGAGCCCAGTGAGAGAAAGTATTCTCACAGTATAATGCCCTTCATCCAACAGAGTCGAAGTTGGTGCAATAAAACCACCACACTGGCAATAACATAGGAACATAGATATAGGAACTATAGGAGACTGCCTCATAACAAGTTGGTCCACTGGTCCACTGAGCTAGGCATTGCCTTTGCAGACTGGAAGCGGGTTTCTAGGGTTTTAGACAGGGAGCATTCCCAACCCTAGGATCTTCTGCACTCAAAGTAGATGCTCTACCACTGAGCTACATTCCTTTTCCAATATGAGGCAGCAGCTAAAAAGCATACAGTAAGCTGAGACTTTGCACATGTTGGAACGCCTAAGAAATAGGGCTACCTTAGCCTGGCACAACAAACAAACAAATGTGTAATGCAGTTTCAAATACATCAGTTTGTAGAGGGTGCTCCATAATCAGGGCACCACCACCGAAAAAGCACTCTCCTTTGTTGTTGCAACGTGTACCTCCTCACCGAGCCCCTCATTTCACAGGGCCCTTTGGAACTTAGTGAGAAATGTGCCACATCAGTTATAAAGGACAGACACATATTTCAAAAACATTTCTAGTGTTCTCTCACCATGAAGGTGCTCAGTGATTCATATATTTCTAGGTCTGCCAGTTTCTACTGTTTCACATACCAAGGTCCTAAATTATGATGGAACTCCTGGACTGGGCCTATCACAGTGGAATGGAATGCTGATGGCAAATTGTTGTAAAATGTGAATCTTCAGAGCCTTAAAAGCAGCCTAGTTGAGTCCAAAGAGCATCTATTATCCCGGAACATTACAGTTCCATAGAAATCTGCAGAACAGGAAGTAAAATGGTTTCTCATTATCTGAAATATCCATTTGACGATCTTATTATTTATTTATTGCATTTATGTCTCATCTTTTCTCCGAAGTGCTCAAAGTAGTATACGTGATTCTCCCTTTCCTCATTTTATCCTCACAACAACCCTGTGATGTAGGTGAGGCTGAGAGATTGTGACTGGCCCAGGGTCACCCAGTGAGTTTGATGGCCTAGTCTAACACTCTAAACACTACACGACACTGCCTCTATAATATAGTGGTTTACAGTCAGGTTCCCCTGACTGTGTGAGTGGGTTTTTTGTTTTTTGTTTTTTAATCAGGAGTCACTATGGGGCATTAATACTCTATTGTTCTGGCTGCTAGAACTTTCAATCATCTTCCCTTTAAAACCATTAATTCCATGAAGTTAATTAGGGATGGCTGGATGCATGTTATCTTCCCTGTCTTCATTCAGCAAGAGGTGTAGCTGTCAGGATGACCAAATTTCAGAGCTCCACAAATAATAGAAAGGTTGGGAAGATGGAATGGCAGGAATGTCTGTGGATGCTGATATATCTAGGACAATTTACAAAAGGAAAAAGATCTTGATATAGTGTGATGAAGAGTGCAGGTGGTGGCCTTCATGCCTGCTGCCCTCTTTGACTGTCCTGGCTGCATTAGAAGGCTTCATCTTCTCTATGTAGCTCAAGCCCAAGATCTGCCTTGCTTGCTGCTAATGACATGCTCTCATTTGCGGGCACAGCCAGGGTTCATGTGTGGGTTGTGGAGGAATACATGTGCGCGTGTGCGTGTTTAAAAATGAGATGAATCAAAGCAGAGCAATGAAAGAACTGCCGCTGCTCTGCACAGTAATGAGCAGCTGTTCTCCGCCAAGGCTGCTGGATGCAATTGGATGCTTCAATTAGAGCAGCTTAGGGAAGAAAAAAGAGCAGTCCTTCTGAACACCATTGTGAGGATGCAAGAGCCATTGCTGTTCTAAGGGATGTAACCAAAGCCACAAATTGCCTATAGAAATGGAGACATATGGCTCCCAACGACAACTGGAACAAATCCACTCCCCACAAAGACTTTGTCGTGGGATGTTATATGAACATGTGACTATTTGCCAAATATTTACTGCCACAGAAATGCTGCTGTTTGATTCAACAGTCTTTCCCAACCCTACCTGCAGATCCCAAGGATTGAACCTGGGACCTTCTGCATGCAAAGCACATGCTCTGTCACTAAGATACAGTCCTACTCCTAGATATTTGACATTGCTCAATAGCTTAACACAGGATGCAAGCTTCTCTAGAGGTAGGTCCTGTTAAATACAGTCAGCCTAACTCCTGAGCAAACATGCCTGGATTGAGACAACTCCAGTGTAATTCTATTTCACCATAGCCTGGTGCCCAAGAGTAAGGTGAGCAGTAAGTCAGGAAGTGTCCCGTTGAAATAATTTCATTTTATGAACTCACTTGATGGCCCTCGGCAAGCTACTTAACCCCCCATTTCCAATAGGGGAACCTTGGTTCTCGAATGTAATCCATTCGAGAAGTCCGTTTGACTTCAGAAGTGTTTGAAAACCAAGGCGTGGCATCCGGTTGGTGCAGGCGCCCTGGAAACAATAGCTGATAGCTGCATCGGACATTTGTGTTCCGAAAAATGTTCGAAAACCGGAACATTTACTTCCTGGTTTTTGGTGTTCAGGAACCGAAATATTCGAGTACCAAGGTGTTTGAGAACCAAGGTTCCACTGTATGGGGATAAAATCACTGCCTAACCTTAAAGGCTGAAGATTACTGAGGTAAAATGTGTGTAAAGCATGTTGAGGCTTTGAAAAGTATTGTTATGACTAAATCACCTTGTTCGTAGAGTAGGTGCTTATGTGGATTTATTCATTGAGATACCAAGATGGTCTTGCAATCGTTAATGAGGAATAAAGGAGGTTGCCTTATACAGAGTCAGACTGGGGGTCGTCTAGATGAGCAATGCTGACACTGACTGGCAGAGTTTCAGACAGGAAGTCTTCCCCCAGCTCTACCTGGAAATGCCAGGGACTGAACCTGGGGCCTATTTTTGTTTGCATTGTGAACTTGTTATCCAATTAGAGGGTATATTTCCATTAAAATGCACTCAAAATCCCATTTAGCCCTTTAACAGCGCAGAAGCAGCGTCTTCGTTGGGCAATCCGTCAAATGTCAGACGTTCCTACCACACTATTTCAAACCCAAATGCCCAGCTCTAATGAGCTCTTCCAAGAATGTGTCAAATGGAAGCTGCTTCCCCATTAGCTGAAAGTAATTTTGTACCTTTTAGAGCTTCTAATTGCTGTCTTTCTCTCCCTCTGCATACATACACCAGATTTATAATTCATTTTTTGGAACCGGTCATATTCAGAGAGTGAGACTTCGCTTTGAAAAGAGGAGTCATTATCTGCAGCTCGTGAATGGCTATGAAATGATTACCTTGTCAGGGCTGTACTGAATATGAGGTAAATCCAGGTTTGGGACTCTCACCATCTTATCTAGGACTGTGTGAGAGATACTTAATGGCTTAGATGTGAATGTGGCCCATCCTGCTGCTTTCTGCTAAGGCTATGAGGGGTTCAGGAAAGGAATGAGGAAATCAGACTTAAGTGGATTTAAGGACGATTAGCCGGATCACCTCAAGGCTGGAGAGCAGCAGGACTAATTCCAGAGTATGGCCCCATCTGCACTATACCTTTAAAGCAGTATCAGAAAACTTTAAAAGCAACCTGGGAACTGTAGCTTGTTAAGAGTGCTGAGGGTAGTTAGGTGACCTCTATTCCCTTCACAAGCTACAATGCTCAGAATGGTTTAACAGTCATTCCTTCTTCCCAGGGAATTCTGGGAATTGTAGCATGGACCTGTATGATCTTTGCCATTCATCAGCCAGCGATGCAAACCCTCTGCACTTAACGGTACATTGGAGCATGTTGAATCAAGCTCTTAACGTGTAATGGCTTTTATTAAAGAGTCATACATACAGTTAGCCAATTCTAAATTGGGATGACATTATTTATTTGCCCTCTTGCTGTTTTTAAAAATTAACATATGCAAATGAGCCACGACATTTTCTTTTCCCACAGCAGAAGTTGCAAACTTAGCCATGGATAATAAAATGGTTCTCAGGGCATATTAAGGATGACATGAGTATGTATGAGCTGTCTGAAAATCGGCAAGCCCTTAGATAATTTACCATCTAAGCTGTTTTGCATTGAAAATCAGAAAGACAAAAAAAAAAAAAAAAGATTTACAGAACTCAGCAAGTTCTAATGCAGTCTTCGATGGTGTGGAAGAAGCCACGTTGTTTCCCACCTACTTGCTAAGCGATGAGGGATGGATAAGGAGAATACTCAGTGCTGAGTTTTCTTTGGTGTGTTTGTTGAGAATGGATGGAATTCATTTGGTGCCCTTGATGCTCATGAGATGGGCTCTTGATGCAGTAAAATCATCTACTAACAGAAAAGGAGAGGAAGCAATTTTGAGTGATTCTCTGTTCCCTCTGCAGCCCCCCATAACACCTCCCACCCCTTTCTGGAAATTCATCCAACCTTCTGGAGTTGATTTTCCCACTTCACATTGACACCTGGCAATGTCTTTTCTGTAGAACTCTCTCTCTAGAGGCAAGGTTCACCACATTATTAAACTTCTGCCACCTGGTTAAAATGTACCCGTTCTCTTATACCTTTGGATATATTTAAGTTGTTTTAATTTTACCTTGTGCCCAACATTAGGAAGACTATGGTCTGTGTGATCTGCAAATGTTTGTTTACTTAAGATAGTTTATACTGTATTTATTGATGTTGCATCGTTTAATTTATTAAGTTTTTGGTTATGTTTTAGTTGGAAAACACCTCGTGGTTGCTATTTACTTTGGATGTTAAAAAGTTAATTCCTCTTTCTGGATGTTCCTTGCCTGCCAGCGCCATGACATCTGTAGAGTCATTTTATGGGGTTTTTTTTTCTGGGGGGCAGCTGAATTACAGGACCCTGGACATCAGCCCTGAATGAAGTCCAGCCGTAGGTGCTCTTGGCAGAAACATGCAAGCAAAAGCCCTTCCATGAACACTACTGAATGTGTTGGAAACAGTAAAGAAAGCATACATACCGGTATTTTATTTTATTTATTTAATTTTATTTCAAAGCATGCTTAAACTGCTTAATATTTTAAAAATCTCTAAGCACTGTACAATATAAAACCAAACAATATCATTAAAACAAAAATACAAACATCAAACCAACAATACAGTAACATAAAAACATATGCAAACAAATGAACAAATAAAACAGGAATGCAGTAGGTTCAGAAAAACACATAAAACAAGGTCTGGTCCTTTGGGTCAGGGAAAGCTTGGGCAGAAAGATATGCCTTTACAGGATATCTTGAGCATCCAGTGGTTTCTGCTTCACATGTAGCAGAGTGAAGGGCATTCCATAGTCCATTCTCTGTTCGCCACCCTCTGATATTCTGCAGGGCACATTCAACAGATTATTCAGATTATTCAACAGAAAATTCAACAGATTATCTAAGTGGTTTTGAAGGTCATTTTAAAGGTAGAGATGCTTCTGAAATGTATGCGTTTCAGTTGTTCCCCAGACTCTGAAATTCCAAATTAACTGCTATTGTTTCTGGAAAAGAACTGAATGCATTTATTTATTCTTCTTTTACATTTCTGAATTTTTTCCGTGGGCATAGCAATCCATTTTCCTTCCCATGGGTTTTCTCTGACAGGTTCAAATGTGAGGGTGGGTTGGAGAACGAGATCCCGGCATTCCCTGCCAGCTGTGCACCACTGGATTGCTCATCCTTTGTTTTTTTCTGGGGTAGTGGAATACACATACAGGGTGCTTTTTACCAGGGTGTTCCCCAAGAGGAGAACAATGCTTTCAGAGATGATGGCACACCTTTCAGGGGGAAGGGACAAAGTGAAACATTCATGCAATTCACAGCAGCCAGAAAATATCTCCCGGTAAAAGCTGAAGTCCAAACATCTCACAGTGTCAGGGGCGCGTATTGACAGGTGTATACAGTATATCCTGGGAGGTGGGTATTGTGTGGATATTCATTATTTCTTTTTAAAACAGATTCAATTTGCAGAAATACATTCCCCCCCCCATCTCTTCAAACGGGGAAAAACTAACAAAAGAAAGCTCACTGTTCCCACATGAAATGGGCTTGACTCTCTTGTAATGCAGTTGACTCATTCAATAGGGGGAATATTGATGCTGCAATCCATTTTAAAACAGGTTGGCATTGAAGTTTCTGAGACTATGCAAATGTGGTGATCTTGTTATGTGAAGCATCTTATTTGTGTGGGCAGCCAGAGAAAGCAAATGGATGAAATTAAATTATTTTTGTCTATACCCAAATGCCGGTACTAAAGCAATTCCCAGAAGCATGAGACCTATTGATATACCTTAAAGAATGGGGCACCAAATAAAGGAAGCTGATGGGCAGAAAGCTCTCAGGAATGCTAATGCATGATTCATTGTTTGCCATTGGTCTGTCACCATCACTTTTGGTTCGTATGCATAATGCAGGGCTTGTGGGGCGGGGATGCTGATGGTTGAATGTGGCCCTTCAGCTTTTTCAGTATGGCTCTCTGCACTCACCCCAAGCAATGCTCCTCCTCAAGAAACCTCCCCTTATTTGCAGCCCCCAGCCCTCACTCACCTGTTCCATGTACTGGTAGCCACTGAAGTCCTTATCCTGCGTTCTTATTCTCAGTTGTAAAGAGACTTGCAAGGTAACCATTTGAAAACCCTGCACTTGCAAAAATGACATATCCTCTTTGTCGATATATGCCCCAGTCGCACAATGTCAATTTACAGCAAGGGAAGAATATTCACAGAAATAAAAATTCATATATCTTTATTAAAAAGTCAGCTCATGACAGTTCAGACTTCATGGGGATCAGGGTGTCTGTAGCCTCTGGACATACTATAGCCTGTGCGTCTTCAGGTTGCCAACAAATTACTGAAGCAAGGTAATAACTCAACTCACTTCATGGCAGGAGAGATCACAAATGACCAGTGCACCATGTAAGTACAGCCACAAGAGGGTTTGGTTTAAGACAGATGATTAAGGGAGATGATTGCATGATTCCAGGCGATATTAGCTTCAGGTGTCGATTATCACGGTCAATCTTTGTGAAGAGCAGGGATGTGCACAGGCCCATCAGATTTGCCTAGTAAATGAATGTTTTATAAAATGTCAAGTCACTCTCTGCTCTCTCTTCTTTGATCTGTGTTTGGTGTTCTAAGCAACTCCATATATCAGGGGCAATACATCAGTTTAATAATAATAATAATAATAATAATAATAAAAATAAATTAAGCTCTGTTTTCCTCATTCACTGGGACAGGAAATATAAAAAAGTAGAGTTTGTGCAGAGACACCCACCCTAATCCACTCTGCAACCCCATTCCAGGGCCATTGAACCCACAGAATGACCCTATGCTGCTCCTGGGGTTGCCTGCCCCATTTTCAGTCATGTATCAAAAAAATAGGGGGAGGCAGAGTTTAATTAGGGTTTTAAAAACTGGACTCCTCCCTAAGGAATGCTGGGAACTATAGTTTACCCCTCACAGAGCTACAATTTCTATTATCCTTGACAAAGTACAGTTCCCAAGATTCCTTGGGGAAAGTCACATGCTTTAAGTGCATGGTGTATATGTTACCTGATTATGTTAATTAGCAGTGTTCTTATGTAACCGCTCTCAAAACATTCTGGGTGCAAGGGATAGGAAGAGGGGACTGGTGGCAGATCCAAAGCAAAACAGTGAAGGTGATAAAGGAAACAATCAGTGCTATTTTTCTAGGAAAAAGAGGTGCCAGAACTCACCATGAACACCTCCCTTGTTCTCTTAGAATGCCAATGGCACCAACCTGAGAGGTTCCGGAACTGAGTTCCGGCGAGTTCCGGCTGGAAAAAAGCCCTGGAAGCAATATATAGCATGGGTAGAGATGAAGGGAACAAACGTTGTATAAAAAGAGGATGGAAGTAGTCTAAAGGGACATGTCGAAAGTTTAGGAATATCTTCCAGGTAACAATATAAATGAAGAAAGGGAATTATTCAGTTTCAGAAGTAGGTTGTAGAAAGAACCATTGCCTGAAGCTACGGAAGGAATATGTAGGTTAGACAAAGAAAACCTTTTAATAGTTAACAGCTACTAGCAGATGAAGAGGCTCCCCAAAGAGATGGTCAAAGAACTGTAACTATAACTACTCGGAAATATATTTTTTAAAAAGGCATTGGAAGGAGTGCTGAACTCTTGGAAGTCACTTTAAGTTTTCTTAAGCAGATGTATGTTTAATAATCATTTATGAATACAATGAGTTCCTTTCCATTGAATCTATTGGTTCTGTCCCAAACTGACTGTGGATTCCAATGCCTGGAGGAGATTCTCAAATGGACTTTCTCCTTTCCCAGAAAGCGAGTGGAAGACGTTTGAATGCAGGTGCTCTGACGGGTAGATAAGAGCACCTGTGTATACAAGTAGCCTCTCCAGATCATTCCAAATTCTAACTGGTTCAGCATTCTGTTTTCACTCCATTCAGAGAAGGAGCTTATGTTCACGGAAGGAGGATGGTCAGCAGCAGCTGATGTGGTTGGGAGGATCTGTCGAAGTGGTGGATTCTCCTTCCCTGGAGGTTTTTAAGCAGAAGTTGGATGGTCATCTGTCATGGATACTTTAACTGAGATTCCTGCATTGCAGGGGGTTGGACGAGATGATTCTTGGGGTCCTTTCAAACTCTACAGTTCTATGATTCTATGATTCCCTCTTTCTTCATTTGATTCTTTGTTGTCTTTTGCTCCGATTTCATCAGAATGCTTACCATAGAGGTGACAGGGCAGCTGAAGCAGGAGCATGTGCCTAGTGGTGAGTCCTGAGTAGACAAAATTCCCCCTGCACATCATATGAAAGTCACTGGCAAACTGCATCTGTCCATCAATTATTTCCATGCTTCATCCTAGTCATATGTTCCTTCTGATGAATAGCCTCAATGCGGAAACTGTTGTTTTGCTTTTAGTAGGCTTCTGTGGGCTTCTGGAATGCTCACTTCCATTAGTTTCAATAATGGACATTCTCCTCCCCTCCTGCAGCTTAGAAGAACAAAGAAGCAGGAGTGTTGGGCAGTGGGGTGTGGAGACCTTTTTGCAACAATAGCGTCCTACTTTTGTGATCATCATTACTATTATCCTGCAGTGTTCCTGTTAAAAAGCTGCCTGGTCCAAAGTCAGCAGAATCACAATTAGCTGCATTTAAGAGGCTGTTTTTAAATATCGGTTACATTCCGTTATGGATGATTAAAGTCAACTCATTAAAGCTGGAGTTGGGTACTCAGCCTATTATCATCGCTGCGATGGCGCACTCACATGCTAACAATCAGAACACTGGAAAAAGTATTCTTTGCACAATGCAAAACTAGCTTATGGATTGGATGAGCACACAATATAGTGATGGTGACTTAGATGTTTTTCTGTAAAAATGGGGGTTTTCATGCATAAACAATCCGTCTCAGAAACAGCCTGTGTACTGGGGTGAAGCTGCCCTTCTGACATCAGCATTATTGCAACTTAGAATCCATAGAACCGTATAATTGTAGAGTTGGAGGGGGCCCCAAGGATTATCTAGTCCAACCCCCTGCAATGCAGGAATCTCAACCTCAACATGGATGAGGAATGCCATCCATGGCAAACGGCCATCCAACCTCTGCTTAAAAAACTCCAAAGAAGGAGAGTCCACCACCTCCCGAGGAACTCTGTTGCACTCTTACTGTTAGAAAGTTCTTCCTGATGTTAAGTTGGAATCTCCTTTCTTGCAACTTGAAGCCATTGGTTTAGGTCCTACCCTCCAGAGCAGGAGAAAACAAGCTTGTTCCATCTCCATGGGACAGCTCTTTCGATATTTGAAGACTGCTATCATATCTCCTCTCACTCTCCTCTTATCTAGGCTAAACATACCCAACTCCCTTAACCATTCCTCATTAGGCTTCCTCATGAGGCTTGATCATCCTGGTTCCCCTCCTCTATCAAGCTTGTCAATATCCTTCTTAAATTGTGGCTCCCAGACCTGGGCACAGTACTTTAGGTGTTGTTTGACTATGGCAGAATAGAGTGGTACTATTACTTCCCTTGATTGGGACACTATACTTCTGTTGATGCAGCCTAGAATAGCATTTGCTTTTTTTAGCTGCTGCATCACACTGTTAATTCATATTAAGCTTCAGGTCTACTAAGACCCCTGGTTCCTTTTCATATGTACTACTGGCAATCTAGATGTCACCTATCTTATATTTATGCATCTGGTTCTTCCTGCCTAAGTGCAGAACCTTATATTTGTCACAACTGAAATTCATTTTGTTAGTTTTGGCTCAGTTCTCCAAGACTAACAGATCTGGGATTTAGCTCCCACTAACAACGCCCCCTCTTGTGGGGAACTATTCAGAATGTAGATTATCCATTTTCCCTGTAACATGCCCAAAGTCTGAGGCTTACAGCTATTCTGAAGTCATCATAGTGTTATAACCTTGGAAGAGGCCTCCCGGTTTATCTACCTGAAGGTTTCTTCTAAGGCAGGCGTTTTGTGCATATCTCTAAACTTTCAAGTTCATATGCTGGAGACAGGTTTGATAGGTTGCAGAGCAGATTAGGTCTGTTGAGCATACCATCCTCCGACACTGGGCATGCAAAGCATGCTTCAAACTCGTTTGCAGGCTTTGCCACCTCCTCTTCTCTGCTGAAATATCTACACTCCTCCTCCTCCGAGAGCATTAACTCTTCTGAGATGCAGCAATTGGTTTATCCAAATAAATGTTTTATAGAGCCCCATGGCCTACGAGGAAAATTCCGGCAGAGGAAACATGGAATTGCGTGGCTACTCTTGCACTCTCCATACTGTAGCATAAAAGCGGGAGGCGGGGGGAGGGGAGGGGAAGAGGAGGAAATCAGTTAATCATCTTTCTTTGCTGAGAGAAACTCTTCAGAGCTTTGGAAATGACGAACAGAAGTGATCATCCCATTGTCAAGCTTTCTGTCATACACTAACAATACGTCAGGGTGCTGAAAAGCCACAGATGTACTTCCAAAGAACAACAATAATACATTACATTTATGGGAGCTGCTGTGTATGATACTAAGCAGCTATGTATGAATTATATTGACAGCTTGGTATTTTGTTTATAGCTGCTTCTCTCTCCCCTCACTCGCAAAAAAGGCATTCTAAAATGAAAAGCCAAGTTCTAATCCAAGAGAATTGTACTTAGTTCATTTTTCCTTTTTTGTTTTATTTTGGTATAAAACCTTTGCAGTATCAGAGCTGCTGCTACCACTTGACTCTTAATAGTGCTGGCAGCTATATAGGTCATCTTCCCATAGATCTGTTGAGACTGACATACAGTGCGTCATCCGTTGAAACTCTGTCTACTGGCCATCCTGATAAAATGTCAGAAATGTGCTTCTTTTGTTTCCTGAAAGACATTCCAGTTCAGTGGGAAAATGAACCAAGTAGCTTGCATCCCTCAGCATATCCACAAAGACTTTGCTTCACATGCAGCAAGGAAAATAACATATTTCACTACGCTACGCCTCCACACACATGCTCCGGTGTGTCACAGCATTGGCTGCAGGAATAGTCGCAATAATGGTTTCTACAGTGGTTAGTCTGATAGGGAATTGGCCTTCAGTGCGTGGGTCAGGACACACTACCAGGTCACAGACTGAACTAAGGTGCTTCACAACAGCAGCACTACCACCATACAAATACATGGTAAAATATTAAGACATAAGCATAGGTCCCCAAATACATACTTTAGTCTGAAAAAGTTGAAGACTATTGTGCTCGGGGACTCATTCACATCTGTGACAAAATCATTGCATGTGAGAGAGGATTCTTGGGCATGTTGCAGAGTGTGCTCTCAGTTCACTTGTGGCCCTCGCCAAACATACTGGAAGGAGAGTGTATCATAAAAAGGCAGCTTGTCTATCATCAGGGACCTCATCATAGATCTCCAAGAAGCTTCTAAGAAGCCTACACTATAACCACAGGGCCAGTGGTGGAGGAAGCTGCTCGGGCGCCTGGAGTGGCGCGCCCAGGGGCAGGGCACACCGTGGGGCCTCCAGAGTCTGCCTGCCTCCTCCCACTCAGCTGCCCTACAGCTGGGGGGGAGGCAGCGGGTGGGCCGTTTGGGCAGCGTGGAGCCTGTGCACGCCCAAGCCCAAGCTTGGGCGCGCTGCAGGCCTGTGGTGAGTGCCACCTGGCATTTTGTCACCCCGCTCAGTGGTGACACCCGGGGTGGCCCGCATCCACTGCACCCCCTTCTTCCGCCCTGGCATGGGGCTATACACCTGTGCTTCTGATGTCAGTATTAGGGCTGCACTGGATTTTCTCCTGTGGGCAAAAAATGGGGTGAAAAAGTTGGACAACAAATCTTTCTTCCCCCTTCCTACTGCTTCTCCACACCATTTATTTATTTCTCAGTAAATGATCCCAGCCAATCACATTTGGATTCATATAGTATGTGAAGTGGTACAGAACCAATTAATTTGGCTATATAGCAGGGCTGGGGAATTGCTAGACTGCAGTTTCCATTATCCCCAATCACTGGCCATGCTGGCTGGGGCTGATGGGAGCTGGAGTTTAGCAACTTATAGAAGACTACACCTTCCACCTCCAGCTGTACAGCATTATGCCTGAAGTGAACTGATCACTGGCAATGTATCGTTATATGCTGAGGCAACCAGGTTACATTTCCTGTAGTACAGTGTGGAAACATAAGTCAACTGGATAATGTTCCATGTCTTCCTGCACAACAATGGCCAATGCAACCATTCTCTCTTTATTGAAGGTGTATTCTGCAATATGTTCTTGACACAATAATAGTGCATCAGTGATGGATTTATTCTGCTTTAGTTTGTTCTCGATGCTTCCCCAATGCTATCATGTTATTGCTGTCTGCAGGGCCTATATTACAACAAAAGCAGGGCAAAATTCAACCAGAACATTTGTGCTATAAAAAGTTAGGGATTTTCAGCAGGAAATATGGGATATGCACAGATTGGGAAAGAAGCAGGATGGCTGCCCAAAAACTTTTGCAGCCACAAACAGTATTGAAGTGGGGTCACATGTGACTGCCTTGAGCAGGAATCATAATGAATGCACAGTGAAAATGATTTGTGGAAGGGCACATAGAAAAACATGGAACACCACTGGGTTACCTCTGCAACAGAAGGATACATTACCCTCTTTTCCGACCTCACACAATGGAGGAGCTGACATATACACAACTTTCACACTTCAGCTGAATTCATGGAGGTTGGGGTGGAGCCGGGGTGATGATCCACCCAACTGAAATTTGGGATACCTATGGAGGGAGCGTATGAAAAGAGCTAGGAGCAATCAAATGGTTTCACCAAAAGCCAGATTCCTCCCATTGTGACAGAGCTCTAGCAGAATGGAAGAAAACTGGAAGATGAACAACTAAAGGATAAGCTTAGTAGATGGTCGATACGTTTTCCTTTCAAGGTGGTTCTGCTAAATGTCAAAACCCTCCCATAGACCATGAAATCCAACAGTGAGGTCCCCCCCATTTTATGACACAAACAAACAAACAAACAACAAACAAACTCTTGCTTCAGGCAGAATTACCTCGATGGAGAGTAACCTGCTTTAGGTTTAGAGAAGGGGTGGTAAAGGGTGGACTATTTTTTTTGACAGGATGCAGTCCATTTATTCAGTATAATTTCAGTATTCATGACTTTCCGTAAAGGCTTAGAGGATTAGACTAGAGGACCTTTGAGTCCCTTCTCAACACTACAGTTGTAGAACTCACAGATACTTTTGCCAAAAGCATGAGAATTTTTTTCACATTCTAACTCATGTGCCTTATTCCTTTTGTACACATCCATAATTGAACAGCATTGAAATCCTGCGTGTGTGTGTGTTTAGCACATGAGTTTTCCTCATCCCATGCTGTTTCAGTGATTCAGAGTCAGAACATCCTTTTATTAGCTTTCGTGCCAGAGATATAAACATAGTCTTAAGTGTGCTCATAAAGGTTTCTGTTCAAATGAAGTTTCTTGATGGAGTAATCCCTGAACTTTGTTCCAGGATTGCCGGTGAACATAGCATACAAAAGAAGCATTTCAATCGAGTCGGTCCTGAGTCCCCATTAATTTCACCATTCAAGGCACAGAGATATTTCATTGTAGATCCTTCCATTTCCCCTTTGTGTGTCTGTAAAAATAAGTTTTAAAAATTGCCCTGTAACCTTCAGAAGTGGAAAAAAAAGAGCCCTGAAAAAGTGCCTGCTATTTCATTGCTCTGCTTTCCTGAAACAGCACAAACAAGTACAGGCTGTGGCTTCCACTGAGAATTGTTCTTTATGCTCTTTTCTATGCAAATGAAAGTTGCAAAGCACATTGCAAAGATCCAAGTGCTGTGAAAAATGACTGGCTAGTGGCTTGTCCCTGATACAAGACAAGCAATGTGAAAAGAATATAAATGGATGGGGAGCTGTGTGAGGTAAAGCGCTGACCTTGAACTGCTTTTTGTGGAGATGTAGTTAGTGAAAGCCTTTCTGCTTATGGAAGGAAGCTTAATGGGAGCCAGCACAGCAGGGCTGGCCTAAGACAATTAATGGGAATTCATTTTGAAGGAGAAAATGAGGCTGGGGCCCTCCCAAATCCATACCCTCCAACATTTCTCTGATGAAAATAGAGGTGCCTTGTTCCATCATCATCACCATCATCACCACCACCACCACCACACCACCATCATCATCACCATCATCATTTTATTACTTATACCCTGCCCATCTAACTGGGTTGCTCCAGCCTCTCTGGGTGGCTTCCAACACATATAAAACCATAATAAAACATTTAATATTTTAAAACTTCCCTATACAGGACTGCCTTCAGATGTCTTTTAAATGTTGCATAGTTACTAACCCTCTTGATTTGGTGGTGGCATATAGTACCTCCATACCCTCCAGCATTTCCCTGGTCAAAATAGGGATGGCCTAAGGAAAAGCGTGACATTCCTGGATCAAATCAGAAACCAAGACGGCTTCTGTAAATCTGGGACTGTCCCTGGAAAATAGAGACACTTGGAGGATCTGCAAATCCACATACAGGATTTGACTGTGCTGGCAGCTGAACATACACTGGTGATGGCAGAGCCTCTTCCACCACACCTGAGGCAGTAGGAAAGATCAGGGGGGCCTAGGAGAGACGACGTAGCAACAGAAGGGAATGGCTGGGGTCTCAGGAGGAATAGCCAGGGGCTGTTACTGCTGTCCTAAAGCATCTGTTGTCTGAGGCAAGATTTCATCATACAAATGATATGTCTTCTTTGTCGCATACAGGCCTCAACCTGTGTGGGAATTTTCTATATTCCAGTCATTATTAGAAGAAGGTACATGAACTTTTCCCGAATCCATTTCGATTTGATTCCTCTGTATGGGGGGAAAAATGCATTTGCTCAAAGTAGGATGGAAAACTTGAATACTGTTGATACTGTTGTGAAAGTCTGACAGTCTTTCATCTCATTTTGGAATCATGAAGATGGGCATAATAATGTTAGACTTCTGATATTCATTTTTTAAACATCAGTTCCTTATTGTTTTCTAGGGAAATGTGTTGAATGGTAGGTTATTTCCTAAGGTTTTAGTGTGTGTGTGTACAGCTTTATCCATACATCTATGCATCCACTCATCTATCTAGGGAATTTCAGGGGGTTGGAATAATATCCTTTAGATCCCTTCCAACTCTACAGTTCTTTCCATCTATCCATGTGATTTTTTGGTCTATATATTTGTGTGTAGTTGTTTATCATTTTGTCTCTACCATTAAAAACAAAAAAATCCCAACTCATAATACTCAGGCACGTTATCAATTCTATTTATACACAGAACATGCTTGTGGTTTTTATTTCACTCTGTCCAAGTCATGAACACCGATCACAGCTCAGATAGAGTTAAGCAAACTCCCTTAACTTCTGTGTTGGCCACAGTTGTATAGGAGCTTATATACCGTATATTTTCATGTATAAGAAAAGGTTTTTGATTCTACAAAATTGCTAAACATTGGGGGTCGTGATACGTGCAATTGATGCAGTGCTCTCAGGTCTCTGGGCAATCTCCCCCCATTCCCCCATTTCCTCAATTTGGAGTCCCCCAAAATAGGGGCCATGTTATACACGGGGGCGTGTTATACACGGAAAAATACGGTATATTTGGTGTCATTTGCACAGTTCTATCTGAGCTGTGATTCACATCCATGACCTGGACAAAAGAAGAAAGAAAAAGCACAGTTGTGAGGGACAGCTGAAAATAAGCAGCGTGATCAGGTGCAGCCAACATGATGAGTCAGTCTAGAGCTGTGAAAAAAATCAGTATGCTCGTAACTGCTGACTCAGTCCTGAATCAATCAAGCTAAGGAGATTTCTCCCATCACCAGCTGCAATAGAGGTAGATGTTCTACAGAGCAGGAATATAAAATGAATTTCTTGTTCACCTTGACTGTGTTTAAGGTGCTCACAGCTGATTTTTAAATTTTCTTTCCCTACTAGTCCTCTCTCACTGTTTTGCAATACTCTGGAGTAGTAAGAGGGGGGGGATGAGGTTATAATTTCTGTCAAATTTTCCCCACTTCTCTATCTCACTAGATGATTCAAGCTTTGCATAACATTGAATCTGTTTGAATTCAAATGAACATTGTTGCCTCTTCTATTTCAGGAATGACCTCTTAGAATCGATCAGATTCAGCCTGTTAATCTTCTATAGCCCTCTAGCTTTGCTATGTCACTCACTTCAAGTCTTCTCCAAACCTTTTATCAGTCAGCTGGGAATGATAGTAGAAGAAAACAAAGTTTAGCCTAAAAATAAACTTGTGAGATCACACACACACACAAACTTCCTATGCAGACTAAGTTACACAGAATTGAACTTCTTAAAAATAAATGTTTATAGCTGGCTCAGTCATATTCAGTGTGGATCCACTGGTACCAATGGGCTCATGACTATCTTTGGTCCATGTACCAGGAGTATGACTTGAGCAGATACAACCCAAAAGATAAGTGATTATCTCAGCTGGCCATGCTAGCCGTTGTTTCTGCTCTGGATATCACACTAGCCCTCTTCCAGCATTAGAAAATACATTACTTTAATTTGCAAGCGGGGGCTGCAGGGACATGTGTGTCGGCTTTTGCTTCCTTTATGTGTCTACTGCGGGGGGTGACTTTCTGAAGTGGGAAGCTTACTCTACTCATGTACACTTATCCACATAGTTTAGCACCCTGGAAGAACCATTGTCTATGCCCCCTCCTCTATGTTTTCTTGGAGATTAAACCACACGAAATAACTGCCAGTTCTGAGAGCAACTTTGCTATACATTCTTGCTGGTATCCATGCCATAGTTATTCAAGTCTAACCATTGTTTCCCAGGCCCTATTAATACTAAGACTTGATTTCTGCAATGCAGTGTATGCGGGGCTGCCCTTGAATACATCTTTAAAATATCCATAAGTTCAAAAGGGAGAAGATAGGCTGCTGACTGGCACTGGTTACTGTTACACCAGTTTAAACCCCCCTCCAAAAAACAAAAAAACAAAACAAAAAAAAACCTTTACTGACACTGTTAAAATAATTTCATTTAAAAAATACAGTTCAGTATACTATTAAGGACCACTTAACCCCTCCAAGATTGGTAAGTGGGGCCTTCCTCTATGGAAGGGGTTTGCTACCCATTCTCCTCCATTTTGTCTCTCATTGAACCTCAGATATTGAGAGGGGTCATACATCACCCAGGCTACACTTCCCCTTTTCTCCCCCTCTGCCTGGGCATCGGGAGAAATTTCCCTTGGGCCCTAACCTGATTATATAATAATAATAATTTATTATTTATACCCCGCCCATCTGGCTGGGTTTCCCCAGCCACTCTGGGCGGCTTCCAACCGAATATTAAAAACAATACAGCATCAAACGTTAAAAACTTCCCTAAACAGTTGTCTTTTAAAAGTAAAATAGTTGCTTATTGCCTTGACATCTGCTGGGAGGGTCTTCCACAGGGCAGGCGCCACTACCAAGAAGGCCCTCTGCCTGGTTCCCTGTAACCTCACTTCTCGCAGTGAGGGAACCACCAGAAGGCCCTTGGCGCTGGACCTCAGTGTCCGGGCAGAACGATGGAGGTGGAGATGCTCCTTCAGGTATACAGGACTAAGGCCATTTAGGGCTTTAAAGGTCAGCACCAACACTTTGAATTGTGCTCGGAAACATTCTTTCAGATAGGTGAGACACTCCACCTGCTCCTGTAAGACACCTGGGACTTGGAATGCCAGAGGCACTTTCACTCATCCGCTCCTCATTAAGTTGATCACCCACTTGCTGATATTCTGATACCATGGTGTCCACTGGGGCAGCTGTAGTGAGTCAGTGACATCCAGATTCCTCTGCTTGCTGAGATTCATCACGCTGGCATCAGGGAATAGGCTGTCTCTCTGGTGGCATCTATATTATTAGATGTACACTTAAAACGTATTAGATGCACTACATCTGACTACCATGCGGTTCCTATTTATCTACTTGCACTGGTGTGCTTTCGAACTGCTAGGTTGGCAGGAGCTGGGACAGAGCAACAGGAGCTCACCCCGTCGTGGGGAATTGAACCACCAACGTTCTGGTCGGAAAGCCCAAGAGGCTCAGTGGTTTAGACCACAGCGCCACCTGCATCCCTATAGCCAAAGGTAAAGGACCCCTGGACATCTTTACCTTTGCCTACATCTGACTATAATAGGACTAACAGACATAGAAAGCACACACTTTTTATTATAATGACAAAAAGAGAAGAAGAAAAATAACTTAAAGCTGATCAACTTTCCCATCTATTGGAAATGTCGCAGCAAATCACTGGATCTTTAAAATGTGAAGAAACTGGAATGCATTTTCACTGAGGGAATTGCAATGACATGCAGTTACCATTCTATGTCATTCCAAGAGTGACTGCAAAACCATTGAAAACTAGTAGAAGTTGGAGACTAAGGTTTGTAGCAATCTGTTTCTGGTGAAATATTACTTAGGTAATTGGAATATTAGTTCATTGAGGTTTCATTACACATCATATAGTCTGAGCAAGGGACTCTCATGCGTGCCATAAAGTTGAATATTACTACTCTGAGCACTTGCAATAATTTATAACATTGGCTTTAATTGCATGGAGATGCAGCTTTTTAAAAATGGCTACTTAGGACTGATTTCTTCGGTCAATATATAAAATTGACTGATTGATAGGACAATTCCGAAGTAACTCCCATTGAGTTCCATGAGGGCTTAGTCCCAGGAGAGAATAGGTAGGAATGCATTCTAAAGGTCTGAAAGAGAATATTGTGGGCTATATTCAATTAAGTTTTACTCAGAGTAGTCCCATTGAAATGAATTGACCTAACTTTGTCATCATCATTTATTTCAGTGGGTCTACACTGAGTAAAAACTGATTCAATACCATCCTAGGCCTTTTGACAGAGTCCCATTAAAGTAAATCTTTTTTCATGACTACTTTTGAGTTGCTTTATTGCTGTACCATATTTATATCTTTACTGAGATGAATGAGCCTCCCTGCTTAAATTTGTCTCTCATATGTTATAATTTGTTAAAAGATGTTGGATACTGACCAAGCTTCCCCACAGTTCTCAAAGTGCAAGGCATGCTTTGTTACTATGGTCAGGTTTCTCTGAAGGATAATTCACACATAGATGCTAATGACATTTTAACTTTCATGTATGAATGAATCATCACATGTACTTTCATCAAGTATTCTTTGCTGTATGTGATTAGCATACAATATTTTATTTTTCTCTCTCTGTTGATAGCTGCATTTCTAAAAAGTAAACCCTCATCATTATCTTATCTTGGCAAGTCAAGCCCAGTGCAAATGTCTGTGTGCCTACTACTGCATTCAATGGCACTAACTCCTAGGTAAACCCTGAACTTTATCAAAATAGCATTTTCTGATTTATTTGTTATTTTTTAAAAATACACATATTTCTGAATCTGCCTGTTTCCTGGAGGATGTCTTTCGCTCACAAATACAATGAAAAAAATTAGGAGACTTCACAACCCTAAATCCAATCCCAGGTCTTTTCTTTTTCTAGAAAAAATGCTAAAAATGTGAGAGGAAAGTAAGCAAGTTCTGTGTGTGGAAATAAATAATGTCCTTTCTAAAGAGTGAGCAAGCAAGAGTGCTGTCCATGGTTCTGAAATTGCATGCTCATTGGGGGTCTAGGCAACTAAATTTGCAGTGGCATTTTAGCAACCACAATTAATACATTTCTACCACTGCTCCTTCAGCAACAAATCTTAGTGATTCAAAAAAGTTAAAATGACACCGTAAAATCTCAATTGGGTGGGGTGGGGGGCTGTAAAAATATCCACACAATAAAGCAATATTTAAATGGGTCTGGGTCAAACAGATTTCTAGGCAACCCTCTCCTGCATGCACCATGTGTGCCTACTATGTATACATGGGGAGGGGCAGGTTTGGAAGCCATTCGACAGTTGGATTTTTAATGCCCCCCCGGCTTGAATATTTCATTTGAAGTATTTTGTTCCTACTATTTATTGCGCACCAATACCACCAATTTTCTTACGATGAGAATGACCAAAACTCCAACTCCAAACCATTCAATGTGAAATGTTAACGTAACGGGCCTCACTTCTGAGAAGATGTGTTGAAGATAGAGCTCCAAATCCATTGCTTAAAATCCACAATAGCAGTACATATATTTACACAATCTACCAGTATAGAAGTGATGTGTGTCTTCCTTACACACTGCAACTCTGCCTGGCACCTAAAATTAACGAAGTCAAGTATATTTTCTTAGCATTTTCATAATATATACAGTATATATACAGACGCGTGTGGCGCTGTGGTCTAAACCACTGAGCCTACGGCTTTCTGACCAATCAGAAGGTCGGCGGTTCAAATCCCCATGATGGGGTGAACTCCCGTTGTTCGGTCCCAGCTCCTGCCCATCTAGCAGTTCAAAAGCACATCAAAGTGCAAGTAGATAAATAGGTACCGCTCTGGTGGGAAGGTAAACGGCGTTTCCATGCACTGCTCTGGTTTGCCAGAAGTGGCTTAGTCATGCTGGCCACATGACTGGGAAGCTGTCTGTGGACAAACGCCGGCTCCCTCAGCCAGTAAAGCGAGATGAGCGCCGCAACCCCAGAGTCATCCGCGACTGGACCTAACAGTCAGGTGTCCCTTTACCTTTACAGTATTTTAGTGGCTATTTATCTGCTGTTTTTATATACTTATCTCTTATCTGTCGTGTTTCTTGGCATTGTTGTATTTCAAGGCATTTAGTATTGTTGATTGCTGTAGTGGTCTGTGGGGTGGAATGGGTGGAGCAGAATTGCTCACCTGGCTTCTTCTCAATATGAGCACTACTGCTAGTAACCAAGAGCAGGAGGTGCATTGAATTCAGCATGGTGCAGGTGCATTGGTGAAGCCAATCAACTGCTCCCAATGCTGAACTCACCCTGTGCTGAGCCCCACTTCCCCATCTCTCCCCCTCTCAGTAACTGACAGTGATGCTCAGCTTTGGGAGCCAGGTGAGTAATGCCCCACTGTCCATTCTGCCCTATCAACTGCTGCTGTTAAGTTGCCTTGTGGCCATTTTATGAGGTGGATTAGAGACAAATAAATAAATGAAAAATACCCTGAATGACAGAAATATTGCTGCTTTGGGTAGCATGCAAAATCCTTCCTGTGTTATTTAAAGAGAACCAAACAACGAAAGAGACAGACTTCTTTTTTTTCAATGGCTGCTTGACACAAAAGCTGTCAGCCAACTTCAGATGTAATATGGTGACTTCTTAAATACCTCTGATTATAGGCTGCTGTTCATGAGAATTTGGTGAAATGAAGAAAGGAGAGAAATTATAAGTACTCTCTCACTTTGAGCAAACTGCCAAAGTGCCTTAACAACTAGAATTTAGGATGTCAAGGATGAACAACGCTGGATTACAGAGGCCTTCAAAGACCCTTTGTAAATGACAGGAAGGATAAAAAACAGACTAAGAAGGAAGGGAAATATAAAAATAAATGGGTAAAGTGTGCTATCTTTATGAGGCAATATCTGCAGTTTGATACATGCTAGCACTTTTTCACATTCTTTTCATGATGATCACCTGTCAGGCCCCAATGACTTTACAGACACCTAACACTGATCGCCAGAGCACTAGAGACCACTTCTGAACACTGAAGGCCCCCATACTTGAATACTTTGAAGGTGTAATTTTTTCCTCTTTCTTGCATTTGGAGAACAGACACTTAGCCTTCCTGTCTAATCTGTCATATTTCATATTCTCTCCATTCTTCTCTTTGCCGAGTCAGCCGCTGATGCTTCCTGTAGCGCTGATGAGAGAATCATTTGAGTTTGGCATGACAGACTGAGGCATCAAAAGAAGAAATGATTTCATTTACTCTGATTTAGTAAGTCTCTTTTGTTCTGCCTCTCTTATAGATGCCTGTCTTTGGCTACCAAGAAAAACATGTGGGGAGGGGAAACAGGGAGCAGAGCCTAAACTCATGAAGAATTTGCATATTGAAGATGAGTGGAAAGAAAGAAAGAAAGAAAGAAAGAAAGAAAGAAAGAAAGAAAGAAAGAAAGAAAAGGCTACTAGCAAGCCAAAGTATAATTTAACATTTCTTCTTTTAAATGTTTTATAGGATTCAAAAGTAAGTGCTGTGCATTTAAAAAACATCTCAGAACAGACCCTGCAGCCTTACCTTCTTAAAAGACAGAAAACTCAGAACAGAATCAAGTGAGCCATGAAATAAGTCGTGACAAAAAATGGAAGGGAAGATGTTCAAGGTATAAATGTTCATAAGAAATTTCTAGAAATGTCAGAGAATCCTGAGGAAAAATGAAGCAGAAATTTCTATAGCTTGTGTGTTTGTCTGTGGTCAGGAATGGAAATCAGTCAAGCAAATAAGACTGGTGTTCATTCATGTCACCATCGTCATTTTGTTGTTGTTGTTGAGTCCACAAATAATATGTAATTAATCCAGGGATGGCTATGGGCAGGATTCCTACATTGCAGAGGGTTGGACTGGATGGCCCTTAGGATCCCTTCCAACTCTACAGTTCTATGATTCTATGATTTTTTTAAACATTGTTTTCAAGTTTCCTTTACATTGAAATGAATGAAAGTTGTATAAACAGTTTGTAAGTTATAATAGTGGGCATTCGGGAGAGGCTGATTCTCAGAGATGCTTTTTGTGGGTTGTAGTAAGATGCAGTGGGGATAGAAAAGGAGAAAAGTTCAATTCTTTCAGTGAAACTTTTCTCTTAGTTGGTTGGCTCAAATCCAATGAGCAATGGGGTTTGGGACAGTTAGGTGGGAGCCTCCCCCTTTTTCTTATTGTCCTGCAGTTCCATGATTCTTTGGTGTAAAAGATACAGATCCTATTCTGCAAAGCACAGTCTGCTTGCAGATCCTATTCTGCAAAATTATGGGCACTCACCGCATTACTTGCCAAACTAGTTTTCAGCTTATGAAACCATTTACCGCACCGTCTCCACCAGCAATATGGGTGTGAAGGACAATGAACATGTACTCTCACACAAGTTTATTAATTAACCTTTATCATGCCTGACAAAATGTCATCAAAGGATATTAGTTTGTTACAGTAACAAACAACTCCACCTCCACCAGCCCTTGTCAGTTTGGCTTAGTAAGTAAAGGAGATAAATGTTTCAAACAAACAAAAGAAATATATTCATAAAATATGGCTAAAAGCTGTATGAAGATTAGTACAGTAAGGTAGCAAATATGTTCCACACCATGGATGGGAAAATCTCTGGCCTTTCAGATGTGACTGCCTTTATCCCTTGGCCATGCTGGCTGAGAATGATGGGAGAAGGAGGTCCAACAACATCTGGGTGGCCATAGGTTCATCATACCTGCTCCAGGCTATTCTAAAGCCTCTGAAAATATCTGAAATATGACCAAAGAGGTCCCACCACGTCTATTTTACCTGAGTGAGAAAACTGTTATCTATTTCAGTGCATGCTAGTGACAATATTGTTATCAAAAGGAAACTTTCAAAACTAAATATGCAGAAAGGGAAAATGTGATAATTTGTGTAAATGGACATGGAGTTTCTCTTCCCACTTTTCCTATCTCAAGGCTACCAAAGAGTAGATCAAGAAAGGCCATAAAATAATTTAAGAAATGCCACTCAATTTAGGCTTCTCTATTATTTCAGAAGGAAAATTTGCTGTTCCTTGTTTTAAAACATGACTCTCTACTGCCTGTTCACTGCTCCTCCCTCCACTCTGAGCCCCAGGCATCCATTTCTATCCTGTAATTTAGTTTGATGGAATATTTCTTGGGGGAGATTATATAACTAAATGTGTGCTTTTATAGTAGAAAAGACAGGATAAATAATTGGTTTTAAATTATGTAGTATAAACCACTGCCTGTCAAACTAAAACAATATAGATTGCTGCTTGTCAAAGTGGGAAAAATGCCTTTGTGGCTCCTTGACTTGATTAAGCTCCCCGAACTAACAAGGAAGGGGGGGGAAAGCTCCCTCTTGGAGAAATGAAAAGTTAAAGAAAGTGACTTAATTACACATCAAGGGTAAATGGCATACATTAATTTCTAATAAGATGCAATGCACAGTTAACAAAAGAGGTAAAAAGCTATAATTTGCTAAAAAGAAATGTAAAGTGAATTCCTTAATTGGAATATAATTGCTTTGCACTCCTTCTGACACTCGGATGAAACTGGCAATGCACAAAACTTGCTTAGTGTGTATGTTGCTTAAGTGATTCGCATCAGCATTGTGCCTGTTTATGTAAATAATTTTAAGCATTTTGAGGTCCTGTGATTACAGCAAAGTATGGTGAAAATACTGTAATATCTGATGTGCTATTTATCATGAGCAAGTATCCAGTTTCTCTAAAATACAAAGGGGAGTCTTGAGACTACAATCAGTGCTAATATTCACTTACTAAAACTACTCCCTTGTTACAGGTCTTTTTTCTGTTGCCATCCTAATGATGGCCATTTTGCCAGCAATAGCCACGACATCTACATAGCATCCAACACCTGTTCCTGATGAAGAGCCTTGAAGTGGAATTGGCAGGGACTGGACCTGGGAGATTGGCATGCAAAGTGTGGTCTGCAGCTCTTTGCTATGAGTGATGAAATATGGAAACACATTGCCGGGATACATGACAGAGATTTTCTCTAAATTTGGTGGACACCATCTGTTAAGAACAATTATCAGTCTATATTTCAGAATTTTGTATACCTCTGTTATTCTTATGAGTCTTCCCATTTCCAGTGCATCTCAGTGCTTTGTAGAAATGTAGCAAGCTGCCTTATATTGATTCAGACAACTGGTCCATCTAGCGCCAGCGTTGTCTACACAATGATTGACAGCAGCTCTCCAGGACTTCAGTCAAAGTTCTCTCTGAGCCCCACTTGGATATGCTGAGGATTAAACATGGGAGCGCCTACGTGCAAAGCAGATGTTTTACCATGGAGCTACTGATAATACATTGTTTCATGTTCCTTCCTCTTATTCCTGAAATACTATTGTGACATATTTGTGCATTTAGGTAGTGCTATGCTTATTGGGGAATAATCCATAAACATTTTCATACCCATTGAAAAGGACATCATTCCCTCCCCCCTCAATTTTTTTTTACCGTAGTCTTCAAAAAGCACAAGATGTCTGCAGGAAGACTTTCCAGTTGTTGTTGCTGTTTTAATCCAGGGGGGTCTGCACATTTCCATTTAGCAATGGAGCTGAATTTTTAAAAAGACTACATTGTGTGTGTGACTTCTTCCTTCCTTCCATATCTATGCAGCATGCACGGCTTCATGAATCAATTCTAGACTCATATCTGATAAAATCAGTATAGAGTTCATGTCGAAACACTCCTCCAAAGTGAGTTGCATTTGATAAAATTAATTTTTAAAGTTTGAGAAACATGTCCTTTAATGCATACTTATGACAGGCAATATTATCAAATTATTCCACATGCAGAAAAGACTGCTTAGTTCCCATTGAGTACAATGGGATTAAAGCAATCTAACACTGCAGAATTCTAACTATGTGGATAAGGCAGAAGTGCCTCAGATAGGTCTAGCCTATGATAATGGAGAAGTGTATACAATCCATAGAGAGCTGCTAACTCAAGATTGCAACAATTTGCAAACCTAACCCTTGATTGCCTCTAATTTGTGACTAACAGCAAGTTTACTGACCATGCCTCACCTTAATATGCACAATTCACTTCCTCTGCGTTAAATACCTGCTTGCGCATGCAAGTTAAAGCCATTATTCTGCATGTGACTGAATTTGTATGTGATGCCAGAAGAGGAACCATCTATATGCCATTCCATTCATTAGACCACCGCTGGATGCATGCTCTTCATTTGATGTGCCCTCACCAAAATTAGGAACCACTTTCACGTCTCATTTCCTCAGTACATGAGATGGAAAATTAATTTAGAAACAATTGTGTTTAAAATATTATGAGTTCCCACCCTTATTCAACAAATCCAATACATTTTTTTAAAAAGTAATGAAATCTCTGTTATGATAAAAGATGTCACAGCACAGACCTCAAAGCACTGTAACTCCAGTCAACCTTCCTGAGCAATGTGGCACGATGCACACTGAGGCAGCCTTTGAATAATCATCTCATATTGTATTAGTCAATCTTTAGGCTGTAATTAGAATATGGCTTGCAGCAGGTCTGTCTCTTACCTGTAAATGAAGTTAGGCAAAGCAACAGAATTGCTCGCAGTAATTTGCTAATAATTTCCTTTCCTTTGTACCAGTGCTCACTCTTAAAGAAAATGTTTCTAAGAACAAAAAGCCAATGCTGAAAGAGCAGTCTCGTGGAAAAACAGAGTGCTTTGTAATTCAGACCAACACAGGGTTTATTCGCAAGCAATAAGCCTGGGGTTAATGCCTACTTGAGTAAATCACAGGCAGTCAAAACCAAAGTAACCTGAAAATACTGTTACAGGCCAAAGCAGGATTTCTGGTCCCCAAGCAGCCCTGAAATTCCCAGGTGGAAAGAGCACTGGGAAGAGCTGGAAAGAGCACTGGGAAGGACAAGAGCAGCAGTGTGGGTCCTTAGTGAACCCCTAAGGAAGGGGTATCCAGATATTGTTGGACTACAATGCCCATCACCCCCAGTTTACATAGCCAAAGGCCTGGGATGATGGGCATTGTGGTCCAACAATATATGGAGGGCATCACATTGCCCCAAAGGGCCAGGGCTGGAGGCTGAAGACACATCCTGGAGCAACCTCACAGGAACTAAACAGCTATGGGTATGGTCAGTGCCTGGTTCATAGACCACCTGGGAACTTTGTGTATGCCATGTTGAAGGAAAGTGGAAGGCAAGCAGGCAGGCAGGCAGGCTATAAAGAATCAGGATAGATTTGCATTACAAAACTGACAACAAAATTTTTAACTGTTGAAATTAATGTGGGTGTAAGCATGGCAGAGTACCTTGACATCTGATGCCTAAAATTCTGCTAGAGTTTTTCATATATTTTTATATATGGATGGTCACAAATGAGACCATTAGGCACTTGAGAGAAATCTTCAAATGAGAAAAGAAGAACCATATTTAAATGGCAGAAAATACTTCTGATATACTAAGAGAGTTAAGGGACGTGAGTGGCACTGTGGTCTAAATCACAGAGCCTAGGGCTTGCCAATCAGAAGGTCGGTGGTTTGAATCCCCGTGATGGGGTGAGCTCCCATTGCTCGGTCCCTGCTCCTGCCCACCTAGCAGTTTGAAAGTACATCAAAGTGCAAGTAGAGAAATAGGTACCACTCTGGTCAGGGGTACCTTTACCTTTACTAAGAGAGTTAGAAAGAAGAACACCCACCCACACATTCTCACATTCACAAAGTACAGAGGCGCTTCAGCCATGAGTCCAAATGAAACGAGCAAGATTTGTTGTAGTCTCTTCTGATATCTTTTTCACCACTTTAAAGCAGTTGTTGTTATTAATTGGACTGGGGAAGCAATGATGGGGGAGAAGACACTTAACCCTTTTCTCTTGTTGATTCCTCTAATCTAAATTGCCCTCTGTTAGCTCTGCTGGATTCATGGTGTTTTTAAACTAGTGGGGCTAGTACGAGATACCAGGGATGATTAAACTGGGAAATAACACAGGAGACGGGGTTAACGCCCCCTCTTCTCCAGCACAGCTTCCCTGATATGTTTTGGTGCCATAACCATGGATGCTATGAAAGAAACAAAAGGGTACAGTAAAAAGATGTGATCACAAATCTCCTGCATCACATTGTTGGGCCCCAAGTCCAATACCTCTAAGCCCTACTGAGTTCAATGAGAGTGCTAGTAGGCATGTACAGTGGTACCTCGGCTTACAGATGCTTCAGGTTACAGACGCTTCAGGTTACAGACTCCGCTAACTCAGAAATAGTACCTGGGGTTAAGAACTTTGCTTCAGGATGAGAACAGAAATCGTGTGGCAGTGGGAGGCCCCATTAGCTAAAGTGGTACCTCAGGTTAAGAACAGTTTCAGGTTAAGAACGGACCTCCAGAACGAATTAAGTTCTTAACCTGAGGTACTTATTTCTCTTCAATTGAAACTGTGCATGTGTTGGCTGGTTTATACATGAGCTGATTTATTATGGCAAGGTCTTTTTAAATCTATTTCTGCAGATTCATGAAGCAGAAATGTAGGAGAGGCACCTCTCCTACATTTGAGGTAAACCAAATTAACAAGGTGAAAAATAAAGATAATCAATGTGAAAAATAGCCCAATTATTATAGCTAGCTGGGGTATGAACTATGAATATAATACATAACCTAAACATTTGCTGGAGTATCAAAGCATAACTTTTAAATAAGTGCTATATAACCAAAAGGGAAACAATGATTAGTTTTTGTAGTGTACCATTCAAAATCCTTATTTAAAATATAAGAAACCTCAGAAAATTCTAACATTTCCTAATTCTGCAGATTATACAAAATCTAAGATCACTTATGCTCATTTCCACATTTCTTTATTTTGTTTACATCCTTTGTGTTGACATCTGTCTGTCTTGGGAGACAAAGGAATAGTGCACCTTCGGGGTAAAGTCAAACCGTTGGAGAGTTACCATAGAGAATGATACAGGAGAGACATGTTTTATTGCAAGTAGGGCAGATGAAGGCATCTGGTTTTGATGCTACAGGTTCATCATGGCATTTCTTCTCTCTGCACTTCTCCGAATGGTCCTTCCTCCTCTGGTCACCGCTGTGGATATACAACTGACAGTCTGTCTCCAGGCACTGCGACTTTCTGCAAGGGATTGCCATATGCTGGGGTTAATGTTGCCAGCCTTCATGTCATGTTTACAGACATCTTGGGAACCAGGGGAGACAACTTGGGCCCCGGGTTATGGGTGCCCAGCGTGTGTGGTGTCATGATGTCACGTTACGACGTGATGTCACGATGTCACACACGCGCCCCCCCCCCGGTCTTGGAACCTGACTTCTGCTGGTACCGGAAGTCAGGTTCCAAGATCTTGGAAAGCATCTAGTGTCCAAGGCCTTCTGAGGTCTCACAAGAGCTCCAAACCCAACTTCTGGTGCCACTGGAAGTTAGGTTCAGAAGTCTTGGAAAGGCCTCGGAAAGCAGATCCGAGGCCTTGTGAGATGCTGTCTGAGGCCTTGCAAGACCTCAGAAGTTGGTGTGTGGGCCCTGCAGTGTGGGTGCTGAGCCTGCAGAGCCCCCCATAGTTGGTGCCCCTGTTTGGAACACAGAGTTGGTTTGCCAACAGGCCAAGCCTACAAAAATGAACCTTGAAATGTACAGCTCGTCTGTGTTTGACCTTTCGTTGCTACCTGCTAATTTCATACACGGTTGATCTTACAGTAGCACCCGAAAGCATTCGCACATTGAAATGCCTTCCACTTCTCCAGCATTCTATTCATTCCAATTATGCTCCTGTCCTCCATTTGATTTGGATAAATGAGGTCTGACAGAACTAGTCATGAGGTATTTTAGGGAAGTCTTTCATTTAGTTGTTACAGCTTAACTGTTCTTGTTTCTTAATTAGGAACTCCTGCTGTCTACTTTGATTACTATGCTTCTTTTTTCTAATTTTTATTTCATTGCATGAAGTCGATTACTATATATTTCTGAACACCTAGCCATGGCAATCCTTCCTGTTTGTACAATTTCTTAAGCTAAATAAATAGAACTTATAAACCAGATCACAGAATTAGGACTTTCCCCTATCCTGAAATACCAAAGTTTACTTCCCGGGGCAAAACATCGCTTTTACCATTAAGATAGTAGGCACATCTTCTTCTCCTTGTTAAACTGCCCATCATTAAAACACTGATTATTTTGAGGAAATATTTTTCAATCAGTGCATTTGACCCAAAACGATAAAACCTATGATACGGCGGGGCTATGATACAATCCAGTAGTAGGGTGTTGAGGGTATCTAAATAGGAGCACCCACAGAAGTGAGCACCCTTGTTCAAATGCTTGTGAGCAAATCGAGGTGAGCATGATCCTGCTTACTGTGAATCAAGCTTGCCTGAAAAATCATACTTGGACCTTTTCACATGTAAACTCTTTCCCTGTCCATAGAGGTGCAGAGAATAATTGACAGGGTGGTGGTGGGGTTTAGGAGGAGACAATAGCACTGTGCACATATGTAATGATACACTTTACTAAGTAAGTGCTGTTCAAGTCCTATTGTGAGGAAAACGGCAAGGTTAAAAATTGCGGCCCAACTCAGTCAAAATATTACCGGTACCACTTGGTCAGAGGACAACAACTCTTTCCTGCTTTTTTCTAAGTGACTTATTTTGACAAAGATTATAATGTGGGACCATTTAAAACTGTAGATACCAGCTTTAGAATAATGCCCATGGATGCACAAAAATATCAGTACTGTATACCAAAGCCAGCCAACCTTTTCAAATGGCTGTGGCAATTCATCTGGAGTGTTTGCTGATATATATCTCCTTGAGCACATTATGTATTACTTGATGGAGCTCCTGCAGTTTATAGAAGCTGTGGTTCATTAGCTGTGCAGATTTCCAGTGCATTGATGGATACATTATTTATTCATCTCTCCCCTTTTAAAATGACTTTTTGTCTAATGAAGTATATGGCAACAAAACTGTGCTGAATCAAACCTTAGGAGAAGATGGTGTTAATTTAATCCACTTTTGCTAGATCATGCAATTAAGGCTGGCATAGGTGAGCCGGGGCTACATTGCAAGGAAGGAAGCAACACAGCGGGTGTCTTGCCATCTAGGGGAACTCCTGATGGAAAAGGCTGAAATGGTAAATTAAGATCTGCTGATTTAAACGATTGAAGTATTTTCACAGATCAGAAAATGAGAATGTCTGAAGCTGGGCTGGCAATGAGCTGGCATTTTGGTCTTTTAATAACTTCTTTTACTTTTGCTTTTTTGTTGCTGCTGACAAGAAATGCTTTCTCTGTGCATCCCCAGCAGACTCTGGGTTATCTTTCTGCGCATCAAAGGACACAATACAAGAAATGCCCAGTCGTAAACAGAATGCTTTACATCTTCTGGGCAGCAAAGTGGTGGGCGCTTTAAATTACTTCACATGGCAGCAGAGACTGCTGAGTGGATCACTGCATGGATCAGGCCAATTTCATCGTGTTCCTGTCTCACACCCATCACAGGTTCTGTGTGGTTCTGTGATGTTATCTGGGTTTTACGGTTAGCTGCTGTACTTGAACAATTTTTATCACCCACAGAAGAAGCGTGTGTTGAGCATGTTTGGAAACCATTCCTATGGGAAGTGGTATGGTCAGATGTCAGACTAGACTCAGGGGAGACCCAGGTTCAACTCCCTACTCAGCCATAATGCTCACTCATGCCTATCCCACCCACATGCATGTTCAGTGGATAATATACAGGGGGAATGCATGCATGCACCTTCAACTCCTTGGAATAAAGGCAATAAATAATAACATGTTGGTTATGTTATATATTCAACATGCACCAAGATATAGTGCTTTCAAGGGCCCAGAGTGCTTTCCATACATTATATTGTTATAGTTCTGATGCATGTGACTAGAGGTGGGTGTGACCTTACCTGTCCAGGTAACAAAAGGGGCAAGGTACGCAGCACTCTCTCTGCCTTCCTCTGTAGTTGGAGCAGCTCTTAGTTAGAGATGCTCTGTTGGCTTCCAGCCAACAGAGGACACTGGGATTATCCCCATATGGGATAGCTCCGCATGTATATGCTTTGTAACTAAGTCTGCCTTCAGGGATCCATCTGTGAAGTGAATGTGAGCAAACTACTTTTATATACTTTACACAAGATTGTGGTGTGTTTATTCTTTTAAGAGGGATATAAGGGAACTTACCAGGAAGCTGATAGTGAGAGGCTTACACAAGCCTGAAACCAGCTATCCACTGTGCATTTAAAAGGGGAAAGTGAAACTCTGCTAAGTAAAGGAACTCGCTAGCGCAAGTTAGGAAGGATATTAATAAACAATATAACCTCTCCTGCCTCCCTGAACATTCCCACACTATTCCTGCTTGGCTTGGCACCCCTTCAGCTCAGTATCCTGTGTTGCTGGCAGGGGACGAAGGCACGGGAGATGTTGATCCCATGCCACTATATGTGATCTATTCAACATATAAGCAGAGAACCTGGAGGCAACTTGGCATTTTTCCAAGTCAACATTCCTGATCATTCAGGCATGTTCCAAATGAAGAGGTGGAATCATTAGTCTACTCTTGTTTATTGTTTATGCAAAATCATCAATGTACATGGGTTGAGGTTTTGCATTACAGAGCTTCAGGAACAAAAGTTCCCAGCATGCCCCATGCCCCTAACCAAAAGGAGCATATTATTATTATTATTATTATTATTATTATTATTATTATTACAGTGGAAAAGATATCAAAAGGAAGGCAAATAAATCTTTTGTATGAGTGATTCTCTGGAAAAACATCTACAGTTGACATTTTTTGAATGGCAATGCAAACTGGGAAGGAAGCAAAAGAGTTATATTTAAAGTGCTATCTTCAGTAACACATCAGAAAGCACTGGAAAAAAATAATGTCAATTCTGCAGAAGAGTGTCTCCAAGTATGCACCTAGATTTGGTTGATGTTCTTTCCAGATGACTAGAAATAGTCTACAAAGTGAACATTCCCTCTGCTAAGCTCATCAAGGCATATTGAAAAGGTTGCTGTGTGTGGATTACCTGAAGAGATTGTTCCATATAATGGTCCTTAATTTCTTTGATTCAGTTCACTTATGCACACAACGACCTTGGTCCCATTCTGACTGAAATCAATCAGGGTTTAAATTCAGTAAGAGTAGAGCTGAGTGCTAAATCTCATTCTTATCAGCTAGTATCAAATGGGTTCAAGGAAAGCTTTGCAGATGCACTTATGAGGGCAATAGGAAAATGTATTAGAAGCTTGGAAATGGAACACAGCACTTCTTCAAAGCTCTCTGAAGGCTACAACTGCCTTGTTTCTTCAGTGTTGGCTACAACTTAGATCTAATTTAGTAGATTAGGTTTAGCAAAAAGTATCAAATAGGGAAACAGCTTGACAAAAGAAGTTGCCAACATTATGTTAGCAGAGGGACCGGGTACATGCTTTCAGAATTGGAAAGAAACGAGTTTGTCATTAATAATATTTTCAAGTGCCAATGAGAAAAGTTGGTGAATGAGCCAGGTTGAAAGGGGTTGCCTGATCACAGAGATAAGTACAGCATGTTGTGTTTGCATGCAGGCTGGTTTACATGTGATCCCATTCACTGATGAATCAGAAGCACATGTTATTCATTTACACAATCAGGGACAGCTCCAGGGTTTGGGAGTCTGTAGCAAGGTGCTGCTCACTTTCCTACCTGGACGCCTGTTTCATTTTGTTTCACTGCATTGATCATTTCTTTGTTTTGGCATTTTCCCTACAGTGCACTGGAACCACAATTTCTGGTGCATTGCATTTGGGGAAAATAAAGATGGTGGGCACAAAAATGGCCACCAAGAAGACCAGAGCAGCGGATCCAGACATCCGGGGGGGGGGGGTCAGTATGGGCCTGGCATTTGCCCAAACATGTTGGACACCTGCTCAACTATGTCGTGGTGATGGGCATGCACATAATACCATGGCATGGAGATTGGAAGGATCCTGCTGAATAAAATGCTTTGTACAGGCAAGTGTAAAACTTATGTGGGGGTTACATTCCGGGGATATTAAAACACAAAAACCTCAAACATTCAAAAAAACTCCCCGTGCAGGGTTGCCTTTAGATGTCTTCTAAAAGTCAGATAGGTATTTATTTCTTGACATCTGATGGGAGCGCCTTCCATAGGGCAGCGTGACTACCGAAGACGGCCCTCTGTCTGGTTCCCTATAACCTCACTTCTCGCAATGGGGGAACTGCCAGAAGGCCCTTGGAGCTAGATCTCAGTGTCTGGGATGAACAATACAATGTTTTCATTACAAATTGCTTTGGGATGCCTTGTGGCAAGCAATTCATAAATGGAATAAGCCATCACAACAAAGGAAGCTGCCTTATACAGAATCAGGCCACTTGTGTATCTAGCTCCGTATTGTCCACACTGGCTGGCAGTGACTCTCCTGGGTTTCAGAGATGCCAGGGATCGAAGTTGGGACCTTCTGCATGCAAAGCAGATGCTTTACCACTGAGCTATGGCCTGTTTCGAAACAAAAGTGTGGAAAGAGTAAGCAGTTGCATGGGGGAAATGGTTGGCAGAAGGAGGGCTGAACACAGTCTCTTCCGCTTGTCCCCCCCCCATGCAAAGTACACCTTCCTAGGGGCAAAGGAGACCATTGGCCCCTGGGCAATGTGGAATTTGTACCTGGGGCTTTCAGAAAACTCTCAGAATGGCAAAGGATGTTGCGTCTTCTTAAAACTGGCAATGTAGCAGGAGATGAGGAGCCACTGAACAGCTGGCACTCCCAGACTGGAGAGGTATGGAAAAGTGGGTTAAATGGCCTTATCAAATCCATCTTTCACCTTTGAACCTTTCCTCCTGATGACAAGTGCTTTTTTTCAGGGTGTACGCAAGGGAACACAGTACCGGTGCCTCTTTTTTGTTGTTGTTAAAGTGTAACAACTTAATGGTGAGTACTGGCAACTATTTTTCTAGGGAAAAAAGGACTGCCAATGACACTATCATTTTCAGGGCGATCATAACCTACCTGTTTTAAAACATTATATCCAGATAGGTCTTTGTAGTCTGTGCTGTCTCTTTAGGCTATCTGGCAATATTTATTATTCAGTTTGCAAATCATTGGTTTCAAGAGATTTGAATAAAAGTAATAATAGAGACATGTTGCAGAAATTGGAGCTGTCAGATGGAAAAAAATACAGTATCTGATGTCCTCTCCTAGAAGGTGAGATGATGTGTACATTAAGTACTAAGACTTAGACCATTAATAGATGACAGATTGTGCTTTATTGACAGGTCCATTTATAGTACATTGCACTACACAAGTTGGGTACGTTGTACCCTACGTGCTTTCACTGCTGTTTGGGAACATTTTTTTTACACACTGAGCTTTTCTACAGAGACAACCTTAGTGATCAAGAGATGAGTTCTGTATGCAGAGGACAGAAGTCCAAAGAGCTGCATTAGTGATAGAACTGTGTGCTCCGATGCAACCTTCTTTCCGATGGACAACCCATTACTATGGCATCTCTTCAGCTACAAGGAGAGTCTTTTGCCCTTGTGACTAAATGCAATTTTATATTAATTTGTTTATTAAATTTGTAACACCGTTAAAAATATTTATAAGTTAACAATATGCCATCATTCTCTTATTTGAAAACAAGACAAGGGAGACAACAATTTGTACATGTGTTTTTGTACAAAAGGGGGATTTATAAATTTCCTATTGGAATGGCAAAGTGCAAAATGCAATTCAGGTGCATGTAGAGCAATTTGAGTAAAATAATTTCTAGTTGCATTTCTCTTTCTCCCCTCCCCCCTCATCTGTTTTTCTCTCCTCCTCTTCTTCTTTTGTGTGTTTTCTTTTTCTGTCTCTCTTCACTACCGTCACCCTGCTTTTGTGTTACCTATGGCCAGAAATGCAAACTTGAAAAGAATATTGGAGGGGCCCAGGTAAGCCCCTCCCAGCATAATCAGCCACAAGATGTGGCACATGCACACCCTTTGAATGGTAATGCCCATCAATGGAGGGGGGAGAGCCACATTCAAATTGTACACATATTGTACACACATTTAATGTAAAATACTTACTTTTACTTAAAATACACATTTTCTAATGTGTTTCCCCATAAAACACTCATTTATTAAATAAGGTATTTCTTTTTGTAGGCACTCTTTTGCACAATGAAAATACACTACAGAATGCGTATAAGTGTGTGATCCAACTTGGACTTTTGTTCTGATTCACAAGCACGTTCAGAAGCACCGGAATGGGTCAGAGCATTGCAAAGGGTCAATGCACTGCAGAAAGCAGTCTGAACTGATTTCTTCTTCATCCCTCATAGAGAGGTGAGAGAAATAGCACAATGTCTAGGGGTAAATGAATATGACAAGTTTATGGCTGTGTTTTGATCCAAGGCTTTAAAGGAGACCTTTGGCTTAGCTTAATTAAGCTATGTCTTTAAACAGTCAGTAAATAATACAGCTCTTAGCATTTCCCATTTGAGAATCCTACTGCACTTTATAACCTTTAATAATCAAAATGTCAGTTCCTTCAAACATCTCTTTTTAAGGTGAGCAAGTTGTTCTCTCCTTAATTTATGGAAACTGAACCCAAAGACTTTAGAAACACGCTGTAATGGCTCAGATTTAATAACATCTTATAATGTGATGAATTTCTGGTGTATATATGAATTCCACATCTTCCCCTTCATTTCAATAGAGAGGGCAAATCTATCTTTTATTATTAATTTTTCCATCCTGCTTTTCTTAAAATGTAAGTTAAAGCAGGTTACATCCAACATCAAGCAAAAAACAAACAAACCCCAAAGCAACAAATCAAGAAAAATGTCACATAAACAAAATATCACAAAATAAAAAATATACCCAAATGTATGTGCATATATTATATATGCACTCATAATTCTGCTCCCTCTGTTGAAATAAGCAAAGCAAACACTGCATTTTCCCAATACTAATCAAAGTTTTTTAAACAGCCTATGTTTCAAAACAACATAGCAATGATTTATTATCCTTCGTATTAGTTTTAGAATGTTGCCCAAATTCAAACTCAGGAGGAGGGGGGAAGAGATTGTAAAATGAATTCCTAAAGGTCAACTCTCCTAGCACAAACCTGCCTTGAATTAGGCAGAACCCCCTTTGAAGTTCAATGCAAATCTGAAATTGTCTTGATTTTGTGTCACGGGTTTCCCTTTCCTCAAGGTGTTGGTAGATGTTAAGCCCTCAGACTCAAGCCCTGGATGCCGCAGTGAGCAAGTGCATGGAAGAATAGGAAATGAAGCCTTCTGGCTTCCCATCATCAATGGATTTTGCTATGTACCCTCACAGCAGTGTCCTGGCTGCTGATGCCAGGGATGTATGAAATGGATGCCAGCACCAAATGAATGCTGCCATGCTTGTTTATAGCAATCTCTGGGTCTTAGGTCTGGGGCCTATACTAGTGCACACCTTCCTTGCTGACCCCGCCTCTGCAATTCATTTTCAGAGTAGGTTGCTGGTAGGGCCATATGGAGGGCCAGGCATCCCCAAACTCGGCCCTCCATATGTTTTGGGACTACAATTCCCATCACCCCTGACCACTGGTCCTGTTAGCTAGGGATGATGGGAGTTGTAGTCCCAAAACATCTGGAGGGCCGAGTTTGGGGATGCCTGCATTAGGCCATGCCACAATCCTGAGGACACCTTTGGGAGAGCAACAAGGCCAGATTTTGAAAGAAATGACATGTTTTATTTCATTTAAAGAATTTATATACCACCCCTCGTTAGAAATTCTGCATCACCTCCTTCCCTTCCTTATCAGTGGCAGCACTGAAGCAAACTGAACTTCCAGCATAAGTGGTGTTTCTGAACCCTATGATATACTGTCTTCTTGGAAGGTATCTCATTTGGGCTGCCTGTTAGGCAGAGTAACGCAGCTGCCTCAGTAGACAAGTTCTGAGGGGCTGGGAAGAATGGACAGAGCTGCATATTCCTCCAGTAACCCATGTCAAGTAAAATTGTCTGTCTGGTGCATGTAAAATGGAGAGGGTGCCACCTTATCATAGGCCTCAGGCGACAAAATGGCTTATACCAGCAACTCATTCAACACAGGCATTCATCCCTCTTGTGTGTGTGTGTGCAAACTAAGACAAACCAAAATTGACAAGTGCACTCATCCCATGTTTCCAATCTTAAGTTTGGCTCTGAACATTTCCACAAATGCTTGCAATTTTTTTTTAATGCTCATGAAAAATTCATCATTATTTTAGTGCACATTTGTCCTACTATGCATATTTGAATACAGTTTGTCAAACAGTCTCAATTTTACAAACAACTTGTTCTAATACAATTCATTTTTGTATGTTATCCCCACAGATATATGCATATTGTGCACATTTTGCCTGGGTAAATGGATTTTTCTACCCAGGACTCGACTGGAGGAGTGCACTGAAAAATTCAGAGAAGTTCGAATTTCAAAAATAATAGCTGCTTTTTGGTACATATATTGTTTCAGGAAATGCAAATTAAGTAAATTTTCCTCAAATGCAAACTGAACCATCCCTATCCCTAGTGTGCATACATGCGTGCTCTTCCTTTCGTCCTTTCTCCCTCCCTCTCTCTTTTTCTCTCTGGGAAAAGAGAGTGACTTCAGAGAGAAGGAACAAAACATGGTGGTTTCCAGAGCTCTTTATCAAAACTCGAAATGTGCCCACAACCCTGCATAAGCCAGTGACCCATGTGGAGCTTAGCAGTCTTTTTGGCAGAATAGAGGAAACACAGTGATTAGTGCTGGCCAGGCATGTCTATTCTTATGAAGTGACAAATTCAAGCATACTACAGTTATTTGATCCTGGAAGTACAGCTGGAGGAGAAACGGACTGTGTGTGGTAGAGTCCAGTATGAACACTCCCCACCTCACAACTTCAGCACTATAGTTAAATCAAAGTATCTATCCTGTGCTGAACATGGAATGCCCCAGTTGTTAAGAGAAGAAAATTCTAAATAATTCTCATACACAGCACTGCGGAAGTGTAGAATTGCCACCACCCCTTTGGCATTCAAGCAACGATTCAGCTCCCTAACAATTGGCACAGAGGTTGTTGCTTTTTTAAATAAAAGGATTTCCATGGTATAATTCAAGAGCATGGCAAAAGAACCAAATAGCGCTACTGATTTCTAAAGAGATTGAGACGGGACAGGACCAATGGCATTTTGTAAACCTCCTTTTACTCTTTATTTTAGCTCTGACAGTAGCACAGGTACAAAAAGGTAACAGTGGGAGCAGGCAAGACGGTTGATTATGTTACCTCTACAGTCTTACAGGGTATGTGTTTGCTTTTGACATTCTTGGTATACTTTGTCTCATTGCTTAAATGGAAATAAAGCTCATAAGGAGCACAAAGGTTTTCATTCACACTCTGTACATCAGCAGCGTATTGTTGTTACCATCCTTTTATTGCACAGGGATGCTGATTCAGTCTCCTCGAGATCAAGCACCCTTAAATATAAGCAGCTGGTAATGCGGGAAGGTTTTGGCAGCATCCAGTGAATTTATGTGAAGCATTGCCTCTGGTTAACAGCAATAAAATGTTAATTTAGTCTTTGATAGAACATATTAGCATGATAACTCACAGAACAGTTTTGGTATGCTAATTTTAAAATAAAATAAAAATGTGCTCTGATTAATGCGCAAATCAATATGAAAGCCACCGGATGCCCTAACACGACAAAGCTGATCAAAGCTGCCCAAATTGTGCGCAAATATATTAACAATGATAGATGCAATTTTTTTCCCCTGCCAGAAAACTGAAATTTCATTAGAAAGTAGAGCCTCCTTAAATGAAAAGCATAAAAAATGTGTGCCCTGTTCTTACCTTAATACACATGTTATTGGGTTCTGTCAACAAGGATTTTGAGAGCTAATCCTTCTAAAGGGTTGTCATGGAGTCTGAGGCCAGAAACAAAATTCACATCCTGATTTTAAACAGTTTATTCTGAAGTTGGATGTACAGAAAGGAACGTTTGCAAAGGGATCGCTTTTTCTGATGATCAGTCACGTGACTGAAGGCAAGCCTCCCCTCCCCCCGCCCCCAAACTGTAGTTGCTCACCAAGACTGGAATGGTTTAGTGTTGGATCATATTGTTAATGGCCTGGAGATGATATGTCTTCTTCACATAAAGATATGAAATGCTCCCTCTGCTGGCAAGGTTGCATCTTTATTGAAAAGCCAACAATGTGGCCGAGTCAAATGCAAAATAAAACGATTGTGCCAGGAGACCAGAAATAAAGAAGCAAGACACAAAATCTGGGATATAACTAGGGCCACTTTATTAACCTACAATACAGAGAACTTCTAGACTGCACAGAGAACTATACTACGTCTGGAGAAAAGATTGTGTTAGTGCAGCCCTGGCCTAGACCAGCAAGAAGCTACCATGAGTAACATAAACTGGCAGGGCACACGTGGCAATAGGTTGGATGGAACTTCTCAGGACCCTTACAGCTACAGTGGTACCTCGGGTTAAGAAATTAATTTGTTCTGGAGGTCTGTACTTAACCTGAAACTGTTCTTAACCTGAAGCACCACTTTAGCTAATGGGGCCTCCGGCTGCCGTTGCGCTCCCGGAGCACAATTTCTGTTCTCATCCTGAAGCAAAGTTCTTAACCCAAGGTACTATTTCTGGGTTAGAGGAAGCTGTAACCTGAAGCGTCTGTAACCTGAAGCATCTGTAACCTGAGGTACCACTGTACTTGTATCAGAACTCGGAGTGCTGGTGTGACATGGTGGTAAGGATACTAGACTAAGACCTGGAAGACCAGGGTTCGGGTCCTCACTTAACCATGAATCTCACCTTGGACCAGTCACAGCTTCTCAGCCTAATTTACCTCACAGGTTTGTTGGAGGATAAAAACAGGGAGGAAGAGAACCATGCACATCACTTTGAACTGCTTGTGGCAAAGTTACCATGGCAAGTATCTTTCATGCCTGGACAAACAGGAATGTTTAAAAAATTATCCAGAAAATCACTAACGAGAGAGGCATACTTCACCAGGGAGGGCATTCTATGAATGGGGAGCCACCAGCGATTCTGTGCTGTCATGGGTCACCAACAGGGCAACCACGTACCACCCACAGAGACTCCTTTGCCAATTGTTTTATACTGCCGGAGTTGCTCCTTTAGGAACTTGTGTGCCAAACCATTTATGCTCCTACTCACACCTTGAATTGGGCTTAGTGGCTCAGTGGCAGCCGGTACAGAACTTTCAGGGCTAGTGACATATGGTCCCATTGGTATGCCCCACTGACCAGTTACTCCATAGGTGATAATAGTGTCTCCTATGTACAGGAAGGGGAGTGTGCCACAGGATACTGTCAAAAAGGATTGAGCCTGTTGTGAATGGCATTTTGAGGGGGAAGGGATTTTGGCCTAGGCATCATGCTCTATTTCGTTGCAAACCAGTATGTTATGTTGTAATTGTTATTTCAATCAAGTAGTGAGCTCACTGAGTCAGGAAATGTATGCATTACAAAATGGAAAACTTAATTTAAATCAGTATACCTTGCCTAGGAGAAAAAGAAGAAATGGGATAAAAGGAATGTGTTTTGTTTTGTCTTTTTTAAAAAAACTGAAGACTAGTGTGCCACTAAGAAAAGGCCATGAAGAACAGGCTTACATGCCAGGAATAAGATTTCCCTCTCTGTAACACTATAATACAAGGTTTAGTAGAACTTAATAAATTGCTCTGGTGAACAGTGAAGGTGATAAGATGAGCCTGTAGTATCAGAAGTAATAAGAGAAACTTGCAGTCCTGAAGGTCTTGGTATGGCACTATAGTAAAATGTTAATATGTCTGATACCTATTAATCCATATGTCAAATGCTGGGAGAGTTGTATTAATTATGACTTGGTAATGTGGGCACATTCATTAACATATACACTGCAGAGCTTATTTTAAATATGACATTTTTCATTTAACAAGAGGAGCAGCTATGGAAGTTCATGGCACAGAGGAAACAGGAAGTGCAAGACCAGGCTACACCTCTCTGGGGGTGGGATCCTGAGAAAACTACTCTTGTAGATAAGAGATACCATCTTCTTGTGTATATCAGGAAGGGCCCTTCATGTTCATGCATAGTATAGTGCAGCCTTCCTAAGCCTGGTGTCTTCCAGAGGTTTTGGATTACAATTCTGATGGCACCTTCACTTAAAAACATCTGAAGGGCTGGAAACTGGAGTTTCACTCATCTCCATACTTTGCAAAATAAGCCATAGCTGCTTGAGCTTTGCATAGAAATATATAAATTAAAGAAAATAGCATACCATGCAGTGGAAATGAAAGTGGAAATAGTTTTGCATAAATGTGCAAAATTGCAGGCAAAAATGTGCATATTAGGAGAAACGAACACTAAAATTCAGATGATTTTTCATAAGCAGTTTAAAAGCAATTTGAAGTGATGTGGAAATGTGCAGAACGGAACTTAAGATTGGAAAAATGAGAAACCAAAATTGACAGATTCGCCCAGCCCTAATGGCTGGTGGGCTGTAGTCAACTTCAAGGGACATAAGACGTGCAGGGTGTTGCTGTGTTATGTCTAATTCACTCTGGATTGTTGATGTGGAGCCTGATGTGGAAGTTTTCTTTTCTTTTTGCAAAGAGAGCCAGTGTGGTGTAGTGGTTAAGAGCGATAGACTCGTAATCTGGGGAACCGGGTTCGCGTCTCCGCTCCTCCACACGCAGCTGCTGGGTGACCTTGGGCCCATCACACTTCTTTGAAGTCTCTCAGCCCCACTCACCTCACAGAGTGTTTGTTGTGGGGGAGGAAGGGAAAGGAGAATGTTAGCTGCTTTGAGACTCCCTAGGGTAGTGATAAAGCGGGATATCAAATCCAAACTCCTCCTCCTCCTCCTCCTCTTCTTCTTCTTCTTCTTCTTCTTCTTCTTCTTCTTCCATTTTTATTTTGCCTCAGGGCACTTAAGATTTTCATTTGGTGAGGGATTTTGAGCTTACCTCACCACTATCAGGTGGCTAAGGGCAGTGCGTGTGTTTTCTTTCTTTCTCCAGCATTCTGCAGCCCCACTGGATTGCCACACTTCCTAATCTGGGGATGGGTGGAAGCAGCACAGGTGGGTTTTCTTCTCTGTGTCTTCCCCTGAGCTTTAACTGAAGTGTCTGAAGCCATGGAGGTGAGATGTTCTGCAGAATGGGAGAAAATATGCTCACAAACACTCCCGAACCACCACAAAAACAAAGTAAGCACACTGAAAGCTTGGAACCCCATCCACCAGAATTTCACCGAATATATATAGTTTTTGAATGCAGCTTTCCCCCCTCATTAATTGATGGAGAATGGTTTGAAAATGCAGGGGGAATTTTTTGGCACAGCACTAGTGCCAACCTGCTGCAATAGCTCCATGGCAGCTCATTGAGAATGATGAATAATGCCCTGGCATATATAATAAGCTAGAACAGTTTTAGGCTTGTGCTTTGAATTGATACATGGGATTTCTCACTATGAAAAAAAATGTATTTACGCAGCTGCTAAATATTCAGAAGTTACGTTGAAAGCGGCACTCATTTGAACACTTGTTTGCTCCTTCTCTTAACATCACATTCTGTTATACTGAATTGATATAACTGCTTATTATATTTATCTCTCTATAATGCTTACGTACTGACTAAAACATACTAATCCTTAATGTGCTTCATAAAAATAAGTTTCAGTTGAGGGAATAGACCTCACTTTTAAATAATGTGATTAGGACTGAGTGCTGAACTCATTCGTTTCTTTTCAGTGAAAATCATTGGCCATGAACTGCTTTCCCCAGCTATGCCAAATAAGTGTACGCAGGCTTGAGCTTCAGATTTCAAAAAAGTGCAGCGGTAAAGTTTGCCTTGCCTCATGTAGCCTTGAACTTCAATAGCATGAATGTTAAATAATCTATCATGCCTTATATAAATTGACACATTTCAGCTTCTGGAAAGGCAAGCCACTAGCCAGCATGAGCTGACAGAAATAACACATGTATGATAAATCTATGCCTGTGTCTCTGGTGCTGGAAGTTTCAGAGATGAAAATGGTAACTTTAAGATTGGGGCCTACAGCCCCACAGCATTGGGGCCTACAGCCCCTTACTCTGGGAGTAAGCCCTATGGAATTCAGTGCACTGCAAGTTTGTTTGTTTTCCTCTTTTTCCTTTTGTGTCATGTTTTTTAGCTTGCAGGCCAGTGGGCAGGAACTGCCTTACTTTTATTTATCTTATGAAGGCAGCTCTGGGAACCTTTTTAGATGGAGTAAAAGTGCTTTTTTAAACAAATAAGTAAATGGTATGAGTGTCAGTGTGAGCAGAATTGTCCTTCCATCATAGGTATTCCCATATAACCCAATCTATCCTTCTCTGCTGGGGTTTGAAGGGCAGCAAACACATCGATAAGCAGGTCAGGACTCCAGGACACCCCCAAAAGGTCCTGCTGGATGCTGCTTAAGCTAAGAAATGAAGTCATTTGAGACCTTACATTGGTTGGGAAGGCCTCTACTGAGGAGATGGAAATGCTGACTTAAAGGGTTCTTGTCTAATTCTGCAGGTGCTGACTCCTACACTCTGGAGGGGATGGGAATGTTATTGGGGAGTCATCCTCAAGGTCTGAGGAACATGAGAGAGCCTCATCCTGAGGCCAGGAGGGAGCAGGGCTAAGTGCTGAGGTTATTTCCCTGAACCTACATTTTGTCCTCATCTGTGTCTTCCTCAGGGTAGTGCAAGGGGACAGGTTTGGGGGTCATGGCACTATGTAGCACCTGCATGCTAAATTGTAGATGATGTTTTCAGAAGGGACAAAAATAGATGGCCAATATTACTGTAAGTGTTACTCTTAGCTTCTAGTTTCCTAAATTTCATTACAAGCATCTGTTCGCTGGCATTCTCTCAGCACCAAAGACTATTATGCTGATAGCTGTTTGCCACAGCACAAAAGGGAGGGATTAAAAATGTGCAGTTTTTTTAAAAAATGTGGAAAGTTATGAATAAACAAATCATACATAAAACTGGGATATCAAAATATTCCTTGGGGAAAAGTAGATGTCACTTTAATTTTCTCTAGAGTCATAAATCAGTTCTTCACATATCCCTTCATTATGCAAGCCTCATTTTTTCCCCTTTCATTTTTTAATATATTTTTGCCCACCCTGCTGTCTCCTGTTATTTTCAAGCTATACATTACTTGGAGCTGAGGCTTTTGCCATGCAAATATGGTTCTGTTTAAAACAAATGTCACTTTTTGCCTAATTACTGAGACTTGAATAAAAAGATGCACAACTCCAATCTCCCCGTGTTTATGCAGAGTCTTGTGGTATTTTAACGACTGAGAGGTATGGAGATGCCCCAGGACTCACTGTTGTTTGGCTGCTATGCACTAATAGGATGACCCCTTTGCAAATTATTTCAAGAGTTTGTACTCCCAAGTAAGAATGCCTAGCATTGCATCCTCAGTAACTGAGATTTCAGGTGTATTGACAAAAACATTGACAAAGAAACCCATGCTAAAGCCACTAGAAGTGTCAATGTAGAATTGCTGGGAAGATGGTGCCCATCTGTCTGCATGGTACTGCATTTCCTATAAAGAATCAGGTTTGCAGCGCTGGTCGATCCAACCTTATTATTAGATGTCCAGATGATATCTGTGTCCCAAAGCCCCTTTAAAAAGCCAGTGCGGGTATACCAGTTCTATGTTGTGCTGGACAGAGGTATCCTTGCCATAGTTATCCAGCGCTCTATCCCATTTGGATTATGTCAATGCATTTTATGTGGCAGGTAGGTATGTTAAATATACTTCTTAGATACTTCTATTAATTCAAAATTCAGTGTTTCTAGATTACTGACTGGGACTTTGTGAGTGGAACAGCTAAACTGTCACTCAATTTGTTTCTAACCACAATTCAAACCCCTGGTAGAAGAAGAAGAAGAAGAAGAAGAAGAAGAAGAAGAAGAAGAAGAAGAAGAAGAAGAAGAGTTTGGATTTGATATCCTGCTTTATCACTACCCGAAGGAGTCTCAAAGCGGCTAACATTCTCCTTTCCCTTCCTCCCGCACAACAAACACTTTGTGAGGTGAGTGGGGCTGAGAGACTTCAAAGAAGTGTGACTGGCCCAAGGTCACCCAGCAGCTGCATGTGGAGGAGCGGAAACACGAACCCAGTTCCCCAGATTACGAGTCTATTGCTCCTAACCACTACACCACATTGGCTCTCAAGAGTTAAAGCCTTAAACCCCGGGGGCCAAATGCGGCCCTCAAGGATCCAAGGCTACACCCCTCACTCACCCCTCTGCCTCTCCAAAGGCATGTGACTCTTAGGAGGTTTCCCAGGAAATGATTGTATTTGCTCAGAATTGTTAGGTCTCCTGTCTTGTTAATGTTAATTTCCAGTTTTCACAATTTATATGCTCCTGCCCTGCTGTTCTTACTTTTATTTATTTTTCCTTCCATTTTATTTGTTGCTTGTGTATTTACTCCTTCATAAGTCACACTTGGCTTACAAATCCCTGCAATGAATGAGTGGATTTTTTAGTGGGCCTCTGTCACTGTGCCTTTAAGAGCAGCTTTAGATGAAAGCATCAGCAGGTGGTACCTTCATGCTGTGAAAAGCTTCATCTGCTGATTTCTGCACAGCAAGCGGCTACTGAAGGCAAAGGAGCTGGCAAGGCTGGTTTTTTTATGATTAGCTAACAATAGAAATCAGATGCTATACATAAAGCACATAGGGTTGCATCCAATTAAGTCATACTCAGAGTAGACCACCGGAAAGCCATGGACTCAAGTTATGTCATCTTTGTTGATTTCAGTGGGTCTACTCTAATCGTGACTTAGTCAGATACAGCCAGTTTAAATGGATCTCGTTTTGCTTTTGGTTCATTTCGTTCTTGCTCAGTATCTCCTTCAGCTCATTTGGCAACACACAACACAGACATAAAAGAAAATGAGAGGCCCCTCTTTTAGTAGTGGTGATGCACAATACAGAATTATTTTATGAGTATGAGGTATGTGATAAGGCCAGCATAGTTTAGTAGTGAATCTGGGAAATAGCTTTAATTTTCTTTTCTGTATTATACATTTCCTAGGCTGCCTGTATAGAAAGAAATGTGGCTCTTTAAGTTTATTTTCATTTTCATTGGAACCATTCAAGCAAGTAGCCGGCATCCTTTGTTCTGCTTTGCAATGTGTAGCTTCTTTGACAAGCTTTTCTCATTGTAGAAGCAGTTTGAAAATATTGGAATTATGGTGGCATCCAGATTATTTTAGAAATGAGCAGCAATATACTTTTATTCTATTTTTTTATTTAAAAAAATAGTTTGCTAGAGAATAATTTACCTATTGATTGAACAAATATACATGAAAAATTTACCTTAAAGCATTGAGACATCAATGTTTTTAGGCGTTCCAATGAAAACAGTGCATCCCAGAATCCACAGAAAGCCCCAGAGGGAAAACTCACAAAAACATTTAATGCAAAAGAATTAAATGTATGATGTCTAATTAATAAATTGTGGGATACATTGCTGAACATAAATCGATTCTTGGAGTTTACCTTGATTTACCTATTAGGACTGTAATCCTATGACAGAAAGCAGGGTGCAGGAGAAAGTGCATCAAAAACTACTGGTAGATATCTCAGTGATTTGAAGTAGATCTCCAAGGATTTCTTTTTCTAAATTGTTTGACAGCAGCAGCAACTAAAAGCCTCCTTCCACCCCCTGAAAAAAAATTAGATTGCTGAAAAAGAATGCTTGAAGGGAATTTGAGAGTAGTGGGAACTCGTTTCAAAAGATTTGTGACACTAGTTCTGGTATGGATCACAGATTCCTGAGCTGAGCATGTGTTCCTTAACAGGCAGACAAGCTGCTTGAGCCACTCTTTTGCATCTACCCCCAGCTGATGGATTCAGGTATCCAAGAGATCCCATGCACCTGAAGTCTGCCCAGCTTTGATGTAAGGCATGCACAAATGGAGCTGACAAAATAACCGTCAGAGTTTTGTGCGTGTTCTGTAAGTGCATAGAATTCCTTAATATGGGAGAAGTCTCCGTTGCAGCGGGGATTCAGTTTGTGGAATTGCTCCTTCACCTGTGCGACTCGACTCCTTCCATTAGGAGGAATGCAGCAGCCCTCGTGGGCCCAGGAATCTGTATACATTTCAGGGCATCTAGCTTTAACGTGAGCATACATCAAAGGATCCATTAGTGAGAAGCAGATGAGGTTTAAATTGAAGCTACCTTGTTCGCTCTCTCTGCAATGTCTTCATCCTCCTCTGGAGCATCTGATATCGAAACAATTTCATAGCCATTTTTCTTCAGGTTTCAATTAGTTTAATGTGGCAAATCTGCAGAGCTTCAGTAGCCATCCATGGGAGGGCTTTGCTTAAATGCCAAAATGCCCATTATTTATGAAAGCAGGGCTTTCATAAATAATGCGCATTCAGATTTACCTCAGAGTTAAGTAATTCACAGTTTGTGGCCTGTTTTGCGTGCTGAGCCATGTAGCAAAACTCAAAGGGAAATAATTTGACAAAGGCTTGCATACTTTGCATAGATTATTGCAGCTGTGGGTAGTGATGGCTATTTGTTTATTTTACTGTTAGATGCCTTATAAAAGTTATCTAGGCATTGTACAATGAATTTAAGGAATAGCAGTCATACACTAAAAGTACACGGTAAGACATAAAATCCAACCCGGCATAAACATCAAACACCAACATAAAAACCCCAATTAAAATAAAAGTACAACTAGATTACAGTATAAATTGCAGACGCGCGCTGTTGAAGCTGAAAATCTAGCTACTTTCAGGTTCAGCTCTAGGTTTTGCAGAGTCCTTGGGCAAGACACCCTCCCTGAGTGTGGCCCAGGAGGCTCTTGTCAATGGGCTCCCTCAAGACATGTCCAACCATGCTACCCCTTGACACCAGTCCTGACTATTCTAAGCCTTTAACTAGGGTGGTCCAACACATGGCCCCAGGGCCGCATGGGATCCTTGAGGCTTTTTTGTAGGTCCTCAACAACAGTTGACGCCCCTCCCCCCTGCCCCAATCCTCACACTTCCCTAGTTAGCATTTGCCCAGATTGGGGAAGGAGGTGAGGAGGCTGTAGGACCTGCCTGAGCCTTGTGCCTCCTTGCCAAAGTTTGGTGCCTTGCTTACCCAGCATCAAATTTTGGCCTCTCCCCCCATCCTGCCCCATGCAACAAGGCATTGTGCAGCCTGCATGTTCCATGTTGAAGTACTCTTGTGACCCACTTGGAGGGGAAAGTTGGACCACCCTACTTTAAATAGTATTTGCTACTGCAGGAGCAGCAAAGTTGTTCTTCAGGAACACCATGCCCAGAGCTCCTTACCCTTTGCAGGATTGGGCTGTCTGGCCTTTTGCTCACCTCTGAATCTGTTTGTTTCATCTTCCAGAGCAGGCATAGGCAAACTCGGCCCTCCTGATGTTTTGTGACTACAACTCCCATCATCCCTAGCTAACAAGACCAGAGGTCAGGGATGATGGGAGCTGTAGTCCCAAAACATCTGGAGGGTCAAGTTTGCCTATGTCTTTTCCAGAGCTTTATATCAGAATATAGGAAGCAGCTTTATACTCAGTCAGGCCATTGGTACATTCTGTAGTGACTGGCAATGGCTGTTCAGGGTCTTTCCTAGGTGTGCCTGGGATCTTTTCCACACAAAACAGCTGCTTTACCACTAAGCCACAGTCTTCCAAAATGCCAAAATCTATTTCTCTCTCTGATTTCACAAGCCCTTCACGTATGTTCATATCAAATATCTCCCCAATGCACAAGCAACATAATTGTCACTCTCTTCCTCCTTTGAATTGCACGGCCACCATATTGCCTTTGAAAATCACCCACTCTTTTCTGTTTGAAGGATTTGTTCGCTGGCAGTAGAAAGAGGAAAGCTGGTATGAAGAGTAAGAGGAGGGATTCTTTTTTGAAAAAAAATCTGAGAGCTGCCTGGTAAGAATAAGCATCCAAGGGGAAAAAAAATTAAATTAAAGCACACAGAGCATATCTGCCTATGTGCAAATGCTGGAGGAGAGTCCAGCCCAGCAGACTGGTAATTGGAGAGCAGATCCCTATATTCCTTCTGTATCCAGGCTCTAGGCAGAGTGTTTGCACTGCGTACATAACTCCCAAATTGCTGCAGGGACTCCATTAGTCAGTGTGTGCCCTTAACACACAGAGAGAAGAGATCAACACACACACACACACACACACACACACACACACACACAGTGTTTGAAAGATAACTTCCCTGTCCTCTCTTCAAAATACTCTGTGCCATATCTCTTACATATCGATGACTAAGTATAAATTCTCAGTCTGTAATTAGCTATATATATTTCCAGTTTATTGATTTCAGCAGAGTTTTTATGATACTACTGTGGAGATCCAGCCTCCAGCTGCTGGAATCATATTCTGTTTCACTTTTTAAAAAAATAAAATAAAGCAAAAGTATGAGAAGATTCCTCTAAGCACTGAATCGACCCAATGGAGCAAGGGAACCCTTAGGCAGTGTTCAGCAGAGCTGCTCTGTTGTCACAGAAGGAAAGGGCAGGCAGAAGTTTCCCATTGGCTGAGCTGCTATGGTCTTGGGGGGGCGGGTCTTTGGGTTGAGCTGCCCACATCCTAGAGAGAAGCAGGACTACAAAGATGACCAAGGGAATGGAAGTCAGTGGTGCAGTTAGGTCATTTTAGCAGCAGTATGGTCCTAGGAAAGCAAGAGTCAGAGGCCTGAGATGGCAGCAGACAAAAGGATGCAAGGCTTAGCAAATGTGGATTGAGACTTGGGGTTCATCCCTGTGCATTTCAGGCACAGGTGCAAGACGTTTTTCATTTTCCCTGCCACTTTTCCTGGGAAAAGCTGCTGTTTACCTCCGAATCATAACAAATGTCCATCGGGTTTACTGCAGATTGGCATTTGTTCCAATTCAGTGGTAAACTGGGCTTTCCCAGGGAAAGCAAACCAAAAACATCTTGGGCCCATGCCTAGGAAGCACAAAACAAGTGGAAGAACACACAGAACAAGCACAAGCGTGGATGAGCCCCTGGAAGAGAATTGTGTACAAAGATGGGGAACACTAGAAGAAGGATCTGGCAGCCAGAAAAGGTACATAATGGAGCTGGAGAGATGAGGAATCACTAAGGATGTACAAATGTGCCTCAGTTCACTTCCATTTCCATTCTGCTGCAATTGTTTTGTTTTGCATAACTCCTTCTACCTTTTTTTGTCCATTGATGCAGAAATATACATTTTTTATAATGTGTATATTGGAAATATATGTATGTGTATGTGTGTGTGTATATAATATTGCAAAATATACATGCATATCTCAGCGATCAACATACCTTTCCAAATCTATTTAACATCCCTGTGTGTCCCCCTTCAATGTTAATGGATTTGCAGAGGAATAGCCCTGTTAGTCTTTTGCAGCAAAATTAACAAAGTGCAATGTGGCACCTTAAAGGCAAAGTTAATGGCCCATGGCAAAGCCAACTATGTTGGCAATCCTAACTTTGTCTACAGTCATGGAACTGTAGAGTTGCAAGTGACCACGACAGTCATCTACTTCAATCCCCTGCAATGCAGGAATCTTTTGCCCAACGTGGAGCTTGAACCCACAACCCTGAGATTAATAGCCTCATGCTCTACTGACTGAGCTGGGCTTATTTCCAGGTAAATAAACTTGCTATTTTGATTTTACCATTCAATAAAAACTTCATTCTTTCTCTTGCTCACTCAGGCATTAGAGTAGGGCAGTTTTGCACCCTTTTGACACTCCCCCCCCCTTGTATCCTTGATTGTATTAATTCCTGTGAGCATATTAAACATTTTACAGACACTCTAATGCCACTTATAAAAGTCCATTTTGTAATGTAACATTTTATTTCCTCAGTGTGTATTTTATACAGAAAGTGGTTATGTGTGTGCATGAGCTGGTCTGTAAAGCTCAAGCTATTATGTTTTAATTTGTGTTTGTAGTAAACATGGTGATGTGTTTGACAGCCTGAAATCCTGCAAATTTAATTGAGGAGCACAGGGAAAGTCAACAGGTAATAAACGAGATCATTTATTTCTTGTGAAAAGAACAGTCATGAATGATGCATCTCATTGGTTTTTAGGGTTCACTGTAGGATGTAGCCTCACCTATCTGAAAGTAAGTGCCACTGAATTAAATGGAACTTCCTCCTGAATAGACATAATTAGGGTTGCAGTCTTAGTGCTTATAGGCTGCCTATGGCAGCAAACACACACACACACAAAATCAACAAAAAGAGAAGCAGTGAGGCCCCAGTTCAGTCGGCAGCAGTTCTGCATCACTTAATAGGTAAAATACATATATATTTATGTATAATGTGGAGAACTGAGTTTCAGATTGCATACCCCACCCCAACTGTCTGGTTTAAAGCGGGACATCCTGGAATCACAGAAGCCAATCACAGCTTCTGCTTGCATCTCAGAATGTCCTGTTTCACTTTGGCTTTATTTATTTATTTTATATACCACTGCATACCCATAGATCTCAGGGCACTTCACAACACACCCTGCTGACAAGCGCCAGAGCACTGGACCAGAAGGTCCAGAGAGCCTTCTGTTCTGGCGCTCTGGTGCCCATCAGCAAAGTGCCAAAAGTCCAGCTCTCTGGCACGACCCTGCTGTTGAGTGCCAGAGTGCTGGCACAGAGGGTGCACCCCTTCTGACACCCCAATTTTGGGGATGAAAATGTTGGAGGTTATGAGAATAGGAAAGCTGCGAGAAACTGAAATCTGCCCATCCTTAGGATTTGCCTATCCTTAGTTCTGATACAGTACTAACGCCAAACCATGGCATATCTCACTGCAACAGAAAGAACAGGGAAAGAGGAAAGTGAATGCAGTTTTCGCATAGTGTTCTTGCCTTTAAACCATAGTTAAGTTTCATAATGGGTTAAAGAGATCTGCAAACACTGCCACAGACAGTCAGGCTGTAAGTTCCTGATTAAATTGAAATGTGAATCCAAGTTCACTTCCAACATTGTAGCCACTAGATGAAATTAGCTATGTTTCCCCCACTCCTGTTCATCTAATATGTGGACAGAACCGCACCCCATATCTCTTTCACATTTCTCCTAATCCCCAGAGAATAATTAACGGATCTTAAGACTCTTTGGGAAGTGGCAAGAAATAAGGAACTTAGAGGAAGCACAGTTGAAGTAATTATGCCCCTTAATTGCTGCAGGTGTCCTCATGCTCCCTGTTGGAGAGTGGTAACTATGAGACCAACTACAGATGTATCAGCATAAGGACTTACCATTAACACTGGCTTTGGATCAAACATAGAACATACTGGGTAAGGGAATTATTCATCAAAATACATATTACTTTTTCAATAAAAAAAGAACCACAAGAGCTCTTGTTAAATGGGTTTGTTAATTAGATAAAGAAAAGTATTGCGTTTTGCTAAATTTTATCACATACAAGCAGTTTGCTTCAAAAAGCAAGTTGTTTGCAGGCTACTTATGTTGCTTTCATCAAAAAGGAAGGGCCTTATTGATGCCTTTCGAAAGCTATATGGGCAATACCCAACAATATACAATCTGGTATGTATGCTAACCATCGACCCATTAATTTGTGACTTCTTAGAGAGCTTTTAAAATAAAACATGGAGGACTGATTTGAATCTTGCAGGTTTTAATCCCCTTCCCCCAGTAGAATACCTGTGATTTACACGGCATGAACAAATCCAAAAATGAGAAAATGTATTCTAAAATAGTTTTGAATACAATTACACACACACACACACACACTCGCACACTCACTGTAGAAGAAGAAGAAGAAGAAGAAGAAGAAGAAGAAGAAGAAGAGGAGGAGGAGGAGGAGGAGTTTGGATTTGATATCCTGCTTTATCACTAACCGAAGGAGTCTCATAGCGGCTAACATTCTCCTTTCCCTTCCTCCCCCACAACAACAAACACTCTGTGAGGTGAGTGGGGCTGAGAGACTTCAAAGAAGTGTGACTGGCCCAAGGTCACCCAGCAGCTGCATGTGGAGAAGCGGAGACGCGAACCCGGTTCCCCAGATTACGAGACTACCGCTCTTAACCACTACACCACACTGGCTCTGTAGTCTTTCCAATAACTATCTAGGACATACAGTGGGACACAACAGACTTAGGAAAGAACACATGCAATACTAACCAGATTGAGTCTTCCATCCCTAATGTTTCCTTCTAGCTCCTCCTTGTTCAGAGTTTTGAGTCAGATGCCTGAAATCTAACCTAGGACATGCTACTTGCAAAAAAAAAGGGTGCCGTGGGGGTTGTAAGTAGCATGCAGTTCCTAGTTTTTCAGTGTTCTCTGCTTTCTGGAGATGCAAAGGATTGTGCTAGGGAAAGAACTGGAGTGACTTTGAAAGAAGGCTAGTTTACCAGAAAACCGATGCCACCTAAAGACACAAGTAACATTTTTATCTCTGATAAATGAGAGCTATTGCCTGAACAACTGCTACTAGCATCAGATTTGGTGAAAATAATAATGTGAACTGAAGTGCAGGTAGCAAAGAGATGCTGTAAACTGTGAGGGCAGCTGGAAAATGATAATCTTCAGTGACATTTTGTTGCCACTGGAAAGTTATATAAAAAAATAACCTATCCGCCTTGGGCTTTCCTGTGAAGATAAAAAACAATATCAACCGATATATAACAATATTTTTTAAAATCTCTGTTTTTCCTTCTGTATGTCTGCATTTGCAGATCTTATCAGTTAACTCTTAAATTGTCTCAGTCTCTTATTTTAGACTCGGTCTTCTGTTTTAACTTTGATTTACACTGACCGACACAAACACTACTACAACAATGCAGTCAATAAGCTGTTGAGTTATGGTTTTCTTGCTGTGTGAGAGAAATTAGTTGTACAACAATCATATGGTTTAGTGGGGACATGGGACCCCACGACTTGACATCTTTCTTTAATGAAATTCATGCAACTATTAGATAAGTTCTTCTTAGCAGAATCTAAGTGGCCTGAGACCACTGGTCTACTAAAGTCCAGATTTGGTCCTAATTTGTTATCGGACTGTTTGAAACTGCTTTAGGGGTGGCAAAAGTTAGAAAGCAAGATATGCCACAAATCACACAGAAAGGGTGGGGTTAGACCACACTTCATTTATATTAAAGACATTCATCCTGCTATGTTTGCACAAAGTTTGTGGGGTGGTTGGATGAAACTGGATGTTTGTTGAACATCCATACTAATAGGTTTGCAGGGAAGTTATACAATGTTGCATCAATCAATTGTTATCCCGTTGTCTTCTCGTTCCTTATTGCAAAAAGTCAGATTTTGAGGGAGGTATGTTTCTTGCGCAAGGGTGCTAAATCAGCTTGAATTGCATAACTAGAATTTACCAGTATTGAATCCCACCCACCCTGGAAATGCCCCCAGACCTGCTTAGCTTCATCAGTATGGTTGAATCATATGCTTTTGTGTCTTACCCTGGGCCTTTTGTGTTTGCAGTTATATTTCGTTTTTTAATTTCTGTGACCTCAACATTTTCATTACCCATACTTGAGCACATCTCATTCTATAACACATCAACAGGTGACGAAAATAATGAAGGAATCAATCCAGTCTACGTATTCTTACAGTGGGTGGTACTCACCCACCCAGATTTTACTCAGAGCATACCCACAGAAATTAATGAACACGACTATATTAGGTACATTAATTTCAGTGGGTTTGCTCTGAGTAAAAGGTAGTTGACAACAAAGCAAAAAAAAGGGGGGGGGTGAAGGGATGTGCCTATCACAAATTTCACCCCTCTACTACACTCCCAGATAGAGTGAGCTACAGCAGAGACATCAACTTGCCAACAAAGGTCCATACAGTTAAAGCTATGGTTTCCCCAGTAGTGATGTATGGAAGTGAGAGATGGACCATAAAGAAGGCTGATCACCTAAGAATTGATGCTTTTGAATTATGGTGCTGGAGGAGACTCTTGAGAGTCCCATGGACTGCAAGAAGATCAAACCTATCTATTCTTAAGGAAATCAGCCCTGAGTGCTCACTGGAAGGACAGATCGTGAAGCTGAGGCTCCAATACTTTGGCCACCTCATGAGAAGTGAAGACTCCCTGGAAAAGACACTGATGTTGGGAAAGATGGAGGACACAAGGAGAAGGGGATGAAAGAGGATGAGATGGTTGGACAGTGTTCTTGAAGCTACCAGCATGAGTTTGACCAAACTGCAGGAGGCAGTGGAAGACAGGAGTGCCTGGCGTGCTCTGGTCCATGGAGTCACGAAGAGTCGGACACAACTAAACGACTAAACAACAACAACAAACCACTGGCATTTCTTTGGCCAGAAGTAGCTGATTTTTAAAGCCTGAAATGGAGCATTCCTGGGGTGGGGTGGAAGGTTAGAGGTCCTCTTCACCAGCCTGGAGCAAACATAACTAATACCTTCCTCCACCCTGGAACCAATAGGTGGTTTATTGAAAAAGATCTGTGCAGAGAAAATGGCAGCTCTCTCCCCTCCCCCTCCCCATATTACTATATGTTAGTAATATCTTAAAGTGCTTCTAGAAATATGCTTGATGAAGATTCCACGAGAAAGGAAGTGCTGTAGCTCTGTATAGCAGCTATAGGCTAGCACTATCCATTAATCTTGTCAAGCAAGCAGTGTGCTTAGTTGTTATGGCCTTTCTCCATTTTCTAATACTTTCCACCATCTTGGAGGTATCTCGTCACTTCTGCTTAGCCATACTTCACCATTTTAGAAGTGTTGACTACAGATTCATGTGTCTGAACTGGGCTGCCACCAGTTCCATATAAAGCAAGGGGTGTGTGTGTGCGCGTGTTGGAATATTTCCATTGTCATTTTGAAGTTTTCATTGGTATACAGATATGCTCCTCACATGACCCGAAATCCTATGGGGCTAGGAGTTTTTAAGTGTTATTTCTGTCTATTCCACAAAAATGTTCCTTTATTGTGGCTAGTTTATGCTGAGATGGTATTGTGTGGGAATTTAAATCGTTTGGATGGGCTGCCGCAGGGTATCACAATGACACCTGCTGTAGGGAGTATTTGCTTAGTCTTATGATCTATGTTGGCAGCCTGCCATGTATTAATTAATCTTTCACTCCATCAAGGAAATATTGCCATATCAAGGCCACTGACCCAAATACCAGGTGTGACTGTTGTAACCCCAACGGTATATAAGTCCTAAAAAACACTTCTACAAGTCAGAACCTTGATGCAGGCTTGGTCCAGAAAGTGTTGTGTACCAGCCACAGCATTTCCAGGTAGGGCTAGGAGAGACTCCTGTTTGAAACCATGGAGAGGAATGGCTGCTCATTGTACACATTATTTGCCTAATTCAATGTGAAGGGGCAGTGGGGATGAGCGCACTAGTTCATGCCTGCAGTCCCCTGCCGCCACTATGCCAGCCACCTTTCCCAAGTTGAGAGCAACTTTTGTTTCTGTGGAGGTTCCATGCACATTTTAGAATCCTGGGAAATCAATGTTCCAAAATGTGTACAGAAACTTCACAGGTGTGAAAGGCTCCGCTTTGGACAGCCGCCTTGCATAGATGGGAGGCAGAAAATCACTGTGTGTGTGAAACGAATCTGCTCATTCTTCTTATGTTTAATTGAACCAGGAATGTAACACATGCATCGGGCTACTGTAAAGAAGTGGATTTTAAAAATTACAGGATTTTCTCTGACTTCCCCATCAACTCCAGCCCCCAAAAAACTCGAGGCCAAAATAAAAAACGTGACACTGAGTATAATCTCTGAGAAACATACTGGACTAAAACTCTCTATAGTAATTGTGTGCAATATTTTCCTTCAGTAGTTAACCTTTGAAGAACAATAGGAAGTAGATGAGATAAATCACCTGATTTTAAATTCTGGAGGTTTTTGTTTTTGTTTTTTGTTTTGCCTCTGATGCCTTCTTATAATTACCACAGAAATGGGATATTTTGTGTCTGTGACCTTTGCAGATGGAATATACTTGAAATTCATGCCTCGCTGTGCTCTGTCAGCTCCTTTCTATGCATGCCGCTTCAGTGTGGTTTAATAAATATGAGTTTGGGAGCTAAACTCTCTGGCTGTGGAAATTCAGCTCATAGTTTTATAAGAGGCATCACTGTAAAATACTCTTTGACTTGAGATGGAAGCAGAATTGTTCCTTTGCATTGTACTGTTTCTAGGTGACATCACAGTCTATGACTGGCATTATTAAACATCCTTAATGACAGCATGTCACATATGATAACATCACCAAACATTTACTTCCCCAGAGTAGCAAAGCTTAATTGGGGGCTTTAGATGGAGCTCATTGTACAAGCAAATATATGAAACATAATCACACTGGCTTGAAGTTGATGCAGGCCAGGCCTTGCTTTCATAATCACAAGATGCTGCTTTGCTGCAGAAGAGCCAGTGAAAACCTTCGAGAGACATCATTTTATAGTGTAAGAGAACTGAAAGAGTGGAAGCTTGCCTCCTTGTCCACCCACCATTTTCCTGTCTGAGGGAAGGCATCTTCTTACATCAAGCTACAGTCACCTTACATGTTAAGAGACTGCAATCCCAATGCACACAGATCTGAGTAAAAAGAAACATTGAACATTGAACTGTAGGGTTTACTTCTGAGTAAACAAGCATAGCATTTGACTGCAAGGCTACATTTCTAGAAAATAATAATAATAATAATATATTACTTATACCCTGCCCATCTGGCTGGGCTTCCCCAGCCACTCTGGGCTCCCAACAGAATATTAAAACGTGATAAAACATCAAACATTAAAAACTTCCCTAAACAGGGCTGCCTTCAGATGTTTTCTAAAAGTCAGGTATTTGTTTATTCCCTTGACATCTGAAGGGAGGGTGTTCTACAGGGTGGGCGCCACCACTGAGAAGGCCCTCTGCCTGGTTCCCTGTAACCTCACTTCTTGCAGGGAGGAAACCGCCAGAAAGCCCTCAGTGCTGGACCTCAGTGTCCGGGCTGAACGATGGGGGTCAAGATGCTCCTTCAGGTATGCTGGGCCGAGGCCGTTTAGGGTTTTAAAGATCAGCATCAATACTTTGAATAGTGCTTGGAAAATATCACTCTGTTCAGTCTGGAGAGCTCACCTCTGGATAAACATGCCACAATTTGGATTGCAAAGCAGCAGTTCTAAACAAAAGTACCTGGGAGTAAGCCCGATTGAATTCAATAGGTCTTTTTTCTGAGTAGGCACACACAATGTTGCTATGTAAGCCCTTTACAGATGAGCCCTACCTACACCCACAAATACAACTCCAGCAAGTTAGCAGCTAGGCCATTTTCCAAAGAAGGAAGTGAAAGAACTACCTAGCCAGTCTGACTTGAGGCAAAACTCTTTCCCTGTCTTGAATATAGAGATCAGTCAGACCTCAAATGACAAATAATTGGACATTCTGAATTGCTTTTCAGTACGGGACAAATTTACATAGGTTAAACTTTTAAGTCAACATATTTCCAATGTTTGCTTAAAGGGATAGAGGAGGACAGGAGGACGCAAAAACTGACACACAGTTTTGTGTTCCTTATTTCTAGAATCACATCGTGACACTTGTTTGGAGCATGAGAAACAGAAGAGAGAAAGGTGTAGGTAGAGCCAAATTGAAATGGCCACAAAAAGGTGGAAGGATCATTATATTATCAATTGAGGTGGCCGTGGGGAGCTAAGATCGTTTTTAAAAAACAAAGCTGTGTCCTCTCTTTCAAGGTGGAGCCTGGCAAAGCCAAAAGGTTGTGCTAAGGGAGACAAATGTGGGGTAGATATTAGACAACAGTATTTAAGAAACTGAAATAATTGCTGATGGAAACAGAGCAGTGAATGTTTTGAATTCTGGATAAAGATTGCTTGGAAATGTGCCGAAGGAAACATCTGTACTAGCAGAGGAGAAACAAGCTTATCTAACATATATTCCCCCTACACCTTTCAAACTGGAATGCTGTGATAGCACAGTTAGCTTTTTTATCTTGTATAACTAAATGAAAAATTGGATACCTTTGTTGCATTTCAGATAGACTGTATGAAATGTGATTCACATGTATGTGATCAAATGTGAAGGAAATCAATTTCCCCTAGAAGGAGTGTGTGTGTGTGTGTGTTCTCCCTTTTGCCTACAAAACATAAATAATTCAATCAATTCCTGGATCAAAAGAAAATGGGCTGTTTGTCAATGCGTATAAAATAAAGAATGTACAAGAGAATATATTCCGTTTTTTTGAAACCACGGTTTTCCAGCAGCAACACTCTATTAACAGATATTGTAGAATGAGGATGTGATTACTTTCCACCCCTCTCCTGCTTCGTTGAACTTTAATGAGTTGAGCACCCTGATCCTTACCTTATGCCCCTATGCAAGTGGATAAAGGATTTCAGCCTTAATCAAAATTATTCTTTGTTGGCTAGGTTGTCAACTTCTAATCTGTTCCATTCTCAAAGGAAACCTTTAGCCTGGGTGGAAAGTTTGGGTTGTCATTCACGAGGCACTGTCAAACTTCTCCCTTTAAGCAAGCTGCAGTTTGACAGCAATTCCGGGGTAAATTGGCAATGGTTTAATCCTCATCTGTATCATGCCAAGGCAGCGCTAGGTACTCAAAGCTACATGCTTGCACAATCTCTGAAGTGTGTATAATATAATGACAAGTCTGTCTGCAAGAAATAGGAGAATTTTGGCCATAGATCTTACACAGCAACATGTTTTCCTCTTGTTTTCCTCCCTTGTTTTCCGGTCTACAGCTTAGACCCACAAGTGGCAAATCTTTGGAAGGTTTTGTGTTGCTTTATCCAAGAATTTTCAGACTTTGTACCTGTGATCCTCTGTAAGTTGGGAAAAACTCAGCTTGTAATTGAAAGTTGAAGTTAGGTAGGTGACTCGGTTGGCAGCACTCATTCTTGTCTTGGGGTTTAGGCCAGAGAATGTAAAATTGGAGGGGAATAGTAGAGAAAAGGTTCACGTTGCAGAGATCCACAGCACAAATGATGAGATGGGACGATGAGAGAAGAGACCCAGCAGAAGCAGCAGCGACAACAAAAAGAGAGCTGAGCAACAATTTAACAGGCAACATTTTTCTCAGATGTCTCTTTTCTTACTCCAACCTCCCACACACAGGAAAAATAAGGCCAGCTGTGAAAGTGGAGCATCAGCAGTGTCCTCACAGTGGTGCTACTGCTGCTTGCCAGAATGAGATGATGTGGTGAAGCTGGGAGAAGTGGTTGTGGCCACACAGGTATGTGTGCCTTTGGCACCAACCCAGAACTCCCTGATCCATTAGTTGTTCTACAGCCACTGCTGATAGTAAGCTTCCCCCATCCCCAATCCAAGAAGCTGATTCCACTTCCCTATGAGAAAATTCAGTGGGATGTTCTTCCCAGTTTCTCTGCTGACAAAGAGGGGGATGAATGTGAAGCTAAAACCCATTAAAAATAAGATTTGCCCATGGGAAAGAGCCTCAGTCAGCTGAAACTCCATACATGGTTTGAGCTGAAGGAATCTGTATTTCATCTTCTTACCCAATCAATAGTCCATTTGTTGCTCTTGCTTTAAGACAAATCCCACAAGCAAGAGTAAAAGAGGCTAGGGCACCTTTACGGTGGGTGGACCTGTAGATGGCTAAATAGCATTCTATGGGTGCTTAGCACTTTTGGAGTAGTATCTCCCCCTTCCTCCTCCCACAAAACATCAATCTCCCAGCAAAATGGCTAACCAAGAGATAAAGCAGAAAAATAGGCATGGTGGCAGTAGGGAATTCTGGGTTATTGGTGTAATTTACCCATAAGGCTTTGCTTGTAACTTCAAAACTCTCCTTCTCTCGGGACCTAAAATTGCAGCTGCCTTCATGTTTCCTTCTCCTCCCCTTTGTCAATCATAAACAAAAACATATTAGCAAAAATGGGGAGGTGATTATCATTAGAATGTGTTTGGAGTGTCTTGAAATTAGGCATGCAGAGTAATTGTGATTCTACTATTTGTTCCGAGCAAAACAAAGCCTAAGATTACTTTAACAAATTTTACTATTAGCGCCACACTGCGCAAGGAAGCCCTGGATCACTTTGAAATATTTCCACACAAAAGCACATTAGACCCTAATGACTACATAGTGCGTGATGGAAGGTACTTAACTTCACCTCGGAAAAAAAATGTTTTTAATGACTTCATTTATTCATTTCTCTAAAAACTGTAAAATTGTCATGTAGTAATCTACCAGAGATACTCCCAGGTGCTTTGTTGAGATGTAATTTCAAAACACCAAGAGCTTTGCACTGTAATATAACCTGTTGTGCCTTACAGCTTAATCAAAAGGTGGCATTTAGGAAGCATTCAATTCTGGCTTCTAAAATGTGTCTTGCAATAACATTGTTATCAGAACTTATATTTTTGCAGTGATTTTCATTTTGCAGGCAACCTCATCAAAGACCTCTACAAAACATTTTTAGTACATTGCAGCTGTGGGACCACAAAACAAAGCTGGTCCCACATACAAAAGCAACATACCTCGCACAATAAAAGTATATCAGTTTTTCATTAGAAAGTATTCTTATAAAACATGCATATGCTTTCAAAGTGGTACACAAGCAACTTTTCCCAAACAATCTTGTCAAAACCAGAGCTGTGAGACTAGTAGGAAACTTTTTAAACACAGCCATTCCCGAGCATCAAGCCTTGTGGTCAATTCACAGTCCTCAAAGGAAATCAGAAGTAATATTAAGTGATAGGAAGGAATCAAGAGAGTTGGTTGTTAGGCTTGTCAAACTCAATAATGCATACAGAACACATCCACCTACTTCTGAGTACCGGAACTGATTTTGCCCGCATACAAAATATGTGGATAATTTCTTTATTTCAATATATTTAAAATTCTTTTTGACTTACTTAAAGCAGATAGCAATGCCATTTAAATCCATCAATTGTGAAATAGTGTTTAAAATAATTAAAAATAAAAAGTGTTTTAAAATCTCATCATAAAAATCAGTAACAGCATCCATTGATAATAATAAAAATGTAGAAAACAACCATAGATCAAAAGCTTGACGAAAGAAGCAGAAGTCTTAACTATCTACTGAAAAGCAATCAAAGACTGGCTGATCTCCCCTGTGATGGTTTTCTGCATTCTAAGTCCCACCACAGAAAAGGCCCTGCTTTGTTTTGGTTTTGCCCACCCGCCATAACTAAATACTGCTAATCAGAAGTGAGCAGGACTTCTATGCTTAATGCTTGGACAGGTTCATGTGGTGAAAGATAGTTCTTAAAGGAGTCTTATCTCAGATCATTAAGAGTGTGGATGTTTTCCTCAGCGGGTTACCCATTACCCACGTCTACATGCTGTTTCAGCCTGTCAGTGTCACTGGGGAGTCTCACATATTGCCAGATGGAGTGTCCCTTCCGCCACCTGCTTTGGCAGCTCCTTGGCTTCTATCATCGTTTGCCAGTTATCCCAGTTCCTTTGCATTTACTGGCTACAATGTGGAAAGTTAACTTCTCACTGAGCAACTAGGAAGAATACTGCCTGTACAATTTCCCTTGTATTATATTATTGCAAAAGAAAGTAGTCTTATGTTTTTAAAATAAATGCTCTAAATTCAAAGAAGAATCTCCCTGAAGGGGTGAGGCCTCCACAGACCCCCCCTGTGGCTTTGGCCTTGCTATACTGTCACAATTTTTAGACGTAAGGTGTCTCTTTTAGATAGCATCTTTGCTGAGGCTTGAAGTGTGGTTGTTGTTGCTAGGCAACCACTATACTGATAAACCAAACGTTATGTTGAGGCCTTGCAACTGCAGCTGCCTTATTTTTCCCTTGCCCCTTCTCTATTTATTATTATTTTACCTAATAGGCTTTTAGACTGCTTTCTAGACAAAGCACTTTACAACAACATTCCAATTTATACCCACAAAATCCAACACTGACATCATATAAACATTTTAAAAAATTTCCAGTCAAAAAATTTACAGACCAGTATACCTTGCAATGAAAGGAAAATATCTGAATTAGCTCTCAAAAAATAGTGTCCAATGTACAGGTACTAGATTAGTCTCCAAAGGCCACCATGAAAAAGGAGACTTTAAGGCCTGTTGGGCTTTCCTGAGTTCAAGTTCCATGATTCAGGGGCTGCCAGTGAAAAGGCTCTGTTTCCTACAAACTAATCCATACTTCTCTTGTGAGACTGTACCATCTCAGCATACACACGGGAGATTTCAGTGTCTCACTTCCCATACAGAAGTTAAAATACCCAAGATGGAGGTGTAATGGGCAAGTAGAAGGAAGTGCTGAAGCCAGTAAAATGAGCTAAAGCTAGAGTCCTAACATCAGTAGTGGTGGGTGAAGCACCTTCCTAGCTGTGGTGATGCTGCTGCTTGCCAGGAGGGGAAAGAGACAGGGTGACGGACCAGTGAGGTTGGGGAGCTCCAAGTTGGTGGAGACCCACAGGTAAATACACCTCTACCAGCCACTACCAATGTGGAGATCCTTCCCCTCCCTATGGCCATGTGTCTTACTTCGGTTGTGGAGCACACAATTAGCATTTCTTCTCTTCTCCTGCACCACCATTCCATGTTTTAAAACTGCCTCAGCATTCCTGATACACAAACAAAATGGGCCAGATTAAACCAAAAAGTTGTGCTGGCAGGAGCCATTGCAATGAGTCCTGCTAGCTTAATGGGACTCCCCCTTCTCCCTATGTGTGCCTCTCCAAATTGGCCTCAAGGGAGGTGAATGTGGGAGAACCCCGCCCCCCCAGAACAGCATGGGGGAGGAAGAGGGGGGAGATTATTCCATCTGGCAAGCAGAGATGCTTGTGTTGACGTAACAATTGCTGAATTCTTTCCCCAAAGTTTTCCAACCCCAAAGCAAACCAAGAAACACCGTGAGCATGTGCAGTTTTGCATTTTAAACACATTTAAATCACTGCACCACCATCACTACCGGAGTAAAAGGGAATTTGCTTCTGCTGCCCTGATTCTAAATACATTTATTTGGTGATAAACACCATTTTGTTCTAGAAGATGGTAATGAAATAAGGTTACCTAACCATGTACGTTCCTGGCTGACAACTGTACATTACTCTTTTTAAATAAAGAAGGAAGAAAGGATTCTGCAGAGAAGGACACAAGTTCTCTGGCATGCCTGTGCCTGCCTGGGTGCTGCTGTCGAGATGGATTGTCACTGTCCCCATAATCTGGCACTCTCTGGGTTGCCATTTTGGGGCCCTCCCTGTTCCCAAGATCCCGCCCTAGCTGCAGCACTGCACAGCAGGGACACATGAAGCCATGGCTGTCTATATACAAAGGGTTCTGACATGCACCTGTCATCATTTGAAAGCATAATGCTTTGCAATGACCTCACACTATTCAGAAATAAGGGAAGATTGCTAGCTACACTGCTGAGGCATATTCTCGTGCATTTCGTAAACTGGTAATTTCTGCACAGGAATGCTGCAGGAGGCATACTTTCTGATAACAATCACCTCCCTGTAAACTAAACACCACAGTGCACAAGCAGCAGCAGACAAATAATTCTCCACAGTGCGAGGATTGCTTTACAATTCACAAAATTGCTGCCTGAGCATCAGAGGTCATCTAATAAACAGTGTGTCTGAAAGCTGGCACCTTTCTTCACTGCTCCTTTGCCTCTCAATAGGGTCTGAGCTGAACCAGTCTTTAAGCAAATTCTGTCCGGAATATGCGTTAGAGGAGATGTGAGCCATCTCTCAAAATGGAAACTTTTTCAGCTGCAATCTGATCACTGTATGTGAGGTGGTGGGTGGGGTGGGGGTGGGGAGACAGCAACCTGACAACTGACTTAAATTATATGTTGGTAAATACAGTGGTACATCGGGTTACATACGCTTCAGGTTACAGACTCCGCTAACCCAGAAATAGTGCTTCAGGTTAAGAACTTTGCTTCAGGATGAGAACAGAAATCGTGCTCCAGCGGCACGGCAGCAGCAGGAGGCCCCATTAGCTAAAGTGGTGCTTCAGGTTAAGAGCAGTTTCAGGTTACATACGGAGCTCCGGAACGAATTAAGTACTTAACTCGAGGTACCACTGTAGAGAGTGGGGTTTGGCTCGAAAACCAGCTAGCAGAATGCCTGTGTATGTGTTTATAAATATGTTTATGGCCTGAAAGCAGAACCCATGCAAAGAGGATGCACTAACCAAATGAAAAGTTCCTTTATCATTAATTGCACCATAATAGATATCGTTCTGAACTTGCCTGTAGATATTTTTATATGGCTGCTTTAAGTATTTTATTTATTTTATTTACTCTTCTATATTGCTTCCCCATAACAGCAGTTGCAAACTTACGCATACAGGTTTTGCAGAGCCTCCTTACTCAGAACTCTGACTCACTGAGGTTCCTCTTCAGTTTGAAATCTTGGTTAATTGAACTGGCATATTAATCAACTAAAGTGTTGGTTGATTAATTGACTGGAGCCAAAATTAATCAGTGATGGCTGTTTGTTAAATCCAAGGAAGTTGAGGATTAAGAATACTTATTTATTTTTTTGAGGCTCCTTTGATTCTAATGATTCCCTTGCAAAAGGGAGCATTTAATGAGTGGCAGCTTGCAAGTAATCTTCCATTCCTTCAGCGTCTCAAAAATACACCAAGTTTGGTTATATGCAAATTGATTTGGATCTTATTAATTGATCTAATTAAAAGACAGGTGAGCAATCAAGTAAATGTCCCTTAATCAGTTAACTGGCACATCTATATACATGGAAGGTCTAGAGGGGAATTTAGTGGAAAACACCCTGGTCCTGAAGAATTATTATCCCTATAGTCATATGAATTACTGCAGAAATTCAGCAGAGTTGAAGTATATTTTGCCTTCAATGTATTTCTGGTTGCCTGGATTTGCTGTTTGAATGTTTGAGGCTTTCAGGACAGAGAACATATCTGTTTGCATGGTCTGCCTCTCCTTCCCTGTGAATGGGCCATAGCTCAGTGATGAAGCATCTGCTTTGGATTTAGAAGGTTCAGACCACGGGATTCCAGGTATGGCTGGCAAAGTCTCCCTGTCTGGAATCATGGAGAGCTGCATCCAGTCAGGAGAGACAATATTGAGCAAATGGACCAATGGTCAAACTAGGTGAAAGGTTTGTTCCTACATTTTGCTTGCAAAACATCCAGGGTTCAATCTCAAACATCAGCAGGTAGGACAGGGAAAAAACTCTTCTCAGAAATTCCAGGAAGGAGACAATAATACTGAGTAGATTAATCATTGTTAGGGCAGAGAGCGAGAGCAAGAGAGTCCGCTGTAATCCATAGTCCACCAATCTGTATAACAGGTATGGGAAACCTGTGACCCTCCAGGTGTTGTTGGACTACAACTTCCAGTATTTTGACTATTGACCATGCTATGTGTGGCTTATGGGAGCTGTAGTCCACCAATGTTTGGAGGACCACAGATTTCCCAACCCTTCTTTATTTGCATGAAAGGCTAAGAGTTTCCAACAGCTAAGTTCTAGGAGTCTGGCCCATTGCTTGAGGTCAGAGTACATTAAAACCTGCTGTTATCCAGGATGGGCTCTGGAAAACCTGCATGAAATTCTGTAATCCCCCAGCCAATCCCTTTCTCTATTTTACAAGCCGTTGTAATTGTGGCATTCACTGTGAGGTCTATCATCAATAGTTTTTGCAAAGGTCACTTAAAGACTAACCCTGTAATTCGTGGCCTAGAGTTTCTTTGATGCCCAGCTGATCTTGCTCTTCTTTGCAGCCTGGCAATGTGCCAGAGAGAGATTACCCCTTTAATATATTAAGGTGAATCTATTTTCATTACATATCTCATCCAATGATCATTAAAAACTGCACTTTATTGCTCATCACAGCTTAAATTAAAATCGGCACCTTTAATTATTATGGATATTAACACCCTGTGTTATACATGTTTAGAATATTGTATGGGCCTGTTTCGAAATCTCCATGTGAAGCAAAAGAGGCATAGAATTATTTTCTGCTGCTTCAAATCCCACAGTGGGGGTTTAAAAGTTCTAGGGTTGCCATATATCCTCTTTTTCCAGGACACATCCTCTTTTTCATGGGTAGAGTTCTCATAGCGATCCATAGTTAAAAGTAGAAGTTGGCAAATGTGTCCTCTTTTTTGCTCTTCAAAATAAAATAGTTCCCTAGCATATCTAAGGGGTGTGATCCTCTGGTGTTTTTGGTTTTCTGCATGCCCAGGCTCTGCACCCTCCATCTTCCCCGAGCGGTTATGAATGATGACCACAACAAGTTAGACGAATAAGGCCACAATTTTACTAAGGATAGATGTAAGAGGTTTGGCAAAGGCAGTGAGTAACCATCAACTTCTGGCCCGCCTGACTGAAGTGACACCAAGGGTCAGCCCAGCAGCAGGGGGTTCCTATGACTTACATCCAATCGGGGGACTCCTGCAGGGAGGAGTGCTATGGCCCCTGCCCCTGCGTGGGTATCTGGATGAAAGCAGCTCTTCCCGCATCCCTTTAACAGGATTCCCTACCTTTGGAGGGCAAACAGAGACTACCACCTCCCATCCACCCAAGACTAAGGTATACCCAATGCCTAAACCACCAAAGTTGTGATGGTTGCTATGAGGTAGGCGAACCCACTAGGCTGGAACCAATCTGGAAATTATGCCCAGCCCTGAATACGTTTGGTACAGCAAGGTCATGATACCCAAATATAAAGCATAAATCAAAGGCGTGGGTGGGTGGGTGATCTGACAAGGAAGGAACCAGATGCCAGGGCCAAGGCAGGACATCTTAAGAACCATGTATCGTCTCAACGTTGGCTGCTATCTTATTTGTTCTCTACGTAAATTTAAGTTACTAAGTTTACGTATTTAAGTATTTTGTAGACATGAAAGGCACTGCAGAACTAGTTTTAATAAATAAATGGGTTTTTCTAAAAAAAGAAAAGAAATCCAGCTTTGGCTGAGAAGATCCCTCTGCTTTGGTTGCCTCTTGATTATTGTCTTCATATGACATTATGACACTCTTGCCTATCTTCCCTGGATTGTGTCTCTCCTTCTGCCTTTCTCTGTGCTTAGTTTTATATGTGTACACACACACACACACACACACACACACAGACATATACTTTCGCCTCTATATCAGCTTCCTCACACTCAGTGACCATATCAGAACTTCTGCCTTATGCAGTATTTGGCTCCTGATGCCAGGTGCTTTTGATATATTACGTTCCATGGTCCAGATCCTATGGCAAGTACTGATGTATTTGAGCACTTTGCATTCTTAGGTTTATGTTGGCCCAGAGTAATTGATCTTGACTGCTCAAGGAGAGACTCGAGCTCACAACTGATGCACTGACATTGTAGGATGTAATCTGAGTCAGGGCTCATTAGTAATAGGACCAGAAGCTGCTTCATTGTCAGGGTTCAGACAAAGAACCTCTCATAATAGCTAGTTCCCAACATTCCCTCTCTTTGTCATGTTCTTAAAAGCCCAAGATTCTAGTGCTGTCACCAAAAGTCATATTTATGGATGTCAGCAGCTCTTAATGCTTGCCTCAAATAAGAAATGAACATTGCAGCCCTCTGACTCATATTTTAAGTTTACCCAAAGAAAGAATAATGTCCTCCCTCCCTTTATAGCTCTGCCAGAGGCAGTGTGGGATGGAGGAAGACAATAAGGCCATCATTGGCTTCCAGCCATGGTGTCTCTGTTCCATCTCCACTGTCTAAGGCAATACTAGTTGCTGGGAAGTGGGGAGGTATCTGTTGTACTCGGGATCTGATTGCGGGCTTTCCATGGGTATCTGGTTGGTCACAGTGAGAACAGGATGCAGGGCTAGGTAGTCTTTAGGCATGATCCAGCAGTATTCATACTCTTAAGGAGGTTCCTCTCTCCAGTCCCTCCCACCCATGTATGGTGCCCAGCATAGAGCTTAGAGCACACACCAGGAGCTGTAGGAAACATCATTTGGAGAATTATATCCCCAAAACTCCCTCCTTATGTCTCTCGCAATCATTGCTGCTACTCTCTCACACAGTGAAACAAAGGGGCTGGGAGGGATCTGCATTGGTGTGGTGGGTGATGTCTTTCTAGAGATCAGATTCTGCTTCTGCTTTTGATTTCCACCGCAATGTAGCCTATGGGAAATCATCTGCCTCTACAGTTCCACCACACTCAAGCATTACATCAATAAGACAGAATCCTAAGCAAAATTTGCTAAGGAAGGAAAGGAGTGGAATTATGGAGAGCAGGCTTGGCTCAGGTCCCAACATTTTTTACTGAATTCTCTGGGTTGGGTGGGCTGCAGCAACCTAGAAGACATTTGAGAAGTTCCAGGCACTGGTTTCAATAGCTATAAGAGCAGCTTTAGCCCTACAAAGCGCCCACTGTGACCTCTCTGTTCTCTCACAAACATGCAGACACAATCTTGACTTTGTAACAACTTCTTTTATCAGTCTTCCAGTACTCTCTTCACAACATGAAATAGCTCATTCAGTTGAGCATGAGACTCTTAATCTTAGGGTCATGTGTTTGAGCTCCACATTGGGCAAAAGATTCCTGCACTGCAGACGGTCGGATTAGATGACTCTGATGCTCACTTCCAACTCTACAATTCCATGATTCCATGATTCTAGAGAAGGTTAGGATTGCCGACGTAGATGGTTTGTATTCTGTTGCCCCCTCTGGTGGCCTGAGAGAATGCATTCTGTACTTGTTCTATATATGACATTCCTAACTGTCCTTCAAAGCAAGCTGCTATTCAGTCTGATGATTAAAAACATAATACAACTAAAACTCTGCATTTAAGTACAAATTTGCAGTGGTGACAAAGTCTGTCCATCCCAAGACAGTCAAGGACCCCTGGGATAAAATTTTCTCTGTTATAAGAATGCACAGAACTGCATGGCAGCCATCCCAGGAGGCTCTGTAATGACCCGTGTCCATACATATCACACTTGCTATATATAACAATGGGCACTTTGCTAGTACAGAATGCCATTGAACATTCTTTGAACAGGGGATGCCTTTTAGTTTCAATGCTAGGGAATGAGATTTTAGAGGAGGAGGAACTGAGATTCATGGGGCTATTCAATGGATCACTTTTGAACATATTCAGTGTTAAATTTTAACAAGAGAATGTCATGAAGTATCTTTTGTTGATAATGAGGGACTTCCAGATTGTTGGTATTTTTGGGTAGGATTCAGTAACATTGGCAAATTCAGGTTGTGCAATTATAGGTGATTGAGACGACTTGTGCAATGAACCCATTTTCCCCAAAGATCCGACTTTTTGTGAATAAGGGGAAATGATGGGAAGATGCACTGAAAAGTGTGGGATCACACTTGCTTTGATGCAACATCATCTAACTTCCCTGCAAACAAATCAAAATGAATGTTCAGTGAGCACATTGTCTGGAAGCAACCAATATTTATATTTATTATATTTATTATCTGTGCTATGAACATGGGTCAAACACTTTTTTAAGCAAAGGGATTAATGGCATTGGCCTCCACAGCTAATAAATGGAGCCATTCTAAGTAATTGATTGATTGAGTATTGTTTCCCCGTAAAGGGAAGCTTTTTAATGTTTAATGTTTATTATGTTTTTATATATGTTGGAAGCTACCTAGAGTGGCTGGGGCAACCCAGACAGATGGGCGAGGTACAAATATACTACTACTACTACTAGTAGTAGTAGTCCATATTTGACTTGTTCTCAAAGAGCTAAAAGCAAAATGGAGCTGTCAGTGGTCTCTCATCATGTGTGGATCATATCTACACTTGCTTACTGCAAATGCACTAACTGCAGGAGATTTAGACCTTTCGGTGTATAGAACCAATGAGTTTTCTAGAAACCGAAGCTGTGTTTACTTCTAAATAATATTATTGTTGTACGTATCCTTTATTTTGTATAAAATTAAGTACAGTGGTGCCTTGGTTTGCGAATGGCTTAGTTGTCAAACAAATCGGCTCCAGAATGCCACAAACATGGAAGTAAGTGTTCCAGTTTGTGAACGTTCTTTGGAAGCTGAACGTCCGATGCAGTTTCTGCTTGAGTGCAGGAAGCTGCTGCAGCCAATCGGAAGTCGTGCCTTGGTTTTTGAATGGTTTCAGGAGTCGAACGGACTCCTGAGATGGATTGAGTTTGAGAACCAAGGTACCACTGTATGGTGATGTTGAAAACTTCACTCTTGCCTTCCCTACTATTACCCAGGAGTGCCTTTCCTGGTGGGACAAAGCTGCAACAGCACCACTACTGCTTACTTGAAGGGGAAGGGGTGAGATGGTAGTGTGGTTGAGTCTACACCCACCCACCCACCCACCCACCAGTGGAACCAAACTTGTGCATTTGCTGGTGTCCCTGCACAAACCCAGCATCACTATCATCAACCCTTGCTGCTGAAAGACCATTATTGCACCTGTGCCCCAGCAGCCTCATTGTTAATAGCTGCAACTCATCCCAATACATCACAAATGAGAAGAAATATCTTTCAGGTTAAAAGGAAGACTTGAACTCTGGGCCCTCTTATTTTGGAACTGAACCACGTCACCTCCAGACGTCAGTATTTTGCATGGGGGATTCCAGCACAGAATAGGAATTTAGGTTTGCACAGTTAAAGTGGATTAAGGTGTTCTGTTGCCCTGGCACAACAAATCCACTTTTATAAAAATATATATGACTTTTTGCAGTTGATGAATGATTGATGCAAATACATTAAAAATACTGTGCAAACAAATCAGGATGAATGCTCATTGTCGTATAACCTTCTTATATACAAATCAGGATGCAGGCTCAGTAAGAACCTTGTATAGTCGAACCTCCACATAAACTTTCTGACCAGCAAATCACAACAAATGCTCAATAAGCAGGTTATTTGGAGGAGCCTACATCTTTTTAGTTTTGGCTTCATAAAGGGGGAAGTAGAAGGCAGAGGGGAGGTTGGCATGGTGCAAACACACTGACAAGGTTGCAGGATTGGCTCCACTGGTGGGGGAAAAGAACTCAGGGAAGAGGTGCATACAAGAGTTTGGCTTGAACTACAGCCACTGCTCCAGGCATGATGGTCCTGATACATGGGACAGCCAAAATGGTGCCCACCAGATACTGTTGGACAGGACTGTTGCCTAGAAGAACACCTCATCCCTAATATACCCAACCAATCATTGTGTTGTGCAGGAGAGGGGCTCCTGCTGATACGATCTTATCACAAGATCTATTCTGTTCAATATAGGAATTGGGATTTTGGTGTGGTGACGCCTACCTTTTGGAATTCTTTCCCATTCATTGTTAGACCTGCAGTGTCTCTGCTGCCTTTTTCACACCTACTGAAGACCTCCTTCTTTGAAAAGAGAGATCTTTCTTACAGTTGGCTTTAAACTGTTGTTATAGTATTGTTTCATCACTGATGTGTTTGGGAGTAAGGGTGGAATATAAATTTAATAAATAAATGCACGATTCCCAATATCCTGGACCATTGGCTATGCTAGCTAGGGCTCATGGGAGTTTTAGCTTGATTAGCTACCCCTGTAAAAAGCTAATCCATAGTTGGATTTATGACAATAGGGATAATCAAAAACCACTACTATGGCTTGTGTGAGTGCCAAGCATGCCAGTTCAGTGAGCTGGACTGTCAGGAAACGCTTCCAGTTGGAAAGGAACTTTTGTTAGGTATCAAACAGCCACCTAGCAAGGCTGCTATTTAAAGGGATGCTGGTTTCATACTGCAGAAACAGACAATAAAAGAGCAGCACAGGTTTCCTTTTATCATTAAAAGTTATGCATACTCTCTGTGCTTTCCCTATAGCTCTGAGAGAAAGAAATGAACCTTTTTTGCAGATTCTTCTATTTAAATGCAGATTACAGCTCTCCTTGCCACTCTTTAAAAGCCATTAAACCTTTAAACCGCACTTTCTCTTCACAGAAGAGAGAGACAAAGAAAGTGTGGCACACCCTGGCATTTTGTATGAGAGGAGTTCTCTGTGATAAATTGGTGGATATAGCATAATTTCCTGTGGGGGGCAAAGAAGAGAAGCATAGACATTTTCACCTCAATTCCAAAAGTGTCTCATTACTTCCAACAGGTGCCTCATTGTAACATAAGAATTTAGACCTAGATGCTTTCAGGCGGCAAGTATGTAGAAAATACCTTTCACTTTATGAACTGGGTGAACACTTATTTGAGGTCAGCAGTTTATGCCTGAATAGACTGCTTCCAGACATATGCAGTATTAGGTCCCAGTCTAATGAGGATTCGTGACTATGAAGAGTCCTTTTTACCTCATAGTATAGACAGCACCATAAAGGATGAAGTGTATAAATAAAATTTGACATAAACTGTGTGGTAATATATGTATATGTGTTATATAAATACCTGTATCTATATGCTTTTATAAATATATACATAGAGAGAACACAGTTTTTTATTGTTTTTTTAAAGCAAATACAAACACAGTAACAATCCAGCTATACAGCTAATTGTGTTTGCTTTATCTGTTGTCTCTAGACATACACTTACACATTCAACATTCAAACATATTACTTGATGTAACCCCTCCACTGAGAATATTGCATGGTTGGTATAACAAGGTGTTGACATAACTAAAAAATGGGGCCCACATTTCTTGGAAGGTGTCTCTATTCATTATGCCTTTAATTGCCCTCCTGTGTCTGGTGAGATGCTCAGACATTGCTGTATCCCAGGTATTATTTTCCCATATGTTCAAGAGTATTTCAGTTTGGTTATTCCATTGCCCAGCTATAACCTATTGTGCTGTGGTCAGTAAGAAGCCTACTAGTTCACTGTGGCACAGGGTGGACCCTAAGTCTATGTCCAAAGATATTTGTGAACAGCAAAATCTCAAAAAAGAACCTCTTCTTCTTTCTTTGAAATAACTCCTGAAAAGTTTGATTAGCAAATGGTATTTCCTTCCTTCCTTCCTTCCTTCCTTCCTTCCGGTTCTTTCCTTTGAAAAAGGTCTCACAGCAGTTTACATGGATAAACAGAGGGCCAATAAAGTTATTCAGTGCAATGGGTGGTGTCCAACTTACAATGACTTATATTTGCACAGTGGAACTCTCCCCTTCTCCCTACGCCCCCTAAACATGTTCTGGGGTTTTCTCCAACCAACCCTCTGGAGCAGATCTGGGGATGGCACAGGGCACACACGCAGGGAGAGGAAGGAGCAAGCAGAAATCCTTGCACAGATGGAACAAGTTAACTAGATACTGCCCAATAAGAACACCATCAATACAGCATTGAAGTACTTTCAGATACATACACCAGATGTGGGATAGGAAGGGGCAACCATGTGAGCCTGAGGCTGTGCTGTAAGGCTGTGTATGGTTTAGTATTAAGCTCAAAAAATGGTTATTTTTATAGCCCTGCGATATAGAAACTCACCCTATCTCAAACTTAGCTTTCAATGTGTGCTCAAATAGTTTACTGAGAAGAGATGCTTAAGTGAGCACTGTCACTCTTGGCAAATTTGCAGTAACAGATACTCTCTGTCGAGCAACAGTTTTGATTTACGTTGACAAATTTCCCAATTTGTACTTCTTATTATATTCTCTTCCTATCCTGTAGCTATTTCAATTTTTATATCATTGGTCTTCTTACTTTCTTCCGGGTTTGCTCATGCTGGTGCCAGATTTATAATGCATAGAACATTTATTGCTTAGAACATGCTTCCGTTACTGTACATAAAACCTTTCGAATATGCAAAAATTACAGTAGAATAGTATTCATATGGTGATGTTCTTCCCTGCTGTCTGACTCCCCGGAAGCTCATTGCTGCTCCTTCAGAGCAGTTCAGAGCCATTCAAATGTATCTCCTGGCAACACAGAGAATAATAAGCAATTGGTTCTCTGAATGAATGGCTAGGCAAATGGGGGGAACACTTAATAAACAGCAAGTGCCAAAAGCTTGCCTTTGATGAGATAGAGAATTCTCATTTCCAGATTCTTGTTGCACATTACAACATGGCACAGCACTTATGTAGTGCTTTTCATCTTCAAGGCCTGCAGAAACATGAAGTAATTAATCCTTCAAATGCAACCGTGGATTAGGCAAATATTATCTTTATATTCTATTGGACACACCTCCCCAAAACTAGAGTTTTGAAAAGGTGTTTGGCATTCAACATGGATGTATGTTGATCCTTGTGCTATAATAATATATCTCCAGGGTCTTTCAAATTTCAGTGGTGCTCTGTGCAAGGTCAAAATTCAGCAGCCCCTGCCTCTTGCCTTCTGTTCTGCTCAATTCACTATGTCATAATTGTGACGTATTGCAGGGGCCCCTAGTCTCAGCGCCCAGTGCAGCAGAACCAGTCATGCTGCCCTAAATTTGCCTCTGTATATCTCCTTTACTCACTTCCACTGTCGGAAAAATAGAAGAAATTAATTTTCTAAAACAATCAATAATACTATTTAATGTTATGTTTCAAATACCTCATTGATGCATGCTTTAGCCATATATTTATTTTATCTTCACCTATTCCCATGATTGCTGATACTACAGCCATTTAGGCTATAGAATATTTTATCTTTAGACTGTAGACTTTATGAAAAGCTAGTAAGTATTAAGTCAAGCTGCCAAAACTAACCAAGTTTTTCCATAGAAAATACCTCCTCATTTTGCCATTCTCCCCTGCCAGCACTTCTATTGCCCACAGTTGCTCTCAGTGAATGATCATTTAGCTAACCATAATTGGCCATGATAAAGTAAAGAAGAGAGAAGGAGACCTCAATCTGTGCTGGGAACTTGTACTGAAATAATAAGGCCAATACATTTTGGTCATAAAACCCTTCCTCTGGGTCACCTCTCTTTGGGGAGTGATCATATCTCAGTCCTTCAATGGATACTTAGTATTCACAGGGTCCCATGTTCAGTACATAGTATGTTCAGGTAGAAGGTGATGGTATTGAATTCTGCCTAAAACTCTGGGGAAATGCTGCCAGTCAGAGGATTAGAAAATATTGGGCTAGCCACTATGGTATATGGTATATAACAAGAGTATATGTTCCTCTTGTAGTTTCTTCTAGTTCCCAAGGAAGGATACCCAAAACGTGTTGGATTTATTAAATTTCACAAACAGTTTCCTCCGCCAACCATTCCATCTTCACTGCCCTCCATCCCCTCACCCCATGTGTTATTGTAAGATTATTTTGTTCAGTTTGATCTCTGGCTTTCTGGGACCAACTCTATAATTAATTGAGAAATTGAGGGAGGGGAGCAACAGGCCTAGTGAAAAATAATACTGATATGACTTGTGGGCCATGGGGTTGGACATGATTTTTTTTGTATACACCTAAGTACTTTGGGGAGGGTGAATTACCCCCCCCCCCCAAAAAAAAGCTAGTTTCTATCGAGAAGTTGAAACTGAAGAATGTTAGGCACTGCTGTAGTTCTTGCAGTAGGGAAGAAATTTGGGTCAATTGATTACCGCGGTGTGCTCAGTTAAAAACATATATGAATTTTATATTAGTCATAGTCAGGGAAGATTCATTGAAAGCAATGGGCTAAATTTACTTAAGTCTGTTGATTTCAATGGGTCTGCTCTGTGATTTATTTGGATATCACCCAAACAATTTCACTTTATAAATATAGAACTGGGAGACCAAGCCTCTACCTACCAAACAAACCTTCCTGGATGTGGTGACGAAATGTCAGTGAGAACTATCCACTTAGTTGGAAAATACTTGCTTCTTTGTATTGTGTTTGTTGAATGTGCTGTGACAGGTTTGCCACACGTTAAGCAAAAGGGTTCAGAAACCTGCATAGGATTTTCTACTTCAAGAGTTACCTTGGCAGAGTAGATACAACTATTACAAAAAAGCACACACACAGCTGCAGAACACCACACTTTGATCCCTCTATCCCTTCCTTTCCAGCAGCAGTCATAAGAATTTCTGATGAGACACAGGTATGATGGGGTTATTTTGAAATTCATACATATAATATATATATCCGTATATCTCCAGGATTTCTTCTCTATTCAAAACAAATATAGAAAAGGAAGAGGAGCTCCTTTACAAAGCAATCCCTTCCAGAACAATCATTTTAAAGAGATTAGCATCTTAGCATACTGAATATGGGGTAGACAAAAGCTTCCAACTGTAACATTATTTTTCAGAGCAAATGAAATGAAACTGCATGGCAGAAACAGCACCAGCATGTTTGAGGAGCTTGATCTGGGTGCTTGCTTTTTAATGGACTTTTCTGGTAGGCTGTCAGGGCATGTTTTTTGTGATTTTGATCTGCCTCTCCCTGAATTCCTACTTTCCCTTTCTGTCCTGCCTGCCTGCAGTTTGATTTTACTGAACAGCAATAAGAAGTGGAACATTCTGCCATATTAAACTTTGTTTTCCCCCTTCCTGGTTCACAGCAAATCACATTAATGGAGAAGTCATTTTTTGTTTGTTTGTAAAAATGCTGAATGCATTTATTTCTGGCAAAGGGAGGGAAGCAATGCGTAGTTATTATGGCCCAGTGTTCTAAGGAAGTTGGTTCACAAGGAAATTGCTAACAGAATGGAAAGCCATGTTACTCTTCTTGCATGTGGGAGCTTGCTAAGAATTGTGGGGGGTTTGACTTTCTATAGATTTCATTTGCACATGAAGAATTCACAATCCTTGTCCTTGCTACCTAATTTATACAGGGAGTTATGTGTAGTTTGAAACCTTGCAATTTTGTTTTTAACCATAACATTTGTCTTATTTTATAGGACAAACACAGAATCAGCAAACTAATCTGTTGTACCAAACAACGTAGACATGATACCCCATGAACACTCAAGAGAAGTTGCCTGTATATATTTAAAGTTTACAATAGGTTTCTTCCTGTCCATTTCTTATGGACTAACCCTCTAACTTCCTTACAAAAGGTCACAAAACTTTTGTTCACTGTACAGAGATTAGGGTGGTTGTAATGAATGCATTAAATCCAAAGCCTTCATTAAGACTTTTCACATGCCCCCCTATCTGTATTTAGGGGGAGATGGAAATGAGTTGCTACTTTTTCTTTCCACAATTTTTCCCAATCATCAAATTGTATATTATAACTGAAGTCTTTGGCCCATTGTATCATTACCGATTTAACCTCTTCATCTTTCATATTCCATTCCAACAGTATTTTATACATTTTTGACAGAATTTTACATTCATTATTTATTATATCTGAAATTTACTGCATGTACTGCGTTGAAGGAAAATGTTATGAAAATGTTTTACAGATGGTATATTACGCCGGTAAAATTAGCAAAAATGTATACGACATGTAATAAGTGTTGGAAATGTAAAGAAAAAGAAGGAACATTTTACCATATGTGGTGGGAATGTAAGAAGGTGAAAGGTTTCTGGGATGCGATTTATAATGAATTGAAAAAGATGTTAAAATTTACTTTTGTGAAGAAACCAGAAGCCTTTCTTTTAGGAATTACAGGAAAAGAAATAAGAAGAAAAGACTGTAAACTCTTTCAGTATGCAGTTACAGCGGCAAGGATTTTATTGGCTCAAAAATGGAAACAAGAGGAATTACCGACAATAGAAGAATGGAGATTGAAATTGACAGACTATGCGGAATTGGACAAATTAACTGGGAGAATCAGATATGCCCTAGACCAAAGGTTCATCGAAGACTGGGGAAAGTTTGTAGAGTATCTGAAAAATGTATGCGATATACAAACAACGCTAGTGGGGTTTCGAGAGGCGCTGTAAAAACTGAGAGATATTGTCAAAAAGGAAATAGAAGGGAGAGGGAAGACAAACGGCAATATGTGTAAAGAGAATGCGTAATTAAGAGATAAACATGGATGATTGCCAGAGAAGCTGAAGGAAGTCAAAAAGAGATGTTTTGTTATAATTTGGTTAAAAATGTATAAATGTATTGGAAAATTAATAAAAAATTATTTTTTAAAAAAAAGGAAATGAGTTGCTACTTTCTCAGTGTCAAGTATCAGCTGCTCAACAGTCTTGATGTCAAGGCCCTAGACCAGCAAGCCTCAGATGCTGAGTCCTCTAGCAAATGCAGAGAAAATTGATCTATTCCCTGCTCCATCGTGTTTCAATCCTCAGGCACCAGATCCCACCTCCCATTTCCTGAGCTCTTAGGAGACAGTTTTGTTGCCAGACTCTGATGTCTGGTGCACAGACTCCTGGGGGGGGGGGGAATAAAGAGAGTCCTAAGGAGAGATTGCCACAGCTGGAGACTCCGTTACCTCACAAAAGTTAACAGATGCAGAAGAAGGGACCAGCATTCCAAATGACCAGGAGATAGCATTCAGGGGGCATGGTCTCCAGTCAGTGACCACCTGTCCCTACTGTAAAATTCAGCCAGTTGCTCCGGAACCTTGCTGAGACAACTTGGATGTTTGGTGTTTTCTGCAGGACATTATCCATGGTCCTGAACCCACACTTTGGTCCTGCCCAAGGAACTAACCTTGGCTCTGCTGTGTGCTGCCTTGCCCCATCTGAAGAACTAAAATAACTACTGAACTTGCCTTGTTTGGGCCATCAAACCACCTTGATGATAGGCATTTTTGCTGATCATGACATTTCCCATGGATTTCTGCAGGGTCATTTCACTGTCCCTCCCCCTCCAGTACTTTCGGAAGTTTTTTGTTTGTACGTTTTGTTGTTTCAAGCATTTTTATCTGAATTTGGTGGCTATGCAATGTCTCCATCTTTGCTATTGTATTCCTATTTATTAAAACTGCTGGGTTTAAACTTTTTTTGGAGCTGTAGATTGCCTTGAGTAAGTTTCACAGAAAGCCAATGAATAAATTTTTGAAAGAAATAAATGTAACATAACTCTACAGTAACTCTTCCCTTTCCTGTGTGCATGTGAAACTTAACAGAAGCTTAAGATTCACAACACTCCCCAAAGGGCCATTTCTTGTCCTCCCACCTTTCTTTTATTTGAGCTATCAGTTGGGCACTCTGGCACAGTGAGTGGAGCTTTAAGAAAAGAAAGCCTGCAGTGCCTTCTCCTCATTCTGAACACAAAGCTGAAGATTTTAGAGCTATGGTTGGTGATAGTACAATGGAGAAGTTCTTTTGTATTGTTGCACTCCACCCCAATCTCTGAGCAATGTGAGATTATAGGGTTTGTGTTTCCTTTGGAATGAGGTACAGCAGTGTCAGGGGCCAAAATCAGGAGTAGGTCAGTAATAAAACTCAGTGAAGTTCACTCTTAATTCAAACAACCAAAAACAGGGCAGGCTCAGTGGTCACAGCAACTCTTCCCATTAGGTCTTGCCCTAATGAGGTGGTTGCAAGGACTGAAGGTCCCCACCTTACCACTGCTCTCTAAGGCTCTTCCCCCAGTTCCTTCCCAAGCAGGCTAAGGCTCCATTGTCCTGTCTCTCCTTGCTTTGCCCTCTTCATTCCTCTCCATGTTCTGGGAGACCAGGGGGCAGGGGAGCTGGTCACAGCAGGAGAGGGAGACTCCCTGGCTTCTTCAGCAGCCTGCCTCACCTCTGTCTCCTGGCCCCGCTCCTCTCCTGCCCCTGATTCTGGACTGCTCTCTGCACCAGCCTCTTCCTGCTCATTAAACCCTGTTGCTTCTTTAGCTTCTGACACCTTCCTCCCAGTCTTCCCCCTCTTCTTCCTCTTTCTACTCATCATCATCTCACCACCAATCCCTTGGCTCTGAACCTTCTTCTTCCCCTGGGGGTTCCCCAGCTGGTGCCTCCAGCCACTCCTCCACATCCAGTCAGTCCATCACAAGCAGAGATGGTGTTGTCTTTATGATATATGCTTTATTTATGCATATATACCACCTGAGCCTATAGTGGAGGAGTTCACAACAATAAAACCCAAAGGGGGTCTTGCTTCTCTTGTAGCCACAGTTTTGGCTTTCAACAGAAATCAGGCATAGCTCTGTCTCCTAGTTGCCCAGCCTGCAGCCTTTCAAATTTCTAGCACCTAGCTCACATAATTCAACTCTCAACTCTGGCCCTTGTCTCTCTGACTACCAGCAAGCCACACATTTGCCATCTGGAACAGAGCCACTCCCTTTGCTACCTTAATGACCCCCCCCCCCCACACCTTTACCCTTGGAAATAGCATTTGCTATTTATAAATTTATAAAATAGCATTTCCTTTGGCTTCTCCTCCCTGAGCAAATGGGTAGACTATCTTCTCACTCACCCACCCAAAAAGGCTGTTGGGAGAAGAGAAAACACATAACCAGGAATGATCACAACTTCTAATCTAATGGATCAATTATGGTTCAGAATCTCTGCCGGAAAACACATTTCAGGCTTAAGCCTATTGCTGTTCTCAAAGAAACTGATGCCAAGGAAGGGGGATTTTTTGATGCCAAAGAATAATGCCTTTTGCCTTCCTGTCCTTTGCTTTCCAAGCTTCCATTCTCTCTCCACACGCACCCATTCTGCTATTCCTAAGTGTTATTTTAACGTTATTACAGGGCTACCTTGTACCTTCCATTTCCTGGCACTGTAACTCTTGGGAATGGGCCTCAACGACTTGTTCATAATGGGAGCCATAGAGAAAAGATAAAAAGTTCAATGCACTTCCTTGCTCTTCCTGTATTTAATGATTGCTGCATAGGCCTCGGGGCCCCGTTGTCCTCTGTGATGCCTTTCTTGTAAACCTGTGCTATCCACCCCTCACATACAGAGACAGCTTCTCATTTCTACCTCAGAGAAAGAATCGACCTTCAGAGACCGGAGCTGAAGAGATGTATAGGCTGCAGCAGCAATTTGCTGTACCTTCAAATGATATAGTGTGTAGAGGATGGGGGGAAGCAATGGAACAACTTCAGGCATCCCCTCAGAAAGGCATGAGCCCAGAGCAATGCCGAAAGTCAGTTGCTATTTCAGATTGCTGTTTGAAAGGCTGGCTGGTGAAAAGCTAATATGAGTATGGGAGTTCAAGGAGCTGAAATGATCATGGAACTGAGAACTAACTGGGGGGGGCAGCAAGGAGAGAATGGTCATGTGGAGAAATCCTGCCACTTCCCTGGCACAGCTTCTTGTGCAGAGCTGGGGCTAAATCTCTATCTGTGCCCTTAAGGGCAAGGGTTTGTTTAAAGCACAACCCTGCTGCCCCAATGCTGTGGTCCTGCTCTGATCAGGCCCTCTGCACCTGCAGTTGAGGGAGTGGGGCTATGCTTAAGGGCACAGATACAGAGCAAACCTAGAGTCCAATTTGGTTCTCCAGACTATCATTTTTGTCTCTGTCCTGCCTCTGCAATGCTGAAGATTCTGGCTTGTATGCAATGGAGCACTAAGTAGCTAAGGATTTACACTTGCACAACAGGACTTTGTCCCTTCTTCTTACCTTGTGCATTCCCTGCAGTTTCCCTAAATCTCTTCTGGATGGTTGCAGCGGCACCCAAGACAGAGCTAGGAGGTGCACAGGGGTAGGCAAATGGGAAAGCCCTGTTCTGCAAACTTCTACCTTTAAGACACACAAAACAGCCTCATGCTCCATTAGATCTTTGGTCCATCTAGCCCAGTGCGATGGTACTGGATCCCTAGAAGACTTCCCTAAAGAGGGATGCCAGGGTTTGAACTTGGCACCTTCTCTAGGCAAAGCATGAGCTCCCAGCCACTGAGATATGGTCTTTCCCCAGCTTGTGCACCATTGAGAAGTGTTATAATGCATTCATAAAAAACAGACACACTCAAAGGTTGATATGCAGATTGACTCTCAATGCAAGGCCATCCTAGCAGGCAAATCCAAATACATGTTGGTATCCTGACCTCTGACCTTTGGATTTGCTTTAAAGCCTGTATTCAGCATCCAGCACCACAGGAAGGAAGAGCTTTTGGTGCATATTTTTATATGCATGAGGTTTTAGTAGTGTGCCTTTCTTGTCCTTATTCCCTCCTGACTAGGTGTTAATTTTCAGAATATAGCTTCTGCTCCCTTATGCTGACTTGATGTAAATTGCTTCAGGGAACCCTTTTGATTTGCGTTCTCCTATTAATGTTACCATTAGCCTTGATAGCTTTGTTGAGAAGGTTACCGAATCTAATAGTATAGTCTCCTGGGACATTAGAGTTTCGTGTTTGGCTTATATTTCTGGGGTTTATCACACTTAGGAAGAATTAACTGAATATTTACTTCAGTTTTTTACTTTGAAGTGAGCATTTATCTCCCTGCTGGAAACATTCAGCATTTTTTGCCTCACTGTCTCATGTCCTGTGGTTGGTTCTGCTTCTTTTTCTCTCTCGTCAACTTTCTAGTTCAGATTTGCGGGGGGAAGATATGCGTCGGCTTTCACCTAATTAATTATTTTCTCCAGCTTTCCTTAAGGGTTGGGTTGCCTAAGAGGAAAGAAGTGCAGAAAATGTACAGCAAAGTCACTGGAAGAACATAAACAATGGGGGAGGATATAAATAATTTAGTTTAGTACAAGGGGATTTTGCTGAGAATAAAAAGAGATAAAATTCAGCTGATGTCAGAAGAAGAAAGATATTTCCCATAATGAAATGTATTAAGTCTTACAGTAAATTTCCTAAACAGGTAGGAGAAGGACCTCAAAGGACCTTTGCAAACAGATGGGACAAACATTGCAATGTATGATGCACACAGCAATATGGAAGTGGAACAGGTGACTTTCCTACTGGGAGTTATAATGGTAATATATTGACACAAAACAGAGCATCACAAAGATTTTTAGCATTGCTACTCAGTAAGGAATGGTCCCAGGTCAGACCAATCCAAATGTAATGCCTGGTGTATTTTATCATTCACACGGAATGGTGATTAGGTTTGGGGCAGGGCTGGAGAACTGCTCCTAATTTTTATGCATTTATCTAAGAGTGGCATTTGGGACGCTGCTGAACAGAGTACAATTTCATATGGATATGTTTAGGAAACCAGAACTGGGGGGGGGGGAACCCTCCACATCACACCCAAACTTCCTGAGTTAGCTCTCCTCCCTCAGGGTGTGTGCGTCTGGGGGTGGCGTTTCAAGGTCTGTTTTCATGACAACAAATTTGTTGTTGGCATTCATCTGTCTTGAGGGACAATGGAGTTCACCTCCAGGGGTGAAGTCAAACCCCTGTATTAGCAGTGCAAGCCTGAGCATTGTGTATGGAGGGCCTAGGCTGCTCAGATGAGAAGATTTCGTCTCACTGATTTGGTCCAAAGGAAAGCAGAGCAATATGTTTGGTACCAGCTGGGCTGCAGGAGTTGCTGGAAGGAGGCATAGAAGGTGTCATCCAACCATCTTAGGCGATCCACTCTGGATTTCTGTAAGGTTTATTCCTTAGCATTTTCTTATCTCAAATCTGTCCTGCAATGCAGCAGGTACAGATATTTTTCCTCAGGGTTTACTCCAGAAGCCTTTATCATGAATGAGTATAGCCACATGGCAAGGGAGAATTAGGATTAGAGTTTTCCTTCTCCTACATGGACTTTCCAGTCCTGGGTAATCTAGATTCATTGGGCGCATTTACTAAAGGGGAGATGTTACACACACACACACACACACACACACACACACACACAATTTTGTTTTCCTTTAAAACTGCATGTTTGATCTTGTCCTAAATCAGAGCTGAAGGAAATTAAAGAGACACCAACTATCAGTGCATTGTTTGTGGCTGTGATGTGTCTCTTTTGCAGAAGAGCATCTTGGAATTAATTTTCCACTATTGTTAGCACAGCATCTTTTGTAACCACTAAATTCAATTAATTTTCTTTAGGGGGAGCGGGGGAAAGGGAACAACAAGACCATCAGCATCAGGTTCCAGGGCTTCCTATTGTAACAGCAGCTCTGTTTTGCCATTAACTTCAGTCCTCTCCCGAGAGCAAATGGTAAGTGCTTCTTCCCAAGCTTATCTCCAGTCCCTCAACTGAATCTCAATTTTGCAGTTTGAAAATGTGTTCATTATAATAGATCTCTCCATGTATGCAAATAATATAAAAACCAGGGCCTGCAGGAGGCTTATTTTCTCACTCTCCCTGTGCTCCGTAGTCCGTTAACTCAATTGCACCACACTTAAAAACCAGCATCCTGCCACACGCCATACCGGAGCAGAATATATATTACACATTATTACAGTATCACTTCATGTGTGAGTGACAGATTATCTGGTGGTGTTTTTCTACCCTGCTTTTATCATGTTCCTCCCAGCGTACTCACATTTTATCCCTGCTGTGCCTTGAGTTAACTGTGGATGCTTCTGGGTTTGCTGCTGACTTAGAGATTGTATCTTAGCATAGAAGATTCCATTTAGCATATGCTCTGGAGCAGCTGTTTTCAAGTGTGTCAAGAGGTGACCTCAGCATGCTGTTCTCCTTGAAATCTGGAGTTGAAACGAATTCTTCTATCAGGAAAACACACTGGGGACTGTCTCTCATTCCTAGCTAGTGCATGCCTGCTGTGTGGTGATTTTATATACATATGTGCTTGTTTGTGTGTGGGGGGGGGATTTTCTTTACCCTGCTTAATTGTTTATCATCCTGTCGCTTGATTATATCAGTATCCTTCATGGTGGGCTCCACATGGTTGCTTTATTAAAAATCTCCATGACTCGTCACACACTTCCTCTCCAACCTTATATTCCCAGTACTTTTGTTACCTTCTAGCAGGTGCATAGATTTCTTCTGTAAATGTTAACAGGAATGGCAGTGGGGGAAGAAATTTTAGCAGTCACTTATCCAATGTCCCTGGGACGCTAGCAGTAGGAAAGACCCAACCAAAAAGGCTCATGCTGGATCATAATGCTCTCAAGCAGAAAATTGGCAATCACTGTGGAAACAATTCCTCAGGAAAGTATTCGACTTTCAAATAGAATGGAACTCTCTGGCATTTGATTTTCAGAGAAGGAGGGAGCCGAACGGGTCCTGTCGGGCTGATAGCAGAATTCCAATGAGGGAAGAGCTCCAGATAGAGGAATATGCAGCCATTCTCCATATCAGCATCGAGAAAATGATATGAGTGCAGTGAGTGCAAAAGAGCTCTGAAGCTTAGGAGCATCTCAAGCTGTTTTAGAATGACTCACATTGTTGGCTCATCTGCCCCAGTATGTCTACTGAGTGGTCTTAATTAGCAGCAGCTCTCTGAGGGCTTGGGCAAAGACCTTTTCTAGTTTTGCAGCCTGAGATCCTTTAACCCAGGGGTTTCAGCCTTGCTGAACTACAATTCTCATCAGTCACAGCCAGTATGGCCAATGGGAGTTGTAGTTCAGCAACATCTGGAGGGACACAGATTAGCTAACCCAGGGATTTTGTGTCTGGGATTTTATGCATGGGAAACAAGTGCTCTCCCACTGAGGGATGGGTCCACACTAAACAGTGATCTCCATAGGCTGCGTCTAATGCTGGCTCTGAGCTAGTGGAAAGCATTTCCATTCGTGCAAGTTGGCACACCCAATATTTTCTGAGTCCCACTGTGGCGTTTGTACAGAGCCCCCGGTTGTTTCAGACTATTGAACTGCTTTATTCTTCTGCTGCCACCAACCAGGTTTATTCTGGAGAAATACTGAGTCTCAGTCAGGTTATAAAATCAACAATGAAGATTAAAGTTTGTTGAAGAACAAACAAGTTTTAAATATATTCAGAATGGTTTCTCAAATGTGCACCCTTAACTAGATGTGGCACTATCTCACACTGTCACATTCTTCTCTCTCAGTTCTATCCCTGTCTCTCACTCTAGCTGTCACAACCACTATGTTCATCTTTTACTGGTTCTGTCTGACTCTGACTCTGAGAGCCAGTGTGGTGTAGTGGTTAAGAGCGGTAGACTCGTAATCTGGTGAACCGGGTCCGCGTCTCCGCTCCTCCACATGCAGCTGCTGGGTGACCTTGGGCTAGTCACACTTCTCTGAAGTCTCTCAGCCCCACTCACCTCACAGAGTGTTTGTTGTGGGGGAGGAAGAGAAAGGAGAATGTTAGCCGCTTTGAGACTCCTTCGGGTAGTGATAAAGCGGGATATCAAATCCAAACTCCTCCTCCTCCTCCTCTTCCTCCTCTTCTTCTTCTGACTCCTCTATCTCCCAATGGTAAAACCCCTGGGCTGGGCCTCAGAACCAGGTTGGCTCTGCCTCTGAGCTTTCTCATTGGTCAATCTACATTAACCATTTCCATCCCCCTGTACAAACAAAATCACAAGGAATGGGCATACGCCACACCCACTTTCACACAACAACCCCCAAGACCTGCTGGGAGTTGTGAGACCCTCTGGAATAGTATGGTATATGGGCTTCAGTGGAAAGAGGAAATCAGCAAACAAGAAATTGTGCACCCCACATTTTGCAGGCAGAAGTGTTTTCTGCTGGTGCCAGTAAACCATTGGATACAGCTTCATTCCTGTGCCAAGACTTTTGCATCACTCTGATGTTCACCTACCAGTAAATGAGTGGGTGCCTACCAGGTAAGAAGTGGTTCACCTCCTGCTTGCTGTCTGATATGGGAGCTGAGGGACAGATACAATCTACAGAATTCAGTTGACTATCTTCATTTTGCTGTGGTGTGGTGTGGTACAGTGGCATAATGGTCAGTTTCATGGACTCAGCTACATTAGTAAAAAAGCAACGATTTGAACGCATTATAAACATGCAACACCAGTTGGCGCCAGAGTGCAGAAATTTTTTGTATGCAATTTCCCATAGAGTTTTCCCTCTTTTGTTATAACAATCTAATTTCTGACTTATTTATAGCGTTTAATTTCTTGTGTGTTGATCCAACCACAGATTTGCAGGGCTGATACTTACAAATCCTGGGCACTTGTTTGCCATTGCAAATTTCAAGATGTGACAAACTATTTGTGAAAAATAAGAACCATGTGCACAATTGGATGGGTGACATTCAAGCCCATCCATCCTATGGACATACGATATACGATACGATATACAATATCTTTATTGTCATTGTCCCTTGAGGAACAATGAAATTGAAAACTACATAAAACTACCACAAAACTACATAAAACATTCAAAAACCCCTAAAAACTCTAAAACCCCATTTTAAAATACACTATACTACAGAGACCCCTTATGCTGCGTTTAGAACCAGAATTGCATTAGCGTAGAAACTGTTTTTCAGGCCGCTAGTCCTGGCCTTTATAACCCTATACCTTCTTCCAGAAGGCAGAAGCTGAAAGAGATCATTTCCGGGGTGCGTACTATCATGTGCTATCTCTGCCGTTTTCTTATGGCACCTGGCAGCATAGATTTGATCTAAGGTGGGAAGAGTGCACCCAATAATTCTCTCTGCAGTCTTTACAACCCTGGATAGCATTGTTTTTTCCCTGGCCGTGCAGCTCCCAAACCACATGCACAGACCATAAGTTAGTACGCTCTCCACAGTGCAATGGTAGAATGCCATCAACAGGTCCTTTGAGAGATTGTTTTTCCGGAGGATTCTCAGAAAATATAACCTCTGCTGTGCTCTCTTCACCAGGTCTTTGCTGTTCTCTCCCCAGGTTAGGTCGTCTCTCAACTCCATTCCCAGAAATCGAAACACTGAGACCTGTTCCACGCACTTCCCCTCAATAATAAGTGGCTGAATATTCAGTTTACATTTCCTAAAGTCCACAATGATCTCTTTTGTTTTCTTTAAGTTAAGCAGTAAGTTGTTTTTCCTGCACCACTCCCCCACCTGCTCAACTTCCTTCCTATAGGCCGTCTCCCCCTCTCCAGCCGTAATTAAACCAACCACCGTTGTATCATCTGCAAACTTAATGATCTTATTACTGGGGTATTTGGGGGCACAGCCAGCTGCATAGAGCGTGTATAAAATCGGGCAAAGAAGGTATTCAACTCTCCCACCAAGGAAGCAGTACTCTCTACCACTGATGAATTCCTTGATTTATAACCAGTCAGATGTTGCACTCCCTGCCACATTTGTCTAGAATCATGATTTCTCAGATGGTCCTCAATTTTTCCTCTGTACTCCACTTTTGCTTTCCTGATACCCCTCTTCAAGTTCGCTCTTTCTATGCCATACAATACCCGGTCCCCAGTTCTAAAAGCAGAATTTCTGGCCTTCGATAATCTCCTAACCTCTCCTGTCATCCAGGGCTTCCTATTCGGATACAACGTAACATACTTTTCCCTGGTGACATTTGCTGTGCAGAATCTAATATAATCCAGGACCGTTGATGTATAAGTTTCTAGATCTTGATGGTTGAAGATATTCCAGTCGGTCTCCTGGAAACAGTCCTGCAGTTGCTGAGAGGCTCCCTCAGGCCACACCGTAACCATCCGTGTTTGTATCTGGCCTTGTTTCCTGAGGGGTGTGTATACTGGTGTCAGAAGCAGGGACACATGATCTGAACCACCGAGGTGTGCCAAGGTCTTGACCTCATATGCCCGTCTAATGTTCGTATACACCTTGTCAAGAGTATTTTCTCCCCTTGTTGCACACTCAATGTGCTGATGGAATTTTGGGAGTACTGCCCTCACATCTGTGTGACTGAAGTCCCCCGCAATAATGTGCACAGCCTCCAGGTATCTGCTCAATTTAGCATTGATGTTTTCATGCATACTGTTCATGGTCCTGCATGCATTTGCAGTTGGTGCTGTGTATACCGCTGTTAACACCACTGTTGTAAATTCCCGGGGAAGATAGAAAGGTCTGCATTTAATTGTCAGAAATTCCACATCCGGAGAACAGTAGGTATCCAACTTGACAGAGTCTGTGCACCAGTTTTGATTTACAAAAACACACACACACACACACACACACACACACACACCTTGTTTCTTGCCAGAATCCTGTGTCCTGTCCCACCAGTACGTTGTAAATTCAGCAGCTGTGTCTGGAATAGCTGAATTTAACCATGTCTCTGTGAGTATCAGCACAAAACAATCCCGGATGTCTTCCTCCACTCCTACCCGAAGCCTCCACATGTCCATATGTACCTGGACTTAGGACTTTAGCACTGGGTGGGTCCTAAAAAATATACATTTCAAGCGTCAAAGGCCAGGATAAAGAGGTGTGTCCAGCATTTGATAAAAACTGTTCAGTAAAGGTGCTAGATACACCTTGGTGGGGAGGGAGTTCTGCAACTCAGGGTCTAAAAAGATAATGCTTTTTCCTGGGCCACCACTCCTCCTGAGCTTCTGAGCAGTGGTACTACCAAGGAGGCTTCTTCTAGTGAACACCCTAGCATGTCTGTAAGAAAGGAGCCAATATTTCAGATATTCGGGGCCTAAGTCATTTAGGGCTTTAAACACTAAGGAGAGCACCCTGAATTGGGCCCAGAAATTAGTGAACAATGCAGCTACTTTAAAACAGAGGTTATATAAGAGCTAAATGAAACCCCCACTAGTAATCTGGCAACTGTATTTCGGACTAATTGAAGTTTCTGAGTCATCTTTAAGGGCAGCCCCACATAGAGTGTTTCACCCTTCCTGAAACATGTTTGTGTGCATAGGCACATTGCAGGCATGTGTTGGAACATGCAGAGGGTGGAATATTTTGCTGTGATGATGTCCTTGTGCTCCAGAGCAGCTATGAATGCATGGAGGCACCACAACTCTTCTGAAAGGGACTTAGGAGAAATCCATTTATGTATCTACACAAAGAAAGAATGTTTTGAACTCTAATATGAGCAGGAAAGACAACTTGGGTGCAGTCCTATTTCTATTCAAGTCAATGCCTGAAACAAACATTGCTGAAATGGCAATAGTTGTCTTCGTCTGTCTCTATTGTCAACATAAGTAGCGTGTGTAAGAGGATAATATCCTTATCCAGTAGGCTGAGGCGTTACAGATGAAGAGTCAATTGTCTGACAGGTTAAATGAGTTTATATGTGTGATTAGTGTGTATAAGCCTCAAAATGTTTTTTTCTTTGATGTAATGGAAACTTTGATGCCAAATACATCAGTAATTCAAAAATAATTAGAGAGGTGAATAAACTACCCAGTGCTCAAAGGCTTTGGACAGCGCTCAAGTTCTCAGTTGGCTAAATTTATAAAAACAGAGGGAGGGCTAAGTCAATAGACAGAAAAGACAATTTTTTTGTAAAAAGGATTTGCATATCCTTGCAATTTTACAGAACCACACAGGAGGGAAAGTATTGTAATTAGAGGATATAAAGGTCTTTGGGATTGATTGATACAGGTCTGCAATCACTCCTTGTTTTTTCTTTCCTGTGAAATAACCATCATATTCTTTGGCTTGAATCCAAAGCGTGCATAGTTGGGAGTGAATCCCATGGGAATAAACTGGAGCTACTTTTGATTAAATAAGGTTAAGATAGAGTGAGTGCCTTTAACTATTGCCTTCCAACAGGGCCCACATTGTAAGTCCTCTTAAGCAGCAGGTTTGGTGAATAGTATGTCTGAGCACAAAACCAGGTCCAAACAACATAAGCAACTATATATACCAACCCATGTCTTTAAATGGCCAATCACCGACAAAGCAATTTAAAGATCATAAGGTGTGCTCAGGGATGGGGAATAAATTTGAGTCATTCGCATTTAATGGCGAATCTTCCAAATTTGCACTTCCTGAAAGAATACGCAGCCCGAAAGACAGCTATCCTTTGGAAGTCACATTTTTCTGAATTTTGCAATGTAGTTCTCCAGCTAAGCATTGTTTACAAAAAGGAGTATATTAGGGGAAGTGGTGTGTGAAAAGGAATACATTTGTGTAAATAACACAGAGAAGAAAAGATTATGAAAGCTTCCAAACTCCGCCTTGTGGCTGTACCAGAGGAGGAGGGGAGAAGGGGGTGGCGTGTGAGCCCGAGGTTTGCTGCAACTTGTTCTCCCAGTATTAAACCATGGTTTCGCATTATGTTTGAACTGACTCCGTACCTCAGGAATAATGCAGAGTGACAGAGAGAATGGTTCCTATAAATCTTCTGTCTTTGCCGCTTACCGAAATAACATATTTTCTATTCTCAGGGTGATCTTTGGGAATATGGCAAGCTTTTCCCACAGCTTTTAAGGATTTTGAAATTGATGGGAAAATGAAATGGCTTTCCTGTCATTTGAAATGCAAGAGCTGAAGTTGTGATATATACTGGACTACTAGAGACTGAAAACATTAATAAATCATTCAGAAATTCACAAGCAGCTGCGTCTGTCTCCCCACCACCACCTTTTTCTCTTCTGGTATTCTAGTGGAACATCGAATTCCTAGTGCCACAAAAAAAAAAAAACATTTATCAGAATGACCTGGTAGAAAACAAATCGAAAGGACAGTAGGAGGTGTAGATAAATGGATGGGCTATTTACATAGAGTTACAGTGATATGGAGCTCTAGCTGAAGGTTAGGCAAAATAAACTGGAATAATAGATATTGAATGGGATGATAAAAGACTATTTCTAAATCACAATATTGAACATACAAGATTGCCCATCAGACTGGATTGCATTGCTGCAGGAATATCGGGGGGGGGGGGGGACAACCAGCCTAAATATTGGATAGTTGACAGAAGTTGTAGAAATAGAGGCAAAAAACATACTGGATGCAAATCAGTGGAACAAAGCCTCAATGTTCTTTTCTTAGTTTTTCTAAAAAAAAAGAGAAAACTGATGTTTCTAAAAATTTCATAGTGTTATGAAAATGAAAAGCATCCTTGGAAGATGGTGCTTTTGAGCAGAGAAGCCATGGGTGGGAAGCTGTCTTAGCTGTTTCCTCACCAGCTGTTTTTCAACTCCAAATAAGATGGCCTTAGAATTGTTTTTTTATATATACAGGATAAGAATACGGGTTAATTTTTGCATGTTTGGGAGGGGAAGAATTAGGATATGCAAGTATTTACTTGGGGTTGCACTGGTTTAACCTGAATAGTTAGATCAGGCTTCCTCAACCTCGGCCCTCCAGATGTTTTTGGCCTACAACTCCCATGATCCCTAGCTAGCAGGACCAGTGGTCAGGGATGATGGAAATTGTAGTCTCAAAACATCTGGAGGAAGCCTGAGTTAGATGAATTGGGGGTGGTTTGAGGTCATTATATTATGTTCCCAAGTCAATGGTGCTGTTATGGCATAAGGCTGTCAGAGAATTCTAAGAAAAATGGAAACAGAAGTGGAAATTAGAGCTGTGTTCAACCCCCACCAATCCACCCTGTCTGGGGGGCAGGGTGCAATCAGGCCAATCAGGAGCACCAGCCCCAATCAAGACCAAGCTGCTTGAGAATGAGCACTCACCTCATAGGAGTGCTGCCTTCACTCAACAGCAGTTGTGCAGAGGCAGTGCAAAGCAGCACCTAGGCCTCGCAGGATCAATGCCTCAGCTCAGCAGCTATATATTGTGGAGGTGATCATGCCCAGTACTGTTTTACAAGTGGCTTTCTTGCAGGATTTCCTGTAGGAGTGATGCTTCTGCTCAACAGCTGTTGCTGGGTTCCTACCTTCTCTTGAGAAGATGCAGCCTGTGGTCAGGTAAGTCTCAGCCTGGTGACTTGTTGCTCTATAGCAGGTTATTTAAAAAGGCGTTCTTTCTGAATTTTTTAATTTGCCTCTGGTAATTCAGAGAGAAGTTGGATACAGTGGTGCCCCGCAAGACGAATGCCTCGCAAGATGAAAAACTCGCTAGACGAAAGGGTTTTGCGTTTTTTGAGTCGTTCCGCAAGACGAATTTTCCTATGGGCTTGCTTCGCAAGACGAAACATCTTGCGAGTTCTTGCGAGTTTGTTTCCTTTTTCTTAAAGCCGCTAAGCCGTTAATAGCCGCTAAGCCGCTAAGCCATTAATAGCCACTAAGCCGCTAAGCCGCTAATAGCCGTGCTTCGCAAGATGAAAAAACCGCAAGACGAAGAGACTCGTGGAACGGATTAATTTCGTCTTGCGAGGCACCACTGTAATCTCAGAAGAAGCCTCTTGTAATTTTCTGTAGAATTTTAAATCTAAAATTTTGATGATGGTAGACTGAAGCGGGGCAGTTTTGGAGATCCCTTTTGCCCCCGATGTTTGGCCTACCTTTAGCAAGAGCAGAGCTATCAGTGTGGCAAGCCCTGCCCTGTGACATTCCTTGTCCTATCAAGGTCCCTGCTTGTTTTTAGACATCTGTTGAAAAAATGTACTAGTCTGACAGGCCTTCCTAACTTGAGATTCTCCACCAACCAGGTCTTACTGATGTGCTTGATCTGTTTTCATGAAAAATGCTAAATTTCATCTGTCCTAGGTTGGGTCCATCCACTTTGTCCCAGTTTTGAACACTCCTGCCATTCTATCTGAATTTTCAAATGGATTCAATCCTTGTTTATTTTCCTCTCCCTTGCATCCCAAAAAAACATTTGTCTTAGTGCATTTATTGCTAAAGTCTGTTAATATGGATGACTTATTGCTCAATATAATTTAATCATGATTATTAATTGGAGTAAAAGGGTGGGTTTTTTTGCCCTTTCAATGCATGCTAATGTGTGATGTGGCAATTCCAATTTATGTTAATAATTGTGACTACAGAAGCAGAGAGTGGTAGTTATCTCACATTATTTAAGCTCTAGGAGAAACCACATTCCTTCTAATGTATTAGGCTGTACTAGATCAGCTGTATATGTATATGTATATGTATACGTATATGTGTATATGTATGAAAGGTAAAGGATCCCTGACAGTTAAGTCCAGTCGCGAATGACTCTGGGGTTGCGGTGCTCATCTCTCTTTACTGGCCGAGGGAGCCGACGTTTGTCCGCAGACAGTTTTTCTGGGTCATGTGGCCAGCATGACTAAGCCACTTCTGGCGAAACCAGAGCAGCGCACGGAAACACTGTTTACCTTCCTGCCGGAGCAGTACCTATTTATCTACTTGCACTTTGACGTGCTTTTGAACTGCTAGGTTGGCAGGACCAGGGACTGAGCATTGGGAGCTCACCCTGTCACGGGGATTTGAACCACCGACCTTCCAATTGGCAAGCCCTAGGCTCAGTGGTTTAGACCACAGCACCATATATATGTGTGTGTGCGCATATATACATACACATAATGCTTTCTGCACACAAACATGTGCCTGAAGTCAATGTTTATTCCTAGAAAATATTCACAAATCCTCTAGCCAATTTCTCTCCTTGTTTACATGCTTGGGCATTTAAAAAAATCAATCAGATCTCATCTTCAAACAGTGACATATTTCAAGCCAATGATTTTTCAGCTGGTTTCCTTGATCTGTGTATTCACTATGTATGCAGAATGTAGCTTGAGAATAGCAATCTTCTGCTTGTGACTTGTCATTTCAAGCAATCCCACTCCTCATGCACACACTTAATATTATTACTGGAGAGCTCATGTGCCATGCAGCAAAGCATGCATTGATTTTATTGATACGCACAGCACTCTGTTGTGCAGAATTGGAATGCTTGTACAGTACATGTAAAGCTCACTGGTACTCTTATAAACTCTATTCCCCCGACCAGTGACAAACTGGTAAAAAAAACCCCCACAAGTTATCAGTGGTTATAGTTCCCTTAAAACTCTATAAATGTGCTGTTTCCTAACCCCTACTGGGCCTGGGTTTTGAGTTGCTATGCACCCATTTTCTTCCTCATATAAATATATGCATGTTCATTTTAGATTTAGGGGTTATTTTTGGATTTGGAACACATCAATGTGTGGATGGGATGAAGGCTAAAGGTTTTATTAATCAGCATAAATAAAACTATTTCAATTAGCTTGTGCCCCATCTCCCCAAATCCTCTTCCACTGAATCTAGTGTGGTTCGTTTTAAGCCAGAGAGAGTGCCCAGCTGAAGGGTCAAATCTCCTGCATCCTCTCAAAACAGGAGCCAAAGAGGAAATGCCCAGTACACACTCAGGTGATGGCGGCTCAATGACGCTTCAGGTTCCCAAATGAAACTGGCAATGAAAAGTGAGGTAACGATTCAAAGAAACTGTGCAGGGACCTTAGCTATTTGGATGCAGAGCAGACTCTCCCTGTTGTGCATGATGTTGCTTAGCAGTTCATAAGAGTGTGCAGATGAGAACTCTTTCCCTGGCCAGAAGATGGAAGAAGCAATGAATGAAAAGGTGGAGAAAGATTTGAGGGCTTTTTTGAGGGGTGGATGGGTGGGGGAGGAAAAAAAGCATGCAGTGAGGAATTTGGCACTCTGCATGGCAAAGTGAGACACCACGATGGCTTAAGGGTTTTCGTGAAGGTCCTGGTATTTGGGGGACAATTGGAGATTATGCTATTGCAACAGGACTTCTTGTTTTGCATTTCACGCCTCCAACCCCACCATACCTTCCAAAAACTCTGCTTGGGGTGTGTGTCCCCAGCCCTCCAAAGCAGTTTTTTGGGGGGATGCTTGGAGGTGCAGGGTGGAGAAGGAGGAGTGTTGTGTTGGATCTACCCCTGTATATTTACTTCTGTTCTGATGGTATTTTGAAATGTACAATAGGCAAAGATCCAACTGCTATTTTCATCAGCTTTAGCACCAGAATCCCTCCGCCCCAACACATTATATATGTGTAAGTACATTAATTATACCTTACATTAGAGATTCGTTTTATATTTTCTGTAAGAGTTGATAAAATTCTTTTAAAAGGTGTTTCTAATGGATGGTGCCTCATATGAGGTGAGGGGAGACGAGTTGGGGAATTGAGAAAAAAGGCAATATGCCTAGGCAGCCAAACCATTAAAGTCTATTTTAAAACCCCATGGGAGGACAGCTAAGAGAGTCCTAAAATCTGATTACAAATAATGGAGAAATAATCACTTTTTTAAAGGAGAGGAGCTTTGAGAGAATCCCTTACATAAGGACACAAGAAGAACCTGCTGGATCAGGCAAGTGACTCATCTAACCTAACAACCTGTTTTCACAGTGGCCAGTCCGGTGCGTGTAGAAAACCCACAAGCAAGACCCAAGTGCAAGAGCACTCTCCCCTCCTGTGATTTGCAGTAACTGGTATTCAGAAGAACACTGCCTCAAACAGGGCATAGGCAGGGCATAGCCGTGAGCACTAGTAGCCCTTGAAAGTCTTATTCTTCATGAATTTTATTTTGTGAACTGCCCTGTGATCTTCAGATGAAAGCAGGCGTATACAAGTTTAATAAATAATAATAATGATGATGATGGATTTGTCCAATCCTCTTTTAAAGCCATCTAGTTTTGTGGCGTTCACAGCCTCCTGTAGGCGTGAGTTCTCTAGTTTTAACTATGTGCTGTGTGAAGAAGTGCCTTCTTTTATCTGTCCTGAATCTTCCAACATTCAGCTTCATTGGGTGTCAATGAATTCTAGTGTTATGAGAGAGGGAGAAAAAATCCTGACCCACAGAAGGGCCTCTCCTCTTATTCTTTGACTGCTAAGCCGCCTCAGGAGTCTTTGGTGGGATGCCTTGTCAAAAGCTGTTTTGAAGGTCCATGTCAACTGGATCACCTGTATCTATATGGCTGCAGAAATTCTCAAAGAACTCTTAATAGGTCAGTGAAATAGGACTTGCCCTTGCAATAGACATTAATGCCATTCAGAAGAGACTTGCAGCCTGCAAGTTGCTGGAGACAAGACTCTTGTTAATCCTTAACAAGAGCTCACCTTTAAGAACATAAGCGGCATCAAATCAAATTTGAATGCAAAAAATTTAAATGTTCATTGTATACATTGGAAAAACCTGAAGTCCTGTTGAAGTAAGCTTTCAGATACATGGATTGTTGTATGATTTTCATCTGTGAATGAGGTATAAGGTGTATATATATATATGATCAGAATCTGACATAGTGCATGTGTTTGTGTTTCTTATATTAATTTGCAGTCTATGCAGATTTGAATACTAGGAAAGTCATGTGACAGGGTTACTTAGAATCATGAAAGAAATTGGAATGGAAATGCCTTGATTGCATTGCATTTATACAACTCTGGGCAGTTTACAAATTATTACAAATTATTTGGCATTGTTGTTTTTAATCAACATTATTGTGTATACCTTCCTATATATTGGATCATATTAAAACTGTATCCCCTTAATATGTGGGTGGTCCCACTGTGCAGCCTCACTAGTCAACATAAGCTATCTACAACAAAGGCTACCCACCATGAAAAAGAGTCATTATTACTTGTCAAATTCAAGCCATAGATCTTCAACTTATTTCTGTCAGCTCAATTCTGAGCAGTTTCCCCTCCAGATTCTTCTCAAAAAATAACAAAATGCATACTTGAGTCTACCATGTTTGTTGCCAGGTATTTCCTAATAAGAGTTGGGACCTATTATAGCTACCAAAAACTCAGGTATAATTTTATTTGAGGCTTTGGTTTATTCAGATCACTTGCTACCTCACTACTTTTATTCATCTGGGAATGTGTAAAGTTAGGAACTCAGATCACAGGAACTGTTCCCTTGTAAACCTTTGAGATCCTTTTATTTGAAGAGCAATCAAGGGTTAGAACCATATCTTGGGTGTGACAGAAAGCAATTGTCTATGTTTTGGTCATTTGGCATCATTGCTTCCTTTCTTTTGCTGTGATCAAACAACATCTTAATTTCTTTTATTATTATTACTCTTATGACTATGTTCCAGACTATGGCAGTAGTTCTAACCATGTCTACTCAGAAGTAAATACCAAAAAGGATCCTGGGAACAGTAGTTTATCCCTCACAATGTTTCAATTCCCAGCATGCTTTATGAAATACAGTTCCTGGGATTTTCTGGGGGAAGTCATCAGTTTTAAATGTATGGTGTGTGTATAGAGCAAGAAACACTATCATTGGTAGAGAGATTTGAACTCACTAGTATCACTGAAATATGTGGCATTAGGTAGGCAGAGAGTGTTTTACCCAATAATAACAATAATCTAAGTCCCTAATTTGCATATAGTAGAAAATGCTGAAGGTAAAAAGATCAATAATGAGATGGCTCTCATTCAGTATGTCAGGTCTTCTTATTCAAAAGCTGACCAATGGTGGTTTCAGGTTCTTTTTTCTTGCCTAATACATCTCATGAAGAGCTCCTAGCATGCATTAAATGCAGCAAGTCCTTTCTTGAATAATAGGGAAAGTGCCACTGACATACAAAATCAAAGGAGATTATAATGTATATTATTATAGAGGAGAATTGCTTTATCCTACAGCTGACTAATAACTAGATATTCAAAGTTGTTTTTGCTGTTTACTTACTGGAAAACGTATCACAGCAAAGCAATTTCTCATTGCCTGGATTAATTTGCATTGTGTTCTGTGCATTCACTTAATCCACCAAGTACTCCTCTCTTTTTAAATATCCTATAGCTCATTCATATCTGTTGAATAGGTGCATCTGGAAAAGGATTGTGTGTCTGACAGCATTTCTTTCACCAGATTAGAGAGATTTCTGACAGTAACCGACCTACACTCAAAAGTGACTATGCTTTTGTTTTAATGCAATGTTTCAAGAACTGAGAGATATTGCAGATGCTGGGATTAATCCAATAGTGGCTTTGTATTAGAGGACATTTTCACACAATCCTGCTTCTGCTCATGTCTGCTAAATCTGGTCCTGAGGGCTGGTGATTCTCAGAAACAGCATGGTACATAGGACGGACAGCTGAGAAACCGAATGCCTTGCCTTGTGTGAGCACAAGCACTTTCTGTGAATGCAACTAGATACAACTGATTCCATATTGCTTACTCTTCTGACTTTCACTTTTAATGAAGTGTCACAATATTCTCACTTTCCCACAATGATGTCTATGGAACTCAGAACTAGTTAATAAATTGATTGCATTTTAGGACCAAGCCACTTAATACAATTTGTTTTTTCATTCATGTAAGTATTTTTCATCTTAGCATGGAATTATGGGAGCAGGAAATGCAGGGGCAACTCCTGTGATCAAGAGAACTGCAGTATCTACTTCCCAAATCATGGGTGTTGCTAGAGTGGTGTCCTATCCTTTTCTGATTATCTCACACAACTAACACTGGCACATCACCATTCATCCGGAAAACAAAGAGAGAAAGTGAAAATAAATCGTTGCTTGTGATGTGTGCATTGGCTCAAGTTAATTGGCCTAGGATACATTCATGCTGATAGGAGCCAAGGCTTGAAGATACTGTTAACTAAAGACAGTCTGATCCCCTAATACATCCTTTTCTGTGCACACTTTCTGTTCATGGGTGATTTCTTGTTTAGCACATTTTTTGGCTAGAGAACCAAATCATAACATTGGGAGAAGTGTACAATTCGAAAGGTACAGTGGTACTTCAGGTTACATACGCTTCAGGTTACAGATGCTTCAGGTTACAGACTCCGCTAACCCAGAAATAGTACCTCGGGTTAAGAACTTTGCTTCAGGATGAGAACAGAAACCGTGCTCCGGCGGCGCAGCGGCAGCGGGAGGCCCCATTAGCTAAAGTGGTACCTTGGGTTAAGAACAGTTTCAGGTTAAGAACAGACCTCCGGAACGAATTAAGTTCTTAACCCGAGGTACCACTGTAACTGCATTTTGGTTAGTATATTTCCTCACAGCCTTCCCCAGCAGCAGATCCCTGTCTCGGCACTTCTATAGCAGTGGTGGGAAACCTCCAGCCCCCACCCCAGTCCAATTGAGCCTGTTCAGTCTTTTTGGATGCCCCCTGAGACCATTTTCTGTTATCCAAGTTTACCTGCCACTCCAGCGGCATTATCTAATGTGACCAGATATGTCAAACTCCTGACTGCTCAATGCTTAAACCACTACTTTTGCCACCATGTCTCACTGTGGTACTTCCCACCTCAGTTGCCATGGTGCGGCCATGGCTTCATTTCAGCTGCATTTTAAAATGGCATCTTCTGCAGCATCTTCTCCAGAAGCAAGTGCCAATTGCGACGGTGCTTACCAAGCTTGATTCAAAGCCCAACATGCAAAGGAAGATTTTTATGTGGCTATTCAAGCTATGCTGCAACGGAAACAAATATTCTTTTGGAGGTGTGGCTTCAGATTAAACTGTACCTGCAGTGGATGAAGGGGAAGAACCAGAAGTTCATGTTGAACATGTTCCTGCTTCTTTTCTACGAAGTTCTATCACCCGTCATCATGGTGAAGTGGCCCGAGAGGGCTGGAGGTGTTCAGGATCTAATCCACCTGTCAGAACCAGTTCCCCACCCCTATTCTTCAGGTAATCATCTTCATTTCTGTTGCAGATGGCTAGTCTTTCCTTAGGCTACCATTGAAGGATGCTTTTCCATTCATGGCAGAGAGGAAACATAGCTGCTGATTCTATTCTGTTATTTCCTGCCATTTTCCACTCTTTAATTTGTGTTATATAGTGCGGAGACTTGAGGCAGGGTCACTCCAATTAAGTGAGCATGAGAGGGCACTTACAGAACTGCTAGTAAACTAGGGAACAGTTCTCTTCCATTAAAAACTCACAGATATCCTGCACACTGTTTCTCAGAATGCTTTTAAAGCATGCATAAATCCTTAGCATAAATTATGTGAGATATCTATTCACCCTGTGATCCTCCATCCAAAGGGAGTGGCTAACAAATTTCATTATATCTGATGTGGATCATGGGAGGCTGTTGCTCTTTTTTTCCTTGCATCTGCATAAAACAATCTCTAGCAATGCTGAACTGCCGTCGTGAAGTTCATATTCTCTTTCGCTTTATTTGCATTGCTTAGATTTGAGAGTCTCACATTCTCACTTTTTTATTATTTAGCTTGAGGGTTTAAAGCAAGACTTGCTGGGGATTCCACTGAGACATTGGAATAATGAAAAGCTGTAATACAGATCATATGTAAGATGAGGTTTTCAAAGGCAGTATTAGAATTTGGAACATCTTTAATTTCTTTTATTTTCTTGAAACCCTATGCATGTCAAATCAGAAGTAAGACCCATTGAGTTCAGTGGGTTTTACTTAAGTGTGCATTGAATTGCAGCCTTATTGATTTAGATTTCAAACGCTACATCAATAAACCAAACTAATGCTGTGCCTATGATACGGGTCGCAGCAATGATAGGTTTGTGTTTCTTTTCAACAAACAAGTTTTAGGGACTCATGATCTGGATTCAGACCACAGTATGAGTAGGGTATGGTTTAACCATTCTCTTACCCACTATGATCCTGAAATGAAGCAGGCTTTGGGGGAAATGAAGCAGAATTGACTCCAAAGTCAAATTGAGCAGCCTCCAAATTGTTCTAGCTGAATCAGGCTGCTTTACAAAATACTGAATTGAGGGCTGGAACCATTTTAAGGACTGTCACATGGAAAGTGGAGCAAGCTTGTTTTCTCCTGCTTTGAGGGTAGGACCAATGGCTTCAAGTTAGAAGAAAGGAGATTCTGACTGAATATTATGAAGAACTTTCTTAGCTTGTGGACTCTCAGATATTTTTAAGCATAGGTTGGATGGCCATCTGTCATGGATGCTTTAGCTAAGATTCCTGCATTGCAGGCAGTTGGACTAGATCAGGCATAGGCAAACTCGGCTCTCCAGATGTTTGGGGACTACAACTCCCATCATCCCTGACCACTGGTCCTGTTAGCTAGGGATGATGGGTGTTGTAGTCCCAAAACATCTGGAGGGCCGGGTTTGCCTATGCCTGGACTAGATGACCCTTGGGGTCCCTGCCAACACTATGATTTCTATGAACCAATAACCCGTTCTCCCACAAATTCATCACTGCAGTTCCAGCTCTCAGCCACTCTTGATGCTTCTTGTCAGATTGGCCCGTTTTCATTCACATATGAGAGACATGGATAAAGTTTATCACATGGGGTACATTTAACTCAAGTCATTTTCATGTGGTAATCAGAGTAGGAATCTAAGCATTATGGGGTTAAATTTCAAACCTCTCGTAATTATGGGCTGAGCTAAGGCTCCATGTGGAAGGGCTTAGCATTACAGCATCTGCTTTGCATGCAGAAGGTCCCTGGTTCAATCCCTGACCTCTCTGGGTAGAAAGATTCTCAGATTGGCAGTAGCTCCAATCAGTACAGATAATATTGAGCTAGATAGACCAATGGGCTGACTCTGTATTGGACTGCTTCCAATGTTCCATGCTTAGACACTTGTTTCCAGTGTCATTCAGTTGCCCAATAAACAGCTTGTTTTGTTTGCCTGAACATAAAGTGAGTCATAAAGTGAGTAGGAGTTCTTGTAATATATATATATATATATATATATATATATATATATATATATATATGCTCCTGTAAAAAAAGTAGAAATTTTCAACGCATGCTGACTTTCCACAGATATAGCTATTAAATGTGCCACAAATAGAAACCATTGCTGGCTTCCTATCATTTCTTGTAAGAATTATTAATAGGGGTCAAACCTCATGTGAACACTTACTGCACAGCACGTAGCTATGGCTCCTCTTTTTTGGCACAATTATAAGACTAAGGTGTGATTCCTCTCAGAAATGTAGTGAACGGAGGTGGGGGGAGGGCTCTCCTCTTCCTTCTTCAACCCTTGTCAGAATAGAATATGGAAAAACATCATGACACACAGCTAGTGGCTTTAAAAAAATAAATTAAAATTGGTACCCTAACCATGCAGAGGGTGGGAAGAGATGCACCTCTCTTTCCTACATTATGCATTTCTGGTAGAAATCACACACAGATCCTATAATGTAATAATCAAAAAAATCACTACCTAATAAGTTTAATATGTAGTTTGGTCCCAATTCGCCAAAATCCACACCCTAAGAAGTTTTCTTCTTTTGAATGATGGTCATTTGTGGTAGCTCTATGATGGGGTAAGCACATTATTTGAAAGCATATCATCACATGGAACAGCACTTAGTCAATGCCAATTGTGTGTCGCTTGTGTAGAGATTGTCTAGCAGTCCCCACAGTGAGATGACTGGAGAGAGCCGTTAATTGATTCCATCAACAGTTTCTATAGGGCACAACAGAAACTCTTTTGCCCACCCATGAGAATTTCACCAAAAATTGCTTTTCCCTGTGCTAATTTTCAAATGGAGTTTCTTTTCTTTTCTCATTAAATGATGGACAATAGTAAGGGGGAAAAGTGGGGTGCATTTTCGATATGTTTTTGATGTAGTTGAGTTATCTTTGAAATCCACCTTCTGAATAGGTCTATCTGAAGTCTGCTGGAAGTGTCTTTCAAAGGGTAGCTGCCAGTCTGGATTGTAATGGAATCGTTGAGCTGCTCACACTTCTGCAGAAATCCTGTTTGAGTCTTTTCGTTTATTCACAGATAAACAAAATGCTCTTTATTGCCTTGCACACACTTTTGACAGATGGCTCCAAGCATACAGCTCATGTGTAGAAAGAGATAAATGAAACTGTTTTTTAATTGATACGCAGACACGCAAACACACACTTGCTAGTGACTTTCATCATTTACTGAAAGGTGCCTCGAGTCATCTATCTGCTTCATGTTCAGTCTATGAGACAGAACTTGCTTTATTCACAATAACTACTTTGATTTTGAACACATGATATGCCTTTTGGAATATTCAGTTTGCAAAGTTTGAATCACTGTGACTTTGCATTTGAGTTATAAGTGAAAATAACATTTGATTGTTATTGTGCTTGCAGTTTTTGCATGAATGGGAGGCTTTGGAACTTCAGCATGGCCAGAATTTTATACCATACTTTGCGCATTTGGATGTCGTATACTATCTCATTGGATGTCTTCTTGAATGGTACTAATGGTAGCATTCTCATATAGCAAAAGGCCTTGTGGGGAAATGTTGGTAAATAGATTCAATGGGTCATGCACAGGGGCAAGCATGTCTCTCACTGGTAAGGATGGAAGGATCTGCCAATTTCAGTTCTCTTAGCTTCCCATTTTTCCAGTTTTAAATTCAGATTTCTACCTTCTACAGCAATTTGCATGTTTTATATGCCATTTTGACTAATGTACACATTTTTGCAAGCAATTTCCCTTAATACAATGCATTTTTGTATGTTTTCACTAATGTCTTCACTTACATACACATTTTATCCTAATATATGCATTTTTGTAAGCACTGTTTGGTTGGAAAACTGCATTGCAAAATTCAGATAAGTGTGAATTTCTAAGAATAGATGTATTTCAGATAGCATATTAATTCAGAAAGGGTTAATTTTATATATTTGGCTTCAGATGCATACTGATTCAAATTTCTCCTGAATCCCTACTCATTGGTGGTTTGGCATTCAATCCAGTAATCTAATCTAAAGACTTTATCAATTGTTTTTAAAGAAGGATATTGACATTGGAAGTGGCCTACTTCAGGGGGTTGGACTCGATGGCCCTTGTGGTCTCTTCCAACTCTATGATTCTATGATTCTAAAACAGCCAGTAAAGTGCCTGGACTTAAAACCAAACTTCCAGCGAGGCAAGATTGCCTCTGTGCACAAAACGTTGAGGGCAATTGTCAAAAATACATTTTGTAAAGCTCTTTCCATGAACAGAGGGGAAAATTGACATTTAAAGGTCCTTGACTGCGAATTACTATTACCTGCTGAAGTGAGGATGAGGGTTCTTTGCAAACACTTGAACAGTTGAGGTCTCAGGGATGCCAGATTGGTAACTTATGTGCAAATTGATAGCTGTGATGATGTGGTGGTAAGTGATGTAAGTGATTTGTCTCTTATGAAAACTAGAAGAGAGTGATCTGTGACCACCATTGGAAAACCCTTTCTTCTAAGGCAATGCAGTTTCCTGAACACTTTGAGTTGTAACTGTTCATCACAAATTACAGCGGAACTCTAGGTATGTAGGAAGCAAAGAATACAGACAAAATACCCATACACTGTTGACTCATGTCTAGAACTAAGAGTCCTAGATGCTTTTCACATGTACTACTGGCAAGCTAGGTGTCCCTGCAACTTACATTGTTGCAGGTGGTTCTTACTGCCTATGTGTAGAACCTTACATCTGTTCCTGTTGAAATTCATTTTGTTGGTTGGGCCTAATTTTACAATCTTTACAAAGTCATACTGAATCCCAATTCCATCTTGATGTCATTAGTATATTTGATGAGCATCCCCTCAATTCCTTCATCAAAGTTGCTTATAAAAATGTTGAACAACAACAGGCCCGAGACATAACCCTGTGACACTCTACTTTTTTCTTGGATGATGAGGAACCATTAGTGAGCACTCTTTAGGTTCAGTCAGTCAACCAGCTACAATTCTACCTAACAGTAACCTCATCTAGCCCACCAGCTTCTCTGCAAAAATATCACGGGGGACTTTATCAAAAGCCTTACTGAAATCAAGATACACTACATCCACAGCATTCCCCTGATCTACCAAGTTCGTAACTCTATCAACTTAGCAGAGAGGGAGAAAGCTACCCTTGGTAAAGTAGCCTGGTATTATTATTATTATTATTATTATTATACCTATACATACACTGATTTAGACAGCCAATGTTTATTTTTTGGGAAGCTTTTTAAAACTGTTTTAAATGTTGTATTTTAAATTATTGTGACTCACCCAATGATCTTAGGGTAAATGGTGGGTAATAAATAATAACAACAACATTTTAATAATAAGGTAAGGTAAAGAACCCATGGATGGTTAAGTCCAGTCGATTTCAACTATGGGGTGCAGTGCTCATCTCGCTTTTCAGGCCAGGAGAGCCGGCGTTTGTTCACAGGCAGCTTTCTGGGTCATGTGGCCAGCATGACTAAAATGCTTCTGGTGCAACGGGACACCATAATGAGTGCCAGAGTGCACGGAAATGCTGTTTACCTTCTCGCCAAAATGTTTTTTTTATTTTTTATAAAATATTTATTCAAATTTTAAGGTTACAGAAAAAGAGTAAAAAAAGAAAAACAAATCCCATACATCCTACAAATCACATACATCCTACAAGAAAAACACACAATACAAAGAAAAATACACAAGACAAAAAATCACAATAAAAAAAATAACAAAAGAAAAATTCAACTTAAACCATTAAAACCGTTTTCTCATTTACTTATTTCCGTGACTTCCTCTCACTTCTCTGCTTTGTATTCTAATTCAAATCGTATCTCCAGCAAGTCCTTCTAACCTTCTTTTCATTTGCTTATTTTGACATTCGAAAATATTTAATTCTCCTCTATCTTTTATTTTACACTTCATATTTACTTATTCCATTATACTCTGTCTGCCAATACGGTCTAATCTTCTTCTCCAACCTTTTCTAGCATTCTTTTATATTACAGTATTTCTGAAGATATATTTTAAATTTTTTCCAATCTTCTTCGATCGACCCTTCTTCTTGATCTCGAATTCTGCCAGTCATCTCAGCCAGTTCCATATAGTCTATGACTTTTCTCTGCCATTCTTCTCGGGTAGGCAATTCTTGTGTCTTCCAGTATTTCCCAATGAGTATTCTTGCTGCTGCTGTTGCATACATAAAAAAATTCCTGTCTTCCCTTCGCACCAATTGACCGACCATGCCCAAGAGGAAGGCCTCTGGTTTCTTCAAGAAAGTATATTTCAATACCTTTTTTAGTTCATTATATATCATTTCCCAGAAGGCCTTGATCTTTGGGCACGTCCACCAAAGGTGAAAAAAAGTACCTTCATTTTCTTTAGATTTCCAACATTTATTGGAAAAAATGGCACCAAAATGGCACCTATTTATCTACTTGCATTGGTGTGCTTTCGAACTACTAGGTTGGCAGAAGTTGGGACAGAGCAACGGGAGCTCATCCCGTCGTGCGGATTTGAACTGTCGACCTTCCGATTGGCAAGCCCAAGAGGGTCAGTCATAATACTATGCTGATGGCCAGTATAAAATCAACCATAAAATTACATTCATAAAACAAATGCAAAATATATACTTTTTGCGTTGGCACTCCTCCAGAAATGAGTTCCATTTTTATGTAAGACATTTGTACTGCTTCTCAGTATGAAAACCAAGTCAGATTGAACTTTTAACCTTGCTATTCACTCAAGACCAAATGTTAAATTGATCTTTTCCCAAAAATTATCTGAGCAACTTCCCTGTTGCTGTTGCTACTGCTAGTGTTGCTGTTAAATTTCATTTTGTTTTGAAACAAAGGATTGCTTTTGTCATGAACAGAGAGGCAAGGGGGAGATCCAGAGCTATTAGGACCACTTCATGGTATCACCCAAAGATATGCTGGAAAGGAAAGGAAATGTCCCTTCACAGAATGAAAAATGAACTGTATGCAGTTAAAGATACTTTGTTTGCAATTATTTCAGCTTGTCCGCCTATTTGTACCTTGTTGAAATACAGACAGAAAGGACCTAAATGAAGGCAATGCATTATGAAGGTCTCCAGCTTCTTCCAATCTCTGAAGAGAAGCGGAGGGGATGTCACAGGTTGTGAGGAGGGTTAATGGACCTAACTTACTCATAGCAATTAAATTCAGTGGGTCCACTTTGAGTAAAACATCACTAAATACCTCCACAAGTTTCAAAAATTCCAATAGGGCACCAACAATATCGTTCTTGGGATGCCATTGGTGAGCTACAACTCCAGCAAAGTCATTGTGCCCCCTGGGAAAGCATAATAATAATAATAATAATAATGCATTTATACCCCACCCATCTGGCTGGGTTTCCCCAGCCACTCTGGGCAGCTCCCAACAGAATATTAAAAACACGATAAAACATCAAACATTAAAAACTTCCCTAAACAGGGTTGCCTTCAGATGTCTTCTAAAAGTCAGATAATTGTTTATTTCCTTGACAGCTGATGGGAGGGCATTCCACAGGGAGGTTGCCACTACCGAGAAGGCCCTCTGCCTGGTTCTCTGTAACCTCTCTTCTCACAGTGAGGGAACCGCCAGAAGGCCCTTGGAGCTGGACCTCAGTGTCCGGACTGAACAAAGGGGGTGGAGATGCTCCTTCATAAGGTCAAGCAAAGTTGTCTTAAAATCCGTCCTGGCTCTTACAAAAAAAAGACCCTAAAACTTTCCACCTAGGTACTGCAAGGTAAAGGCATTTATGGGCATGTTAACCGAAGTCTCAGCCAGGGAATTTGGGAGCAGCTATCCTTTTCTACATAGAGGTCATTTATGCAACCAGCCCACCAATGCACAGGATACCATTGGAAGTGTATCACTGTCTCTCAAAGGCTTCACAACAAACTTTACTTGTCTCTCAGGAGTTGTACACTTTTCTTTTTTCTTTTTAATTTAAATTTTATTAACATATAAAACACATATTGTCAGGGAACTGACATCGGAGCCAGAGGCGGAGGCAAGGCTCCCGAGTGATGCTGGAGAAGGGCCCAGCAGGGAGAGAGGCAGCTCATCAGCGGGGGAAGGAAATCAGCGTAACACCAGGGATAAAGGGGGGCAGA